>NC_091699.1:88075869-88707407 GCF_041296265.1 Equus caballus
TTTAATTTTTATTATTTTTTATTTTTCCTTCTTCTCCCCAAAGCCCCCCAGTATATAGTTGTGTATTCTAGTTGTGAGTCCTTCTAGTTGTGGCATGTGGGACGCCGCCTCAGCATGGCCTGATGAGCGGTGCCATGTCCATACCGGTGAAACCCTAGGCCGCCAAAGTGGAGCCTGCAAACTTAACCACTCAGCCACGGCGCCAGCCTCTTTCTTACTCTTTTTATTTTTCTTTATTGCTTTTGTAATTAGGAAGATAGTCACTAAAAATCAAATAAATGCTACTTTTACAAAATGAGATATTTGTTGTATAGCAAAATTTTAAAATTATAGCGTTCGCTATTGGTAAGGATATAGTGCAACAAGCAGTATAAAGAACTACTGGGAGTGTAAACTGGCTATACTCAGAGGAAAAATATTCTTTTAAGAAAGAATTATAAATGAGTTGCACATTATCTGAGAACTATGAGAAGCTCTGCTAAATTGAATACATTATCGTATATTAACCGAAATATTGTACGCTCGTTTAGACTATTACAGAGTTTGTGTAAGCATGACTTTCCTCAGAGGATAGTATGAACTAGTCTGAGTGGTGATAAGAAACCACCAGGAACAGAGAAGAAAGGGCTAAGAATGTAGTCCCTGTCCAAACAATCAGAAATATCTAGAATCCTATTCAATTTTCTGTCATCTAGCCTGCAGTTATTGTCATATTTTGGTATACCTATTCCACCTTCTATACTTTTAACCCATTTACTTTCTTGGGGCCGGGGGAGGTGTAGTGTGCTGGGGTATTGGAGCAATGGGCTGGTCTTGTTTCGTCACCATGACCCTACCAATTGAATCTTGAGTTGTAAGGCCGTGGCAGTCTTCACCTACTTGGTGAAAAAACACTTTCTACTGTATCTCTAACAAAAAAAATTATCTAGCCTCTGCTTGAATACTTCAAGTGACAGTAGTAAGAGCACGTTTTAAGAGCCCTATTACTTCTAGCCAGGCAATGTCAAATATTTTTATATACTTTTTTTTTTTACCATTTCAGTGAGTTAATTCTGTCTTCTTGGCTTATCAAAATTGTCTTTTGATAAAGTTTGACTTTTAAATACAGATTGCTTTTTGATAGTAGGTAAATTATGTTATGAACAATGAAATTATGAACTTTAATCTTACCTATCTCTAATAGTATTTTTTCATATAGTTAAGTATATTTCATAGGAAAAGTGAAGACCATTTTTCTCTTAAGGGATTAAGTAAATTTTCTCTTCTTTGTAACCAGCAGTAAGGGGAAGAGGGTTAAATTTTTAGATTTCTCTGTAGTTTTTAAATAAATTCATTAATTTGAAGTTCCCAATAAATAAATGGGAAGTGTATAAAATATTCATAAAAGAGGGGAAAAAAGATAAGTATGTCAATGATATTAAAACTTAGCAGTAATCAAAGGAAAGTAAATTAATATTTCATGATAGTTTTTTTCACATAAATTGGGAGTGATCGTGCCCCATGCTGGTGAGTACCTTTAGTGTGAAAGGGTACATTCTTATATTATTGGTAATAAAAACTATTAAAAGGACTTTGATAGTATGTATCAAGAGCTTCAAAACTGTTCATGACCTTTAGCTCTATAATTCCACTTCAGGGGTTCTATGTTAATGAAATAATCCTACATTTTGAAAAACCTGTATTCATAAAGATGTTTGTGGTAGTGTTATTTAAGTTAGCAGAATAGACTATCTTGAACATAGGGTCTATGAACTTCCTTGAATTCCTGCGAAATTCTGTACATGAATTTTTTTCTAGAAGATTCTGGATGATAGCTTTCTGAGACTACTAAAAGGATCCTTGATCTACAAAATATTAAGGACCATTGTTTTTAGTCATTCGTACCAAATCATTTATGCCCAAGATGTCCTTAAAAGGACATGTGGGAGAGAAAGGACTAGAAGGAAATACTGTAAAATGTCTTTTGGGTAGAAGGAAAATGGGTATTTTTATTCTTCTCTCTGCTTTTCTATATTTTTCAGATATTTTATAATGTGTGTGCACTACTCTTACAATGTGAATAAAAATTACAAAAAACCCTGTGAACTTGATGAGTTTATATTATGGAATCAAACAGCTCTCAGGAAAACCTCTTTGAAAGAGTGAGAAGTATTGGAAAGAATATACAATAGTCATAAAATAGTCAGCCTTTTTTAACCCTCATTCTTTATTAACTAATGTTTCTTTCCTCACGTCATGCCATCACCAGGCCCATGAGCCGATGGTGAAAGGAGTTCAGGCTCCGGAGTCAGACACACCTGGTTTCTGATCTGCACTTTGCCACTCTGTCGTGTGGCTTGGGCACATTAACTTCTCTGAGCCTCAGTTTCTTCATGGGAATTATAATGCTCAATTTTGCAGGCTATTGTGAGGATTAAATAAGATGATAAATGTGAAGTGCCTAAGAGTTCCAAGACTTATTAAACAGCGGCTATGATTGTTGGTGTTTCTGTGCGTTTTTAACGTGAAGTAGTGTAGGTAATGATTGGGGCTATGCAGACAATTATACAAAATGAAGCATGCTTCCTGCGTACTTATCCCTCTCAAGCAGCGCTCTTGCTGTGACAAGGTTTGCCATAGAGGTGAAGGTTTTAGAGTTTTTCTCATGCATTTATACTCTGGCTATTTTCAACATTTCTGTTTTTCATTATATTTTTTTTCCTAAAATTCTTGTTCTTGATCCTTGTTCTGCATATTTTCGTAATCTTGTGAACATTAAACACTTTTTCGTAAAGTATTTCTCTAGATAGCCTCGCTTCTTTTTAGTTGTGTGAATGTTTCCTATTGAAGATTTTGTCTGTCATGATTATATTGCATTTATTAATTAAAGTTTTGAGGTTTCAAAAAAACTTAGTCCCGGTAAAGTGTTTATCATATTCCTTAAAATTCTCATGTTCTTTGTGCCTTCTGATTTTTTTCATTTCATTCTTCAGATACATATGTTTTTTTGAAGTCACAAATAATAACTTTTGGATATTCACATAAATATTTTTCAGAAACTAATGGAGCGAATTCAGAATCCTGAGTATTCAACAACAATGGATGTTGCACCTGTCATTTTAGCTGCTCATCGTAACAACTATGAAATTCTTACAATGCTGTTAAAACAGGACGTATCTCTACCCAAGCCCCATGCGGTTGGCTGTGAATGCACATTGTGTTCTGCCAAAAACAAAAAGGACAGCCTCCGACATTCCAGGTTAAGAAGTTAAGATTTTGATAAGTAGATGTGTGATACAGTAAGGTATATGTCAGTGAAGTTTTTTTGTCGTTTTCTTTCTATGTAGCTTTTAAGAAATATGGTGCTAGGATAACTTATGGAAGCCAAACTTCCAGCTCCTTTGCTTAATACAGTGAGTTATGCATTTTCTAGGAATGTTGACTAAATGATGAATAGTTAAGAAAATCCTTGAACTTATGAGTAAGGTTTATCTCATACTCCTGCTGGTGGTGGATGGGGGCACTATTTGCTTTTTGGAAGCAGAATTTATTAATTTAAGACAATTTTCAAATAGTGGAAGGAGTGGAGATACCACTTTGTATCTTATTTATAAGGAAATAAAAATTATTTTCTATCTAACTAAATATTCAACCTGTTATGCACTTAATTCCCCTCTCACATAATATTTAAGTCTTTTTCTCTTCCTCTTCTCCTCGGTCGAAAATATTAAGAACAACTGAGGAGTAAATGAACAAGAAAGTACTCCATCTTGGACAGGTTGAACAAGATTACACATGTGGGCATGTTGAATCAGGTGCAAGGTTCAGGGCTAGACTTGAGAACCTAATTTTCAGCATAAGCCTTTATATATATTATCCATATAAATATAGTTGAAATAATGTCAAGTGTAACATTCATTATGGAAAATGTGGTCTAGAAATGCCAGGCAGCCTGTTGACAAACTGTTTTCTAATAGAGGATTGTGGTGCGCTCTATCAAATTAGCTTTGAAGCTGCAAACCGTGCACCTCACTCCTTCCTCACCTTCAGAACAGATCTTTGGTAGGTTGACAGGCATAAATTCAGAAATTGGGAAAGTCTCCTGGGAATCAATTTAATGTTTATTTGCAGAGGTTTAACTGGAAATTTTTTCTATTTTCAAGTCTATTTGACAATGCGATCTGTGTTTCTCTTTGATAAAATGTGGTAATAGCTACGGCTATATCCTTTAACTTTTTAGCTTTAAAATGACTAGTCTGTAAAATGACAAACAGAAATGATCTTTAAGGTTTCTTTTAGTTTCAAAATCCTTTATTGATATTAAATACAAATACTTTCCAAATAGTATGCTTGGTAAGTACATGTGTGGTTGAAGCCCCTGGAGGTGGGAGGCTGGGGCTGGAGAGAACGCTTAACCTGGCTTGGTGTGAGGTGGGGAAAAAGCTTGTTCTGAAAGCTTTTAGAGGAGCTGTGGCTTGAGTTTGGTCTTTAAGTATGAATAAGAATTGCAGGGTGAAAGTATGGTATGTGTGGGCTTGTGGTTTATTTGGGGAACTGGAAATGGTTTGGTGTATTTGTAGAAGAGTTTGAGAGAGTTTGTTATTGATATTTGAGAAAACAGTTTAAGCAAATGTCAAAGGACCTTGACTAAAGTCCTTTCCAGGAATTGCTAAGTAGGGCTGCAGAAGAAAAGGACGTTAACAAAATGAGTCAAAAGAGATACAGGTAAAGGTTTCAGTGAAGTTGAAGAGCCAATGTACTGCAATAAGAAGTGAGGCAATCTGTATTCGTAAGATGCTGGTTTTTAAATTTCAGAGGTGGTGCAGTTCCCGGTGATGATAAGGTTTAGGGGCAATAATTTTAAAAGGGAGAGGGAAGGATGGTAGACTGTTGTAGTTTAGGAAAACATTTTCAGTAACATAATTGCTGCAATTTGGTTTTAGTCTCAATATTTGATGTATTATGAAATTTCAAATAACTTTGAAAGGAAATATGAAATCTTTATTATCTATTAAAGGAAGGCAAAGTTTTTAAAAAGTTGAGAAACACTGAAATTGGAAGAGATAACAAGTAATGGACTGCCAGTTAAATTTAATTTGCAGACGTACTTTGTTTAACCTGCACAGTTTTTTTTATGCTTTTGAATTTGAACGCCTGTAAGCCCCGTGTACACTCAGCTTTATTCACATTATTACCCACTTCACCCCTGAAAGCAATTGAATTTGTAAAACTTGGCTAGGTATCTACCAAGACAGTAGGATGTTGGTGTTGAAAAAATCAGTTAACTATGAGACTAATCTGAGGGATATGGAATTCTTTTATTAAAAATTATTTTGGGCTAGCCTTAGTGGCCTAGAGGTTAAGTTCGGTTCACTCTGCTTTGACAGCCTGGGTTCAGTTCCCAGGTGCAGGCCTACACCACTCATCTGTCAGTGGCCAGTCTATGACAGCAGCTCACATACAAAAAAGAGAAAGATTGGCAATAGATGTTAGCTCAGGGCAACTCTTCCTCAGCAAAAAAAAAGGCATGGAGTCTAGTCAACCCTTAGGGGGAAAATTATGTTTTTTTAGGTACACAAATAATACGTGAATAAATCCTTGTAAAAATTGTAACTTTAATATTGACCAATCCCAATTCTCCTCCCGTGTCTAGAACTAACGACTATTACCGGTTTGGTGTTGTATATCTGTTGCTTACTGTCTAATATTCTCATTGGTTAGAAATGTGATTCTTAACTGCGATGCTAGATTGGAAACTAGAGTCTCATCAATGGCTGTCAGTTAATGTTAAAGTTAGAAATTCCCTCTCCTGTGGAGTTTCTGCCTCTACGGATTCCATTCAAGTTTCCTCTCCCATTTCAATAATTTTGCCTGTTAATTAATCTTGCTTCATCTACTCCAGTTCTCTTATGCTTGTCCAAATATTTAAGTTGAACTATGTGTTTTAAAAGTACTTTGGATAATATGGAATTACATATTTCTGTATTCTTGGTGTGGATGAAGCCAAAACCCCAGAAAGCTACACAGAATATAATCACATAACTCCACAGGGCCTCAAAAAAGTTCTTTTTCTAAAATGTGGAGATTGATGATTTATAGCAAATATATTCAGTTGTATACCATCACCATAATGCAATATTCTAACATTTCCATAATTGGGAAAGATTCTCTCATGCTCATCAATGGTCAGTCCCTGCTCCCATCCCCAGCTGCAAGCAATCACAGATCTTTTTTCTGTCTGAAGTCTATAATTTTTTCTTTTCTAGAAATTTCATATAAATAGAACCATATAATGTGCTGACTTATGTCTCTGGCTTCTTTCACTTAGCATAATTTTTTTTGAGGTTCATCCATATTGTTGCATATATCAGTGGTTTGTTCCTTTTTATTGTTGAGTAGTATACCATTGTAGGATTAGCTTTTTGTTTATCCATTCACTAGTTGATGGACATTTGAGCTGTTTCCAGTTTTTGGCAGTAAACATTCACGTACAAGTCTTTGTGTGGACATTATGTTTTTATTTCTGTTGGGTAGATACCTAGAAGTAGAATTGCTGGATTGTATGTGTAACTCTTTAAGTAACAGCCAAACTGTTTTCCAGAGTGGTTGTACCATTTTACGGTCTCGTCAGCAATGTATGATAGTTCTAATTCCTCCACGTACTCACCAACACTAGTATAGGTTTTTGTGTAGACGTAGGTTTTCAACTCACTGGCTAAATACCAAGGAGTGTAAGTGCTGGATCATATGGTAAAAATATGTTTAGCTTTGTAGGAAATTGCCAGACTGTCTTCCAAAGTGCCTCTGCCATTTAGCATCCCACCAACAGTGAATGAGAGCTCCTTTCGCTCCACATCCTCGCCACCATTTCATGTTGTCAATGTTTTGCATTTTAACCATTCTAATAGGTATTTAGTGGTATTTCATTGTTTTAATTTGCAGTTGTCTAATGATGTATGATGCCGTGCATCTTTTCATATGTTTATATCCCATCTGTATATCTTCTTTGGTGAGGTGTCTGTTTAGATCTCTTGCCTATTTTTTAGTTGGGTTGTTTGTTTTCTTATTGTTGAGTTCTAAGAGTTCTTTTTGTATTTTAAATAACAGTACTTTGTCAGATATGTCTTTTGCAATTATTTTCTCCCAACTTGTGGCTTATCTTCCCATTCTTTTGGCTCATGGGTTATTTTAAAGTGTGCTGTTTTAGTTTCACATATTTGGGGGATTTCCCAGATTTCTTTCTACTGGTTATTTCTAATTTTGTTCCAACAGTTTCAGTGTTTTTATACTGTATTTTTAAAATAAGTTTTATTGAAATAGAATTCATGTACCATAAAATTCACCCTTTTATTGTATTCACAGAGTTGTGCGTTGATTAACATTATCTAGTTCCAGAATATTTTCATCACTTCAAGAAGAAACCTCATAACCATTAGCAGTCACCCTCCTAGCCCATAGAAACAACTAAACTTACTTTCTCTTCTTATGGATTTGCCTATTCTGGATATTTCATATAAATGACATCTTTCTGCTTCTTATTGGTCATTTATATATCTTCTTTGGAAATATGTCTATTCTAATCCGTTTCTTGGTTTTTAGTTGGTTATCTGCCTTTTTATTACTGAATTATCTTCTAGATACAAGTCCCTCATCAACTATATGATTTGCAGAACTTTTTCCCTTTCTGTCAGTTGTCTTTTCACTTTTTTAATGGTTTACTTTGAAACACAAAAGTTTTCAATTTTGATGGAGTCCAATTGACCTCCTTTTTCATATCATAGCTAGGAAACCATTGCTTAATTTGGAGAATGTACTTTGTATGATTTTGTTCTTTTTTTTTAATGTATCAAGACTAGTTCTGTGGCCTAGCATGTGATCCAACATGGAGAATATTGTAGGTACTCTTGAAATAATATATTTTCTGCTGTTTTGGGGTGAGCATTCTATAAATTTCAGTTTGATCGTATATTTTTTCATAGTGGTCAAGTCTTCCTTATCCTACTGGTTTTCTATCTAGTTGTTCTATCAGTTTCTGGGAGATGAATATTAAAATTTCGAAATGTATCAGAATGTATAATCTGTCATTGGATGGATATTCTACAGATGTCTCATGTCTAATTGGTTAATAGTGTTGTTCAATTCTTGTTGTTGATCTTCTGTCTAGTTATTCTATGTATTGAAGGTGGGGTATTGAAGTCTTCAACTGCTGCTGTTCATTGTCTATGTCTCTATTCTGTCAGTTTTTCTTCATATATTTTGGTGCTCTGTTGTTAGTTACATATATATTTATAATTGTTTTCTCTTCCTGATAGATTGACCTTTTTATCATTATAAAATGTTGCTCTTTATCTCTAGTAACACTTTGGGGGGGGCGGGTTTAAAGTTGATGTTAGTGAAGCTTTCCTGTGGTTTCTGTTTGCATGCTATGTCTTTTTCCAGATTTTTACTTTCAATCTGTTTGTGTCTTTGAATCTAAAGTGTGTCTTCTGTAGACAACATATAGTTGGATCATGCTTTTTTAAATCTAGTCTGACAACCTCTGCCTTTTTATTGGATTGTTTAAACCATTCACATTTAGTGTTTAGGATATGGTTGTAATCACATATGTCATTGTACTTTTTGTTTTCTATGTGTCTCTTTTTTTCTTTTTCAATAAATTTGGTAAGTTTTTGGCTATTATTTTTTCAAAAATTTTTTCATCTCTTTGCTTATTTTGGTTATGAGTATGTTACGTTAGTTTGATTAATAGTATTCCGTATCTCTGTGAGTCTTTGTTCATTTTCTTCTTCTTTCTTCTCTCTGTTCTTTGGCTTGCATAATCTCTGTTAATATATCTTCAGGTTTGCTAATTCTTTCTTCTGCCAGTTCAGATCTACTGTTGAGGCTTGTATTATTTTGCTTGGGCTGTCATGTCAAGGTACTGCAAACTGGGTGACTTAAACAACAGAAATTTCTCATCTTACGGTTGTGGGGCCTACAAGTCTGAAATTAAGATGTTGTTAGGGTTAATTCCTTCTGAGGGCTGTGAAGGAATGATCTGTTCCAGCCTCTTTCCTTGGCCATCTTCTTGTTCACATGGCATCTCACTATATGTGTACCTGTCCCCAAATCCCCCCAAATTTTTTATAAGGACACCAGTCATATTGGACTTAGGCCCACTTTAATGTCTTCATTTTAACTGGTTTCCACTGCAAAACCCTATCTTCAAATAAGGTCATATTTTAAGATACTGGTGGATAGGACTTCAACACATGAACTCGGGGGGAGGGGGATGACACAATTAACCCATAACAAGCCTCTCTAGTGAATTTTAATTTCAGTTATTGTACTTTTCAATTATATAATTTCCGTTTTGTTCTTCTTCATAATTTTTTTCTCTCTTTTTGATATTCTCTATTTGATACAACATTGTCATTATGTCCTTTTTTACTTCTTTAATCACACTTTCCTTTAGTTCTGTGAATATATTTATAATGGCTACTTTGAAATCCTTTTCTGACATCTGTTAAATCTGACATCTGGTCACTCACAGGCATTTTCTGTTCCCTTTTTTTTCTTCTGGGATATGGGCTATATTTTCTTGTTTCTTTGCGTGTCTCTCAATGTTTTGCTGGAAACTGGACATTTTAGATAATATATTGTAGCAATTCAGTATGCTAGTCCCCTCTGTTTCCTGGCAATTGTTATTATTTGTTTGTTTATTTTTTTAGTGACTAGCTGGAAGATTTTAGTGAAGTCTATTTTCCCCACTCTGATGTTGCTCCTCAGTGAGTCACAGCTTACCTTTTTCTTGTACATCTAGTATTTCTTTCTTTGAAATCTGAACAGTCTAGTATATATTGTAGTAACTCTAGATACTGTTTTATTTTTTTAAGGAGTTTTTTTAAATTACTTTCCTGGTCTGCAGAAGCTGCCTACCTATGGTATATAATCATTGATCTCTGTGCTTAGTTTATTTTTTTATTCTTATTTTTCTTTTTTAACATTGATTCCTAAGGGTCATTTCAGTGTCTGCCTAGGTCACCCAATGATTTAGGCAGAGGTTATGTTAATACACTTTGAGCTCATAAGGGTTCTACCCACTCCTGATCAATCTGTGGGTTCATTGGCGAATACATTCAAAATTGTAGCCATTTCTCAAGAGTTCCATGTCGTTTTCTCCTTACCAAACTTTCTAATGTTCCCCACACATGCCTGATTTTTTTAGTCAGCCAAGGATCTGTGGAGCCCTTCTAGTAATCCTTCTATGGCTTTTATCATTTTCAAGATTTCTCTGTTAAATTTCTGCTTGGTCCACTGTTTGCTTCAACTCAGACTGCAAGCTCTGTCTTGCAAAGCTATGGGTTTTCCCTGTTTATCTCCACCAAAGATAGCAAAGCTGTAAGTTTTTGCCTCCCACTGAATTGATTTTTCTTCTTTTGGCACAAAAGTACAGGTTTACCAGCTTCAGGCCAGAAAATTGCAGTTCTCATTAACTGAACTGGGGGCAGGGGTGACGGAGGCAGCTTCAGTCAAGAAAGCCACAGATTCCAGGCATTCTTGCCTGAAGCTCTGGCAGTTTTTCAGTAGTCAGCAATTCTCAATAGACACTTTCCAGTGGCCTGAAATGGTTGATTTTTTTAAATATCATTTTGTCCAGTTTTATGCATATTTTTTGTGTTGTGCAACCACTAACCTCTTCATACCACCGTTACTTTTGATAGTGTTTTGAATACCATAAATGATAGATTTTGTAAAGTGAGGCAGCCTCATTATTTGTCAGATCATATCTAAATGCTTTCCACACAATGGCACTTCATTATGATTCCAGCATAATTGGTTGCCACCATTACTAGCAGTCACTCTTCCTGTGCATTTCGTCGCTAATCCTTAATATATTTTGAGACATGATAATGTAAGTTAATACAAAAGTCATTTTTAGAAACAATCCGATAAAATTAATTGATGAAGACATTGATGGAAACAGAAAGGTAAGTTGCTTATATACATATTTTCTTAGCTTTTTGGACAGTTTCAGTGTCGGCAAATACCTCTTCAGAAATCCTTACTTCAGATACAGATAATTGTGCCAGTTAATTGAATAGCTAGATCATAACTGGATTTCATAAATATTGTTGTTTTAAAATGCATTATACAGGGCTACTTTTGTATCTAAGTGAGACATGAAACCTATAGAGTGAGTAAGGACTATTTCAATAAATTTGTTTAAATAAAAATTTTAAATTTCCACATAGAAAACTCCATTGCAAGGAAAGTAAAAAGACAAAGAGAAATCTGGGAAAAAATATTTAAAACACTTTTGACTAGACAGAGGGTTAATTTCTTTGATATGGAGAGAGCTCTTACAAATTGATGAAAATGATGAATAATCACCAGAAAAATAGGCTAACAAAAATGAACAGGCAGTTTACAGAAGAAGTATAAATGGATAGTAAACATGAAAGGATGCTCAAGCTTCTAAAGAAATTCAGAGTAAAATAACTCTAAAATTCCATTTTTCATCCTTAGGTTGGCAAAGATTAAAAAAATTGATGATGTCCAGTATTAATGAAGATATGAGGGGAAATGGGCTCTCCTTATTGTTAGTGCTTTGGAAGCATCTATCAGAATTTAAAATACATATGCCATTTTATCAGGCAATTCTAAGTGTGCAAAGGATGTATGAACTAAAGAATATTCATTGCTTCATTATTTACAGAAGTAAAAAATTAGAAGCAACCTAAGCGTCCATTAATGGAGATCTCATGGACCTCCACCAAATGAAGAACCGTCCAGTTTTAGGAAGTAATGAGGTGGCTCTGTACATAGTGACATAGAAAGAGATCCTGATGTATTATAAGTTGTCCCTTTATGTAGCATGTCTGATTATATTTGTGTGTGAATAGAAAATATCAGGAAGCATATTTGCAGTTCTCTGAAATGTAACTATCTTTGAGGGCGTAGAGTTGTCGGAAGGAGGAGAATTGAGAGCATCATGTTTCTAAACTGCTTGTTTTTTTAATAACAGATGTATTAAATTTATATTTAAAAGAGAGATATGCATTATATAATGTCTACCAAATTAATAAATTAATAAGATATTGAAATATATTGACTATATTGAAATATGAACATTAATTAGTTTACAGAAGGTAAAAGGAGTACTTTTCTATTAGCTAGATATTATGCATAAACGAATAATTTCGTTCTTAAGACTTGAAATATCCTTCAAAAGTAACCTGGTTGAACTGAGTCATACGATGTATATATATATATATCATATTAAAGTAGTCTTCATTGGGGAAGGAAAAATTTAATACTTATCTATATCATATTCAAAATTTATTAGTTATTAGCATATTTCACTTAATGTTGAGTTCACGAATAGAAATTTTTAAAAATTAAATTGGATCGAGCAATACAAAGTTTTGAACCTATGAAAAGAAATACTAAAATAATTTCCTTAAAAGCAATAAATATAAAATTTTTCAATATTTATATCTCAAAATATTTAATTTTTAAGTCTTTTTTATGCATTATCTTGTAATAAATATATATTATGGTTGTTTTATTTTCTTTTAATTTGATAATACTTGAATTGTAAATTTATGAAAATTATAGGTTAAAAATGCTGATCATATGTGTATAATAAAGTTTATTTTACCTTATGGAATCAAATTTTATCACAGGTTTCGTCTTGATATATATCGATGTTTGGCCAGTCCGGCTCTAATAATGTTAACAGAGGAAGATCCAATTCTGAGAGCATTTGAACTGAGTGCTGATTTAAAAGAACTAAGCCTTGTGGAAGTGGAATTCAGGTGGGAATGAATGGAAATTATAAATTACATAATGCCTTTTTTTTCTCCAGAATCTTTTCAGCCTGAGTGTCTTCATAAGCCAAATTATGGTTTATATTTATTTGCATTTATTTATATTGATCCAAGATGACCACACCTTGCTTCCGCCTACTTGGGATCTTCCTGCTCCCTCAATGGAACAGACGCTGGTGCTACTCAGGTCACTCCTTCCCCATCTGCCCTCTGCCACTCTCATGCTATCCTAAATCCCCCCTTTGTTCAGTGACCCCAAAGGCATTCTAAGCAGTGTGAAGAGTGGAGCCTTCAGCAAACTCGTTTATAACTGCTCTCTGTCCTTCCTCCCTCCTTCCCAGATTCTGTACTCGCCCTCGGAGCCTGATCCTTCAGAACTCTCAAAAACAGAATGCTTTCTGTGTGTCAGGGATGTTTCTCATGCACAGACATAGTCCCTTTTCACTGTTTGGTGAGATTTTCTGTTAGGAGAAACATAACATGTAGACATAAAAGTAAAATACTGCTGATTAAGAGGGTCGAGTTTTCTTCTGAAATGAAGAGTTAAGTGTACTTCTGGCACTTTGTATACCCAAAGAATCACTGTTACAATATTCCCTTAGAGAGGTGAGTTGGGGGTGGGGGAGGGGAGCTTTGAGACAAACAGCCTATTAAACTACTGATCTAAACATTAAAAAAAATAGTCCATAGAAAACTACATTTAGTAGACTTGAGGAAGAGCTCTGAGACTTCGCCTTATGTTAAAGCATCCCTGGTGCTCTCTGAAGAAGAAGGAACTGGTCGAGATTTCTTGCCAGCCCCTACTGTGAGGTTTCTAGGGGAGTCACACCTATTCCCACCTATTTTTTCAAGTCCGGCTGATATTGGAGCCCCATGTGTTGCATTGCATTCCTCCAGTGACTTGACAAGATGGAGAAAGTTCAAACTTCTGCTTCCTGCAAGGACAGTGAGAAGCTTAAAATTTTCTTTAGCCTTAACAACCGTATATACTGTGTTCTTGATAGCTCTGAGTTCTAGAAATTTTTAAAAAATGCCTATTCATAAGTTTTCAAGTTTGGAACTGCTGTATTTTAATTTGGATAAATTAAAATTTATTTAAACTTGATGTGACATAAAATATATACTTTGATTAATACATAAGACATGGTTAAAATGTAACTTGTTCCTACTTTTAACTTTATTAGCACATGAGGCTGTTAATAAATTATTCCTTTTAAATATGAATAGCTTCCTATTATAATCTCATAATTAGAGTTCTGAGTTATCATATAAAATAGAATTCATTCAACTCCTTCAGAAAAGGATTTGAAGCAACTGCTATGATTATATTGTAATCATAGAATAATGAAGTTAGATTTTGACGTGATCATAGAACCCGTTTACTTCAATCCCCTAGACAGGGAAAGTGATCTATATAGGTTAGATGTCTTACTGATTTCAGCATCTAATTAGGGACAGAGTTGACAATGAAAGTAGGAGCAGAGTTGTAACTAGAACATAGGACTCCTGGCTTCTAGTCTACTCTATTTCTATCTAAACTATACAGCTGCTAATTAGTTTTCCAGTAATCTGTTAGAGATTAAGCAAATTAGATTAATAAAATTATTAATTTTTACCTCTGAATCTAGTGGTCTGTCAATGTTTAGCTAAAGGTATCTTTGTGATGATAGGCACTTTTGATGAATGTTCCCATCTGCAATTAGATGCCTAGACTAGGAAGCAGGTAATACTTCATTTGTTAAAGAAATCAACTACTTGTTCTTAGATAGTTTTAGTTAACAAATGCATTATCGTCAATGCAAAGAATGGATGAGAAAAATGTTAGCCTGTAAGGAAAAGAAATTTTTAATTCTTTGAGTATGATTTTATGCAGCCAGTTCATTGAAAACCCCATTGTATGAACGATTAACCAGTAAGAAATCTTCCTATTTTCCCTTCCTTTCCCTTTAAGGGAAAAAAAAAAATCTGAATAAAAAATTCTTTTCTGAAGTCCAATGGCAGTTGACTTATAATTATTGACTTCTAATTTCGTTTTTAAATTGTTATTATGCTCAGGCATAAGTTTAATGTAATTACTATTTTTTAAAAGAATTATCTACTAAAACTTCTTAGTTTCTTACAAATTGGTTTAGGTATGCCTTTAACAAGCAGTTAAATCCTAAGTTTCAGGGAAAGTGATTCTGAAAGAGAATTCTTTGCTAGGCATGTTTCACTATCTTTCTTTCTAACTTGAATTTTGTTCAAGTGAGCACTTTAAAAATGAATCAAAACACTTTTAATATAAGAAATGCATAAACATATTGTAGACTTATTGAAAAAACCTCTAGTTAAAAATTATATAATATTTATTGGATAGCATTAAGATATTGTTTCTATTGTTTAGATAAATAACATAAAAGGAAATTCTGTAGCAAACTTCTAGAGAGTGAAGGCAGGTGAGTTAAGTGAAGAACAGCTAGTTGATAAATATTATCAGAATTTCTAGAAATATCATTACATATAAAAGAACGCTGTGCTCATCTAAGATTATCAGTGTGAACACAGGGAACATAATTGTTACATTTTCCCCCAAAGCTGTGGAGAATTTCTGTACCTACTAGTAGGTTCGAGTGTCAACACAAAATGACTTCAGATTTTGTGTAGCAGTTAGAATTAAAATGTCACTGAGTAACAAAATTTCTAGTGAGAACAGCTTCATTAGAAGATGGAAGTGACATTTCTAAGAACAGACTGTTGCATTTTGCAGGAATGATTATGAGGAACTAGCTCGGCAATGTAAAACGTTTGCTAAAGATTTGCTTGCACAAGCCCGGAATTCACGCGAATTGGAAGTTATCCTAAACCATACGTCTAATGATGAGCATCTTGACAAACGGGGATTATTAGAAGAAAGAATGAATTTAAGTCGTCTAAAACTTGCTATCAAATATAACCAAAAGGAGGTATGAGGTTTTCTGTGATCTATCTAAATTATTTCCTCCACAGTAGTCTGGTGGCTCAGAGCAAAGGCTTTGGAGCAACACATCTAGGTTGAGATCCTAGTTCTGCTTCATAAAAACTGTTTGTCCTTGAGAAGGTTATTGAATCTGTCTGAGCTTTAGTTTTAAGAATTCAGTAAGAATATGTATTTAAAGTTTAGCACGAGTACTAGTATTAAGCAAGTACTCAAAAGTGGTAGTTGCTAATATTTTTAAGAATATTACTTATAATAATATAGATGTTAATTTAATGTTTTTGCCAAATATTAGCTACGCAGGTGAAATTCTATGTAGTAAGTGACTTCAAAATGAAGTTGCTATCTTGGCATTTTGTCTGTCATAGGTTTGTTTTGATCTGGTTATAAGTAGCCCTTTCTGTAATAATAGTGCCTTTCTGTTTAAAAACAAAGTATCAGATATTATGTTTCCTGATTCTTCTTATTTGTTAATTCATTGTGAAACCCAAGGTGGAGAGGCACATGCTATGATAACTAAGTTGAACCTGGCTCTTCTGGCATCATCCCTTCCTATTAAGGGAAATACCTCTTTCTACTCCCCATACACACACATGCACATGATCAGGAACTTGAAGAAGGAAGGTATGCATTTTAAATTTTATTTTTTGAGATAATTTACTAAACATGTAGATAATGATAATCCAATTGATAGTATGGGGTGTGGATAAATGGTACTTTTAAGGTATTATTTCTAAGACATTTTTATTATTGATATAGATGTTGGAATAAAACTTGCTTGTAAAATTTATATTAATATAAAAATGGGGCTGAAATAGATAATGGTAGAAGGCAAGATACAGGACCTTTGGTGCTAGGAGCAGGATTTTTTGTTATCTTGGTTGAAAATTGGAGCCTCATAATGGCTTTTTTTAGGAAATTGATGCAGGAATTTTAAGCTGTTTACTTTAAGATTACCTAGACAGTGTATTGCTTATCTAGATCCCTGGCTCAAACCCTATACTTTTTCTAGTACACCAAGATTCTTGCTCCAGGTAGAACATTTATAGGGGAAAAAAATTAAGTACCAGAATTTGGTTTAGTGTAGCTATAAGATTATAAATCAATAACATACCTATGTGGCTTAAAAAGGAAATACAATGCTAATGTCTATAAGTGGAAACAGAGAATATAGCAACCGTGATGTGATCTTCCTCTAGTTATACATTTTGACTAGATCTTATTGGCTAGATCTTAGGTTAATTTACTTACTTGTGTGTTCCATAACCTAAAATAGACGTGAATACTAGAAAATGATAGAGTAAAGAGATAACACGATACAAAATCAACTTAAGTGATTGAAAAAAGAACCTTAAAGAAAGATAGAACCAAGATTATCGTGGTTAGGGAAGAAAAACTAAAAGGCCATTCCCTAATGAGATATATATATATATATACTTGAAAGACTCACAGAGGATAACCAAATGTTCCATCCTAAAGAAGATGAAAGGGAAGAAAGCAAGAATAGTAATATTTTTAGTTGAAAGGAAGATACTCTATAATTTTAGTCATCAGTGAAAATGTAAACTAACTTTTGAAACTAGATTTCTAAATGTGATCAAAGGTAAAGATGATATTTTCCCAAATAGTTGGTAGATTTTGTTCAGATTATCCATCCTGGATAACAAACTACCCTGAAGCTTAGTTGCATAAAACAGTGTTTCATAGTCATTTTATAATAATTTCATAATCATTTTTTATGCTCTTGGATTCTCTCGGTCAGGAATTAGGAAGGGGCACAGCAGGGATGATTTGTCTCTGCTTCACTGTGTCTAGTGTCTCACCTAGAGATAACTCAAATGCCTGAGGGCTACAGTCCGTCTGGAAGCTTCTTCACTCATATGTCTGGTGCCTGAGCAGCAGCTGAGGACTCAGGAACAGGGAGCTTTGAGTGGGCTGAGTGCTCAGGTGGGTGGGTCCATAGAGCATGGGGCTTCCGAGAACTCATGACTGGAACCCTAGAGGGGCATGGCCAATGTGGTGGGTAGGCTTCGAGGAGATGGTCTGAGAAGCCTCAGAGGGCTGACTGAGTGCCTGCATGTAGCCTCTCTGTGTGACCTGGGCTTCTTCACAGCATGGTGGCTTCAGGGGTGTAAGACTTTTTACATAGCAGTTCATGGCTCTAAGAGCATGTGTTTCTCAAACAAGGTGGAAGCTGCATGGCTTTTTAAGACCTACTTTCAGAAGTCACATAGCACCACTTTGTCCAGAATCTGCTGGTTAAAGCAATCACAAGCTTGTTGAATTGAAGGGTAGGGAACATTGATAGCCCACTTCTTGATGAGAGGAGTATCAAACAATTCTATCTATGCTTTTTTTGTTTTGTTTTGTTTTTTAAAGATTTTATTTTTCCTTTTTCTCCCCAAAGCCCCCCAGTACATACTTGCATATTTTCAGTTGTGGGTCCTTCTAGTTGTGGCGTGTGGGACGCTGCCCCGACATGGCTGGATGAGCAGGGCCATGTGTGCACCCAGGATCAGAACTGGTGAAACCCCGGGCCGCCGAAGCGGAGCGCACGAACCTAACCACTCAGCCACGGGGCCGGCCCCTGTATCTGTGTTTTAAAACCACCACAGACTTAGAACATTTCCAACTGAAGTTTTGTTCTTCCAAATACATATTAAATATCAGTGTTATTTAAGTCACCACTATATAGAGGGATGGCAAGGACAGCAGTCAGTCCTGAGATTGCTTTGATATTTGAGGGAAGGGTAACACCTCTAAGTTTGGGATGCTACTAAACTGGGTTGTTGGTGGGAGGCAAAGCTCTTTCTCTCTCAGGTATTTCATCTTGAGGGACAAATTAAGATTCCCCAAGAACACTGGAATCTGAGCAGAAGAATAAAGAATGACGTAAAGCTTAACTGTCAAAAATAAGTAAAGCTTATTAGGAAATTTCTTGATAAGCACAATAATAACAACAAAAAAGTCTGTCCAGTCTTTTTTTTTTTGTGAGGAAGATTCACTCTGAGCTAACATCTGTTGCCAATCTTCCTCTTTTTGCTTGAGGAAGATTGTTGCTGAGCTAATACCTGTGCCAGTCTTCCTCTATTTTGTATGTAGGACGCTACCACAGCATGGCTTGGTGAGCAGTGTGTAGGTCCACACCTGGGATCTGAACCCATGAACCCCGGGCCACTAAAGTGGAGTGTGTGAACCTAACCACTATGCCACTGGGCTGGCCCCTGTGCAGTTTTTTTTTTTACTACATTGTTGAATAAAGTATATTCTATCTCAGGATAAATCATTTTAAAACAGAAGATTGCCAAATATTATTTTAGAGATTATGATCACTTGTACTTTACTTTGGTAATTTCAAACCTGATCACATTATTGTATCCAGAGTTATCAGAATCCTTAAATTATACAGATCTTCCTTAACTTGTGATGGGGTTACGTCTCAATAAACCCATTGTAAGTTGAAAATATCATTCGTCAAAAATGCGTTTAATACATCTAATCTGCTGAACATCATAGCTCAGCCCAGCCTACCCTAAACATTCTCAGAACACTTACACAAGCCCACAGTTGGGCAGTGTCATCTCACACAGAGCCTGTTTTGTAATACAGTGTTGAGTATCTCCTGTAATTTACTGAACATTGTACTGAAAGTGACAGACAGAAGGCTGTACTTGTGTCAGTTGTTCACCCGGTGATCGCGGGGCTGGCTGGGAGCTGCCGCTCACTGCCCCTGCCCAGCATCACGAGAGGGATCTTACTGCATGTCGCTGGCCAGGGGAAAGATCAAAATTCCAAATTCAAAGTATGGCTTCTACTCAATTCATTGCACTTTGGCACCATCGTAAAATCAAAAAATCATAAGTGGAACCATCGTTGAGTCAAGAACCATCTGTACTTCACTACATGAGCATTATATTGGGAAAATATTGCTTCTGAAATTTGCAAACTAAGAAACTTTGTAAACTTTGGTAAATTAATTTCTGTACTTGAGCTAAAATTTTCCCCTTATTTGGGAATAGTTTTCCTTTTCTTCTCATACAGAATTAAATTTTAAGCAGATTAAAAGTATCTTTAATACATGTTAAGAAATTTTCAGTATTTTCATGGAGCATAAGCATGTCTGATGTTTAGACTTTGCTTGCTTCACTATCTTGACATCTTGGTTTCTTGTAATTGAAATCATTAGTTTTTCTAGACTGAAGTCTCTTTCTATGGATTGTGCCTGTTAACTTTAAAATTTCATAAACATTATTATGAGTCTTTATAAATTAAATGTTTCAAAATGACTAAGTAGGCTAGTAATAGTAGTTAATACTTATATAGTACATGCTATGAGCCAGGCACTATTTTAAGAGCTTTATATTTAATCTTCATAACAAGTTTATGAGTAGATACTGTTAGTATCCCCATTTTACAGATGGGGAATTTGAGGCTTTGAGAGGTTTCAAAACTTGCTCAAGGTCATTTCATCAGTGGCAGAGCCTGGATTTCAATCTAGATAATCTGGCTCCAGAGTCTGTGCTCCTAACCTCTACACTCTTTTATTTTAGTACATTTAAGGAAAAAAGAAAACTATGCGGAGTGTATAGAATTGATTTTCAAACTGTTATTGAAACTTGGAATACCAGTTAAATAATGGTATGATCAGTTCGTATTTATAGATTTTATTTTACTTTTGTGTGTGTGTGTCCTTTTCAGTTTGTCTCCCAGTCTAACTGCCAGCAGTTCCTGAACACTGTTTGGTTTGGACAGATGTCAGGTTACCGACGGAAGCCCACTTGTAAGAAGATAATGACTGTTTTGACAGTTGGCATCTTTTGGCCAGTTTTGTCACTTTGTTATTTGATAGCTCCCAAATCTCAGTTTGGCAGAATCATTCACACACCTTTTATGAAATTTATTATTCATGGAGCATCATATTTCACATTCCTGCTGTTACTGAACCTGTACTCTCTTGTCTACAATGAGGATAAGAAAAACACAATGGGACCAGCCCTTGAAAGAATAGACTATCTTCTTATACTGTGGATTATTGGTAAGTATCCAGTTAGTTTGGAAGGTTCTGCCTTTCTTTAAACCATTAATTCTACCTTGCTTGGTGGCATTGTAAACATCTGCGTTCAATTTCTAAGTTTACACTGTTTACACAGCAAGAATTTGAACACTTCCACGATCATTGAAGACTAATGAACTTGATGGTAAGGAAACATCTCTTATTTACTATTACTTAATTACATGGAAGTAAAAAATTCTTTATTCTCAGTCTAAAATTGTTCATGATTGTTAAAACAGAAAAACAAATTTTACTGATGAATGCTTTTTTTGGTATAAGAGTATGAACCTTTGCTTAGGTATTTTGAAATGTAAATACATTTTGTACTCATTTGCATTGTATAAGCTAACTGTCTTGTTTTATTATATCATTAGGTTTCCTTTTAAGAACTTAGGAACTTTTGTAGTTACATCTTACTTTATTTCTATTATAGGAACATTTAAATTAAGCTTAATCATATAAATCAGTTCTTTATAATGATAGCCAGATCTCTTTAGAAATGGCAGTTTTGTAAAATGTAAGGCATTTTATTTTCTGAAAATTGTTTTTTATAAGTTTTATGCTATATAATAAATATCTTAAATGACCTTCTGCAGTTTTTACTGCTTTTGCCCTGGGGGTGGGGAGGAGTTGAGTTACAATCACATTGTATATTTATGGTCTTTTAATGACGTCTTTTTTATATCCCTCTGGATCTTCAACCTTGTTTTTAACCTCAGCATTTCCCACCTGTCCTACTATTTGCTATAGATAAAAGGATATTGAAATTTAGTCCTTTCTATGGTATACAGCACTGATTGATTACTATGTTCTTGATTGATTCAATTATTAAATAATTTGAGAAGAGTTATTATACAGTTTTCACTTTTAGTTCTCTTTCAGCTATAAAAATAATTTTCATATTTTGGGATTTTTATTTTTACTTGGAAATCACTTAATTTCAAGTAACTTGACTTCAGTCACAGTTTTATTACTTTTAGCAGTATTCGATCTATGATACATTAATGTTTAAAATTAGGTAGATAAAGTAAAAATAATACACGTCTGATCTTTAGGTTAAAGAGGATTAAATAATTTCTTCTTGTTAACATTTTCCTGTTTTCTGTATTTCTTCTGTCCTGTAAAATTCAATAGTTTAGGAAATAATTTATGCTTTATCATATATAGTTCCAAATTGCATGTTGTGGATCTTTCCAATGTGGGATTTATTTATATTGTTTTTTGAATAGGGAAAAAAAGTTAGGCTGAAAGGAATCTCTAAGAAACACTTCTTCCCTCTATTTAGTAACTACTTTTGAAAGATGGTTATATATCTTAGTCATAAAGGAAGAAGATTATGTATCATTTATCTATAACCTGTTGTTTAAATAGTAGTAAGAAAGAAAGAATATGTTCTTCATTTTGTAAATAAGAGTTTACCCAATTCCGTATAAGAATTGTTATATTCAATGTCAAATTAAAGTTTATATTTCTCAGCAGTGAGTAAAAATTCACTCAACTCAAAAAGTCATACCACTCTTTGAATATCATAAATATTGCTGCTGTCACTGATTTTCATAATAATGGTAAAACTATGGCTACTCCTTTTTAAGCATGATAGCCCTCTTTTCAATATCATTTACATTTCAATGTATACACACATGCACGCGCACGCACGCACACACAATATGACTAATTTTCTAACCGTATTCTGCCGCAGTAGAAGAGTGCAATGTGAATTAAGCCGGTAAAATTCCTGGGTGTTTTACTTTTCTCAGCACAGTTAGATCTGAAACAGTTAGATCTGAATAGACCTTGCCAAGAGGTCTTCTAAGCCTGTTATGTAAATAGAGCCCTCTGGGCTTCCTTAAACATATAGATCTGACCCTATTCTAACTGAGCGTGTAGGACTAGTTTGCCTGCTTCTCTAAGGCACTCCTTCTTATTTCAAGAAATGAATACAAGTTTTGGCTCACAATGATAGACTTTTGTGCATTTGTTTCCTGTTTCTTTTCCTTAGCCCTCTAGAAAAAAGTAGAGTTAAAGTATAAAAAGCAAGGTAAGGAAAAAGGAAACGATGTGTTGATGAATGCACAGAATATTAATAGTATCCTTTTACTTAACTTTTTGCCGTTAGAAGGTAATAGAACAGCTACTGTAAAATGTTTTTGGGTCTGGCCCTGTAGCGTAGTGGTTAAGTACAGCGTGCTCTGCTTCGGCAGCCTGGGTTTGTAGGTTCAGATCCCAGGCATGGACCTAAACCACTCATTAGCCATGCTGTGGAGGTGTCCCACATACAAAATAGAGGAAGATTGGCACAGATGTTAGCTCAGGGCTAATCTTCCTCAAGCAAAAAAAGAGGAAGATTGGCAACAGGTGTTAGTTCAGAGTGAATCTTCCTCATGAAGAAAAAGAAAAACATGTGTTTTTTAAAATGTTGTACACCAACTTTGTCCAAGTACAGGCGGAAACAGATGTGGTCCAATGGGACCAATGGAGCTTATAGTCTAATTAAGACAAAAAACCCATTAACTTGAGAATCACACAGATAAATAAAAAATCGCAAATGAGTTAAGTGCTACTACGTAAAGGCATGGAGATATTAAGTAAAGGTCATAGGAGAGCAAGCATATTATACGGGCATTTTACCTAGTCAGAGGGGTTGGAAAGGCTATCTTGAGGAAGTGATAAGTGAGCTAAGATCTAAAGGATAAATAGGAGTCAACTAGGAGAATTGGAGAGAAAAGTATTCTAGGCTGATATGAAAGTTACGTTCAGAGGCCCTATGGCAAGAGGGAGCATGGTGCAAATACGGGATTGAGTAAAGTCTGGAGCAAGAACAAGGGATGTGGAATTCAAGATAAAGCTGTAGAAATGGGTGTTGCACCAGACTGTGGACAACCTTGAAGGCCATGTTAAGTAATTTTGACTTTATACTAAGAACAATGGAAAACCTTGAAGTTTTTAAGTAGGTGAGTGACGTGATGTGATTTGCCTTTTGAAAAGATCATTCTGGCTGCAGGTGGAGAATGTGTTGGGAGGATTGGGCTGTGGCAAGAGTAGATGGAAGGAGACCAAAAGGGGGCTGGTGCGGGAATCCAGATGAAAGCTGATGGTACCTTGGACTTAGGGTGATTGTGATAAAAAAAGAGACAAGGGAGCAGATTTGAGAGAGATTTACAAAGTAAAGCCAATAGCACATGGAAATACATAGTATATGGGAGGTGAGGGAGAGGGAGATTATTAGGAACAGAGGTATTTGGGAAGAGCACTAGGTTTGGGAATTTATGAGAGGGTAGATCCTGAGTGTGATTTTGGATATGTTGAAATTGAAAAGCCTTCGAGATATCCAAAAGAGATGTCAGTCAGACAGTTGGATATCACAGTCTGGAGCTCAAGAGGAAGTCTAAGCTTGAGTTAGCAATGTGCAAATAGTCTGCATGTAGGTTGTATATGAGACTATGGTATGAATGAGACAGTTGAGAAGGCATAAAATGAAAAGAGAGGACCTAGGAGCAAGCCTTGAGGAATCCCAAAATGATGGGATTACAGGTTACTAACGTTAGTTACTAATTCTAAAAAACAAACACAAAAAGGACAAAAATAGTTTAAAATTATTGTGTTCTTTCAGTCCAATTCAGAAATATGAAATATGTCAAATGTATTAGTTTCATTTTGGTGTGGGGTGTTGTTCAGGAGGTGGGAAGTTACCTGCCAGTGATACTCACTATTCTTTCATATGTCTGCCTATTTTCATCAAAAGTCTTCTCCAGTTCATGATGTAATTGTTGTCAGGAGTTCCCTTTAGTATAATGTTGCATTTTACAGAAATAAAACACTTATTTCTGTAAGCATCTTTCTTGGTTTAGTGTTTTTCCTGTTACAGCATTGAGTTAATAAAATTGAGGGAATAAAATGTTACCTGCTAGACTATTTGGTTTAACATTTTCAGATTTTTTTTTCCCCCAAAGGAATGGCACCTCAGCTAACTACTGTTACCAATCTTTTCTTTTCTTTTTTTTTTCTACTTTTTCTCCCCAAATCCCTCAAGTGCATAGTTTTATATTTTAGTTGTGGGTCCTTCTAGTTTTGGTATGTGGGATGCCGCCTCAACGTGGCCTAATGAGCAGTGCCATGTCCGTGCCCCGGATCTGAACTGGCAAAACCCTGGGCTACCAAAGCAGAGTGTGCGAACTTAACCACCCGGCCACAGGGCCAGCCCCTCAGATGGTTTTTATCTATTCATTTTAAATAGAAGCTTATCCAAATGGAATTTAAAAAAAAATTTTTTATTGATGTTATGATAGTTTACAACCTTGTGTAATTTCAGTTGTACATTATTGTTTGTCAGTCGTGTTGTAAGTGCACCACTTCACCCTTTGTCTCCCCCCAGCCCCCCCTTTCCCCGGTAGCCACTAATCTGTTCTCTTTGTCTACGTGTTTAACTTCCACATGTGAGTGGAGTCATACAGAGTTCATCTTTCTCTATCTGGCTTATTTTACTTAACATAATAGCCTCAAGGTCCATCCATGTTGTTGTGAATGGGACGATTTTATCCTTTTTTATGGCTGAGTAGTATTCCATCGTATATATATATATATCTTCTTCATCCAGTCATCAGCTGATGGGCATTTAGGTTGCTTCCACGTCTTGGCTATTGTAAATAATGCTGCAATGAACATAGGGGTGCATGGGACTTTTGGAATTGCTGATTTCAAGTTCTTTGGATAGATACCCAGTAGTGGGATGGCTGGGTCATATGGTATTTCTATTTTTAATTTTCTGAGAAATCTCCATACTGTTTTCCATAGTGGCTGCACCAGTTTGCATTCACACCAGCAGTGTATAAGGGATCCTTTTTCTCCAAGTGGAATTTTTTAAGTGTTTTCTCTGTCAGATCTGAAAATATTTTGAAGTGTTTTTTCTATATAAAATATTGGTACTGTATAATTAAGATGTTATGAACAGAGTTTTTGAAGAATGCTTCATGTGTTTCCCAGGGGAATTATTCTGCCTACTGGTGAGCCAGAAAATGACTCTGATTGGCTTAACTTGATCCCCACCCATATGTTATGTTGCAACACACTATTCTTTTGTCACTTTATATTCTCTTTAAAAATGTCTTAGTAAAGGAATGTATCATAAAACTATCCTGGGTTGTATTACTGTTCTCTAGTACTCCTAGGAATATATAACTATGGAGGAACTTCTTGTCAAAAAAAGGGCAGGGGTTTTTTTGTTTAGTTTTTATTTGTGTAGATTTATTCATTTAGCAAATTTTTGAGCACCCACTATGTATGGGTCATTATTTGGGACATTTAGGACACTGGTTAGTAAAACAAAGATTCTTACACTTGAAGAGCTTACTCAGACTGGGGGGAAGATAGTCAGTTAGTAACAGACGTAATAAGTAAACTATATCCACTGTTTAAAAGTGGTAATAAGGGGAAAAAAGAAGCAGAGTTAGGGGATTGGGCATGGGAGCCATGGGGTGTGCATTTTTAAATAGGATGATCGGAGTAGGTGGTGAAGAAGTGATGGAGTTAGCCAAGTGGATGCCTGGGTAAGGAGCTTCCAGCCAGAGGGAAGAGCCAATGTAAAGCCCTAAGGCAGGAGACTGTGTGTTCAGACAAGAGCAAGGAAGCAAGGAGGCCAGTGGACTAGAGGGGTGGAAGAAAAGATTTATAGGAGATGAGGTCGGAGAGGAGAGGTTATATAGGGCCATATAGGCCATTGTAAGGAATTTGGTTTTGACTCTTGAGTGAAATGAGATAAAAGGGAAGGGGCAGTGCCCACTGTGTGCCATCAGCAGCAGTGATCTTGGGTTCTCATTGGCATTCACACTCACAGGACACAATAGGCTGAAACCTGGCACCAGGTGTACTTAGCTTTGTAAGGTACAAGACAGAAAGTACAGCCCCATAGTGGGCACACTCAGTTGTATGGGATGAGGCCATATGGCCGTATGGAGGGGTGTGGGCAACCCCAGCTAGAGAAGTCTGTTAAGAGGGACCTCACACAGAGAAGCTGAGGCCTGTGTTTCTCGACTTGTTTTCATATGGTCCTTGCTGTGTATACCTTCAGGGTCTGTGAGTCTACTCATAACCCTCCCAGTCCAGATGCAGTTTCCCAGTCAGTGGTTGTTTTTATAATATGTTGAACACAGCCGACCTTCCATATTTTTCTTAACATAGTATGTTTCCAAGGAAACCACTTTAATAGGTGATAACATGAGGTTATGTTTCCGTGGAGAAAGACTTCTGTCCTGGAGTTAATCCTGTCTCCTCTGGGAGTTGCTACAGGGTTTTGAGGAGAGAAGTAACACTTGCATTTTAACAGGATTCATCTGGTTGCTGTGTTGAGAATAGATTTAAGGGAGATCAAGTAGGCTATTTCAGTAATCCAGGCAAAAGAGGCTGGTGGCTTGAAGTTGAAGTGGGCAGAAGGGCTAACTCCTAAAGACATTTTGAAAGTAGAGCCAACAGAATTTGCTATTGCATTGAATGTGTCATTTAAAAGAAATATGAGTCAAGGATGATTGAAGGACATTTGGATTGAGCAACTAGAAGGATGGAGTTGCCGTGAACTGAGATGGGGAAGAAGTCTTCAGGTACATGAATTTGGGGACAGAGACCAGGAGTTCAGTTTGGACGTGACAGGACGTCCACCTGGCTATGTAGAGTAGCCAAGAACCTACACAAGTTGAGTTCAGAAAAGAGGTTTGGAGATATTATTATATAAATACCGATTGAGTTTAGAGAGAGAGATTTGAAAGTCTGCCACATAGATGGTGTTTAAAGCCATTAGACTAGATGAGGTCACTATAGGAGTGCGTGTAGATAAAGAAAACAATGAGGAACTGAGCCTTTTGGGGGGTGGTGTGTGTTTCACATCAATTTATTTGTTTTCTTATGCTTGTTTCACATTACTTATTAAAATCCCTCTCAGGGAAAGACATTGTCACATGAAACTTAAGGTTACTTTCTTTTAAATTTTGAAAACTTGTTACTAAAAAGTTCTTTTTCTCTTCTGAATGGGGCTCTAGCTGACGCAATTGTTATTTAGTTAATACTTTGAGTCTTAAAGTATTTTTTAGTTTATTATTGAATTAAGCGAGCATTATCTGATTTTTTTTTCCTTTTTTTAGGGATGATTTGGTCAGACATTAAAAGACTCTGGTATGAAGGGTTGGAAGACTTTTTAGAAGAATCTCGTAATCAACTCAGTTTTGTCATGAATTCACTTTATTTGGCAACCTTTGCCCTCAAAGTGGTTGCTCACAACAAGGTGACTATTAACTATGTCAATTGGAGGCACAAATGAAATTTACTTAAGAAAAACCTGAGGTATTTAGCTCTGTAACTCAGAGTTACTTTGGCCCAAGTCTGTGGCTCATGTATTTCCATTGTAAGCCTATCCCTGTGCAAGGAAATAATGCACATTGTTTGAAGGATGTTAATTACCTTTAAATGTTGGTTACCTGTTGTATGCCAGGCACCATGGTTGATACTTGCTATACTTTATCTCATTTTATCCTCACAGGGACTCTATGAGACAGATGTCCTTATCCCCATTTTGCAAATAAGGAAAACGAAGCTCAGAGATATTAAGTAACTTGTCCAAGACCACACAGTAAGAAACCAAGACTGGATTTAAATCCAGGTCTGTCTAGGCATTTTCTTTCTACCAAGTGCCAATCCCTTATTCCTGAGTTAGGCTCATTCACCTCATTAACCGTCTATACTGAAAGTGAGAGCACAAAGTTCCTGAAATTGATTAGTGTTAGACATCTTTATATCTGCCAGAAAAAAAGTTCATCTGAATGGAATTCACTATATAGTATTTTACACATTCCAAATCGTGATGATTATGTTCCGCAGCTTAAAAAGTGATGTAAATGTACTAAGTTTCTGATACCTATATTTTTAAATTTAGAATTTGACAAAAATATAACCTAGTAGACGTCTTGTAATTTTACTTTTAGAAAGATTTAAGCTCCCCCAAGCCCAGAAAAGGTAATAGATTTTGTTAACTATCTTTATTTAAACCCTGAGTTTAAAATTCTTCTGAGGTGTCACATTCAAGGAACTAAAAGATAGAATATTTTCTGGTTTTTGACTAATTTATAGACTATAGAAAAAGCAAACATCATTTTACTTTATTTAAAAAACTCTATTCTTTTAATTGATCAGTAGTAGGGAACATGTTTGTTAGGTATGTTTAATGACCAGAGTTGTGAAATGGCTGAGAAAATAAAAATTGGTCATACATAGAAATATGGTTCAATAAAGAGGTTGAGGGTCATTGGTTTTTAGACTGGTCTCTTTGGTTCGGGAAATGGAGTGCCCATATAATTTATTATGTGAACTAGGACACTTTGAGAGTGAAAGGGGGCACTATTAATAAGTATGCCAGGAAAACTGGTGTATAATCTGGGCCTATGCCAGGCAATTGGAACATGTAGCCACTCTATGTCTGGGTATAATAATGTACACTTTTTTTCTTGCTATTTAGAAGGGAGAAGGACTTCTGTGGTTCATTGTAGAATCCTGAGTAAAGGGCTGTTAATTTAATATGATAGCTAATTAATTAACAGCAAGCATAATTAAAGTTTGTGTTGTGGAATTTAAGAAAAACTAGCAAACATTTCATTCATAAAAAGTTTAATGACAATCTTTTCAAAATTGTTTACTTTTTTAAAATCTAAGAATTTTTGAGAAAACCTCTTTATAAAGAGTAAGTGGTATGGCCTCACATACATAGAAATCTTTTATTTAGTTAAAATGATGTTATTACTATTAAAAGAGGAGAACTTTATAAAATGTAAATGAAGATTACTCCTACAAGGAGACATAATTAAAATAGTTTTTTTTCAACGCTCAGAATATTTGTTTTTATTTTCCTGAAGTGAGAGAGCTATTTACCTTTGGCTTTTTCTTCCTAACCTTAGTTTCATGATTTTGCTGATCGGAAGGACTGGGACGCATTCCATCCTACACTGGTGGCAGAAGGGCTTTTTGCATTTGCAAATGTTCTGAGTTACCTTCGTCTCTTTTTTATGTATACAACAAGCTCTATCTTGGGTCCATTACAGGTAAATCATTAAAACTTCTTAAAGAATAGTTGTTAGATGTCATGATTATTACATCTTTCTACTTGTCCACTGGAACATTCTTCCCTTATGATGTTAAAGCTAAGCCTTGCTTTTGAAAATAATTAACAATTGAAAGGACATAGCATGTGCATCTGCTTTGCTTCTGGCTGAACGATAATCCTTGGCTTTCAAGTATTCAGACTTTATTAAGCTGTGGTCCATTGTCCCTCTCCTCTCTGTTCATAGACATAGATGTGTTTAAAATACAGTATGCTTCAGACAAGAAGGACATAAAGGTTTGCTTTTTACCAAAATGAACCTCACATTTAAAGTTTTAAGTGATAAATATAAAGAAGTGTTGTGCAAACAGAATTCATACTTCATGATGATTTTGAAAATGTGTAAGCTATAGTTTAAAAAATACTCTTACTTTGTTTAATAAATACTAAATGTAATATGTTGGAAAATAGCCTGTTTAGAGCTAAAAAATTTCATAGCGTTCACGTAGCTCAGCTTGATGCTTTATAGTACTTTATAGTTAAAGAAATTGAGCTTTTGAGATGTGTGTGATTTGTTCAAAGTAGTATGGTCATTATGCATGAGAGTCCAGGACTCGTTTGTAAGTCTCTTTACACTGAAGAAAGGACTCATAATCGGTTGAACTTAACCCACAGATTTTAGTAGTTGACTGTTTTTAGAAGGTGAGATCAACTCTGCTAGGTGACTAGCACTGCATAATAGTCTAAGTTAACTTATAAGTCTGAAAATCTGAGCAATATTCATTTTTCCTTGATAAGTCAAAATTTACTAACAATTTAGATTCTCTTTTATATTTTTAAAGGAGATATTTTAAATAAAAGGCATAATTACCTTCTCCAAACAGAGAGAGGAAAATAAAATCTGTAGGAGAAAGCTGATTTGATTTGGCTTGTCCTTTCATCCACAACAGTATTTCCTAAGATGTGACTCCCTTAAGCAAGTCCTGTGAGGTGCTCTGACTGAAATAAGTTTGGGACACACTGCACTCCTTATACCTGTTTTGGGAATTCACAATGCACATTATCACATTAAAGCCTGTGAGAAAGAATTAAGGAAACTTGTTTAACTTTGTTCAAACTATCATTACCGAAATGCATTTATCAGCATACCCGTTTTTCATGAAATATGCTCAGGTCTCTGTTTTTCTCCAAAACATAGTATGTGAAACACTGGTTTAGACTATCTGTTATTTTGATTTAATTTTGCTACTAGTATCTTCTGTAAATGTTTTAATTAAGAGTCAATAGTATTTTTATGTGCATATTGATTTTTTTTAGTTAAAAACTGAAAATGTCACTCAGTTCCTACTAGAAATTTCTTAGATTTTTTTCAAAGAGTTAAAAAGGAGGAAGTTATATTTTCTTAGTGAATCATCTGTTTGTTTTTCTTAGAACTGTTGAGTCATGTCTTCCTGATTTAATCTCTTCCCAAAAGAACTATAGATGTGTATACAAATATGGCATAAGTGGGTGTTGGTCATTTCAGCTGTTGTGCATGTTTTTCTCCTCCAGCAGGATAATTTATAATGTTCTAATAGCCATAGAACTAACAAATAATTTAAGTCAAGCCAGCAAGTATTTATTGTGTTCCTATTTTTAAAAGGTCTGCAGGTTAATCATAATATATGTTTAATTATTATCTAATCCAATAAATGATTTTTTAAATTATCTTTATTAAGATGTAATTTGCATACAATAAAATGCACCCGTCTTAACTGTAGAGTTTGAGTTTTGCAAATATGTAAACCTGGTTAATCACCACCATAATCAAGATATAGGACGTTTGCATCACCCCAAAAAGTCTCTTGGTGCCTTTTTGCATTTAGTATTCCCTCACCCTCATCCCATGCAACCATTGGTCATCTGTGTGTGATGGTCTGGTATAGGCTAGTCTCAGAACTGAAGGATTTGAAAGTACCATAGAATTAATATGGTGTTATAGAGCAAATCTCAGACAGAAGGTCGTCTGCCCTCCTTAGAGCGTGATTGCTTCTCATGGTTGCAAGCTCCCTGCTCCAAGCCATTACGTCAAGTCTACGTTCAGCAGGAAGAGGGGGAAAGGCAGAGGGCGAAAGGCGGAAAGCATGGGCCAGCTTCTTTCTCTTTTTTATCAAGAGAACAGTCATTTTCCCTAGAGGCCTGCTAGATACCTCCACTTATGACTCAATGGCAGAATTTGGTCACATGCCTATTTATAGCTACAAGAAAGTCAGAGGAGATGAGTACTTTTAATTGAGCATATTACCCCCCAAGAAATCAAGGCCTGGTTAGTCAGGAAAAGGGTGAAAAGTAGAGATTGAATAGGAATCTGTAGAGTCGTATTTTCAGGCTTTTACTTAAGTTTTTTCAATAAAGACATTTGTTTTCCAGTGTAGTCTTATTAACATGACAGATTTGTATTGCACACTGGTGCCAAAGTATTCTAGAATAATTTTATGCAGAAAATTTATGATACATTTTTTTCATTTTGTTCATCTTAAGTAAATAGTGATCCAGTTATGAATATAAAACTAAAGGAAGTGCAAAAAGAAAATTGACCCTAAGTTAACTACATTAGCAAACTGCAACTTTTTTCCTGTTTTTTACATAACCTGCTATGTCAAGTAATGTTTTTATGTCATTACTGTGCTTGTTTGTTAAATTTGTCTCTATCTATTAACAATTTTTCCTTCCACATCTTTGCAGATTTAGAAGCTGACAGACTTTTGTTTTAACTGGTTATATTACCTGTAGTAGAGGTACAGATCGCTCCCTTGGTTAGAGTGACCATATTTTACCATCCAAATGGAGACGTTTTGGGGAATGAAAAGGAGGCTATGAAGTTGGGACAGCAAGTATAAACTGGGACTGTACCAGACAAATCAAGGTCATAGGCTTACCCTATAGGAGAACACAGAAAATGATCCCATATTCATCAGTGATTGCATCCCTTATCCTTACTTGACATTTTTATGATTGTATTTATTAAATTTGTGACTTATGTTGATGGTAAACTTTGGAAGGTGGCCTTCTACAATCTGACCCTACTCGTTTTCTAGCCATTGCTCGCTATACTCATCTCCTTGTCTGTTTCTGAAACCCTTCTTCTCCATTGGGCACGAGACCAGTCACTACTCTCACACACGTCCTGTGCTTTTCCACTTCCGTGTCATTGTTAATGTTATTGCTCTGTTTAGAATGTCCCAGCCATATCCTCTGCTTGTTGAAACTTTACTTGTTCATTCAACAGACATTTATTGAGTGCCTGGTAGGTTAGACACTGGGAATGCATCAATACACTGCAGTCTCTTTTTAAAGAGCTCATAGTTCACTGAGGGTTACAAAACAAGCTAATGACAACATTTAGAGAGGTAGATGCTTCAATAAAGAGCTCAGAGGAAGGGCGCTCACTTCAGTCGAAGGCATCACGGAAGACTTCTCAGAAGAGAGGACTCTGGAATCAAGCCTTGAAAGATGAGTAGAAAGGAGGTTGGGTTGAGGGAGAGGGAACATGCCAGCTTTAGTGTCCCTTCCACTGGAAAATCTATTCCTACTCCCCTACTCCTGTGTGAAAGACTATCCTCATCCAATAGAATTAATCCTTTGGGCCTCTGTAGCTTGTCTTAATTATAAGACAAATTTAGTTTGTCTCAAATTGTAAATTATGTTGTTTCTACTGAATCTAAAAGTCCCTGAGCATGGGGAATATATCTTCCTTTTCTCATCTGCACCTTACTCACGGCCTTACCATAGTAGTTACTTAATGAATGTTTGTTTAATTGAATTGGAAAACTGGTTAGAATGAGGTTGGGTAGAGACAAGTGCTGATTGGTGTGAGAAAAGAAAAAAGCTGGTGGAGAAATAGGGCTGTATCTTATCTGTTGCATTAGCTGCTTATTCAAAATAATAACAGCAACTAACATTTGTTGAGCATTTTGTGTGGGCCAGGCACCGTGCTAAGTGTTTCCCACTTTAATCCTCATTACAACCTGTGTTATGTTTTTATTCCCATTTTACAAACGGGGAATCATCTAAGGCTTAGAGAGGCTAAGTAGTTCACAGAACTAGTCAGTGGTAGATACAAGGGTTGAACTGAGTCTGTCTGACTCCAGAGGCCCACCTAATCTTTGAAGTTAGCTTTCCTCCTTTTGTGAAGGATGCCAGCTGACCCACCTCAGCAGATGTCAGAGTCGTGGTTGGGCATAAATCAGTGATGTTACGTATTTTAACAAAAACAAACGTGACGATCGAATCTATAAATAATGGTGGTAATAGTAATAACAACAGTGGACATTTGAATCCTTTCTGTGTGCCAGCTATTGTTCAAAGATCTTTATGTACATTTATTACCTCATTTAATCCTCACAACCGTTCTAAGAGGCAGACTTTTATTTCCATTTTGCAGAGGAGGAAACTGAGGCATAAAGACATTAAATAACTTGCACACGGTCACACAGCTGGTAAGTAGCAGAGCGGAAATTCCAACTCAGGTGGTTTGGCTCCCCAGCTAATGGCCTTAACCACTGTGCTAACTGGCCTCTCAGTGTTTTGTATAGTACAGAGTAATATGATTAACTTTTATTGTACAGTACTTCTGTGGGCAGGCTTTAATAATCTACAGATTTTAAAAATTCTTCTGGTTTGTGCACGTGTTTCAAATGAATTAACCTTTAACACTGGTAGTTGGGTGATTAGACAGAAATGACAAGACAGAACCACAGAGCTTGGTTCAAAATGTTGCTCCGTGATTTACTGATTTACTTTATCTCTGTGCGTCTCAGGTTCTGGGTCTGTTGTGAGGATTAAATGGGTCTGCGTGTGTAAGATGCATAGCAGAGTACCTGACACCTCCCAGGCTTCACATGAATCCATTTGGATCCATTCTCTTTATATAAAGTTAGTGGAGTTAACCATGGCAGACCTGAAAAATAATACAAGAAAAACTTGGAAAGTTAATGTAATGTCTGACACCTGAGTGCATACTTTATTCCTAGTGAATTATTCGGTGGTACTAGATAATTATCAGATTTAATTTCAAGGCCTGTATAACGTAAATGGCATGTTGTCGTTTGTAGTGGGTGAAGTGCGATTCAGTGCTTTGCACTTTGGAGTATCCTGGGGCTGGATATTTTTCTGTTAAGAAGCATAGAATGGTAGAGCTGGAGGGAAACTTAGAGGTCATGTAGTCTAGGGGTTCCCGCCCTGGAGCAGCTGCAGAATCCTCTGGGAGCACATTAAACCTGCAGACTCAAGTCCTGGCCTTAGAGACTCATTAAGTAGATTGGGGTCAAGTCTGGTAGGTTTTTAATAGCACGTAGCTGAGTGAGTCTGACGTAGCATTTGGCCGGCCCATTTATGGGTCAGGGAACTAAGGCCCAGCTCACACAGTGTTAAAAATAAGACTTGCTGTAAAATGTTAGTTAACAATTACATTTTTTTGGATATTTATTCATATATTAATTCTACAAGCCCTGCTGTGTAGAGGAACTGTTACATGAGAACTAAATCCATCATACTTGTACCCAGCCCCAAATGTTTAATGGGAGAACTAAGATAAAAACCACAAAGTGACGTTTTTAAAAGGGCTTGCAAGGAGTTAAATGCAAGAATTCAGTTCCACCTCTGCCATCTATTAGTTCTGTTGATCTGAGCAATTCATTAAATGTGAGCTTCAGTTTGTCACTTGGAAGAATAGAGGTAATACTAGCCTTCCCTCCCTTGCAGGGTAAATGAAAATATGTGATAGCTCTTGCAAAATGGTAAAGGGTTAGATAAAAGGCATATAAAAAGTAGTTATATATTCAGCATTTTAATTAATATCCCGGGCTCTGGAGTTTGCCGATGTTGGGCCTGCCCTTCAAGACTGCTAGAGGAAACAAACAGAAATGGTAGTACAAAGTGACAAATACTATTTTAGAGGTTACATACACAGTACTTTGGGAGCCTGACTGAGGGGGTGCCTGGAGAGAGTCAGCAAAGCTTCTTAGAGGAGGTGACGTTTGATCTGGGCCTTGAAGGGGTGAGAAGCTTGCCTCAAAGAACAGAGGGAGAGTAACATGTGCAGAAACATGGCGTCATGAGAGCATGGCGCGCTTGGAGAAGACAGGGTGTCCTGTGTACTTGAACCATGGGTTGCAGTTGGGGAGAAGAGGCCGAAGAAGACGCTGGGCTGAACACTGGAGGTCTCTGTGCCAGAAATATGAATATTATCACGTGTGCCAAGGAGGTTTTGAGCATAAATGGCTTGATTAGATAAAACTTTTAGACAGACAGTTATGGCTTCTTCCGTAGAAAGTTTTGGATGGAGAATGATTACAAGTTGCCATTATTATTGCTTTCTTTTGTCAACAATTTTTATTTTTTTATTATTAATTTATTTTATTTTATTTTATTTTGAGGAAGATTAGCCCTGAGCTAACATCTGCCGCCAATTCTCCTCTTTTTTGCTGAAGAAGATTGGCCCTGAGCTAACGTCCGTGCCCATCTTCCTCTACTTTATATGTGGGACGCCTGCCACAGCATGGCTTGACAAGCAGTGCCATGTCCACACCTGGGATCCGAACTGGTGAACCCAGGGCTGCCAAAGTGGAATGTGCGCACTTAACTGCTGCGCCACTGGGCCAGCCCCATGTCAACAATTTTTATAATTTAACAGTTGATATGAACCCTAATCATATCAACCTTTCCACTAACAGGCATTTAGGATGTTTTTGCTGTTCTAAATAGTACTCTGTGTGTGAGAGGTTTTGCCTCTGTCAAATTATTTCCTAAGTATAAGTCTCCAGTAGTATTAACATATCAAAAGATAGGTCCAGAGAGTGCGTCAGTACTTCTGTTTCTTTACAAAGGCTGTGTTAATTGTTACACACAAGCAGTATAACAGTACTTTTTCATCACGTTCATAGCATTTGGTGCTATCTTTTTAAAATATACTAACTTAGTTTGCTTTAATTTCCATTTTTCTAATTAGTAGGAAAGATATATATATTTTCTCAGTGTGTACTAATATTAACTCCTATGTAAATTTTAGTATTGCTATTTTAATTACTTTTCCCTTCATTTCTTAATTCTCATATTTCTCAAATAAAACTGCTAAGTTGTTTTAAATAAGTAAATATTTAAGAAAGCATGATTATTACTTTTACAAATAAAAAGCTTTATAGTCTTTCTCAGTCTAAGATAAATGTACCATTTTTAATGTTTGCCTTTCATGTGAATGCTTTCTTGGTGGACTCCTCAAGCCAGTGCTCACTTCAGTGATGGCCACTGTAGCAACTTTTTGTTCTTCCATCTTGTAAAGAACTAATATCATGCTTTTAAAAAACAAGTCATGAAGTTTGTGGTAGTCTCGTTAAATATTGCTCACCTTGATATTGAAATTGAATTACACTTACCTTTTTTTTTAACTTTTTATTAAGCTTATGATAGTTTACAACCTTGTGAGATTTCAGTTATACATTATTGTTAGTTCTGTTCTGGGTGCACCACTTCACCCTTTGTGCCCTACCCCCATCCCCTTTTCCCCTGGTAACCACCAATCAGTTCTCTTTGTTTATATGTTTAACTTCCACCTATGAGAGGAGTCATACAGAGTTCATCGTTCTCTATCTGGCTTATTTCGCTTAACATAATACCCTCAAGGTCCATCCATGTTGTGAATGGGACGATTTTATCCTTTTTTATGGCTGAGTAGTATTCCATTGTGTATATGTGTGTGTGTGTGTGTATATATATATATATATATATATACCATATCTTCTTTATCCATTCATCAGTTGATGGGCACTTAGATTGCTTCCATGTCTTGGCTATTGTAAATAATGCTGCAATGGACATAGGGGTGCATGGGACTTTTGGAATTGCTGATTTCAAGTTCTTTGGATAGATACCCAGTAGTGGGATGGCTGCATCATAAGGTATTTCTATTTTTAATTTTTTGAGAAATCTCCATACTGTTTTCCATAGTGGCTGCAGCAGTTTGCATTCCCATCAACAGTGTATGAGGGTTCCTTTTTCTCTGCAAACTCTCCAACATTTGTCAGTTTTTGTTTTGGATATTTTTGCCATTCTAACAGGTGTAAGGTGATATCTTAGTGTAGTTTTGATTTGCATTTCCCTGATGATTAATGATGATGAGCATCTTTTCATGTGTCTATTGGCCATCCATATATCTTCTTTGGGAATTACACTTACTTTTTAAAACTTAGTAATGTTAAATTAAGGCTTCTACTTTTGGACTAAATTTTTTAAATTAATATTACAATATCATACATGGTTACTCTTAGAAAACCCTATTCACCTATAAGCTTACAGTGTCTAAAATTTCTTCAAAGGCAGTCTTTTCTGTAGTTATCTAAAGCAGTTATTATATTCTTACTCTCATAAGTTCTCTACTAATATAGTAGGACTTTATTCTAAGCTCTTACAGTCTGGAGAAAGGATTTCTTTTCCAAAGTGACCCAATAAAGCTATTGTTGATTAAGAGGGAAATGTATTTCTTATCTTTCTCACACTTTTTGAGCTTTCTGATTCTAAAAGGTCCCTGTTTCTTCCATCAGAATTTTACAAGGGGACCAAGTGAGGGAAGCATAAGACTTTGAAAAGTACCACATGGCCTAGTCAAATGTGCCAAAATCAGGCACATTGGACCTCTTGTTGAGAGGCTGAGTTACTAGCTTGTGGTGTGCCTACAAATTTTAGCACACCTTCTCTGCTTCATTAACTGGCTCACTTTAGTGGGCTAGAGGGCCTTGGCCACTTGCCTGCTGCTACCCTTTTGTATCACTGGTGACTGGCATATGTTATGTTGGCAGGCTTGAAGCAGTTAGGAGTTTTATTTGAAGCTGGATTTAACTAATTGTATAAATTTGACCTGGTTAAATTTGAGGGTGGATTATTGTTAAACACTAATAACTTTTGTATCTTAAAAGTAATACATGCGTATAGTAAAGAAAAATCAAAGGGATATAAAGTGAGAAAATCTGCCTTCTGCATCTCTGGTTCTACCTCCCATAGATAAGCATTGTTAACAGTTTCTTGTGTAAATTTCCAGAAGTTTTCTGTGTCTATTAAACCATATCTGTGTGAAAAAATATATATGATCTATCTTTAAAAATAGAAATGGGAGCTGTTGTAATACTGGCCTATCCCCTGCTTTTTTGACTGAATATTTTATAGACATCTTTCTAAGCCAGCACATACAGATGTACTTCATTCCTTTTAACAATAACATTTAGGATGTTCTAATTTTTTCACTACCTGTAACAACTCTGCAGTGAAAATCTTTGTACATACATCTTTATGTGCTTCCTGTTTATTGGCTAAAGTCCAAGGGATAGAATTGCTGAGTCAAAAGACAGTCGAACAAATGTCAAATTGTTCTCCAAATTTGTATGCCAATTTAAACACCAAGAATTTATGAAAAGTACCTATTGCCCAGATTTTGAAGGGTATTGAAGGAGAATGAAATTAGACTAGAATAAAGCTCCCGGATTCACTACACATGTCTAAATTACTAAAGATACTTATATTAACACTCGACTCTCTCATTTGGCTTGCACACGTATTTTCTTATAATGGACCGCAGATGAAAGAAAATTGATCACCCTGGCAGAAGAGATTAGGGCAGTCCTGGAGGAGGAAAGGCTGTCCTTTAAGAATTCGTTGCAAAAGTCAAATGATACTTTATGTTATAATGATTTTATATTTGTAAAATTTAAGAAGCTATGTAAATAATAAGCATTTATCTCCCTTTAGGTGTGAGCAAGGAATTTTCCTTTTATCCCTTGCAAATTAGGCTTTTCTTAAACCTCCATGTCTCTACCTTCAGAGCAGCACTTGTCTTCTGCAGACTTGGTCCAGATTCAAGGAGTGCACCACACGACGCTCACACTGTGGGCATGACTAGAATGGCTTTTTGTTAGGCAGCTGAATTCTTGATGTTTTGAAAGTGCTGAAGTATCTCACCCAGCTGGAACAAGAGTAGCCTGTGGCTCGTGCGTTTGTCTTCCTTTTAGCCTGGTCATTTAATAGTTAACATTTTGTTTTCCTGATAATTTTGATGAACACCTATGTAATATATTCCGCAGATATCGATGGGACAGATGTTACAAGATTTCGGAAAATTTCTTGGGATGTTCCTCCTTGTCTTGTTTTCCTTCACAATTGGACTGACACAGCTGTATGATAAAGGCTATACTCCGAAGGAGCAGAAGGACTGTGTGGGCATCTTCTGTGAACAGCAAAGCAATGACACCTTCCATTCGTGAGTGTCTTTTTAAATTTTTAGTAAATATATTGTTCTCTTTCTGTCATGTTATGCATGAATTAGTACCTACAGAAATAGGACTTCAAATTTTCTTCAAGAAATTCCTTTTTAATGTTCACAACCTGTAATAAGTGCTTATTTTTCATGAATCAGTTAACAGTCGTCTTTACATATAGAATTTTAAATAAATAGTAGGCCCAGATTATTACGTCGTCTCTCTCACTGCAGTCTGTCTTAACAGAGGATCTCTCGGCATTTGGTGCATGTTAATATTTTAAGGCAGGACAGTCTTTGTCGGTCCTGTATTGCAATATGTTCAGCATCTCTGCTCCTCAAGTGTTAAATGTCAGTAGCAATTCTAGTCATTGTTACAGCCAAAACGCTCTCACATTTTTAATGTTTCTTAGGAGGTCATTAGAAATGAGAATCTTTAGAGCTTCAGGGATAGTTTTTTTCGCTTATTTACTCTATCATAAGGAATTGAACAACCAGTTGTGAGGCAGACAAAATACCTCCCCTCATTGTTAAATAAAATAAGGGAGAAGGGGCATGGAATTACATGTTTGCTGTCTTCCTATTATTCTACCAACTATTTTTAGTTACTTGCATGTCATCTTATTTAAGGAATAAGATTAAATGAATAATAAATATTCATCTGACACCTTCTATATAGCAGACACTGTTCAAAGTGTGCTGAGTGAATGAAGTATCAGTAAACAAAACTAGCTCATGGAGCTTAGATTCCAGTGAGGTGATTCAGGCAATAAAAAGAGAAATAAAATATGTAGTACATTTCACAGTGAGCAGGGCTAAAGAGACAAATAAAGCTTGGGCTGGGGAAGATAGATGTGCGAGGGTGAAGTTTTAGATAGGAGGCTCGAGAAGGCCCCACAGGAGGTGACGTTCCAGTAAAGTTATAAAGCTGGTGAAGGATCCAGCCATGAAGAAGATATCTGGCGGAAGAGCACTGGCAGATAGAGGGAATGGCACAGGCAAATGCCCTGAGGTGGGCGTATGGCTGGCATGTTCAAGGGAAAACCAGGAGGCCGGAGTGGATGGAAGGTAGTGAATCCAAGGAGAGTTGTAGGAGATGAGGTCAGAAAGGTGAGGGGGAACACGTAGGACCTTGTTGGCCCTTGTAAGGACTTTGGGCTACTGGGATTGAGAGCATTTGGTTTTTGAGCAGAGGAGTGGCAAAATCTAATCAGATGCTAACAGGATCACAGTGGCTGCTGTGTTGAGAACAGACAGAAAGGCAGTAAGAGGTTAAACAGGAATAATTTATCTTCCTTTTGAGTCTATTTCTTTGTTTAAAGTAAGACATGTCTGTACTGTTGGGTTCAACCTCATTTATAAAGTATTATTCTTGGATTATCAGTGTTTTCTTTACGTAATGTTGATATAGATGAATTCTTCGTTTTTCCTAATAGAGTTCTTTAATTTCCTTTTAAACAGAAATGTAATTGTCTTTACAGGTTCATTGGCACCTGCTTTGCTTTGTTCTGGTACATTTTCTCCTTAGCACATGTGGCGATCTTTGTCACAAGATTTAGCTATGGAGAAGAGCTGCAGTCGTTTGTGGGAGCTGTCATTGTTGGGACATACAATGTCGTGGTCGTGATTGTGCTCACCAAGCTGCTGGTGGCAATGCTTCATAAAAGCTTTCAGTTGATTGCAGTAAGTGTTCATTCTTCTAAAAACTTTATATTCTCTTCAGCTCATACCAAGTGTATGCAGTAGAAAGGGCAACCAAAGATTATAATTAAGAATTAGTATCATTCTAAAATTCAATATAGACTTTTTAGTGTAAGTAATATATAGTAACAGCAAATCTTGAACCAAATTTTTACCCACAAAGTGTGGGAACATCTAGACAGTTTAAAACTCTCCCTGCCCCATATGTGTGTGTCTGTGCGTGTGTATTCATATCCTGGTCTGCTTTTTGATTCCCCTCCTACAGAATCATGAAGACAAAGAATGGAAATTTGCTCGAGCAAAACTGTGGCTTAGCTACTTTGATGACAAGTGTACCTTACCCCCGCCTTTCAACATCATTCCTTCACCAAAGACCATCTGCTATCTGATTAGCAGCCTCAGTAAATGGATTTGCTCTCATACATCAAAAGGCAAGGTTAAACGGCAGAACAGTTTAAAGGTGAGAAATTACGGTCACAACAGGGGAGTTTTATCAATTCCTCATCTCAGATGTTCCCTAAAGCATAAATTTGCAGATTCCTTAAGGCCTGGGACTGATGTTTTTCACTCCTGTATCCTTAATGCATGGCATAGTATCTAACATAAAGTAAGGATGCAATAAGTATTTATTGAGAACGAGAGGTAAAGCTGCTATTTTTTCATGAATCTCATCTCACAGTTTTAACACGTGGAAAATATTTAGAATATCTATTCTGTCGGTATAAAGATTGACTACTAGAGTCACCTCATTTTTCTGGTTCTTCTTGAAAGTTATTCAATACATAAATAATTCAATACATGTTGCTATAAACCTTTTTCTGCAAAGGGCCAGATAGTAAATATTTTAGACTTTGCAGGCTGAGACAAAATCAAAGATACTATGTGAAAAGAAATAGAACAAGAAAGAACATAAAATTTCCACAAAGCTTTTATTGATGAAATTAAAAATGTAATAATAATTGAATAATAATTTTTTTGTATTACAGGTCTATGAATTAAAAGAATGGAATTACATTTGGGGGGGAATAACATTTGTTTAATTGGGGTTCAAGATTAGTGTTCCCTGTCGTCAAATTAATTACAAATGTTCATCTGTAAAAAACGTTCTTAGCTGACAGGCCATGAAAACAGGAAGTGGGCCATACTTGGCCTATGGGTCCTCGTTTGCTGATCCCACCTGTAAACGGAGGACTCCTAGGACTATTTTTACATCAATGTAAGCACACAGGTGAATGAATAAAACAAATGTGCAGGCTAGATTTGTTTTAAACAAGTGTTGGATACTATTTTGTAACGCATAGTGGCAAAAATATAGTCTAATAAAGCATTAAGAGATATGTGTTTGTATCTGAATATTTTTTAAAAATCCACCTTGTTTAAATATTGTTTATGCACATTGTTAGTATCATGTTATTGTTTGTTTTGAAGGAATGGAGAAATTTGAAACAAAAGAGAGATGAAAACTACCAAAAAGTGATGTGCTGCTTGGTGCACCGTTACCTGACTTCCATGAGACAGAAGATGCAAAGTACAGACCAGGCAACTGTGGAAAATCTGAACGAACTACGCCAGGATCTGTCAAAATTCCGAAATGAAATAAGGGATTTACTTGGCTTTCGGACTTCTAAATATGCTATGTTTTATCCAAGAAATTAACCATTTTCTAAATTATGTAGAGAATAATTTTCAATAATAAATCTGAAAGACTGCATTTGCATAACATGCAATTACATTAAAAGGTATATATTGAAATCAAGAACTATGTAAAAGCCATTCTTTAAAATATTTGTACCATAAATATATGTTATGTAAAATATGTACTATAGAATTAGTTTTTTAAAACCCTCTGTGGGTGGCTTTTTGCAGGAGCAAAACAGGTTAGATAGATTTTGTTAGCATGCTGCTTGTTTTCTTATTTGCACAGTGCTTTAACGTTTTTTCTTTTTATCCTTAGGGAGGGCAGTTGTAATTGTACACCTTGCCAGGAAGTTTTAGAACATGAAGATCAGCAAATGTGGGCTGATCTCCATCCATGGGATACACTTGAAATAGAGAAGTCATGGTTTTTAAAAATCTCTGTTTTAGGAGTTCACATACATTTCAGTATTTATTGTTTAGGAGTATGGTTTCATCTAAAATAATAGTCTATTTTTCCTTTTTTCTTTTGTTATAATCTTAAGTAACAGGGAATGAATATGTGAATCTATTTATGTCTCCATAAATTTAAATTCACTTCAGTTTTTGTTATTGTAGTATATTTACTTTTACATGGTTGTAATCACTTTATATTTTTAATTTTGCTTTTTTCACTTAATAGTATTTTATATATACGTTTCCATGTATTGATATAGTCCGTGTATTTAACTTTTTATAGAATTATATAGTTTTTGAAGGATAGAGTTGGTAGACTTTTCGTTTTGCAGCCATGGAGTACTTGATTCTGTCTGTGGGTTTGTACAGGTGCTTTTCGAAGCTTAGGCATTTGGTAGCTTTTATTTTTTCTTATCATAATAGTGCTATAATTTTTTTTCAAGTTGGAGTGAATATTCATAGTTACAAAGCTAACCCAAAATAAGGATTTAGGAAATACTTCTTTATCATGTGTGGTCGTAGCCTGTTTTGGTTTTGTAAACATTGGAAGACCCTTTAATGCAAGGATTTGTTTTATGTTTAGACTATGGTTCTTGAACTTCTCTCCCAAACTGTTTTCCACAGAATTTTACGTAGCTTCTATAAAGTGACTTCAGGCTTATTTGTGGATCATTCTTGCTGCTTAAGATGAAAAGCATTGATTGTTTTAATTGGGGAATAAAATATGTATTTGAGTTTTTTCCTGTGTTCATGTGAGGGATGTGGTTAAGAATTGTCACAGGCCGTTGCTTATATATTCTGTAGTGCTAGCAGTTAAGAGCTTCTGGGGGGTGTGGTTACCTTCCTGACTGAACATCCGACGTCTGACGGCCGCAGGGTGCGGGCAGCCCATGGTCTGTGAGCACCACCGGTCCAGGGCTCGTTTGCTGTACTGTGTTTCAGGTTGCTTTTTACTTTTTACTTTCCAAGTTGTAAGTGTTCCCTCTTTGGGGAAAATTCTTATAAAAATGTTTATTGTAAAGTTATATATTTTGTCTACAATGGGATTCTGCACTTCCCAATTGGGATTTTACATCAGGATTTTTAGTCATTCTAAAAAATACCTAATTATGACATCAAAATATTTATAGAGTGCCTACTGTATGCATGAGTTATTTATGAGGTATATTTTGAATGACAGCATATTGTAAGAAAAAGGTGAATAAAATGATATTAGATTAAAAATTGAGAGTCTGTCCATTGTATTATCTATACCTCTATACTTTTTAAAAGTGATATAATTCATATATTATAAAATGCACTCTTTTAAAGTGTACAATTCAGTGGTGGTTTTTTTTTTTTCCCCAAATCATGGTAAGAAAGGCCTAAAATGCAAAACAGCCACATCAGACTCCTCTGTAGCCTTCCTCTCTCTAGTGGCAATCACCTTTAACTCTTAGCTGTTTCTGCTTAAATTTATAAGTACCATGTTTTGAAATAGTATGTCCACACAAAGACCTGTATGTAACGTATATAGCAGCTTTATTTATGATCCCAAACTGAAAACAAGCAAATGTTCATCAGCTGGTGAGTGGATAAACAAATTGTACATCCATACAATGGAAATCTACTCAGCAATAAAAAGGACTTGTTTGTTGTCAGTCAGAGTTCAGAGCAGCAGGACTCCCAGGATACTTGCAGCCCGTATGTGTGTCTGTGTAGTGATCCGTTTGCGAGGATTCCATGTTACACAGTTGGAGTTAATGAGGAGGGTCTGTGATGCTGTTGTCTTTGCGTCCAATGCTGGAGCGTGGAGTTCACAAGGGAGGCAGTTGGTAAGGGAAGATAGATGTAACAGTGGAAGAAACAAGCACAAGCTGGAACCACGAAGACATGTCACTTCTCGCTGTCCATAACCTTGATGTGAGTATTCTGTGGGAAGAGTTGCCCTTGGCCAGGTTGCTAAACATGCACTTGGCCCAGGACTCAGAGAAGCTGAAGGAGGACCCAAGGAAAGGTGGAACAATTGTGGGCCAGACTGCTGCCCCATGCTGACAAGTGGACCAGCAGGTAAGTTAACACATGTGGGAGCTACAAAAGTGCCTGCATAAAAAAATAAATAAAGGCTATGACTTCACCTCTGCCCTCCAAATTTCACACTAAAATGTATCTTGTGGCCCACCCTAACTGGAAGCATACAAGGAGCAGAATTCTGGGAAGCATAATCCAGCCTAGCCAAATTGCCACAGAAACAAACTACTGATATGTGCAATAAGATAGATTAATATTAAAAGTATTATGCTATGTGAGGAAACTCATCACAAAAGACTACATACTGGATGAGTCCATTTATATGACATTCTAAAAAAGACAAAGCTATAGAAACTGAAACAGATCAATAGTTACCAGGGTCTGGTGGGAGGAGAAGATTGATTGCACAACTCATCAAACTGTACACTTAAAAAGGGTGAATTTCAATGTCTGGAAATTATGCTTCCAAAATACATAATGCTACAACATACTAAAATAAAGAAATGAAATAACAGTGGAATGTTATAATTCATTATCACTCCAAAAGAAAACAGTGCTTGCGGGGCCAGTACCATGGTGTAGTGGTTGGGTTCGGTGTGTGCCACTTTAGTGGTCCAAGTTTGCAAGTTCAGATCCCAGGTGTGGACCTAGAACACTCATCAGCCATGCTGTGGCAGCAACCCACGTACCAAATGGAGGAAGATTGGTGCAGATGTCGGCTCAGGGCTAATCTTCCTCAAGCAAAAAAATAGGAAGATTGGCAACAGATGTTAGCTCAGGGCAAATCTTCCTCAGCAAAAAAGAAAGAAAGAAAACAATGCTTGAATACGCAAGTTGTTAACCTATCACTAACACAACACAGTGGGGTGAGGTATACTAACAAAGGCCAAGGTGAAGAATTTTATATTACTTTTTGAAAAGTATTTTGGCTGTTCTAGCTTCTTTGCTTTTTCATATAAATTTTGGAACCTGCCTATCAATTTCTACCAAAAAACCTTGTTGGGATTTTTAATGGAATTGCATTGAAATTGAAATTAATGTTTCCCTCAGAAAATACATTTATAAAATACCAAATAGCCTGAGTTTATAGGCCCTGGGGAGTAAACTAGTTGGGTCTAATTATTCAGAATTACACTAAGAAGATATTACTGATACCAGAGATAATATCTGCTCTGAATTTCTCATTTGTAAGTTAATTTGTCAGCTTTCTGGCATCACTGCCCCATTACAGGTTGTGTTTCTTGAAGAGAGACGTAGAAGAATCGCCAATTACAGTGTTTCATTTGATAATTTCATATTGTTTTTTATTTTCCTGCTGCCCCTACCCTCAGTTTGAAATAGATACTTCAAATAGGCAACTCAAAATTAGTGAGGGAAAATTTCATGTGCTAATTACATGCTTTAAAAATAACTATCTTTAAGAGGCGTGATTCCTGCTGTAAATTAAGTTACAGGAATACAAGAGGCCAAACAGCAGGTTTCTGTGGGAGCTAAACGTGTGTTTAAAAAAAGACCTGTTCTAGCCAATCAGATAAACGACAGGTAGACTCCATCTCCTTCATCCTGCTGCCAGCAATCTAGAGGTTCTCTCTCTCTCTCTTCTTTAGAAAGGGTACTTAACTCACCCTTCAATTTTAAGCAAAATTATTCTTTTTGAAGGATATTAAAATTATCAGGTGCTATTTGAAAAGAATTTTGAGGAGCAAAATAGACCAGCCACCTCAGTAACTCATCCAGAAACTGAATTAATTCTGTGAGGTTATTTTAAAATATTTAAAATTTTAATATTTTAAAACTCATTTTCTCCATTGTTATATTTCAGTGGAAATAGCAAACAATTACTATATTTTCTGTAAGGATTGTTTTAATGCAGAAGTTCTCTTTTTTTAAAAAAAAACTAAAACTAAGTGGAAACAGTTCTCTTATTTTCCTCCTGATCCTCAGCTTAAGTACAGTGTTGCTGTTGAATGGCACAAATTTGTTAAATGAACACTTAGCCATTATCTATTTGTGTAAATATCCTGGGACGGACATCCAGTCAGTCAGATACCCATCTAACATCTCCGTGCTCTAAAACCTGTTTCATCAAATTGGATTGGAAGAAAACTTAGGTTACCTACTTCAACCTGCTCATTTTATAGGTGAGAAAACTGACATTTTAAGTAATTTGTCCCAGGTTGTATAATGACTGACTTGAGATCCTGAACTCAATTTGTTGTTAGTATCAGGTAATATATAGCCAAAAGCTTTGCTTTTTGGCATTAATTTCTCCTTTAGGTTCATCTTCGTCAGAGAACAGAACTTAAGATGTCTGGTCCCTGCTTTCCTAAATGACTAGTTTATTAAAGACTTGTAATTTATGACAGAACAAAAACAGAAACCAGCAAGATGAGCAAGAGTTAAAGGGAAAGGATGGACAGGGAGGTAGTGACATAAATAGAAAAGCAGGAGACAGGAACCAGCCTAACAAGACAGGGTCCTCTGCAAGGCCCCTGGCCTAACAACATGAGGCCCCTAACCAATGGCAAGCTAGGAGGATCAGATAGAGGCCGCCCAGATCCACATTCCACAACCTCTGGATGTTCCCGGGCTTACGCATGCGCCCTAGCACCCAGGAGTTGTCTGAAGGTGACCCTAGCCTCATTACTATACTAAAAATCACACCCACGGGTGGAGAGCTAGCATGCTGATGATACATGCAATGCCTGTGGTGGCCTGTTGAACAACAGTGCAAGCACAAGCACAACCCCCCCTCTACATGCCATGACCAGGCCCTCCTCCCCAGCCTTTGCTTAATAAAAGCCCCACAGTCCCGCTTCCTAACGAAGCTGTCACCTGCCCCTTTCCTTTCAGAACTGGCTCCCTTGTGCCTCTCCTGTGCACAAGCTAATCAACTTTTACCTTTCTACTCTCATTTCTTGTCTCTCTTGATTTCTATCCTGGGGGACAACAAGAACCCAATGTGCCGGCAACAAGTCTCAAAACATAACAAGCCAGGCCATGGAAGGACGAAGGGCTGAAAATGGAGAAACCGGTTAATTTTATTTCTGTGTTACTTTATATCCTGGTCAATTTGGTTAATCAAGGATCTAGAAGCCTAGAAGGGATCTCAGAAAGGATCCAATTTAACTTTCTCGTCTTACAGTTAAGTAAGTTCTCCCAATGCCCTGCTGTGAAGGAGACCCCTCGTCCTGGAGGCTCTTAACTACATTATGTTACTGTCGTTTCTTGTTTGTGAGATAAATTAATCAGCTATATGGTCTTACTTTAAGCTTGTAAATTTTCTTAATAGATTTCTTTCCTTAAAGGCGCCATCTCACTGTTGAAATCTAACCTAATCTTGGTTTCAGAAGGCCACACGGACATCCTTCGAGCAAAAGATAATGTTTCAAATTTCTATCTAATCAAATCTTAAATCTAATCATTGACTTTATTTTTTAAGAGGAAGAAGCAATTTACAAAAACAAAGTAAGTGTTAGGATTTTAAATAATAACTTTAAAATTTCTCAGAACGAATTTCCATGTACGTATGCCCCAGAGCTCCTCTGCAGAACACCCAATTCTCGAGGCATACTCCGACACTTGGATATCCATCGATCCTATGTTAAAAGGAGGCTGTGAGTGTGTGAATAATGACTCTCATATATTTAATTCAAGATGATGAATTATAAAAGATCAAATAACATTCAATATTTTGTCCTTGGGTTAGAGCTCATACATACATCTAAGGGACAAACTTGTGAACCTCTGTGAATTCTAATCACTTACCCGCAGGTTACTTTGGATTTTCTATTTGAATAATTATATTATCTTCGCATTATGATAGTCTTATTTCTTCTTGTCCAGTATCATTTATTTCTTTTTCTTGCCTTACTATACTGACTAGCCCCTCTTGTACTATTTTTATAGAAATGTGGATTTCAGGCATTCGGTCTTATCGCTGATCTTAAAGAAAATGCTCTCACTATTTTGCCATAAAGTACGAGATTTGCTGCAGGTTTTCTTGTCAGCTTAAGGAAGTCTATTCATAGTTTGCTTAAGGTTTATGTTGTCATGAATAAATGTTGAGTTATATCAAATGCTTTTCTGCACTATTAAGATCAACTGATTTTTCTCCTTTAATCTATTGTGAAAAGGGCTTAACAGAACCTTTTCCCATTTTGTTAAGAATTGACCTTTGTTTAACTCTAGCTTAGTTTACCTGGTAATCTGATAACATAGCATGTCAACTGTGTTCTTAGGCAAGGCTACTTATACAAAATATGAACCCTGATTGTTAAATTGCTTTGGATTAGGAGGAGCTATAATTGAGCTATAAGTACCTGAGAGGGGAGGTGGAGCTCTGGGTTTTCCTGAGTGTGTGACTCTTATCATTAAGCATGTCATCTATGAGGCATCTGGAAGCTTTGCCTATGTTAAGCCAGAGTGTCTGCAGCTACCTGACATGATCCTGTCTCCTGGCATCTGAGTCATCATCTAGAGAGGCCAAATAAAAGAGCTCCCGGATGGCTGTGTGAACTGCTGCAGACTCCCGCAGAAGATTAAAGGCCGGCATGGTCCTGTTAAACTCTGGTCCCTGTACTTTGGTCTTTCCGAGGATATCGGTACCAAGAGAGGCCTGTGGCACTCTTGAGTCTGAATGTTTAATTGCACCTAAGACTCTTAGCTGGCAATGCACATCTATTAATGCAATGAAGTATGATCATTCATTTTCTAATGTTAAATCATCATACATTTCTGGGATAAACCCAATTTGATCATGACCCTTTTTGTTTGCTGGGTTTTGTTTGCTGATATATTTTTTTAGGGCTTTTGCACCTATGGTCATAAGTGAAGTCAGACTATGGTTTTCCTAGACCCTATTGACTGCTAAAGTTTTGGTATTCAGATTATCTTAACCTCAAAAAAAGAATTGCTGCCTGTTATTTATTGATACTCTGGAATAGTTTATGTTAGATTGGTATTTATTTGTCCCTGAGATGCTTGGTAGACCTTCCAAGTAAAACCACCTGGGCCTGGAGTTTTATTTGAAGAAAGATTTTTAATTACTGATTTAATTTCTTTAATGATTATAGGACTATTTAGGTATTCTATTTCTTCTTGAGTCTGAGTCGATAAGCCCCTCTCCCCTTAGAAATTTGTTTACTACATCTAAGTTTTCAAATCGATTGCTATAAAGCGGTTCACAATATCTTCTAATTACCTTTTAAGATTCTGTAGCATCTGTAGTAAGCTCCCCTTTTCACTCCTAAATTGTTTTCTTGTCTATTTTTACTTCTTTTCCTCCTTAATCTTGGTCAGAGTTTTGTCATTGATATTAGGCATTTTAGAGAACCAGTTTTTGGCTTTGATAATTACTCAATTTCTGCTCTTATGCTTATTTCCTCCTACCTTTTAAAATTTATTCTGTGTTCTTTTACTAACTTCCTACTATATACCAGTCAAAAATTATTTTTCACCCTTTCTTTTATAATCTAAACATTTAAGGTTATAAATTTTAAAGTAAAGTACTGTTTAAGCTGTGTTCCACTTGTTCAGTTTTTAATATTTTCTATTTTCCATTATAATTTCCTTTTGATTAGGAGTTATTTAAAGGCACATTTCTCAGTTTCCAACATTAGGGTTTTTTCTTATCTTTTTTACTATTGTTTGCTTTTTGTTATTAATTTCTAATCATTGGTTGTTGTTGAAGGACGTCTGTATGATACCAGTTCTTTGAAATTTGTTGGGATTTGTTTCATGGTGCAGTAGGTAGGCAATTTTTGAAATTGTTCCATAATAAGATTAAAAATGTGTTTTCGGTTCCATTCTATGTATGTCCATTGGGTAAATTTAGTTAACTGTGTAGTTCAAATCTTCAATATCTTTATTATTTTTCTTTTAAATCTGTCAGTTACTGAGAGAAATGTGTAAAATCTCCCACTATGATGATAAACATGTCAATTTCCATTTATACTATGGCAGATTTAGTTATATATTTTGAAGGATATTAGTTGCAAATTTTAGAACTATGTCTCCTTGTAACCCTCTTCATCTTGAGCAATGCCTTAAAGTCTGTTTTTTTCCTAATATTAATAAACTCACATCAGTTTTGTTTTGGTTAGTATTTGCCTGGTATAATTATCTTTTTCTATCCTTTTCCTCTCAACTTTTCTGTGCCCTTATGTTTTAGCTGTCTCTTTCAAATAGCATATAATTGGAATTTGTTTTTCTAATCCAGTCTGGTAATATTTGACTTTTAACACAAGTATTTACGCTGGTTTTATATATTGAAATTATTGATATATTTGTATTTCTACCATCATATTTTGTACTATTTTCCCTTATTTCACTTTCTTTAATTTCTTGACTTCTTTTTTTTTCTCTGCTAGTTCTAAATTTTCAAACTCTATATTCTTTTATGGTTACCCTAGATATTTTAATGTAAATACTTAAGTTATCAAAGTCTTAAATTAATCAATATTTTTATCCTTCTCTCTCTCAATATAAGGGCCTTAGAACACTTAGGACAAAACTTTTTTTTCTTTAAATGTTTGTTTTCTACTTGAATTTACTTTTCTGCAAATTTGTTTGCACTTATATAAATACGTCCACAAATTCAAGCAAAAGGAGTTTCTGGTTAATATTCCTTAATTCTCATTCGAGCTTCCTGATTAGCAGATGTGTTATTATAGGGCTTTTCTTTAAAGAAGATTTTTGTCATTTGTTTATTTTATTTCAACAGTCCAGAAGGTATAATGGAGCCTGGCAGTACTTTCCTACAGGAAGTAAAAACAGAAGGTAAATTTTGGGGCCAGCCTGGTGGCACAGTGGTTAAGTGTACACATTCTACTTTAGTGGCCTGGGGTTCGCCAGTTCAGATCCTGGGTGTGGACATGGCACTGCTTGGCACGCCATGCTGTGGTAGGCGTCCCACTTATAAAGTGGAGGAAGATGGACATGGATGGTAGCTCAGGGTCAGTCTTCCTCAGCAAAAAGAGGAGGATTGGCAGCAGATGTGAGCTCAGGGATAATCTTCCTCAAAAAAGAAAAATTTTAAAATTAAAAAAGAACGTAAATTTCTTCCAACAAAGGTTAACCTTCAAGTAAATAAGTAATATAACAGAACTTAAGATCTGGGAACACTGCAAGATTCTTCTATTTTTTTTCCTAGGGAGATTCACCCTGGGCTAACAGCTGTGCCAACCTTCCTCTATTTCATATGTGGGTCACCACCACAGCATGGTTGACGAGTGACGTAGGTCCACGTCTGGGATTCGAACCCGTGCACCCGGGCTGCTGAAGTGGAGTGCACCGAACTTAACCACTACACCACAGGGCCGGCCCCAAGATTCCTATATTTTTGCTACAGAAATTGAATTGAATTCAAAGGATGAAAATTAAGCTAGCAGGACCCTCTGAAACATCAGAATAGTTTATAATTCTGAAACGTTTTGTGATGTCTTAGTATGGTCACCCATTTGTTTGCCATGTGTGTTTGATTTCCCAAGGACAAAAACCTAAAAACAAAAACAAACGTTTCTCAATTATTCTTGAAAAAGAATAAAATTTGAAAAAGAAATAATCCCTAAAAGAGAAACTAGTACGGAAGCCCAGAGTTATTTAGCCAAACACCTTCAATTTATAACTCAGGAAACTGAAGTTCAGTCAAAATAAATGACTTAATAAACAAGAAAGAAATTAAGGAATGGTTGTTGGACCAGAAAGACTGGCCTCACTGCTCAGCTTTTCTCTGTTTTGAATAACTGAATTAAAAGACAAACCAGGGCCGTATGTTTTATTATTTATTATTATTATTATTATTTATTTATTTATTATTAACCATTAACCCCTTAACTAGTTGTAAGTCTTGTGTCAGAATGTCAATGGGACAAATAGTTTGGACTACTTTTCCCAATTTTTACCTAGAGTGTCACTCAAGCCCCCGCTCAGAAACCTGGAAAGTCTCTCCACTGGCAATGCAGGCACTGAGAGGTGTAGGCACGCTGCCCAGACTGTGCCAGTGAGAAGTTCTAGTAAAACGCAAGAAATACTGAACTCTTTAGGAATCACTCCCAGGTCCCATAACACGCATTCTCGAAAGGAACTAACTTGCCTCGACAAGGTTGGAATCAGTCAGGATCCCATAGTAACACCCTGGTTGGACGCAGCCGCTCTGTGAAGTCCATCTGGTTGAGAGGCCCTTGCTAAAAGCGGCGCTGGCCAGTGAAGACAACCCCGTGTCCTCTAGTTCATCCACTTCCTCAGCTGGGGAAATCTCTGGTGCTGATGGGCATCCTCGAGGGAGAGCCTAGGAATGACTCCCGACCCTGCCAGCCAGCCCCCATTCTTTGCTTCCTTCTGCTCACTTGCTGCCAGAACAGAAAGTTTGAACTTCCATTTTGCAGCCCTTTGAATGTCTGGTCACCTCTAAGGCTGGGAATTATTGTTTTCACCACAAGAATATTTTCCCTTATTTCTAGAACGTTGCTTCTACTAGGGAGACATGGTGACCCAAGTCTTTGTTCATCTCTAAAGTTCTTTCTACCTTCTTCGGAGAGGGATGGCTGTCCCTTCTCCCAAAGCTTCCGGCTGGCAACCTCCTGCAGGGGCTGGTGTCCACAGGCGTTGCAAGTACAGCTGCATTCCCAGCAGCCCTGTGCACGTGCTGGGAGCCCTGTCACTGTTCTTCCTCGAGGGAGTGAGAACAGACTTTTCAAAGGCAATGGCAGAATCCATCCTAGCTGCTTCAGCCTGATCCAGTTACCCGGGGATGAACAGGAGACGGGCGTCGGGCTCACCTCTAATTCCAAGTCCTTTAAAATGACCTATTAGGATTTAGCCTAGAAAAACAAGGACTGAACTCTGCAATCCGGATAAGCGGGCTTTCCTCTGGGGCAGAGAGGGCCTCTTCCAGTGCCAGTGAGGGCACTGGGTTTGGAATTAGGGCTTCTGAGTTGGGGTGCCAGCTCTGTCTCATGGGAGATGGGTGCCCTAGACAAGTCACCAAATATACCTGAGCTTCAATGTCTATTACAAAACGAGGGGGTTGCACTAGAGCCCCGAGGGATAGCACTCGAGCTCGAACATTCTCTGGTTCTGCAGAGAATTCGTGTATTTACATTACTGGATCCGTCCAGGCCCTGAAATTTGGGAACTGCTAACTTTTTTAGCATAGTGTAAACTGCTACAAAGACAACCTTGTATGTAAGTACCAGGGACTATTCTTCGTTCAGTTGTCCCACTTTCTACAAAAACAAGTTTAATGTCTGCTATATAGTCATTTAAAAATATTTTATTAAGCATTGATTTAAAAAAATGCAAGAGAAGAATATAACACGTCGGAGCAAATGCTTGAAGGTAAAACAAATATCACTATAAATATTGCACGCATAAAATCTCTTTTTCACATCTTCACACAACCCATTTCTAAAATACCCTTTTACAGCGATGTATGAATAAACTGCTTCCAAACTGTCAGTGCTTGATACATTCAGTCTCCTACGGCCGCACGAAACTGCAGGTTTTCGATCAGCTGTCTGCTCCTCTCGGTGCCGGAACGGAACTTCCATCAGCGATAGTGGAGGTCTCACACCTACAGCATGTGAAGAGTAAATCTTTCTGAATGCTCAATATTTAACTTTATAAGATGTGTTTTTTCCTACTGAGAAAAAAATAGATCTCCCAAAGGCAGTGACAGAACGCAGCTCCACTGGACACGGTCCGCTGTTAACACTGCTTGTTTTCCAAGGCATTCAGGAGCTTCTGGTTCTTGGTCTTGAACATCATGATAAAGCTGTTTGGCATGATTTTGCCTCGCCCATCTTCACCCACTTGGCCCATAATAATGTAATTTAGACCTAAAGAAAGAGAAAATCAATTTTTTTCTCTCTTGAGTGTTGGTTTGAAACAACTTAGACTATAATTTACCTCTAGACAAAGTGTAAGTAATATAATTATACTTTTATTCTATCTAGGATAAAATCTGGTTTAAGACTCTCATCAGCAAAAAACTAAGTTCCACTGAGTAATACATTCCAGCTCTGCGAACACTAGGAAACTGGGTGGAAGGGTTAGACCCAGGCGTGCCCTGCTCTGCCCTGCTGCACGTCTGCTGTTTTTCCTGTCTACCATGAACCATGCGCAGTGTTCATGTGAAAGGTTCTCCTTCCGCGGGGGCCCCCAGTGCTCCCTGACACGCCATGTTCCGACGGCCTCTCACAGTCCCATAATGCTTCCGGACTTCCCAGGCATTTGGCAGCTAATGATCCGCTCTCTTCTGCTGCTGTCTTGAACTTGTTTCAACATCTCAAGCATGTACACTATGTAAGTTTCTTGAGGGCATGATTGGCTTACATACTTCTTTCTATTCCCATAGTCCCTTGGAAAAAACAGGTACTGAAAGGTACTGATCTCTGTTATACCATTTTTTAATACATCAGTGTGTCTGGCTAAGCTGGGCCCAGACTGGGGCCCAAGCTGAGGTATGTTGGGTCAACTCTGAAGATTTATATTGCCTCAGAAAATGTCATAAAGAGGTGTGTACTACCACCTCCTCCATTCTCCCTCTGCCCTTGTGTGTCATAGAGAAATACATGTTTCCTTTTCCTCTGCATAATCCTTCCTTCGTGGGCTAACACTGTCATCATCATGGTCTGAGCCTGTGAAAGCGTGGTAAGCTGGGCAGTGGCTGCCACCTGAAGCCTGGACTGCCAGCTTCATTAAGAGACCGTACAGTAAGTCCCTAGACGGGAATTATTTGCTGTCCTGGAAGTTCTGGCGAGAAATGTTACCTTTTATAGATCCTTTGCCATTCCCTCTGAAGAGTCAGTGTGAGGCTGCTGAGCTCATGGCTTTTCTGAACAATCTGAATTTACAGTAAAGCTTTCATGCAGTGAGTATTTCTCTGTGTCTGTGTGGTCTGGTTTGATTTGTTTATGGGAGAGGTTTGCAACAAGACTGAAGAAAGGCATGAGCTGAGATTGACTAGAGAAATCAGATATATCACACAGTGGAATACTAGGCATTATTCCCATTCCAAAGAAACAGGGAGATCTATCTATATGAGCTGTTTGTGGAAAGATGTCTACATATACCTTGTGTGGGCGAAAACTTGCAGTAGAACATGTATAGCATGATCCCATCTGTCTAAGTGCACATGTGCATGCTTTACATTCATGGAACATTCTAGAAGGAACTTTTCATAGTACCTTTGGAGAAAGGGAAAGGGCCTCACTTTTTATTTTATATCCTTCTCTACTTATTTAAACTTTTTAAAAACCATGCAACATACATTACTTTTATAAGTTAAAAACTTTTTTTTAAAGTCATGTGCTCTGGCGTAACTTTCCTTTTTCCATAATTTTTCTGAATAAACTCATTACTGTCTATGGATTTAATGATCCTATACCTGCAAATGATTCCCAAATCTTTAATTCTAACATACAGAATTTTCTGAACTTCAGCTCTGAACTTCCTGTTGCTTCCTGAATGTTAGAGGAATGTTTTCCTCTAAACACTGTATTGGCATCTTAAATGCAATAATTGAAAATCCCTTTCTCCAGACTGCTGCTTTTATGTCTTTTCCCTAGTGATCCAACTTTCAAATGCTTCTTGGACTCATTCATCATTTCCACTACCTCTTTTTCTTCCACAAATGACAAGACCTGTGGTTAGAGCCCAGTTCTGCCTGACTCCAAAGGCCTTCCTTCCATTCCAGAAGTGGGCAATACATAAGCCCTGAATTTCCTTCCCTACACCAGTGATGGCATGGAAAGATCCACGGCTTGCTCAGAGGGGCTCTCTTGTTCCCTTCTCTGTCCCCAAGCTCCCCTAGAAGAAAGACTAAAGTTTTCCTCTTTACTCACCTCTTCTGAGGAGAGGACATTGCTTGCAGACCACAACGACCTTGGCACTCATGTTCTTGCCAGCCTGCTGAATTGCCAGATTTCCCTCTTTATAGATGTTGATGATTGAGACTGTGGCGTGCAAACTCCCACCTCGAGTGATGGTTGTGATAACAGTGCCAGCCAACACTGCAGGAGAAAACACTTTTGAGATAATGGAAGGGAAAGGCAAGCAGAACTGAAAATAATTTTACATTCTTCTAAGTTTCAGATGGGATACATTTTAATGTTAAAGAGAGGGGCCCTAACAGAGCTATCACATTTGATTCAGTACATGTGTCACCAAAATTCAGGTTGAACAAGGGGCCATGGAGCTGTAATGTTACCCAGTTTGTCTGGTGTTGATACCGAGGAGAGCTGGTTTGAGCCATGAAGATCTGAGTCCTTGTGTCTGTGCGGGTGAGCATCTACCTTTCTGTGTCTCTCCCCTTATCCCTCTCTTTCGCTGTCCTCTCTCCTTGAACTTTGGTTCATCCCATGGGTCCCTTTCTCTCTCTATCAGTAAATATCTTTTTCTGGGTCTTTCATATTCTCTTTCTTATCCACCCTGTTTATCTCATTTAACAAGTCAAAGTAAGGAACCGAGGTATAACTTAAAACATTTTCTTGCTTTAAAAAAAAAAACCTCTAGCAAAAATTAGTTGCTTTTCATTATGTAACTCTTTTTTTTCCATTGTGACACTTAGAGAAAAGAGTCTCACTTCTGAGCCACAGAAGGAAAGATGCTGTGTTTCTCAAACTGGTACTTTTGGTAATTTGGGGGGACAATAATGTGTGGTGCAGGACTTGCACTGAAGGACTTTTTCTTTTTTAAAGGAAGATTGGCCCTGAGCTAACATCTGTGCCAATCTTTCTCTATTCTGTATGTGGGATGCCACCACAGCATGGCTTGATGAGCAGTGTGTAGGTCCACGCCCGGGATCTGAACCGGGAAACCCTGAGCCTCCAAAGCAGAGTGCACAAACTCAACCACTACGCCACCGGGCTGGCCCCCTGAATGACTTTTTTATGAGCCCTGTCCCTGTGCAGAAAAACCAGTAGCACTCCTCAGTTACTGTGACAAGCAAAAGCTGCCCCTAGAGGAGTGTTACCAACCCTGGTAGAGAACCAATGGGCCAGCAGTGATAGTATTTGGTCATCTTGTCACATGAGTGAGTCACAACAGAATAAATCACGGTTTGGACTTGGCTGATAAAAGCCCTTCAGGATAGAGTGAGAACTCGCTGCTCATGTAGTGTGCAAAGCTCCTAAAATCAGAATTCTCGGGGCTGGCCTAGAGGCACAGTGGTTAAGTTCGCATGCTCTGCTTCGGTGGCCTGGGGTTTGTAGGTTTGCATCCTGGGCGCAGACCTAGCACAGCTTGCCGAGCGATCACCAAAAAAAAAAAATCAGAATTCTCATCATACCTTATACTTTGACTCCTGGGGATGAGTGCTCACTGCAAAACGTCAGTCTGTAGCCAAGGGACATCAGTGGCTCCCGAGGGCGGGGAGGGTGATCCCCCTAAGCACCCCCTTCAGAAGGCTAACTGGATGGGGTGTCAGTGACAGCTGGTGCTGTTTGTTTTCACGTTTACGCCAGCTGTTTGAGTTTCAGCACGCAAACTGCAGGAAGATGTGGGCCCCAGACTCTGCAGGGCCTTCATGCCTGCACTACTGCACAGTTCGTCCGGGCTGCGGACACACCACTTTGAGGTGCAGAAAAAGCAAGCAGAACCTCTTCGGGAAGGCCCTTTGTTTGGCAATCTATTTAGGTCATAGCAACTTTTGTTTCCGGATAAGACTTTTCTTAAATGTTCCTTTAAAAAATAACCAACATAGGCGCCGGCCCCATGGCCGAGTGGTTAAGTTCACGTGCTCCAGTACAGGGGCCCAGGGTTTCACTGGTTTGGATCCTGGGTGCGGACATGGCACCACTCATCAGGCCATGTTGACGTGGCGTCCCACATAGCACAACCAGAAGGACCCACAACTAAAATATACGACTATGTACTGGGGAGACTTGGGGAGAAAAAGCAGAAAGAAAAAAAAAGGAAGATTGGCAACAGTTGTTAACTCAGGTGCCAATCTTTAAAAGAAAAATAACCAACGTAATTAAATTTGGTATCTTTTGCTCTTAAGTGGTTTTCACGGAAAGTGCAATTTTTTGATTTGGGAAAAACTCCCAGAAATTCCAAGTCATTAGGCAGTATCTCCTCGGTTCCAATTTATAAGAGTTTCCAAAGGGATTTCAGATTTCCAAGTTTTAATTTAGCACTTTGGAAGGACACTACAGAGGAAATACCTGAATTTCTTCTGAGAGAGGCCAGCTCAGATATGTTTTTAATTAAGTTGAATTACAGATGTGTGAAAAAATGCTCAGAACATGAGAAATATGTGAGGAGAAAAGTATACAGGGTCTTTCAGGAACACTGAGCCAGCCAGAATCCACAGAGCAGCAGTATCATGTAGCGGGGGTCAAATTAGTAAGTTTCTGTGAAGAGTGTATTTTCTGAATACATATTTCTCTCTGTTGTGAAAACACAGGTCAGCACACCTCAGTTTGTTGGGAAATACTTTCTTGGGTAAATGAAGAGCGTTACTGAACTTTCACGATCACATTCACGGCAATTCCTTTGAGGCCAAGCACGCAGTCTCAAGTTTCTGGTTAAAGAGAAAAGCCTGGGTTTTATTTCTTACCAAAGTTACTTGAACAATAATTGCTCTCCAGAGTCCCCGTCCGTCTACACTTTTGTTGACACAGGGCCACAGTGGGCTTTAAATCTTAACGCAAAGGAGAAAGACATAAGGGTCAGGAAAATGAATTCAGTATAACTGACGTTTAGATCTGAACCCATCAATGTAACGTTCCCAGTTATTTCCCTGAGCCACCGATCTGTCACTGCGATGAAATAATTAAAAAGCAAGCATAAGAAATTCTTCATGCTACCAGTTGCTGCTCTCATTTCCTCCGTGCAACTCAATATCCTCTGCTGAATTTTAAACCTGAGATGAAAGATAACCTAAATGGAGCCCTATTCTCTTCTTTTATATATAAATAGCACTATAACCCAAAATAGATATAGCCTCCATGTGCCTTGCGTAGAAAAATCCAGCACAGCAAATGTGAACTCAGAAAATATAGGTTAATTCTTCACTTTACGAAAGGAATCGTATGGTGTTCCCCCTGAGGACGGAGGGAGTGTTCTTGGTACATTTAAAACATGCAATTGCCCAAATGTGAGTGGTACAAGTTTTTAGAAACACCGCTCATATGTAACCTGTGTTGCATCTGTAATTAGATGCAACTAATCACTAAATATTTGGGTTTGAGCCTGTCATTGGCTATAGTACCTTAAAAACTGAGAAGCAGACAAATGTAAAAGTAAAACTAAATAGATAAACACAGTGGTTCTGAACCAGGGTTGATTTCACCCCTGTAGGTGACATTTGGCAAGTTTTGGTTGTCATGACTAGGGGGTTCTCCTGGCATCTGCTGGGCAGAGGCCAGGGGTGCTGCTAACCATCCTGCGATGCACAGGACAGCCCCTCACAACAAAGAAGTATCTAGCCCAAAATGTAAACAGTGCTAGGCTGAGAAACCCTAGGTTAACAAGATGAAAATATGTAATCCCCCTTATCATCATTAAAACTGTTTAAAAAATATTTGCTCATTATTCACTTATATGCGGCAATATGCTGGGAAGAATGAAACAAAACAATGGTAACAGAATTATACTCGCTGGGTAGGATTTTGCAGTTGTCATATCGTCCTTCTAATATGTTCTGCTGCTTCTGCTGTGAATTTATTATTTACTCTTAATTTGTATCCCTACTTAATTCCAAAAACGATCTGAAGTGGATTACAATATTAAAACATATACAATTTAATGTTAAAATACATACCATAGCTTAAATATATATATATATATTTTAAGGAGAAATAGAATAGAAAACATTTAGAAGGAACAGTGTTCCAGAAGGTGGGGACCTCACTTTGGCACTAAATTTACCTAATTAACTGAGCCAAAAAGTAATGGCGAAGGTGCGTCTCAGTTTGAGGAAAGAGCATCCTTTTATGTGGACCCCTGGAAACCAGCTCCTTGTCAGCCCCGGAAGGTCAGTCTGGAAGCTGGGTGGGTGTCCTAACGGCGCCTTCTCCGCCTCGGGTAGATCTCTGCTGTCTCACCTTTAAGTCGTCAGCTGGCCACCCTGACCCTCCTCCTCTTACTGTCGTCTGTCTCCTGCACTGCACTCCCCAACGTGGCACCAGGTTCACAGCCTTCCTCCTTATGTGCTCCGCGACCATCTCAGTGGGTCCACTCTCCTGGTGGATGATCCCTCTCCATGCCGGGGCCTCTGCCTCCCCAGGGACTTTCCCTCTGCTCCATCTCGTCACTCAGTCCCAAGCTCACATGTCCACCTGCTAAAGGCTTTCACCTCCAATCTCTCAAATTTAGACATCCTATATCCAGAATAGCCCCCTCTCCTTCAAGCTTATTTGTTCATTTACTCTCATGACTACTTTTTTCCCTATGTCTAGAGGTTCAACACCTTGACCTCTCTCGTTTCCTCTAATCCATCAACCCTGGCTTGTCTTGACTTCCTCAGCTATTCCACTTAGTTTCCGTGGTCCACTATTTCAGGCATTTTCTTGACCATACCTTAAACTCCCTCTTCCCTCTGTCCTTCAGCCCTGTGGGAATCCTGTAGGAGCCTCTGTTTTTTCTCTGCCTGCACTCAGACAGCTGAGTACACAAATGGACCTTCATCAAAGCGACAAGCTGTTTGGTGGATCAACTTACTCCAATTTCCAGAGCTGTTTTTCAAATTCTTTCCTGTTCTCCTAACCCCTCAGTGCTCCTAACTCCTTCTCATTCTCAGCAGGTGACTTTGCCCATTTTCTTGAGAGATCACAGATCATAGAAGAAAATGTCCTCAAGACCCCCACAAACCTTCCAGTTGTCTTTATCTGTACCCTCTCTTCCTCTCCTCCCCTGAGAGAGGAGGTCACCCATCTCTGGTCTAAGGTCTATCCTTCTGTGAGTCCTCTGGAGCCCAGACCCTCCCACCTTTGTAGAAATTTCCTCCTCAGTTTATTCCTTCTGTGTGCCATTACATTCTCCTTCTTGCTGGCTACTTCCCATTAGCATTAACATGTTCAAGACTCTCAAGGCTTCTCTCTCTCCTTTAGGGCCAAACTTATGGAATGAGTTGCTGGAACGTCCTGTCTCAATTTCTCCACCTTGTTCCATATGCCCCTCAGCCCACTCTGTCTGGCTTCTGCCTGCACAGCTCCACTCACACAACTCTTGCCAGCCTCTCTAGGAGCCTCCATGTCACAGAACCAAATGGAAACATTTTACTCCTTCCCTCATCTGAAGTCTCATCAATACCTGGCTCCACTGACCACTCCCTTCTTAAAACGTTCTTTGCCACGGCTTCCATGACACACGTTCCCGGTTTTCCTTCCTCCTTCTCAGCCGTTCCTTTTCAATCTCCTTTGCCAGTATGCCCTCCTCTTTAAAAAGTGAGAGTTTCTAGGGAGTTAATTCCAGCCCTAACCTCTCCCTAGGCAATCTCTTTCTAGATCATGGTATCAACCATGTATATGTTGATGATTCTCAAATTTAAATCTCTTGCTTAAATCTCTCTTTTGGTCTGGAGGCCCATAGATCTAACTGTGCACATGACGTCTCCACTTGAGTGTCTCACAGACACCTCAAACCCAACAAGGTCACAGCTGGACTTACGGATCTACCCCTAAACCCAGTTCTCGCCTTCAGTGAACAGTAACATTACCCCTGAGTTGTGCGAGCCAGGCATCTGGGAGGCGTTCTTGACAACTCTCTGATCTCCTAGTCAAATTAATCACCAAGGCCTGTCAACATCCTCCAAGGTCCCTGGCTTGCGCAACAGTCAACACCTCTTGACTATCTCTGTATTTCCATCAGAGCACAGCTCACTTGGACAGCCACAGGAACCTGCTGAGCCCCCTGACCCCTACAATCCATTCACTTCCCAGTGGCCAGAATGATCTTCATAAAGTGTGCATGTAATCCTGGACTGTGCTTAAATCCACCATCAGCTTCCTCCGCACTTAGGATGAACTCCATAACACATAGAGCGTAAGGAGAGAGGTGGTAGGGCCTAAAGATGAAGCTAGAAAGGGGCTGGGGACAAAGTGCGAAGGGTCTTACATACCACGTGAAGGAGTTTGGCTCCTGTGCTGTCCAATATGGTAGCCACTAGCCACATGAGGCTTTTAAAACAATTTAATTAAAAATTCAGTTCCTCGGTATCACTAGCCACACGTCAAATGTTCAATAGTGGCTAGCCTTTTGGACAGCACAGGTGTAGACAATGAATTTAAGTGGGAGAACCACGTGGTCTGCTGTGTGTGTGTGGCGGTGGGGCATGCAGTGGGGACGTAAGACAGAGGAAGTCAAAGATGACCCTAAGAGTGTGGCTCTGATGCTGTGGACCATGCTCAGGGAAACAGGTGGACAAGCAGGTGTGAGGCAGAAAATAGTGTGATAAAAACGAGTTGAGTTTGACACATTTTAATTTAAACGACAAGCAGTCGAAAAACTCAAGGAGATAATTATAAATCCATGTTTGAAATTTCAGAGAAAGATTATGACTGGGGATAAAAGCTCGGGAATCATCAGCACCGTGAGTGCAGCCCGACAATTCACTGGAAAGAACAAGAACATCCCGGTCCCCTGAGATGAGCTGGAGAAACACTGCAGGAACACGAGGCAGTACTCCTCCAGGCCACGAGGTGGCACACTGGTGGAGTGCCCGGAAAGGTCAGCCCTTCTCGAAGCATCTGTACTCAGCAAGGCCTTATGCTGGATGCACGCAGAAAACGGTGAGCAAGAAAACCGGGCTTACTTCAGGCTATTTCATACCTTAACCTTAGATCCCTCCTCCCTACTTGTGTTCTCCTCCCTCAAATTGGACTTTGAGATCTGAGGCCTGAAAGTCCCGTGGGTGGAGCCAACAGGATGTAGAGACTAGACAGGGACCCACTCCTGCGTCTCCGATCATGCCCTAAACCAGAGTTTCCCAACCGACTTTTGTAATACATCGAATATTTTTGTTCGATTTACTCCAATTTGAAAAAATAATATATTTTGTATGATACATTTTGGAGCAAAGCAAAAAAAGCCCAACCAAAGACTGGCAGAAGTGAAACAGGCAGGCATCAAGGCCCTAGAGTTTTAACCTAAAATACTACAATTCTATGTAATAAAAAGAAAAGCATAATTTTATGTGACAGAAAAGAAAAATTAGGCTTACCATGACCTACGGCTATAATAGGGTTCCTAGTAATTTTTAAGTGGTCATAATTTTCTTAGATAACATTTAAAAGTTATTAGCAAATAAGCATTGTTACACCTTATACTCTGCCTTCATTAGTGGAGTCATATTATTCTCTTTCATAAATTTTCATCTTATTCAACTTTATTTTAGTTTCCGGTATCTTCCTCTTATTTAATTTTTTTTCTAATTCAAAAAATGTTTCTTATACTCCTCAAGTTGGTGTACAAACTTCAAAACCGAGGAACTTACCTGTAGTTACAGGGAACGTGGTGGTAACAGGTGGTACTGTAGTTGCGGGCAATTTTTTGGGCCTGAATTGGTAGTGAGCAATAAATCCATCTGCAGTTAAACTTAAGTCTGACAAAAACTGAATGAGAAGTTCATTTCTCTCAGACACAATTGGCCTAAAAGGAGAAGAATACGTTTTTAAAATATATATATATATACATATATTTTTTAAAATTTTAAGTGGCACCGCTCTGAAATGTGGAATGTTCTAGCTTTCCATTAATCTCTGACAATAAATTACTATTCGTTTAAACTTAAAAGTTAAAACACTTGAAAAGGTGAAAGTCTTAATCTGCTTAATATTAACGCTAATGGCTGACACGTCCTGAGTGTTTGCTCAGCGAGGCCCTGGGCTTCATGCAAGCTGGCCAGTTCCATCCTCTCAACAACCCTGTTATTATCATCCCCCCTTTTTATGAAGTTCGGAGAGTTCAGTTATTTGCCCAAAGCCCTACAGCTAGAATGTGGAAGAGCCAGGATCTGAACCCAGGATCAGGCGACTCTAGAGGCTGTGGTAGACACTGGGGCCGATGTCAACACTGACGCCGCGGCTGGTTCTCCACAAGCACCTTAGGGTTTGGCCTGACTTTGGCAGCACAGCTTTTTGAACTAAGCCTCTGGGTTCAAGCTGGAGGGGGAGCTGGGGATGCTGGCCATGGAGAATCAGATGGACAAATCCGATGAACAAATTCCCACATCCTGTGAAGACACAGCCCAAGGGACCATCTCAGTGGGCTGGTTGTCTGGGGATAGGAAAGCCATGTGGGGTTTAATGGGACTTGCATTTCCTGTTTAATGGTTGCTCTTATGCATGCCTGAAATGGAGACATCTCTGTCTATAATCTTTGCAGCAAGACGCCATGAATAAAGAGAACGTGATTACTCTGTTTTGGTGGTCATGAACGACAAAGAACTCTAACTTTAAAGCTATTTTAGGGGCTTCCTGGTTAGTGTGATTACTAAAGATTTGGTGGAGACAATTACTGAGGCTCAAAAGCTCTCTTAAATCTTACGGGATCACTACAAATACTGCATGATCTCACTTATATGTGGAATCTAAAAAAAACCAACAAAACACCAAACGCATAGAAACAGAGATCAGATTTGTGGTTACCAAGGTTGGGGGGTGGGGGAGGAATTGGAGGAAGTTGGTCAAAAGGCACAAACTTCCAGTTACAAGATAAAGAAGTACCAGGGATGCATGTAGAATGCACAGCATCAGGACTATAGTTAACACTGCTGTATGATATGATATGTATGAAAGAGTAAATCCGAAGAGCTCTCATCACAAGGAAAAACGGGTTATTCTCTTTTTTTTGCTTTCTCTTTTTATTGTATCGATATGAGATGATGAATGTTAACTAAACTTGTTGCGGTAATCATTTCAGAATATATGTAAGTCAAACCATTATGCTGTACACCTTAAACTTATATAGTACTGTATGTCAATTATATCTCAAAAAAACTGGAAAAAAATGAAAATAAATAGGTAAGTAAGTTTAAAAAAAGGTCTCAAATCTTAGGGGATAACTATATTATACAAGATAGCAGTTTCATTTATGCTTTTGCTATTATTTTAAACAATGGTAAAAAATGCTGTTTGCGTAATTCTATTTAAAAACTATTTAATTTAGAAGTGCGGAAAAAATTAAACAAGTTATTTAATTGAGTTAACTGGTGGTTTGACTAAACTCCTTTTTTGAGGCATCTTTTCAGCCAAGCCACTTCTTAGGCACCAGGGACAGCAAATTATGAGGCAAGGCATCGTTTCCCCTCCTTTGAGTGGGGGTGGGTGGAAGGGAGCGTAGATCTATACTTAACCCAACCAGTTAGAAACACTGCAGGATCTTTTCTGTCCTGAAGGTTATTATTCTCTGAGCCAAGGGATGGGACAAACCTAAGAGTGAACTTCATGACCTACATGTATAGTTCTGGTCACAAAAGTGACCAACATCATTTAAATTATGCTTTTGAGAATGAAGCCTTTAACAAATATTCTATCTTGCTTTTGAAAAACGCATTCCATTAAACAAATACAACCCGCGTGCACTAAACACAATTCTCACCTACAATTACAAATAAAATGTGTTGCTCTTGTTTAAATGATAAAATTATAAAAAGCACTTTTTTAAGCAGCAAAGGAAACCTTAAGACGCAACTGGGTCAGCCTTCTAGGCGGGATGTTATAATTATAGTGATCATTCACTGCCTCTTCTACGAACTAATCTTGGAGACGTTACATTGGAAATTGAATTTTTTCAAGGAAGAGTATTTTAATAACAAAGACATATTTTTGTTAGGCTGCTACTGAGCTTCAGCATGAACGTGCAGAATCACAGAGCCATAAATGTACTGAGCGCCATGTGTTGCATCTGCAGATTAATGTTACAAATCACCAGAAAGCCAACAGGAGGCCTCACTTGGATCCTGGCCGCACTGGTAAATCCCAGGAATGGATCAAGGATCCTGTTTGGCGTCTTACGTTAGCGGGCTCTGCCTTGTCATCCGAAAGTCTTCCTGTTCTTCAATCACTACAGCCAATCCACCACCATGTGCTGCCAGTTTTGCCTCCTAAACATTTCTTGATCCACATCCTCCTCTTCGTCTCTTCATTACACTTCCTACTCCTCAACTTTCCCTGGACCACTGCCGCAGCCTCCTAACCAGCCTCTCTGCTCATCTTGTCTAGGATGCGGGTTCTAGAGGTACTGGTCCTCTCACTCCCCTACCTAAGTGCACTTGGTGGGCTCCCATCTCTGCAGGACATGGAACCCGACTCAACCCTCCAGGCTCATCTCTCTAGGCCCCAACTCAAGGTGTAGGCTCCAGAACAGCATAGATCTCCCCTGCGTATCTTTATCACTGGAGTTCCCTCTGCTTGGAATGAGTCTGTCTTCCCTTCTGCCTCTCACTAACTCCAACTCTTCTTTCAAGACTCCGCTTAAGAGGTACAGTCTCCTCCAAAAAACCTCCCCCGGCCTCCCTACCACTCATCTCAACTGGGCCAAAGATCTCGTCAGAAATCCACCCAGGACATCCCTTGGCCAATTAGCTATCTGCCTTAGCTCCCTCTCTCCCACTGCTAATCTTTGTATTTTTATCTATCTTTGTATTCCAGGTCCTAACATAGTCCCTAGCACATACTGGGGTGTAGTAAACATTTCTGAACTGACTTCAGTGGCATTGATCCTGCATTGAACCAGACACAGGGATGAGGAAGTGATGTCCCACTAACCCCAACACTCCTCCTTCTAGTCATACTTTTAACAGGGGAAAAGCTCCCCAAACAGGTTTTCTCATTTTGGGCACTGCCCTACTCAGAAATACTCTGACTATGGAAAAGTACTCGTCTGGTAAAAGTATCAGCTGGTGGGTGGGCAGCAAAGTTACTCCAGCCAAACTCCTCCGAAGTGAGTGATGCTCCACAGGCCCCTCCATCGCCTCCCTATCCCCCACCCTCATGGAGGTAACCACAGACCTGGATTTTGTGCTTATCCTTTCCTTTCTTTCATCTATAGATTTACAAATATATAAGCATCACTAAACAATATATTGTCTAGATTTGCATGCTTTTAAACTTCATATAAATGGAAGGGTATGGTGTGTATTTTTCTGTTATTTTTTTCACCCTCAACATTATAACTGTGAGATTCATCCACTGTTGCCGCTGTGTATAGTGCATACTACAACACAATTTAACATTCTCTTGTTGATAAACAGTGGGCTGTTTACTCTTTTATTCCTCATTACAAACGAAATTGCTGAGAACGTTCTTGTATATGCCTTGCGGTGCACATGGCAAGTGTCTTTAGTGGGCCCACCAGGAAGGAAGGGTTATGCTCTGTGCTAGGTCACAAGATACATGCTCACTTTCAACTTTACTGGATAACCCCAAACTGATTCCCAAAGTGGTTGTACCAATTTACAGTCTTTTCAAAGATTTATTCACTGTGTAGCTTTCGTCTTCGGGGAATGCCTTTTCATGTCTTTTGCCCACTTTTTCTATTGAGTTGTTGCCTTTTCCTTATTAATTTTTAAGATTTCTTCTTTTTTTTTTCTTTTTTTGAGGAAGATTAGCCCTGAGCTAACATCTACTGCCAATCCTCCTCGTTTTGCTGAGGAAGACTGGCCCTGAGCTGACATCTGTGCCCATCTTCCTCCACTTTATATGTGGGACACCTGTCACAGCATGGCTTGACTAGCAGTGTGTAGGTCTGCGCCCAGGATCCAAACCTGCAAACCCCAGGCAGCCGAAACGGAGCGTGCAAACTTAACTCCTGCACCACTGGGCCAGCCCCAGGATTTCTTGATGTATTCTGGAACCTAGGTCTTTGTCAAATGTGTTACATCTGTTTCCATTTTGTGCCTTCTCTTTTCACTCTCTTTAAGGTGTATTTTGATGAGCAAGAATTCTCATTTAAGTTCCCAGTCCATCTGTAATTGATTTTTGTGTGATATTAGACATGAATAAAATTTCATTTCCCCCTATGAATAAAAATTGTCCTGCTCCATTTTTCAATGGGGCCGTCATTTCCCTGCTGACCTGTGGTTCTGTGCAATGTGCTCAATCTGCAGATATACGTGGACATGTTTCTGACCTCTCTGCCATTTTGCCAATTTGTCTGTCTCTCCGTTAAAGCTACACTGTCTTCATTACAGCAGCTTTCTGATATGGCTCCATCACACAAGGCAAATCCTCCTGACAGGTTCTCCTCCTTCAGAACTGTCTTAGTTTTGCCCCACCCCCTTCCCCCTGCAATTCCACGCGAATTTTAGAATCAGGCTGTCAGGATAATGGGAAACCAATTTCAATACTTTAAAATGATATTGATTCTTCCCATTCATGAGAATAGTATATAGCTCCATTTATTTAGTTCTTTTAAAATATCTTTTGGTAAGGGTTTATAATTTTCTGTCTTGAGGCCTTGCACATGATTTGTTAGATTTATTCTTGAGTATTTTATAGTTTTTTGGTTGCTTTTAAGATAATCTTTTAAAAAATACAAAATTTTTAATTCAAGCTATTTAAGGAAAGATATTCTTGAATAAACTGATGTTTCCAACAAATAAAACCATGAATCTACAAGTTATACTTTAATCTGGTAGTGTATAAAATTAAATCACAGTAGTCTTCCCTTATCCATGGTTTTGCTTTCCATGGTTTCAGTTACCCACAGCCAACCCTGGTCCAAAAATATTAAATGGAAAATTCCAGAAATAAACAATTCATACATTTAAAATTGCTTGCCGATCTGAGTAGTGTGATGACATCTTGTGCTACCCTGCTCCATCTCACCTGGGAAATGAACCATCCCTTTGTCCAGCGTGTCCACGCTGTATAAATGACCCGTTAGTCATTTAGTAGCATCTCGATTATCAGAGCAACTGGTATCACAGTGTTTGTGTTCAGGTCATCCTTATTTTACTTTATCATGGCCCCAAAGTGCAAGAATAGTGATGCTGGCAATTTGGATACGCCAAAGAAAGGTATAAAGTGCTTCCTTTAAGTGAAAAGGGAAAAGCTCTCAACTTAATAAGGAAAGAAAAATAATGCAGGCTGAGGTTGCTAAGATCTACAGTAACTTTTATTACAATTTATTGTTATAATTGTTCTATCTGATTATCAGTTGTTGTTAATCTCTTACTGTGCCTAATTTATGAATTAAACTTTATCATAGGTCTGTATGTATAGGAAAGAACACGGTATACATGGGGTTTGGTACTATCTATGGTTTCAGGCATCCACTGGGGTCTTGGAACGTATCCCTGAGGATAAGGGGGGAATACTGTAATAGATTTTCTAAATTCAAACCAACCTTGAATTCCTGATCATGTAGTATATTTTAATAAATTGTTAGATTTGAGTTGCTAATATTTTTTCTTTTAGGATTTATTTTTCATCATATTCATAAGTCAGATTGGTCTTTAATATTCTTTTCTTGCACTCTCCTTACCTTGTTTCGGTGTCAGTTTACACTAGCCTTATAAAATTAGTTGTGGAACAATTCCTATTTTTCTCTAGAAGAACGTATGTAGTGTTCGAATGATCTATTCCTCAAATATTTGTTAGAACTCATGGAGAAAAATGATCTGGGCCTGTTTTTTTTTTTTTTTCCCCTCTTGATAGGAAGACTTTAAACTACTTATCAAATTTCTTTAATGATTATTTGACAATTCTGTCTTTTTCTTTTTCCTATGTCCATTTTTGCTTGAAAAAAAATATTTTCTCCAGTTGTTGAATGTAGTGTTCTCTATTTACCCATTATACCAAGCCTGTTAATGGTTGTTCAAATCTTCCATATCCTAATTTTCCATCTTTCTGAAACTGATGGTTAATCTGCCAATTATTGAAAGAGATGTGTTAAAAATCTCCTACCATAATAGTGGACTTTGTAGATCTTATATTTTTTGCTTTATATATTTTTGATGTACATACAAGTTTACAATTATTACACCCTCCTCATAAGTTGCACCTTTTATCAAAAGGACTTTGCAGACGTGTTCAGTTAAGGATCTGGAGAAGGGGGAAGAGTATCTGGCATTTTCTGGGTGGGCCCTAAGTGTAACCAAAAGTGCCCTCAGAAGAGGGAAATCTGACCACTGGAGAGGAGAAGGCAATACGACGACGGAAGCAGCAACTGGAGTAATGTGCTTTGAAGACAGAGGAAGGGAGCACAGCCAAGAAATGCAAGCAGCCTCTAGAAGCTGAAAAAGGCAAGAAACGGACTCTCCTCTCAGAGCTTCCAGAAGGAAACTGCCTGCCAACACCCTGACTTTGGCCCAGTGAAACTGATTTCAGACGGTTGACATCTAGAACCGTTAAGAGAGTAAATGTGTTGTATCAAACCACTCCGTTTGTGGTAATTTGTTACATCAGCAATAGGAAAAAAATACAGAGGGACATCTTCTCAAGGAGCTTAGAAATGGGCCTTTCTCCATCACATTCATCTGTAAAGCCAAATTTGGGCATAAGAACGTTTAAATTATCACTAACTTGTATGTATTAAAACATTCTTCATATTATCAAACTTAATAAATATAAATGAATTGAAACTGAAAAATATCTTGCTTTAACTCAGATGTGTCTATGGGAAATCACAGAAATGCATGTAAAATCAAGAGATGCATATAATCTAATTATGTTGAAGCCACAGAGTAGAAAAGGGTAAACTGGCATAATGGTGGTTTTGATGGCAACATGTACTAGTTTAAATTGCTGCTCTTCCTGGCATCGTATGTGACGGTATGAAATATCTTCCACCAAACACAGTCAAGTCTTGCACCAAAATACAGCATAGAGGAGTTGAGGAACTTGCCCAAAGTCACACAGCTAGTAAGTGGCAGAGCTCCTAGCTCCATAAATGTTGCTAAATAAATGCAGGATGTCTTTAAGGCTCATTCAGCAAAAATTTGAGCAAGAAAGCAGAGAGGAGGCACAAAGCCCCACAAGGTCCAGACAGATCTCTAACCAGGTAAAATCATCTCGGTTTGTCCTAAGCTTCCAGTTTTCCTTGTTTGGATCCCGCATAATCAACCGCCTGGTTTTTTCTTAGAATTTTCCCGATGCCACTCTGATGCTTGAACTCACCTTGGCAGGGCAGTGATGTACCCAGGTGTCTGGCTCGGCATCTGCCCCTGGGCCATCACCAACTCTGCTGGTTTGTTTATTTGGCTGTGGAAGCCTCTCTATACTCTCGTTAAGGTTGCCTCACTTTCTGGGTTGCCTATTCCTTGTGTTGGCGCTGCATGGGACCCCACCGCCACGGAACCCAAGGATTTCTGAACAAAACAACAGCGTAAAATCTTCCAGAAGATAAAATATAATTGGGCAATTTAATAAGAAACAAGTTTAGAGCCACTAAAATATTAATGGAATAAAACAGGTGCTACTTACGCAGGTGGACTATCACCACAATACTTTCCAATTCTCTGAGCGTCATTGGCTTCCCCACCATTAAAGACAGCCACGTAATCGTACCGGCAGTAGTTATCGCGCTCAACATCAAACTTCTCAAACTTTAACTCGACAAGCTTTAGTGAAAGCACAAATCAGAAGTGTCAAAACAGCATTACTGAATAACCTGAAACAGAATTCTTGCTCTACCTGTATTTGTAAGGGACCATGATTTTCCTTTGTAAAAAATATATTCATTCTGTTTAAATTACTCTTTTCTTGTTGTCTTCCTATTTCTTTTTTAGTTAACAAAATTGTGGTATTCTCTTGCTTTAACTTTTAATCCTTCCAAAAGATCATCTCAACCCCAGATCAACCCTAGGTAGAATCTTAAACTTAGGAACTCTGTTCACTTACAGCTACGAAAGTATAGGAACTCAGTAATCCTAGCAACCTCCATTAAGACTGAAATTGGGTGTGTGATGGCATAGCCCATCTTCATTCTTCTCTAAAAGAAAACTAATAGAAATAAAAAGTATTGTCTAAGATGTCCCCTAAGATGAGTGTTGGCGTGTGGTACATATGTATGTGGGTGGGTGAGATGGGTGGATAGAGTGGTTCTCCTTTCAAGGGAAGGAGACTGCCATTCCCACAGGTAAGAAGTGAGATTCTTCAGGATCAGAGGTTTAGGGAAGTGGGAATTGACTATGATGTCTTCTTGAAGTATGTTTGAAAAATGTGCCTACGGAGCACAACCTACTTGGTGATGTGGTTGACTTTTGAAGAGATTGCCCAGAAGCACTGATATACAAAATTGGTGTTAGATTTCTTAAGTGTTTCTTAATTCTTTTGCACTAGTACCAATAATAGTGTCCTAAATTACATAAGTCAATAGGAAGTTTTGACGTGATAGGCAATCATTCCCCTTGCAAGCAGGTTTTTCAAGAGTATCTTCAGTATGTGAATCAGAGGAAATCTCACTGGGTTCCTAAAGATGCATGGCACCCAGACAGCTGGTCCCCACTTTTGCTGGGTGGCAGGTGGGCAGGCAACCCTCCCTGCTGCTTACGGAAGATAATGGGGATTAATTCCTGTCAGGACAGGCACATGGTTATTAGCTACAGAAGACTCAGACACAGTAATCTGGGTGAAGATGATGACAGCCACAGCATCACAGAGACACAAAGGTAAACTCTGGCTTTGAACATAATTGCCACATCTCTACGCGTTTATCCACCTTTTAAAAAGTCAGCACCAGTGATGGGTGAATAATGGCTTTTCATACTTAACAACTGCTTTAAATCATATTAAAATATTTCCCCTCTGAGTCCAGTAACTTCTCATCAGTTAGTAATAAAATGCTTTCCAGGTTATTAAAACATTGGCTGAACTTCCTCTGTTTAGAAATTAGTCACAAAAACTTTTGGAGAGAAGATAAAAAATAAGTAAAGGAGCGAGTGCCGTGGCGTAGTGCTTAAGTTCGTGTGCTCTGCTTCAGCGGCCCCGGGTTTGCAGGTTGGGATCCTGGGTGTGGACCTAGCACCGCTCATCAAGCCACAGTGTGGCGTCATCCCACATACAAAATAGGGGAAGATGGGCACAGATGTTAGCTCAGCAACATCTTCCTCAAGCAAAAGGAGGAGATCGGCAACAGATGTTAGCTCAGGGCAAGTCTTCTTTACAAAAAAAAAAAGTAAACAGGAGGATAACGGGAAAAGTTATGATAAAAATTGGAGGTAAGTCTTTAATAGAAGAAAATGCCCATAGACTTGCACAGGAATTACTTAGGACTTAATTTTCCCATTATATTCCTCTCCTACGGACAGAGCTTCCAGTGATTTCAGACACTAAAACAATGATTAAAAACTCCCTCAGCTGGAGCCAGAAGTCACATAATAAAATAAAACCCAAGTTTAAATTGAAATAACCAAAAATAACAATGAAAAAAATGCTAAATTGTAATCTGTGAGTATAATTAAGTTGAAATTATTTAGTCTAATATGTTTACAAATGACAGAGAGAAAAATGACCAATACAATCTTAAGAACTACCAAATGGCTTAAACGTTTGAGAAATGTAATTCTTTAAATGTCATTTTAACTATAAAATATTGAATAGACTTATAGAATCTTTCACTATTAAATAAATGACCATATCTTTCTTCTTAAAAATAAAACTGAGCTTGGGGATTATGATCAAAGTGTGTACATGTGTGTGTGTGTTCAAATCACTAACTTCTTGCATGGTCTATTTGCCTGAATAATTTTCCATTAAAAAATGAATACATGGCAAATAGTATTAGTGTTAAGTGATAAGAGAAGATCAGTTTTTTTAAAACAATATCATAACCCTCACCATACAGTGTTTGAATTAAAGTCTACAGTGTCTGCAATAATAATAATTTTTAAAAAGTTATTTTCAAAAGTCCACAAAGTAGGCTTGGTCTATTGTCATGCTAAGTTCTGTCCTGCAATTAATTTCTAAAAGTGGTTCCCAGAAAGGGTAAAAATTCATACAACCACAAACTAATAAACACTGGAAAACTAGACTTTCTCTGTTGATTGTTTTAGGGCAATGAATAATTTGTGGGGAACTTGCAAACACTTTATTTTAAACAGCAACCAAAAAACCCACAAAGCAGACTAGCTTTCACCTCAGGCGCCCATTCGTTCTTTGACGAGATGATGTGGCCTGCCTGCAGTGGCTTTGTCAAAGCAGAGCGTTCAGACTGTTTTTGACTTGGTGACCAGGATGGCCATTATCAGGACTGGATGGGTTTGCTATGTGGGCAAATGGTAACTGAAATGTACCTGGACTTGGGGATTTTTTACCCTCCCACAGCTAGCCACTGCTGCTTATAACCACCTGCTTATAACATCTTCCACGGGGTTAAAGAATCTCATGTGGGATTTGCTTACCATTTGCATTTCAAAATCTGTTTTGAAATTGGAATTCTATAATAGGAAATTAAATCTGTGCCTTTGCAAGTCAAATAGTGCAAAGGCAATTTTAATCTGGGTCTTTGTATGAAGAAATACCTGTGTCCAGCAGGGCCTTGTTGTCCTGCATCCTTAGCTCTTGAGAGTTGGGGCTCTCACACTGTCCGGGCAATTCACACACGCATACTTTCTTCATATTTCCAGGGAATCTCACCTGATTCTTTGGGGCTACAATGTGCCACACACAGGTGACCCCTGCAGGGTAATCGCGGTCTGGCCAGTTGGGGGTCGTAAAAGAGCCGGACGGTCTTTCAAGGAGTCCGCCACAATACTGATCCCCTGAAGTTATGACAAACGAAAAAGAAAAACAGGTTTCTATCCTGATACAGGTTATGGCAACACAATCAAGTGAAAATTATGACTTTGGACTATAAAGTGATAGGATAGTAAATAAAAACAATGGCAGAAGCTCTTAAATTTTCTCTTAAAAAATTATTACACACACACACACACTGAATGATCTCCATGTCACCTGACATATCACATCAGCAAGAGACAGTGAAGGAGTGGAATGAGGGCCAGAGCATCTTTTCTTTTTTCCATATTTTTGGACCAGACAAAACATTCAGGCGTGCACTCATTCAGAAATCATGCAGGCTCAACAAATTATATAGATTTTAAGAACTTTCTAGGCAGGGGTGTTTATTAATAAGGGTAAAATCCATGCCCAAGGACAAAATTTGAATTAGTTGGTATAGACAACTCTCATTACTAGAAAACTTTATATACTATATATCTTTGGTAATTTTTAAGAATAATTTTGTTTGTAAGAACAATACACGTTCATAAATTTTCAGCAATACGGAAAAGCATTAAAGAAGATGGGAGTGATTTCCAGATTGGGCCTAAATTGGGCAAGATCTCTCTTGATCTGAGAAAAGTGACTGCTCCAGAAACTAAGTCTCCTAAGACCAGGAGGGACAGGTGTCACGGGGTGGCCACTCCATTCCTCTCAGCTAATTATGACCCCGGGCTTGGTGCTGGACAGTTGGCACCAAGCAGTTGGCAACAGTTGGCAGTTCTGCTCCGAATGAAGTCAGTACAGGATCAAAATGACTCTCTCCCAGGGGCCTCAGGAAAGGATGCCAGTGTTGCCAGGACCTGCTGGAGGCGCCCTCACACCAGACTGCAGGGAGCCCTCTGGATTATGGGTTATGACAGACTGCCCAGACATTGCGCTCCTTCAGCCAGCGTCCCTCTGCTGCCCTCTGTCAAAAAACGTGTGGTCCCTCTGTCAGCTGCACGTCGAGATGATCTTGTGTGGGTGACGAGAGCATCCCCTTATCTTTCCTCTACTTTCCCACCCGGACCCACACCTTCCACAGAGCTCAGACTCAGCAGTGCTGGCGAGCTCTCCTTTAACGCACAAATCTCATTCTTTCACCAGGAGCTTCCAGGAGTTTCATCAGAGCTAAACTCTGCAGCACTTGTGACGGTTGGGACGTTAAGATGGAGGTTTCAGTTTCACGCTTAGTTTTCCAGAGAGTATTCCGTAGATAGATCCCTGCCCTGTACTAACATTAGCCTCTCTTCTCTGTGACTGGACTGGGTTTCTTGGACTGTCTAGCCTCCTAATAAAGCTATTTCTGCCTTCGTGAAAAAAACAATAAAATTAAATTTGGGGTAAAACCACCCCAAATCCCACCACCTAAAACTAACCGCAATTAATATTTGACAAACATCATTTCAGACACCTCTATGCACATGTACCAATAGGTTGACAGAAATAATTTTAGAAAGATATTTTAATATAAAAATTTTAATTGAATTTTACTTGAATTTAACAATTTTACTTGAATGAAACTAAAGGAATTAATATACTTTAATGAAATATTTATTTGACACAGAAGATCATTCTTAAATCTCTAAATTTAAGAAAATATACTATAAAAATTGAGGTTGGAATAATTTCTAAAAATTTTTATTTATGGGAAACTTCAAGCATATACAAAGTAGATAGAATAATATAACAAATTTTTATGCATCCATCACCCAGTTTCAAGAATTATCATCATTCTACTATTCTTTTTATCAATGCCATTACCCAATTCCAATCACCTGCATCGTTGTTATTATTTTATAGATTTTTGGGACATAAATTATACTTTGAAATGCACAAATCTTAGCTGTAAAAATTTGAAAAATGGATATACCTATGTAAGCCACCCTCCTATGACGATATTGAATCCATTTTCCACAAAACTCCTGTATTCCTTGCCAATCAATCTGCCAACTCTCCACACAACTTTTCTGGAAAATTCCACGTGAGTTTTATTCCAGAGCGTCACATAAATGGAATCAGAAAGTGTGTACTCTTCTGTGTCTGACTTCTCTTGCTTAGCACAATGTCTGAGACTCATTCACGTTGCTGTGTGTAGTGGCAGTTTGTCCCTTTACACTGCTAAGTACTATTCCAGTGTGCGGAAACACCGCACCTTGTTCACCCCTCCTCCCACTGATATTCATCTGGGTTGTTTCCAGTTTGGGCTATCGTGAATGAAGCCACTATGAATATTTTTGTACAAATCTCTCTGTGGGCATGATTTTCACTTCTTTTGCATAAACACCCAGGGATGTAATTGCTAGGCCAAGAGTAGATGCAGATGTCTAACTTCATAAGAAATGGCCCCAAGCGGTCTTTATCTTTTTATTGTTGAGTTGTATGAGTTCTTTGTATATTCCGAATACAAGTCTTTTATTAGATATTTTTGTGAATATTTTCTCCCATTCTGTGGCTTGCCTATTCATCTTTGTAACAGTGTCTTCTTATAAGCATTAGTTTTAATTTTAATGAAGTTTGCACAGTGCATATTTCTCTATCCTTTCATGTTCAACCTATTTTGTCTTTGTATTTTAAGTGCTTTCTTGTAGACGACATATAGTAGGGCGCTGCTTTTTAACCCATTCTAACAATTACTGTCTCCTAATTGGAGTATTTAATCCTTTACCTTCAAGGTCTTTATTGATATGCTCGGATTTAGTGTGCCAATTACTATTTTGTTCTCTTTGTCTCCCCTTTCTTGTGTTCCATCTCTTCTTCCTTCCCTGCCTTCTTTGGGTTAGTTGAATAACTTTAGTATTCTATTTTAATCTTTTGGCTTCTAGCTATAACTCTTGCATTTTTAATGGGTTCTCTAGGGATAACAATATGCATCTTTAACTTATCACAATCTATGTAGAGTTGGCATTGCATTTCTTCATGTGTCGTACATGTAGGTGCGTGGATGGGCAACGGCACAGTTCCCTTTGCCTCTCCATCCTTTGTTCTGTGGTTGTCATGTGTATTATACATACATTACACATTCCACAACAGTGTTAACATTGTTTTGAACAGACACACATAAAGAAATTAAGAGAAGAAAAGAAAAGAATATATATTCTTGTATATTTACCATTTCCAGTGGCCTCCAATCCTTCCATTACCTTTTGTTACCCTGTGGGGCCAATTTCCTTCAACTTGAGGAACTTCCTTCAATATTTCTTGTGATGCAGGTATTTATCTGAGAATGTCTTTATTTCACTTTCATTTCTGAAGACTGGCTATACAATTTGGGGTTGACAGCTTTATTCCAGCACTTTAAAAATGCTGTGCCACTGCCTTCTGGCCTCCATTGTTTCTGATTAAAAGAAAGCCATCACTCACACCACTGTTCCCCTGGATGTAATTTAGTTTTTATCTGATTGACTTTAACATTTTCTCCTTATCTTTAGATTTCTGTAATTTAATTATAATGTGCCTAGGTGTGGCTTCATTTTTATTTATCTTATTTTGGGTTTGCTGACCCTCTTGGCTCTATAAATTGATGTTCTTCACTAAATTTGGGTAGTTTCAAGCCATTATTTCTTCAGATGTTTTTTCTGCACTATTTTCACTCTCTTCTTCTGGGATACAAATTGGAGTTACGTTAGACCACTTGATACTGTCTCACAGTCTCTGAGGGTCTTTTTCCTCCTGGTTCTTCAGATTGGATCATTTCTATTCAAATACACTGCCCTTTTCTTTTACCATCTCCAATCTGCTTGTAGGCCCAAAAGGTAAATTTTAACATTTCAGATTCTGTATCTTTTTGCTCTAGAATTATCATTTTATTTTTTAATAGTTTCTGTTTCTTTCCTCAGATTCTCAATCAGTTTATTTTTTACTTATTTTTATTTAATTTAATTTTTTCATGAGGAAGATTGGCCCTGAATTAACATCCGTCGCCAATCCTCCTCTTTTTGCTTGATGAAGATTGTTGCTGAGCTAACATCTGTGCCAATCTTCCTCTACTTTATGTATGACACCACCACAGCATGGCCTGGTGAGCAGTGCCATGTCCGCGCCCAGGATCCGAACCTACAAACCCTGGGCTGCTGAAGCGGAGTGCACGACCTTAACCACTATGCCACTGGGCTGGCCCCTCTCAATCTGTTTCTTTCTTACACATATATTTCCCTTTAAGTCCTTAAACATATTTATAACAGCTGCTTTAAGTGTTTGTCTGCTAACTGCAACATCTGAGTTACCTTGGGGTCAGGTTTTATTCACCTCTTTTTTCTTCAATATGGACACACTTTTCCAGCTTCATCACATAATTGGATACTGGACATTATGAATGATACATTATAGAGTCTCTAGATTCTGCTGTGTTTCTATGCAAAATGATTTTTGTTCTAGCAGGCATTTAACTCAGCTAGACTCAAGCTCAAAGTCTATCTCCCTGGCAGTGGGCAGCTGCTGTAATCTCTGCTCAGTTCTTTCATCTTCCAGCTGATGCTTTTATGCCACGCCAGCTGGGCTCTCCTCCACAGATGTAGAGTTTAGCTGTCAGCCAAAGATCTGGGTGGATTTTATATGTATATTTTGTGCCTCAATTCCTCTGTAGCTCCCAGCCAGGACTCCCTCCCAAACATTCTGGCTGCTCTGACAGCCCCAGATTCTGTCTTGTGACATCCCAAACCAGTACAGCCCAAGGCAAGAGCAGATCAGGGAGTGCCAACAGGCAAAAGGCTGCAAACTTCACAGATCTTGCCTGCTGCAGTTATCCTCCCAGGGGAGAGGCTTCTACTCTTGGGAGCTCACATGTACGGATATAAAAACATCCCAACACACAGTGTTAAGTGAAAAGAAAAAGTTGTGAAACAATATGAATGTATGATCCCAATTATATATATATATATATTTTTTTCTTTTTTTTGAGTTTAAGCACTGTTCTTAAACTCAGATTAAAGGAGTAAATACATATAAAGGACCCAGAACAGGGCCTGACACACAGGAGGCATCAATAACAGAGACTCCTCGTTATTGCTATTATCGCCATTATGTGGAAACGATACCTCTTTCGTTTGGTTCAGCGGCAGAGAACATGGCCATGAAGCCATTCCCAGCAGTGTTGGCATCGGAAATCATCTGCACCATCATCTTGTTACCACTGGACACAAGGGCTCCAGGCCGAAACGTGCCGCAGAAGCGCCCAATGCGCTGGCCATTGGCGTGGCCATTGTACACATCCACGAAGTCATAGCGGCACAGGTTGTCACTCTCCAGGTCTATGAACCGGAAATTAAGAACTACCACTTTTCCCTCAGGAACCTGCCGAGAAAAGGGCCAAGTGGAAAACTGTGTCATGAAAACAACGTCTGAGGCCTTCACAGCCAATTACTAAAGTGAGCAGATAAAAGGATAATAATACCCAAGATGAGGCTTTTTCTTCCCTCAAATGTGAACTAAGCCAGAGAAGGTTTTTTAACGTAACGCATTCCTAATAAAATCTAAGTATTTATTCTCTTTTGACAAATCCCACAATTCTCTAGGGCACACGATCTTATTCCTTAAGAGTTGATCTCAACAAGTTGAAAATATTGGATCAGTCTTATTGATAAGTCATTGTTTACGAAGAATACCAGTCCTGACTGGACCTGGGCACACATTTGCATATTCTAAAACACCAGGGCACCCAGAGATATGTTGGCAAAGGAATATTTGAAATATCATTTCTTACAAATAATACAATAGGACAATCTCGGCATATAGACTGGTTCTATGAGGTTCAAACTGAAGGTATTTGGCAATTGTGCAGTTAATCACAGATAATTCACTTTGGGTCCTCAAAAGTCCAGATCAACTATCTATACTGATTACATTAACTGAGTAATTGTTGAATCATCTCTTCTGGAAGTCACTGCATTCTTATTTGTTTGTTTTCCGGGTGAAAATTTTACATACCAGGCAACCCTGAAACACAAGGCACTGACGAAAAAGATAAATTTTCACTTTCTCATTAGAATTCCTTCACCATAATTTCCTCCATATAACCCTTACAATGCTTCTCTCCTTATTCTCTGAAAAGGTAGAAAAAGTGGCTACAAAAGCATTCGGAAGGATTCTCACAAAAGCCCCATTTCTTTCCCAGGTCACACCATCTTTGAATTTCTTTATTCACGTTGTTTAGTCGTAAAGTCTCAATCAGATCTGTTTCACCTTTTCAACTAGATGAGGTCTCCACTGACTATGTTAAGAATTTCATCCTCTAAAAACTTACAGATGACAAAGGAAAAAAATAAAAGACCCACAAACAACACTGGTTGGTTTACATTTCTTAATTAACTTTCTCAGACACAAGGGTCAGTAGACGCTTTAACATACACGTCGCTTTCCCAGGTTGCTGAGTTGAGTGCCATGAATTTTGTTTTCCTATGATAACAGGAAGTGTTTCAGTGCTATTTGCCTTTTGAGCCAAACACATACACACCTCATGGTAGACACTGTAGTGGAGTCGTCACAAGAAGGGGGTTATTTTGCCTTTGCCAAGGTTGCATTCTAAGTGCTAAGAGCTTATCTTAATGGTGTGAATAACTGAAGCTCCTAAGCCACAGCCTAAGAAGCTGACAGCACAAAATGCAATTTAATTTTTAAACATTCTCACTGAGGCATCTGTGGTAGGACTTGTTTTTTGTTTTGCTTTGTTGCATGCAATCTCTATTTCTTCCACGATCAGAAAATTATCAAAACGCGATGTCACGTCTGTCACTTTAAATATAAGCAAGCTCTCTATGAAGCATTGAAAAATCCCCAGCCAGGAAAAACATTTTGAACTAAATTAATTCAAGTTGGATTGTCCTTGCCTGAATAATGACTATTTGTATAAATGTACAGATAAACTGTATGGAGGCCAATTCAAAGCTATGAGACTCATCAACCCACAGAGTGAGTGCAGAGGAAAAGGGGAGAGGTCTAAGGAGAGAACCGTGGGCACTCCAATGTCATCAGGTCTTCAAGATGAGGTCAAACCACCATACACGCAGTCAGTAAGTAGAGGGCAATCCAAAGGGTGTGGCGCCCAGAAGTCACGTGAAGAGAGTGTGTCAAGGAGGAAACGCTGGTCAACTGAGTCAAGTGCTGCTGCTGAGTCAAGGAAGACGAGGACTGAGAAACGACCACTAGGTTTAGCAACCAGCGGTCACTGGTGCGTCTGACAAAGCTGTTTTGGTGGAGCAGGAGGGACAAAGCCTGAAAAGAGAAGGATCAGGAGAAAATGGAGTGAGAGGAACTGGTGGTAATGAATATAGACCAGCCTTTCAAGAAGTTCTGCTGGAAAGATGAACAGTCATATGGGGCTGGCTGGAAGGGGATGTGGGATCAAGACAGGGTTTTAAAACGGGCTCTATCAAAGCATGTTTGCATGTCAATGGGAATAACTCCACAGAGAGCAAAACTGATGAAGTAGGAGAGAGGCAGAACCGCTGGAGGGTGTCATTGAGCAGGCTAGGGGAGATCCGACCTAAGGCCTAGTTGGAGGGGGAGGCCTTAGAGAAGAGCATGGACATTTCTGCCCACCGAGAGGAGGGAAGGCAGATGCAAGCAGGTTAGCAGATGAGAATGTGAAAGCATATGAAACTTCTCTTCTGATCGATTTTCATTTCTTAGTGAAATAGGAAACGAGGTCATTGACAGCAAGGGTGGATGTGAGAGGAGCTACTGAGAGTTTGAGAACAGAGGAGAAGGTGTGTAAATGGATTAGGGAAATATAGCAGGACTGTCAGGAGTGCTGAGGGCCCACCTGAAGTAAATGAATTAAAAGTGAGTCCTCTCTGCATGGTTGTGTTTTTTTTTAATCAGCTCCCCGGGTGGAGGTGCAGAGCAAGTGGAGAGGTGGATTTAGGCAGCGAAGGGCGGGAGGCTGGGGGACTATGGAGGGAGAGAGGGCCAAGAGAGCCGAGGAAGTAGCCAAGGGAATGACCACATGATGGACCACGGCATCCAAGCTGGGTAAGGACAGAAATCAGGACTCAGTGGGGTGAGGACAGAAACAACCCAGATTGTGATGGAGGCAAGGATAATGACAATGGAAGTGGGTGGCTGAGGAACAATGGAGGATAAACTCATTGGAGGAGAGAAGGTTAAAGACTCAAGAGCATCATCCACATAAATACTGAAATTACTATGAATTATGACAAGGAAGAATGCTGAAGACAGTGACAGTGAGCCAAAATTTACAAGAAATGAAGAAGACTGTCCTGGGATCTTTAGATGACTCCAACAAGGAGGGGCATGGAGGGCACAGCCTTGTCTCATGGGTAAGTTCTCAGTTCTTTGACACCAAGACTATTCTGTTGATTCATTCCTGTAGTCAGGCTGTTGAGAGGGAATACAGGCCTTGGATACCCTTTCCCAACGGGATAAATAATTCCCCCTTAGGAGTTCTTTACTTGGTCCCATTGCAATGAAAAGTTGAAGCTTCTCTGAGAATGAGACACAAATATGTTCAGCAACAGAAACTGGGTTATATCATTGCTGTTTTGAACATATGTTGATCCCAACAACCCTGGCAAGAAAACCTTTTGAAGGAAGGACACAGTGGAGACCTGTATCAGTTGTGGGTCTACCGTAACCAAAGACATATGCCATCTTGCACTGAAGGCCTAAGAGAAATTCTATTGCAAGTGAGGTGCAGCAAACCCCTTCACCAATACACAGCTGCTCTTCATATTTACGGGTGATCAAGACTGTCTGATGCCCTGGGATGTGAACCTTGCTGTGAGTGCCCGGACTGTCCTTCTAAGGGACTTTAGAAAGCGTATTCTCTGAAGATGATCCTTCCACTTGAAGAATCTACAGTCTGTATCCTTGCTTTTTCTTTGTTAAGGAAACAAAATAAAAATCCAGAAAAATAAACATAGAGTAATATAGCAAACACCTGGGTATCAACCATCCAAAACTGATTATTTTAACTTTTTGTCAACACATTTTTAAAGTCTCCTTTAATAAAATAAATTTAAAATTTCAGATAAAATGAGGTTTCCTTTGTCCCCATCCCAAGCCCCATTTCTCCCTCCTTTCTCAGAAGCAACCACTGTCACAGATTTGTGGGTTTCCTGCCGTGCCACCTTCCATGCCATTCCAAATACTTTTACATGCATATACATATATCCATGCAAAATACATAGTTACATTTTTGTATCTGTTTTAAAAACTAATAAAAATAGGATAATGCTGTACATCAGTCTACAACCTGGGCATCCTTGAATTTTCTGGGTGAGGAGGAAGAGAAGGGGGAGAAATAAAAATAAAAACAAAAACACACAGGCCCTTCACAAACTCTTCCTTCTGCTTAGAACCCCTGTCCACTTCTGCCCTGCTCCCACTCATGCTTAGGGTCTCAGTCTCAAGGTCACCTCTTCCTGGAGGCACTCCCAGCCCCGTTGCCCTGCCACCCCCACCTCCCCCCACCAAGATGGACTCCGCCCACTTAGCAGCCCGCCTCTCCCGTCTCTGGGTCTCTGGGCGTGGGATAGCTCCACCCGCTGACTCCCTCCCTGTCTGAAGATGGAGCTCTAGGAGACGAGGCTCCCTCCTGCCTTGTTCCCTGCTGCATCCCCAGCCTCCAGACACTGCGTGGCTCCAAGAAGAGGCGCATCACAATTATTTGTTAAATAAATGAATCCAGCAGGTGCTACATGGAACACCAGCTTCTCTGCACAAACCGTGGACAAGCACCTACTGAGTGGCTCCACCTCTTGTGTCCTAATATCTCCCACCCCATCTGGCAGGAGAGCTCCAGAAGGCCGCTCTCCTTTCTAAATCATTCATTACTGAAAAAAAAAAAAGACACCTATCTTTTGGGCAACTTTATATTTCAAATCTCCCATAAATGCTAACATTTAATGCAGAAACTCAACTAAAACACTTTTTTTGGTGGCAAATTAGATAAAGCTACTGTTTTGTCAGATTATACTGACCAGAGGAGTCATTATCTGCCTGTAGAAAAATAATTCTCTGTTCGCGTTTTTTCCAATCAACAGCCAAGTCTAGTGTGGGCCAAAGTCTGGTGCTGCAACAATGACCTTAGCTCACCCCACAGCCCCTGGGATGTCCTTACTGTCACAGGCAAACGTGCCAAGTCTCTCAATGCCTGCCCGGGGCTGCTGCCAGAGAGTCAATGGGGGCCAGGGGATGAAGGGGGGCTGGGGTAGGGTGGTGGAGACACACAAGGGACTGGATTTTAAGCTGATGGTTTGCACTTTTAGGATACTAGTAGCAAAATGCAAATAAGGCCAGCTTCCCTTTTTAGTATAGAGGAGATTTCTGCAGCAATGGTAACGTTCCCTGGAGCCTGCAGCTTTTCTACCCCCAACACATCATTTACTAACTTGAACAAAAAGATCTGTTTCTGCAGCATGTCTGATTTTTTAAAAAGCCATTGTCTGAATCTTCTAAGATTTCCTCTTCCACAAACAGACCTTTGGGAAAGCATGTTCTAAAATGCAGCCCACGTTTTATTTACATAAAGGGGAAGAGGCAGGCAGAGCAGTGGCATCTCACACACAGCCCCAAACGTAACCCAGAGAAATCTAGTGCCAATTACATACAGTTATTTGGCTATATTTCCAGAGGGGAATAAATCAGAAGCTTACAAGATCTTATTTCTGTATATTCTGTGTATATTTAAATATTCCTCTTTTTAAAGAGGAAATCTTATAAACATTTGCAAAAGAAAACATACATTTTGATTAGTGGAAATAACATGGGATGTTTTGGACTTTTTTTTTTTTGGTTGAGTATTTCACCAAAAAAGCCTTGACACCCTCCCATCCGGGAGGAAGGAGGAAGGCCCCAGGTACCTCACGCCCAGCCCGGCAGCACCAGTGAAAACTGTCCGAAAACTCCTCCACTGCACGTGGAACAGAATGCTCACTGTACCTACAGTCACACACTGACGTCGTGTGTATCAGGGGCCAGGTATTTTTCTAAGCACTTTACATATATTATTCCACTAAATCTCTTACAGCAATCCAATGAAGTTGATATTATTAGCCTAGTTTTACGGTTTTCAGGTGAAGAAACTGAGGCACAGAGAAGTTAAGACCCTGCGTGATATGCCCTCTGACCTCATCTTTCCCTCTTACATAATAATTTGGTTGTTCAAGGAACACTCCAAGCTGGTTTTCCCCCTCAGGGCCTTTGCACTGTCTGGTCCCTCTGCTTGGCACACTCTCCTCTCTGATGTTCCTGTGTCTGCCCCGCCTCATCATTTAGGTCTCAGCTCATGTGTCATGGTTCCAGAGAGGGCTATCCTGAGCCCTTCCGCTGCTTTAGATCGTGTAGATCACATCACGATGGTATTTCTTTATAGATTATTTATCATCTGTCGCTCCACCAGAATGTGAGATCCAGAGATCAGAGCCTGTCCATAGCTAGTCCAATGCCCGTCTATTACAGGAGTTCAAAAAGTAGTTACTGAATATCTGGACACATTTTTGGCACCCCTCTCCCTGGTCTAATAGGCAAATCTAGCAAGCAAACTGCATAGGCAATAAAACCCACGCTGTCCTGTGCAGCAGCTGTGCCGTGAGACAGCCGGGCAGGCCACCTTCAGCCTGTGTCAAATGACCTCGAAACCCCACGCCTCATGACTGAAGGCGCCAGCTGGACAGAGCCACAGCAGGAAGAGACGAGGGGAATCTCCCTCTCACATTTCCCAGCTGCATTTCTTAGAGACCGAGGGACTAATGAATGACCCCGGTGCTTCCTCCCTCCACACACAGACAACGTCAGCATCTCTGAACCTGTTTGATGTATGACCAAGAAATTCTTGTTTGTTATACCTTCAACATATAATCTAGAGAAAAGTCCAGATGTACTCTACCCCGTCTTTTTGAAATCCAGTTGTAAGGTTCTTTTCTTTTCCCTGCACGTGTCCTGTTTTGTGAAAGAGATCTAAGCTGCACTTAAAACTCACGCCCCTTGGAGCAGTTCCATCAGAGCACTATTGAACGGTTTCCCAGGGTTCAAACTCCTCGCGCTGATTACTGAATAAACTTCACTAATATCTCCTAGACTCTTTATTTCAGTTGAAAAATAAATGACTGGGACCCTTAAAATCTTAATTTAAAAAAACATACCGCAGGCCACAGCACCCTTTACTAGCATAAACATTTACATAACAATGTAAACTCTCGCTTACGGGCACAAGGCCAGCAGCATTAGCACCCTCATGGGAAGGAAGAAACAGTTCAGAGTGGTTATGATGACTTAGCTAAAGCCACCCAGCAAGTCAGTGGCAAGCCCAGGTCTCCTGATTCTACCCCACTGTGTACTCCATGGCCTGACCACCGCAGAGACTGACGAGATGCTCACCAATCTTGCCTCCTCTCGCTGGGCACACATGAAGTCGACATTCCCCAGCCTCCCCCGCAGGTAGACTGGGGCCATGTGACTGGGTCCCGGTCAACAGAATGCAGGTGGAAGTGATACCCATCTCCAGGCCTAGCCGTAAAGTGTCCTGTGCAATCCTTCTGGAGTTCTCTTCTTGCTCTCAGGAGGGGATTCAATGAAGGAGACAGGAAGGTTCTAGGAGAAGCAGAGTGCCACACAGGAGCTAATTCTCGAAGGAGAGCTGCCTGAGACAGCTATCCAACTGCACGGACTGTGAAGGGAGCAAGAAATAACCATTTGTTGTGTTTGGGGGGTTGTTTGTTAGAGCAGTTTTGCACTTTGTGTAAATCTCCCTGATTAACAACCGGATGGTGACATTCACCAGTTGTCCTTACCTAGCAGCTCTGTGACAGGCAACTGTGGAGACATCTTTGTTGTTTTTGGTGCTTTTAAGTTCTACAGAATCAACAGTGTAATAGGGACACCAAAAAAGTGGACACAATCTCAGGCCGCGTGAATAGCAGGGGAAGCGACAGACAATTGGAGCAATCGCAGAAGTGAGAAAATTCAGTATCACTGAGGCACGTGTAATTTCAGTGTTCCCGGCGGAAGTATAAGTAGGACCTCCAGCCCAACCATCACGACCCCTGACTCCTCCACCTGCGGCTGGTCAGCCGGGGCGAGAAGGCACTCAGCAGCCACAAGGACTTCTTGAGCTGAGCGAAGAAATGGATCTTTTGACTGAAAACTTGGCTATGAAATGAACAAGAGGCTGGGGCTTTAGGAGGTGTCTCTTTTGCAAACGCTGCCTAAGGGTGAAAAAAATATCAGAGAGGAGACGGTGGCTGGGGCAAGCCATTCAGCACTGAGAGGGTTACTGAACTCAAGTCTGCCAAGAGACAACACAGATGGGAAAAACGTGAGCGAACAACAAAGCAGGACCCTGAGCAACAGGAACTCTGAGGAAATTACAGCCAGGATGGGGAGCCAGGAGCCAGGACAGGGAGCCAGGAGCCAGGACGGGGAGCCAGGAGCCAGGATGGGGAGAAGGGCAACTGTGCAAAGAGCTGCTGGTTTAGGTTTTGCTTGGGGGAGGGGATAAAGTACATTTAAATGCAGAGTATTCCTTTTCACAGATGTGCATCTTCTGGGTTTCCCATGGCCGAGGATGTCACTAGGACCCTACGGTGGATGTAAGTGATGACAAATCTTCTGACCAAGTTATGCATTCATCATCAACCTTCTTGAGAACTGGAAATCCACCACTTAATTTTTCATTAAACATGAGCTGTCTTTTCAGGTGTTTGATCCTGAAAGGGTTTACCGCAATCAAAAACCATTACCAAACAATAGAATTTGAAAAAGTACTACCAAGCAATAAAATAAAGAGCTGGAGATTTATACCAAGCAATAAATAACAAAACCACTCTAGCAAGAGCACTCAGACGATTCCACAGCAGGGCAGCTCACCTTCCAGCTTGTATTTTACGTACAAGGAATCTATACCTCCCACGTTGTCCACTGAACCAGCCGACTGGTAGCCTGGTGTCTTCGTGTGTCTCACCGGCCACCCCACTGACCACAGCGCTGGTACCACATGACTGACAGGAGCAGCAGCATTGAATACTCGTCCCCCTACCACCCAAGACTGGAAGGAGCCCAGCAGTTTCATGTGTTTAGTATGTGTCCTGAATGCTGTCCTTGAAAGGTGTTAGCTGTGTCAGGAACAGAGAGCCGGGTGCTCACTGGTTGTCACTCACACGAACCACGTGTTGGAGAGAGAACTCCGAGTACTACGTATGTGTAAGATACACTCGTAGACAAGACCACCGGAGAAGACAGAGGTACAAAGCGAAGCTCTACCAAATCCATCCTGGATTATTTTCAAGCTAATATTGGGCGTAATATTTCTTTTAAAACAATGAAAAATCCAGGACAAATGGTAAATCATGTGAGATGCCCTGAATGACAAGTACTTATTGGAAATGTCCAGGACAAATGGGGACATACGGCCACTCTGGCCTTTGGGCGCCTGGGCCTCTCCTCTCAAGTTTGAAGCTGCCCCACTGCATCCTAAAAACCACAGGTTGACTAAATGAATAGCTGCTGAATAAATACAAGGATGAAAGAATAACAGAATGGCTTCCTGGTCCCTGCAGAATGAAGTCCAAGCTCCTTAGAACAACGTGTAAGGCCCACCTCAGTCTACATTCTGGTCACATCTTCTCCTTCGTATCCTGGGTACAAATCTACCCATCCTCAGAGATGCCCAGCCCTTCTCCTTTGCCACCTCTACGAGATCATGTCATTCCCTGCAGGGAATCCTTTCTCCCATCTCAGGTTGCTGACCGCCACGCTGATTTCAAAGCCTGTGCCAAATGTACTTTCTCTATGAACCCACCAGCCTCCCACTCCTCGACCAATGTCCTGACTCAGGGGGATGTTATCTTCCCTCTTCCCACACCCAGAGCCCACTGTCCTCCCCTCTCTTCTGGTAGATTCCTCAGCATCTACAGGGCCCACAGGGTCTCACAGGGCCTGGGGTGTGTTCCCTGCCTCGCAGTGGACTGTGACCCTTTCACAGGCAGGACTGGTCCATTCTGATCCATCTGTGTCTGAGTATCTGACACGCAGCTGGGCACCAGGTGTCAAGATGCAATGAAGGTGAGGAGGGAGACGGGGCAAAGTTTTCTATCTTCATTTCACATATTTTAGTCTCAGATCTCTGAATACTTTGGGACTTCCTATGCCACTTTATTTGTTCAACAAGTATTAATTAAATCAATCAACAAGTATTAATGAAATACCAGCTGCTGGCCAGTAACATACATCCAGCTAGGACAAAATGTAAACTCCAAGGGTCCACGTGACCCAGAACCTGGCAGTCCCTCCCTGGGGCAAGTTGGGGCCCCACTAAGACATACGAAAGATGACACCAGAAGTTTGTAAAAACACTTGACCCAATCAGTCTGCTTTGTTATAATCTCTCAATCTTCATATACAGGATTATGATTTTTTTAAAGTAAGGATATTTTTAAATATTTTTTAAGCTGTGTTTCAAGATAGAAGACTGCAGATAGGTCAGAGAAACTAAATCTAGCCAATTTCTTCACGCCTTCAAAAAATGGAACAAAGTGCTTAAGTCCTTTTAGGATATTCTTTCCATTCTCCAAAAGTTGTCAACATGAGTCACTCCAGAACAGCATAAACAGGATTGATGGAGATTCTTGGAGCAAAAGCAACCCTACCCTAAGCCACTGGTACATGTTGTCTGACGGGTAGGCTTCAGGAAACAGACATAGAAGCCAGGGGAGCCTTTTGCTAACTGGGGGACTATCTGTCATACCGCACCCATGTTTTCTTCCTAATGACATGTGAGTATAATTTTTTAAAGCTTTTAGAGGATAGACCTGATTTCAATGCAATGACCTAAGAAAAAATCTGAAATGACATTCTCAAGAAAATACTTTTGTAATCTGTAATTTCATCTGAGAAATCCGTAATGGATCAGGAACACAAAATTATACTGTTTTGCAAGGAATGAAACAGAAAGCCCTTCCCTTCTGGGATAAGAGAAATCACAGTAAGGTAATAAACACATTTAAAACAGGACAGATGCAAATGTGAACATCCAGGTCCCCCGGAACGAATAAGAAACAGGGTTTACATGGTAGCGTTAGGTTACTAGAAGAGAACTAAAATTGTTTTCAAACCTAATTCTTATATCAGAAAAGTTCATGTCCACAGATAGTTTATGACCTAAAATAGCACTAGGGCTTTACGGGAAAATAACAGTCCTGGTTCCTCTGCCCATCCCTGGTTCACAGTCCTCAGAGGCAATCAGTTTAACTCTTTCAACTGTTTTGTTTGGAATTCACCTCCTTGCTTCTTAATAACTTGTGCTTGTGCTGCTATTTCTTGATTTATCCCTTTAAAAGTTTCTCTCTTGGCTTACTATTATGGCCCCCAATTCTGCATCAAAATTCTGGTCATATCAGAATCCAGGATTTCCATTACTATGACCACACAAATATTACTCGCTGCTTAGCCAAGGTGTTACATGTCTTGCCAATGTTTTGTTTTTCCTAGGGCTAAGAGTTGCTTTGTGCTTTAAGTTTTCTTGGTTTTCTATGTACCTATCACTAAACCCCCTCTAGGCATGGTAAACTATCAGTTCTGTTTTATTCTTGGAAACATTTGGAGCCCTCCACCCTCCCATTCTCCCTCTATCTGGTCTAGACTGGCTGCTCTCAAGGCCCACTGCACAGCCGTGGACTCGTTTTATCATCAACTCAGGAAATCCCCCCCCAGGGCTGCCATGTCTTTCTTGCTTGCTTTATTCCCTCATTTTGCTGGGGCTCATCCTTTCATAGTTTTCTTACAAAGCGTGTACAGAGATAAAAAGTTTAAGATCTTATATCTAAAAGCATCTTTATTCTGTGCTCACACTGGCCTGCCAGTTTGGCAGAGTACAGAATAGCAGCTTTAAAATAATTTTCATCAGAATTTTAAAGGCATTGTTTCACTGCCTTCTAGCTTCCAACAGGCTCATGTTCTTTTCCTTTTCCATGTGATTTTTCCCTTCCAGAAGTTTGGAGGATTTTCTTGTCTAAACTGAACAAAGATGTACTTGGTGTTTGTCTTATTCCATTCATTGTGCTGAATATTATTTCTTTGATAATTCCTTCCCCTCCATATTCTCTGTTCTTTTTTATGGAACTCTCAGTCAGATTGGGACTTCTGGTGAGACTCTCTGATTTTCTCATCTTTTCCCTCCAATAGTACTCTCTCTCTCTCTTCTCTTTTGTTCTACTTTCTGAGAAAGGCTTCTTCAAGTTTATCTTCCAGCCCTTCTATTAATTTTTTCATTTCTACCACCAAGTTATTAATTTCCAAGAGTGTTTTTCTTATCTTAGTCTTTTTTTCAGCATCCTGCTTTTATTTTATGTGCACAATATCTTGTGATCTCTCTGAGGATAATAATCATTTTGAAGTTTTCTTCTGCTCTCTGCATTGTCTCTGTTTCCTTGGAGTTTTTGTTTTCTGTTTGAGGCTCCATTCTTTAATGTAAGAGGCTTTCCTCAAATGTCTAGTAAAGATTGTCTATTCATATTCAGAACTGAGGCGAGGCTGACTGGAAGCTCTGTGGCAGGACTTGTCACCACAGTGTGACTGGGGACAGGCTGGCTTTTTCACTGGGCCTCCCAAATGTCTGTACCCAGAGGTTCTTCCTCTGGCGCTGTTCCTGGTCTCTAAGATCCCTCAACGTCTTGCCTCTGGGTAGAGACCTTGCTGCAGCTTTCGTGGAGGAGCAGGGGGAAAGAGGACGGGGAGGGCCTCACCATTCACAGTATGTAGACTTTAATTTAATTATCCTGTTTTCAGTGCCACACCTCAGCCTGGCCCCTTCTGCTGGATTTGCAGTTCCCACATCCAGAGCCCCTCTGGTTCCCACAGAGTAAGCCCTGTGATGATGGAGGTGAGCGGCAAGGGAGGCAGCCCCCTTGCTGCTTGGGGTGGAGGAGGGAACCTGGGAGGTTAGCTGCTCTTGCAAAGGTTTCCAAACATAACTCCAATTTTTAACCTCACCTGCTCTGCTGTCTTCCAAGAAACCCAGTGCCTCCAATTCCTGAGCCTTGCAGGGAGCCTGTGGCACAAATCAGCTTGCTTCTCGCTGGCGCCTCCCCTCCCCTCTGGCAGACACATTGATCTTCATTCTCGCTCCTTCGCTAATTCAGTTACCACTGACCATATGCTTTCTTATCTTCCAAAATTTTGTTGGTATCTCTTGTCTACTTCCAGTTCCCTTTGTTCTTGTGGGTCTAAACTTTTTAATTTTCTTACTGTAATTCTGGTGGGATTTTCAGAAGGGGCAGAAATAAACACACGTGTTTATGTATAAGAGTATATTTTAAAAATAAAAGCCAGATTCTACTAAGCACCTATGAAATACCAAGAATGATGCCAGATGCTATGGAGGACTCAGCAGAACTGAAAGACAGCTATATTACCATTTTTAATGACGTTATACTAATCTAATGTATGCTTGTACCATAATCTATAAAAAAATTCCCATATTTTTCTACATTTAGTATGCTTCTAATGTTTCATTAATATAAATAATGCTATTATGAACACAATTATATAAATCTTCTTGTGTTTAAGGGAATATATCTGTAGGATAAACTCCTAGAAATAGATTTGCTAAATCAAAGAGCATGGCATTTTAGATTATTATGGAATACCCTCAAGAAAAGCTGAATTAATTCCCATTCCCATTTTTCGCACCCTCAGCTACACTGGTGCTGTCAATACGTATCAATCAGGTAGGCAAAAAAATGACATCTCGCTGTGGTGCTAATTTCACAGTGGGCATCTGCATGGGAAAGCTGGCTTCACTTACAGTGGTGGAGACAAGACGGATGCTGGCAGGTAAGAGAAACCTCACCAAAGGTCACCTCCAGGTTTCAAGCCCCACAGGCAGTATCCACATTAGAAAGGCAGTGAGAGGGTGAGGAAGGTTTCACACCGTTTTGTTTTAGAGGAAAGTAGATTGGGAGGGAGAGAGGGTATAATAAGTTTGGTTTTGAACACATCAAGTTTGAGATGTTAGAGGTATATGTTTCAGCATCAAAAGGCACTTAGAATGATGGTTTGAGGGGAAAAAACACGATTTTAAAAGGTGTAGTTCTCTTAGGAATGAGGATATGGAAAAACTTTTACAAGAGAAAACACAGTCCGAGGCCACGAATGACTCTGACTCCAGCCAGATGTCTCACAAACGCGTAGCCACAAGGAGAGGGTAAGAGAGAAGAGGGTGTGTGAGGGGCTCAGAGGTGCCAGGAGCCACAACCCAAAGGGCACGTCCCGGGGATGCTGGTTAGCTGCATAAACAAAGGAGGCCCCTTCTGTATTTCCCCCACTCTCTTCCCAGCCTGCCGACACTAGCTAACCTTGCTTACAAACTCTCCTCCGCTCACCCCCCAGGAAAGCATTTCAAAAAATGTAAATGAAATTAAAAACAAAAGAAAAATGGAGAAACTAACATGCTGTTTGAGAAGAACCTCAGGATTCCCAGAGGAGAGTTCAGTCAGCAGGAGAAAAGCCAGTGAAGTGTTTTGCTCAGCTGGTGTGACATTTAAATGAAATGTTCTGTGACAACAACACACTTAGGAAAAATCGTAAAAAAAAAGACACTAGAGGATAGAAAAAAGAAAACTGGAGCAAGGCTCAGAAGGAACTCAGTAGTGCAGACTGCACCCAGCCGGCACAGATGGCTCGAAAAGTTATGGCAGGTAGAGGTAATCACCTTCAGACACTGCCATGGTGTCCCCATCTGTTCTTGTTTCTTCAACCGCAAATCTTGGGATTAGTCATAAAATAAGAAAACCCAAGTTGGCCCAAGCACCCTTTACTCAAAGCCCTCGGCTGCCTGAAGGGGTGGCTGATGTTGAGGGGAGCCATTATCTTGTGGGTCTTCAATTCAAGGAGAAGGTTATTCTTAAAACTGAGAGTCCTACGCTGCCCGATGGAGCGTTTCTGCTTTTATCCCGCCCCACTTGGCCACAAGTCTCAGGAAAGTGTTGGTGTTTCCTTGACCTTAGACCCATTCAGGTGAGAATTTTTCAATCCTAAAACATTTAACAAAAATCCACTGAGGTAAAATTTACAACCTATACAACTCATTAGTTTTACGGGTATATTTCAATGATTTTCAGTAAATTTTCAGTTGGGCAACTGTCATCACAATCCAACGTTAGAACACCTCTATCACTCAAAAAGCACCCTCGCATCCATTTCCAGTCATTCCTCATCCCCACCCCCAGCCTCAGACAACCACTAAGGTACTTTTGGTCTCTAGACATTTGCTTTCTCTATAGATTTTTTTTTTTTTACATTTCACATAAACGGAATCATATAATATGTGGTCTTCTGCATCTGGCTTCTTTCCCTTAGCATAGTATCTTTGAGGCTCCCCCATGTTGTAGCATGAATCAGCACCTCAGTCCTTTTTATGGATGAGTAATATTCCATTGGATGGCTATATCACATATTGTTTATCCATCCATCAGTTGATGGATATTTGAGATGTATCTATTTTGGCTACTATTAATAATACTTCTGTGAACATCTTTCTACAAACCTTCATGTGGATGTATGTTTTCATTTTTCTTGCACCTAAGAGTGCAATTGCTGGATCATGTGGTAAATATTTAACTTTAAAAGAATCTGTTTTCCAAAGTGGCTACACTGTTTTACATTCCTATCAACAATGTGTGAGAGTTCCTGTTTCTCTAGATCCTCAACCACACTTATCTGGTTTTGGACTAAGTCATCCTGGTGGATGTGAAGTGGTGTCTCATTGCGGTTTGGGGTTGCATTTCCCTAATGACAAATGATGCTGAGCATCTCTTCATGTGCTTATTGGCCATTCACATATTTCCCGTGGTGAAATGTCTATTCAAATCTTTTGCCTATTTTTTTAACTGTCAACCCTAAAACACTTTTAAAATACAAATAGAAAAAAAAAGCATCAAAACTTAACTCGTAATAAAGATAAGTGTCTGAGTCATACTGCAAAATCTGGTTTCATGCATCCATTATATGCCAAGAGGGAGAGGCAAGTCACCCCAACAAGCTTGTTTGATGAAGTTATTCTACACAAAATAACAGTGAGCTGACAATAGTACCTCTTAAAGAATGAGTTGGCCAGGAACACTGGTTTCTCACTGTAATTTCTCGATCAGCAACAATTTCTACAGAGTATAAAAAGGAAGAACACTCTGAAGGATGGAAGGCGTCTCACTGCTTTCAGAAGACAATATGGAAGAGCAACCATCAAAACACATGGGGAAGTTTTAGAAATAACTACAAATGCAAATATTTTGTAATCAACATGTTAACCCATGATATAAATATATCAGAAAAATCGAAGTATGGAGAGTTTAGAATAATTTGTGTGCCTGGGAAGAAAGAAAGGAAATGTGGATAGGTTAAGATCTTTTAATCTAGGACATTTTCCCCCTTTTTAAATATGTGGTTCACTTAATTTGTTGTTTGGAATCACCATAGTAATGGTGTCTCAAAGACTCCCTGTAAGCACCAGAAAAATAGTCAGGAGAGGCAAACAGATCAATGGAATAGAATAGAGTCCAGAAATAGACCCACACTTATACAGTAAAGCCATTTTTGGCAAAGCTGTCAGAGCACTTCAACGGGTAAAGGGACAGTCTTTTCAACAGAAGATGTTGAGAAAGTAGAAATCCATAGAGAAAAATATGGATCTTGACCCCCATCTCACATCACACACAAATTAATCTGAGACGGATCACAGACATAAATGTAAAAGATAAACCTGCGCAGCTTCTAGGAGCCAACACAGAAGAATATCTTTACAATCCTGGGTAGCAAGAAAGCACTAACTGCAACAGTAAAAACTGACAAATTGGATTTCAAAAAATTTTAAATTTCCACTCATCAAAAGAAACTGTTAAAAAGTGAGTAGACAAACCATAGTTGGGAAGAAAATATTTGCAACACATATACCTGACAAAGAACTTATATTCAGAATAAATAAAGAACCCCTACAATTTAAGATAAAAGACAATCCAATAAAAAAAACTTGAATAGATACTTCACAAAGACCAATATGCATATGAAGAGAGTTCAGTCTCCTTAGTCAACAGGGAAATGCAAACTAAAATCACAAAGAGACATTACTTTACACCTTCTAGAATAGCTAAAATTAGAAAGATTGATGATATCAAATGCCAGAATGTGGAGCAAATAGATTTTTCTACCATTGCTGGTGGGAGTGTAAAATGGTCAACCACTCTGGAAAGCGACCTGGCAGTTTCTTATACACACATACCTGCCCCGTGACTCAGCAATTCCACTCTTGATAACAATACTTATCAATAAAAAGAACAAACTGCTGACACATACAACAATATGGATAAATCCAAAAACATTATGCTAAGTAAACGATGAAGGAAAAAAAAGACTTATCTTCCATATCATTCCATTTTTATGAAGTTCTAGAACAGGAAAAACTAATCTGTAGTCCTTGGATGGATGGAGAATTGGCTGGGAAGGAGCACGACCGAAGGTTCCAGGTGCTGGAAAGTTTATCTCGACAGAAGTCAAGTCACTTGACAGAAGTGTCAGTTACACAGGTATAAGCGTTTGTCAAATTCATTGAACTGTAAATTTAAGATCTGTGCATTTCACTGTCTGTAAAGTATACTTAAAACAAAACAAGCGGAAACACACAGGGCCACGCAGGTGGGTGAACATGTATCGATCAGTCTACTGAGTCCAGAACAGTGCTTGCTGCTTACTTAGTACTCAATAAATGTTGGCCAAAATTACCAGTATTATCTATTACAACAAAGCCACTAGTTAAGTGTATCCACATCACTGTGTAAACTTGAAACCTGCTATTTAGGAAAAGTTTGAAATTGCTATGAATCTATATAATAAATTACTATAAAATCCAGTCATATTCTATCATCCTGTGATCTATCATAAAAATCCTATAATTTAATACATGCCACATCCAATTTATCTTGTCTTAATACCAACTGTATCCTTAATTCGAAATAACAGCCACTTTGTATATGAATAAAGGTAGAAAATATCAGTGGTTAATTTGGTAGTTTCCCAAAGGAGCTAAAGCTAAACTGTGGAGGGTTGTGACCTGTGGTTCTTGGTCTCTGCTCAGAAAAGTACCTGAGATGTGTCAGAAAACTGAAGCTGAATGTGTTGACGAAAACTTGTCAACAGTAAAACTCAGAAATGAAATGGCTGAAAACTCTTCCCAAACGAATGTAAATTCCTTGAGGGTGAGGCAGGAACACATGGGAACAACGTGTGTTTCTTTTGTTTCTCCCAGAAAGGCCACCCAATTTTTTTCCAATAAATTAATCAAATATTTATTAAGTTCCTACTACTTGTCAGGTCACATGCTGGGCTCTAAGGAAGGACAAAAGCAGAACTATGGCTTCTGCATTTAACGAGGGCGTTATCTCCGAGACGGTTTCTCAAACTTTTGGCCTCCAAGGACCACTTCATGGATATTGACAACATACACAGTTCATCAACTTTAGGCGCGTATTTAAAAGCCTAAAATTAATTTACAACCTTAAAATTAATTCTGTTTTCACATAAACGAGGGATGATTCTAACATATGCCAGTACATTTGGTAACAGTCCCCCAAAGGCAGTTTTATTTTTTATTCATATCTCTACAAGTTAGAAAATCCTAAGAATCAGATGACAACAACGGCAGCAAGTGTTTGCTGGCTTCGTCAGAGTTGTGGATTGTCAAGTCAATTTAGGACCCAGAATAAGGCAGTGATGTCTCCTTATAAACCGTGGTATTCTGTAAAACGTTAGCTTGGTGGACAGATTACACTCATGACCTACAGAGCTGACTGTTTCGATTAGGGCAGTAGCAGTGAATGGATTCCCGACTGTCTCTGATGACATTCAGCTTTACAAAGTATTTTTTCATGTTCTGCTGCAGCATTTGGGTGTGGCTTGAAAATATGCCCAATAATAAGTTATTGACTTATTTCTCTAAAAAGTGAAGAAAAACATCAAGTGTTGGGAATATGCTGAAATCTCAGCAACCAAGCTCTTTGTACCACAGTTCAATTGCAAAAGATTCCAGTACCTTATTTTCAATGTCAAATAGTGGTATTTTGGCTGTGGATAATAGGTTTAGGCTAGACGTGAAATAGGATTTATTGCTGTAACACACCAGAACAGGTCATTTGAAATAGAAAAAATGTCTCTATTGACATGATCAGTGAAGTGAAGCAATGTTTTTTGGGGTTTTTTTTTTTTTTTTACTATATACTATTCTTCGTTTCAAAAATTTGCACGAATACAGCAATACATTAACAGGATCATACACTATGATCAAGTAGGATTTATACTAGGCATGCAGGGATGGTTCAACATCAGCAAATCAATCAATGTGATATGCCACATTAACAAAATGAGGAATAAAAACCACATGATCATCTCAATAGACACAGAGAAAGCATTTGATAAGATCCAACATCCATTTATAATAAAAATGCTGAATAAAATGCATATAGAAGCAAACTACCTCAACACAATAAAGGCCATATATGACAATCCCACAGCCAACATTATACTCAGTGGGAAAAACCAAAAGCTACCCCTCTGAGAATGGGAACAACACAAGGGTGCCCACTCTTGACGCTCTTATTCAACATAGTACTGGAGGTTTTGGCCAGAGCAATTAGGCAAGAAAAAGAAATAAAAGGTATCCAAATTGGAAAGGAAGAAGTGAAACTCCCTATGTTTGCAGATGACGTGATGACATGATTCTAAATATAGAAAACCCGAAAGAATCCATCAGGAAAACTATAAGAAATAATAACTATAGGAAAGTTGCAGAGTATCAAATAAACTTACAAAAATCAGTTGCATTTCTATACTCTAATAAACTAACAGAAAGAGGATTCAAGAACACAATCCCATTTACAATCGCAACAAAAAGAATAAAATATCTAGGAATAAATTTAACCAAGGAGGTGAAAGACCTATACGATGAAAACTATAAGACATTATTGAAAGAAACTGATGATGACATAAAGAAATGGAAAGATATTCCATGCACATGGAATATTTTTTTATTCAATAAAGTTAAAAATAAACAAAAAACTTGGACGAGTGCCTAGATGACAGCAATAGCCTCCTGACTTGTCCCCCTGCTTCCACCCCTGGACCCCATGCTCTATTCTCAACACAGCACCCAGGTGATCCTTTAAAACCACAAGTCACGTACGTCACTCCTCTGCCCAAAGCCTGCCGTGGCTCTGTGAAAGTTTTATCTGTCATTTTGGCTGAGTTGTAGCACCTAGTTATTCAATCAAACACTAACCCAGGTACCACTGTGAAGGTATTTCACAGATGAGTTAACATCTACAATCAACTCACTTAGAGTGAAGGCCGTGATCTTGATAATGTGGGTGGACCTCATCCAATCACTTGGATGGCCGTAAGAGCAAAAACTGAGGTTTCCCTGAGGAGGAAGGAATTCTGCCTCAAGACGACAGACTCAGCACCTGCCTGACAGATTCCAGCCAGCTGACCTGCCCTGCAGATTTCAGAACTGGCCAGCCTCCATGATTACGTAAGCCATGAAACCAATCTCTTTATATGTGTATGTATGTGTGTATTTGTATGCATGTGTGTGTATATATTTACATGTAATATGCTTATGTTTATATGTATATATGTCTTTCCTGCTGGTTCTGTCCTCTGGAGAACCCTGATACAGGCTCCCTGTGTCAAATGTCTTCACTTTGCCCCCTGGATCCCTTCTCCTCCCATCTCCACCCTACTCTCCTTCCTGGGTGGTTGACCTGGATGAATACATCCACGACTGTCTTCCCGCTGCTTGTGGCCATGGGAAACCCCAGCAGGAAACTGAAAATAGGGCAGAGACCTAGGTCAGGATATTTACTTCCCTGGTTTTTTCTGTCCCAGGTTGGCTTGGGTTGACTCCTGGGTTCTACTAAGCCTACCTTATTAAACAGACTCTCTGTAAATAAACCCTCCTGGAATGATCCCATTTTGAGTGTGCTGTTTCTATTGGGGCCCTGACTGATAAAGGTCTTATAGCATCTGCCCCACTCTTCCCTCTCTGATCCCAGCTTCTGCTACTTTCTCCTTCGTTCACTCCACAGGCCTTGTCACTGCTCCCAGTACATGCCAGGCCTGTAAAGCTCCTCGAGGACAAGAGTCTCTGTCTGCTTGGTTCACTGGTGCATCCCAAGGGCCTAAATGGTACCTGGAACATGGTAGGTGCTCAGTAAACATGTTTTGGATAAATAAAATAAAATAATTTCATCGATTCCCATGTTAGCATCTTTCCTTCTTGCATCCATGTTCTGTCTTCATCACAGCTCACAAAATAACACTAAGTGGAAAGAAAAACCTTGTCTCTTGTTGCATGGCTCTGCCACATGCTGCCAGGCCTGTTTCCCTCGCGATGTACTCCAGGATCACTGAATACATATTTTGGCTAAGTGTGAACATCACTATTTAGGCAGAAGCAAATATCATCATCATCAGGATGACAATTTTACTGTTAATTCTTCCTCACAAAGTGTGAAGAATTCCCCCCAAAATGACTTTTTTCCCCAAAAGATTTATGCCCTAAATAGAATGAAATACCTAAACTTAAATATAATATTTAAGGTGATTTTGTTTAACGTTATAAATGCTAGTTCACCAAACAATTCTAAGAATGTTAGAATTATGATATAATCTAACGTCTATCATTCAGCCTTATATCACTTACATTTTTTTAATTATTATTTTATTGAGGTCATATTGGTTTATAACACTGTGTAAACTTCAGGTGTACATTATTATATATCAGTTTCTGTATAGACAGCATTGTGCTCACCACCAATAGTCTAGTTGTTATCCGCCACCATATATGTGCCCCTTTACCCCTTTTGCCCACCCCCCCTACCCGCTTCCCCTCTGGTAACCACTAATCTGTTCTCGTTATCCAAGTGTTTGTTTATCTTCCACATATGAGTGAAATCACCTGGTGTTTGTCTTTCCCTGTCTGGCTTATTTCACTTAACATAAAACCCTCAAGGTCAATCCATGTTGTTGCAAATGGGACAATTTTGTCTTTTTTATGACTGAGTAGTATTCCATTGTATATACACACCACATCTTCTTTATCCATTCATCAGTCAATGGGCACTTGGATTGCTTCCATGTCTTGGCTATTGTATATAATGCTGCAATGAACACAGGGGTGCATGAATCTCTTTGTACTGTTGATTTCAGGTTCTTTGGATAAATACCCAATAGTGGGATAGCTGGATTGTAAGCTAGTTCTATTTTTAATTTTTTGAGAAATCTCCATATTGTTTTCCATAGTGGCTGCACCAGTTTGTATTCACATCAGTAGTGTATGAGGGTTCCCTTCTTTCCACATCCTCTCCAACACTTATTATTTCTCATCTTGTTAATTATAGCCATCTGATGGGCGTGAGGTGATATCTTATTGTAGTTTTGATTTGCATTTCCCTGATGACTAGTGATGCTGAATACCTTTGCATGTGCCTGTTGGCCATCTGTATATCTTCTTTGGAAAAACGTCTGTTCATATCCTCTGCCCATTTTTTGATCGAGTTGTTCATTTTTTCGGTGTTGAGTTGTATGAGTTCTTTATATATTTTGGAGATTAATCTCTTGTCAGATACATGATTTGCAAATATTTTCTGCCAGTTGGTGGATTGTCTTTTTGTTTTGTTCCTGGTTTCCTTTGCCTTGCAGAAGCTCCTTAGTCTGATGAAGTCCCATTTGTTTATTTTTTATTTTGTTTCCCTTGCCTGAGTAGACATGGCATTCGAAAGGATGCTTCTAAGACCAATGTCAAAGAGTGTACTGCCTATATTTTCTTCTAGGAGTCTTACCTTCAAGTCTTTAATCCGTTTTGAGTTACTTTTTGTGTATGGCAAAAGCTGATGGTCTACTTTCATTCTTTTGCATGTGGCTGTCCAGTTTTCCCAACACCATTTATTATAGTTTTATAGTATATTTTGAAGTCAGGGTTTGTGATGCCTCCAGTTTTGTTCTTTTTCCTCAGGATTGCTTTAGCTATTCGAGGTCTTTTGTTCCATATAAATTTTAGGATTTTTTGTTCTCTATTTCTGTGAAGAACATCACTGGGATTCCAACTGGGATTGCATGCAATCTATAGATTGCTTTAGGTAATATGGACATTTTAACTACGTTTATTCTTCCAATTCATGAGCATGGAATATCTTTCCATTTCTTTATGTCTTCTTCAATTTCTTTCAATAGTGTCTTATAGTTTTCAGCATATAGGTCTTGGTTAAGTTTATTTCTAGATATTTTATTCTTTTTGTTGTGATTGTAAATGGGATTGTATTCTTGACTTCTCTTTCTCCTAGTTCATTATTAGAATATAGAAATGCAACTGATTTTTTGTAAGTTGGTTTTGTACCCCGCAACTTTGCTGTAGTTGTTGATTGATTATTTCTAATAGTTTTATGGTGGAGTCTTTAGGGTTTTCTATATATAGAATCATGCCATCCACAAACAGCGAGAGTTTTACTTCTTCCTTTCCGATTTGGATACCTTTATTTCTTTTTCTTGTCTAATTGCTCTGGCCAAAACCTCCAGTACCATGTCGAATAGGAGTGGCAAGAGTGGGCACCCTTGTCTTGTTCCTGTTCTCAGAGGGATGGCTTTCAGTTTTTCCCCATTAAGTATGATATTGGCTGTGGGTCTGTCATATGTGGCCTTTATTATGTGAGGTGCTTTCCTTCTATACCTATTTTATTGAGAGTTTTCATCATAAATGGATGTTTGTTATATCACTTACATTTTTACAAGTATTTGTTGACTTTAAAAGAAAATAATGTTTTTCCTAAAGTTAACTAGATATAATATACTCTCAATTCATATTAACTGTTTGTCTATTTCCCTATTTAACTATTCATAAATTCCAACCCAAAATGGTTTTATACATAAAATTAACAGCTTTCAAATTGCAGCACTGTACTCTTGCATATTCCAGAAGTGTAACGTCCATTTATACTTCAATTGAGTAGTGGAATGTCAACATAGAAAGTATCTAAGAAGAGCTTCACTCCATGATACATCTAGAACATTCACCTATATTGGAAAGTAAATATTCAGAAAGTGGCCTTAAATCCAAACAGCGTGTTGTTTTGTTCATGTCACTGAGGCTGTTTTGCTGACTGTTTGGTGGTCCCCCAGGACAACCATATGGTGACTGATAATGCACAAACTCAGGGGGTGGTGTAAAGAGCACACATATGGAACACAACTAGAGACGCGGCAGGGGAGGACACAGGAAGAGAACATCTCTTTCACCTGCAGCATTCCACAGACTATGAAAATTTATGGAATAAGTCTCTTTTCCCAGAGATCTTTGGTAATAAATAGATACTTTTCTGCAGAGATGGATCGCTTCTGTGCTGTTCCGCCTAAAAGCACGTGGAGTAATCAACCTATTCATTCATTCATTCTTTCATTCAGGAGACATTCTGTACTCTTCATGCATCCATTCTCTCACTCAACTACTACTGCATGTGTGAAGCACTATGTTAGCTACTCGAAGTACAGACAACTAAAACAAGGGCCTTGACAGTTTAGCAGAGGAGACAGATTAGTAAACAGATGATCAGTGGTCAGTGCTGCAATAAAGATACTCCCCAGATGCTATGGGAACACAGAGGAAGTGGATGCCCTGTCTGCACTAGGGGAGAGAGAGAGAGTCAGGAAGGCTGTCTGGTAACCTTTCTGACTTAATAATTCTATGCTTTATTTCTATTTTAAGAAATACAGTTTCATTATTTTCAGATATAGATAGCTAATATTTATAGAGGGTAATGTAACAATATATGCATTGCTAAGATTTATAGGGATAAATATACATATCTCCAAGATTTATGGAGAGTAATGAAACAAGTTACTTAAAATTATAACACAATTATAATAATAAAGAGAAGTATATTGGGCATCTCTTGGAGTAGCTAGCTGGCTCCTGATGATTCCTTTGCTTAAAATTTTTTTTATCACATATATATGTATCCCCAAACAGTACACACTTAGTTGTAATCACTAAAGACCAATGGTGCAAGTTCCTATCAGCTTGATGACTGTGCCAGAGTCCCCCCTGAAATCCCAGTTGTTCTGGAACATCTCCAAGGGACGTCTACACAGGCTGACAAAGCAGTCTGGCTCCCTGGTGATGGTGTTCACTACGTCATTTCTCTCTTAGAACTGGAAAACAGTTTGGTGGCTCCTCAAAAAGCTACACATAGAATCACCATATGATCCTGCAATTCCACTCCTCGGTCTGTGCCCAAAGGAACTGAAAGCAGGTGCTCCAACAGAGACATGCACACCAGCGTTCACAGCAGCACTATTCAAAACAGCCACAAAGTGGAAAAAACCTGTGTCCATTAACAGATGAATGGATAAACAAAATGTTCCTGCTGAAAGACACACCCTCCAAGTCCCCTGAAACGCCCAAGAAGAGGAAGCCTCTGTCTGTCTCAAGGGTGCTACTTCCTGACGCTCCTCTGTTTCCACATCCTCCCCAGGTCGCAGAAGAGTCATGAGTGGGGATGAGGAAAACAGCCTCCTCCCAACTCTGCGTCACACTGTGGCACCTGGGACCCAAGGCAACACTACTCACAAAAACAGACCTTTAGCTCCTCCCCTCTCCACATGCCAAAGCACCTCTCAGAAGTCAAAAACCGACAAACCCAGCATAAATAAGCACAGAAGCAAACCAAATCCACTGCCCTCTCCACAGGAGCTAATCTTAACCCATGAGCAAGGCCTTGCCATTCACGAGCATCCAGGAGACATTCTGTACTCTACTTACAAGGGACAGGAAATCTCAGAGAGGTTGCTGATACTACACCATCTGCATTCAGAGCGGTGGTGACCTCACGATTTCTCCGAGAACCACCAGTGGCTAGATGCCTGGCACCATCCAGGTTTCGGCTCAGAAGCCACATCATCGATGTCAATCTCTATGACGTCACTTTGTTTTACTGTCTTCATGGCACTTTTTCCCACCCTACGCTTTGTGGTCCATTTTACTGTCTCTCTTCCCCTCTGGAATGTAAACACCATCAGTGCAAGGACCTTCATTATTGTAGCCCTAGAATGTAAAACAGGGCCTGACACAGAAGAAGTATCCAATAAATATTTCATGAATGGATGATACTTATTATTTTGGGGGGTATTTACCGTGTGCTGGGCACTGTTCTTAATATCGTACGTGCAATAACTCATTTAATCCCCAAAGTGATCCTACGAGGCAGGGAGTATTATTAGCCATGTTTTATAGATGAGGACACTGGGACACAGAGAGTTTAACTTACAAACTCAAGGTCAAACAGCTAGTAAGTAACTGTTTTGGTAACTTACTGCTGCATAACAAACCATCCCAAAATTTAGTGTCTTAAAATAATAATGTACTCTTATTTCTTATGGTTCTGAGTTCACTGGTCTCAGCTGGGTGGTTCTTGCTTCAATTCTCTCGTGCAGTTACTCTCAGCTCTCAGCTCGATAAGTCATCTGAAGGCTTAATCGGGCTAGTCCTCCAAGACGACTTCTGCACTCACATGTCTGGCCCCTCAGCTGGGAAGACTGGAAAGACTAGGCGCTGTGAGGGGCTCTGTACCTCTCTCTCTCTCTCTCTCTCTCTCCATGAAGCCTCTCTCCATGGCTAGCTTGGGCTTCCTCACAGCATGGTGGTCCTTATATGGCAGTTAGCTTCCCCAAAAGTGCACGTTTTCAGAGACTAAGGCAAAAGCTTTAAGATTCTTATGCCCTAGCCCCAGAAGTCACGTAGTGTGGCTTCTGCCCCATTCTATTTGTTTCATAGGGCCAGCCCAGACTCAGTGTTTGAGGGTACTAGAAAAAGGCATGCATACCAGGAGGCGTGGTTACTGGTGGCTCATCTTTGGAGACTCACCACCACAATAGCGGAGGTGGTATTTGAACTCAGGCAGTCTGGCTCCAGAAACCACACTCTTAACCATTATATCATGAGCTGTCTGATGGAATAAATGAATAAATTCATCACTTAATTTGTATAACTAGGGGACTGTTCTGGTGATTTGGGTTCCAAAGGTGAATTAAGGTCTCCATCTCTAAAGACAGAAAGTTATTTGCAATTTTTAACTGACAGTCCTTTCTCTTCTTCTAAACACCCGGCTTTCAAAAGTTAAGGGGCACTCTCGGCTGGTGCTGGGGTGGGAGGTGGGTGGTTGAGGGGACACGGCGTGAGGACAGGCAGGGAAGGTGTGGAAAAGCTTCTGTGGACAAAGTCTTATGAAAGATCCTATTTTACATGAAGAAAGGACATAGTGAGTAGGAATGGGTATTTCCAATGGGAGCTAGCCATGCCCCAAAGGGATTACCATTCAGCTCGAAATGCATTGGCTTGTAGACAAGTTCTATACAAACACCACACTTTTAAGCCTTATTACAGCCCTGGAAGAGAGGTAAAAAAAAATAATCACCACCACCACCACCACCATTTATTGAGTGCTTGCTTGTACCAAGCACTGTGCCAAAGGCCTTTCATCTACTACCTCCTTTCAATCCTCACATCACCTTTACAAGGCAGGTCTGACCATGACACCAACTTTGGAAAGTTCTGGAAACTGTATCACATACCAAAGAAATGGTTGAACAGTATGTCAGTCTGACTCTCCAATGCCCATTCTTCTAGTCGTGAGTAATGCCACATGTCCAACCCTCCACCTTGAACTTTGTCACCTTGTGCCACTGTTATTCATTTCCTTGACATCTCCCTCACTACTGAGAGTCTCCTTACCTCCCCCAGCCCCGTCCAGGGATGTGGTTTTCCAATTATTGCAGTCTCGGTGCACAACCCAGCACCCAATCTCTGTAGGCACTTTAAAAATAGTTTTAATGAATTAATGAATTATGATTTCTTTGGAGAAGGTCAGTCGTAGCCCAGGGCTTTTAGAAAGTCTGTGCCTAGCAATCAGACATTTCTAGGAGCAGTCAACAGCAATAAAATCTCTACTGGCTTCCTTGTGCCCTTCTTCTTGTCAGCCGGGTGCATGGAACAGCCCGTTTCTGACTAAATGGTCTCTCCCTCCCTCCACATTTGGGAAACACTATTTTATTATATGGAGCGCTCAGGAGTGTCTTGGGGGTGAGGTGGTGAAAGAGGTGATATTTAGTGGCAGGGCTTGTGCAGCTTCAGTTCCAACTCCCCCTTTTCTGTGGGTGTTCCATCTATTTTTAGATGTTTGTATTGGTTTTCTAGAGACTTGCCACATTGACTCTCATGATCTAACAAATAATACATCTGAAAAAAACACTTCTCTTCTCCCAAGTTCCTAGAGTAAGAAATTCAGAGTAATCAGCGGCTATAGCCACTGTTGATAAAGCTGCTAAATTATGATGTGCAACTGTGTAAGTCGAAGGTAGTCATGACATTTTTTGTGGGATCCAGGAACAATAATGCAAACATGTAAAACTTCTCTGTGCACGGAACATGGGGCAGCAAGTATCCACAGGAACACTCCTAACTCCAAGCAGAACAGCGTGGAAAAAAAGAGAGAAACCCTTAAAATTAGGAGCCTCTAAATGCTTCTCTGGTCACCAGCATAAAGCAAGCAGCAAATGAGACCACTCTCTTTTTTACTGTCAGTATCTGATTTTAAGGAATCTGCAAATTTATGGAACAATTCAAATTTGCCCATAATTTCACATCATAAATTGAACTCTGGAGGTGCACAAGGAATGTGAAAGTAATTCCATCAGTCTTTTTAATAATACATTCTTAAAAATCCTTTCTGAGTGTTTTACCTCTGTTAAATGCCTTCTCAATCCACATTGCTTTGTAGTGGAGCGGTTTTAAATGTGTTATCTTTGTGCTCCATTATTAGAGCAATATCTTAGGAAAGAATGACATTTTTGCTCATTAATATGTTATTAAAGAGAATCTCTTTCAGAAAAAATACTCAATGAAGACTTCATTTCCATGGTTTCTCACTTTCTTCTCTTCTCCTGAAGCCCTTTCTAAGGCATCTGCCTGAACACCACGCTAAAAATACAAGCAGTACAAATAAGCACATTCATAGAACATCAGGTTTTCAATCAATAAAAACATATTTGATTTCCATGTGAAAGAGCAAAGAAAAATAAAACAAAATCAAGCAACACAGACCCTTAAAAGTAAGCAGAAAAGTAAACAAATTTAGAAAAATTGGACGGAGGCCCCAGTGGGAAAAATGTCTCCTACTTGCTTATTTATTTAGGATATTTATTCTCCCTGCTTCCCAGGAGGATTTAAGGCAGCACGGAAATGTTTTTATTCTTCCATTCTCTTATCAACTGAAACCTAACTGGGACAGTTTAAGTGTTATAAAAATCACAAAGTCTCAGAATTATACTCTCTTAACTAAAAAACAAAAGAAAACAAACAAAACCAGTCACACAGCTCTTATCCCACGCACACGGTCCTCAGGCCTGGGTACGCAGACACTCTCTGCGAACTATACTCAGCTTTACTCAGGAATCAGATGCAAATCATATTAAGTCAAGTATTCGGTTAAATGACTATTCAGGCAGCTGAAATAATCGAGGCTAGTCCAACAAATGTATATGGACTTTAAAAAAGAAAACCCATAGTTACGATTGGAATTTACGTCTCTATATAATTCGAAATCCTACATGTAGTTCAAAGCCAGGAAGCATGTGTTTAAGGCCAAAATTCCATTCCCCTATCTGTCCTGCTGTGGTTATGCCAAGCAAATAATAGTAATTTTCGAATCCCTTGCTATACCCTTAGGTATAATTAAGTGACTTAAAATATTGAGTTCCTGTCTAAATTCACAACAGCAGCATTTGTTTTCTCAAATCATATACCTAGCACTGATCTTACTAGAACATCACTATATGTTTCAATTTTCACCCCAAACCCCATGCTGTTGACTTCCTTCTCATGAAGCCATATGAAGGTGATTCTTGGAAGACAAACCCAATCACATGTTTAATCTGCCATTTCTTTAAACTAAGCGCCAGTGCCACTGAAATTTAAGCAGGCTTTGGGAGGATGAATTCAGCATGATGACTAACATACATTAGCAACAAAATCCCCCCCAAAGCAATGTTACAGGAACGCCTTTACCTAATTGCTTATTAGGCATATTTGGAAATATCAAGGCCTGTGGTGTAAAACAGCCCTGTGATATCAAACAAAGGACATAGTAACAATTCCTCAAGTCTTGGAGCAGCGCAGATGTAAACTGGGTCATAACATCTTCTACTCTTTGCATGAGGCAATAATTATTTTCATCTTAAATAATCTAAGAGGTTCAGTAATTTTTAAAAATGTAAATAAGCCTCATTTCAAATTATCAATACTTAGGACTACTTGCAATGAGCATCATATCTATTTACACATGTAACTGCTACTGATTCTCGTCTCTGACTACTCCCTACCAGATTACAAACTCCCTGAGCACAGAAACTATGCCTTGTCTTTTTACCCCAGGGCCCAACCCAATGCCTAGTACGTGGTAGGTGCTCAATAAGTGTTGAGTGAATGTTTATTTATTTGCTAAATAAGTGCATAATAGTGCATTTGGACTACCAAATCAGAACATTTTGTGTTAGTCTTTTCATACCATACGAAAGCATGACGACCAATATTAGGCGAGATACAGTCCTTATGAAATGGACATACTAATACATATCCCACTGACATCACAGGATTGGATGCAAAAGAAAGAAAACGATACAATATATTTAAGGTATGCTGAAAACCGTACATTACTATTTTAGATCCACAATCCACATAATAACTAGTATAGTTAATCCCAGCTAAATAGAAAAAATAGTTATCAAAACGATAATCCATGCATTACCTGGGGAATCTGAAGATCTTCTACATACGCTAATTTATGCTTTTTTTCTTCTGCATGAATTAGCTAAATAAGGAAAATTTTGCCTCATACTGTCAGCTTAAATGGGATTGATTCTAATCATCCCTATAATTCTCCTCCCCGTTCTGGCAAAGGTCTGCGACTTTCTGACCCTCCTACAGTATTTACTTCAAGGTTAAGGGGACTTCCAATGCTAAATTTTAAACTGCTCACATGTTTGCTGATTCTCCCCAAGCCCAACCTGTGCTGAAAATAATAACCGAAACCTTCAACAGCCGGCTCTCTAACTTCAATACCTTTAAACCTGGGGCGGGGGGAGGGGAATAAAGAAGACATATAAATAACAGATAAATACCTTGTAATCTCAATAGTGATTCATAAAAATGGGAACACATAAATGGATTATCTCATTTTAACAACTGTTTTGTAAATTACGCTCGGCTTTCAATCTAAGAACACAATCATTTTCTCCGATCCCTGCACACCAATTGCTGTTTTTGTCAGATAATAACAGCAACTGCCTAACACATTCAGATGCGATATTTAGTTTAACTTCAGGAATCAACTGAAAAACAACAATTCCTACATACCAGGCTTCAAGTTTCCTCTAATTTGCATGGTTGCTATGAATAAAGCTTCAGCTGGTCCTGCTTAGCTGGCCATAATATGTAGCCCAAGTCAAACTCTGAACCAAGTGCTTTCACAAGGTATTATTTTACTACTAATGCCTATTTCTCTTTTTCAAAAAATTGGGTCAAATCGTCAATATGAATCTCTAGTTCTACTATGGAATTATAAAATGAACAAATTACAGATGAAAAGATCATGGAAGTATTGGTGATTTGCCAAGTTTGCAATGAAGCCATGAATGGAAGGTGGTCTCTGTGTCAAGGTGCCTGCTGGGCCTTCTCTCGCTCCCACTCAGAGCCTGGGGAACACATCACAGGCAGCTGTCCACGCTCACATCTCCTCTGAATTCATCTGTGTGTCTCCAGCACTTCGCTCCGTGTCTGGTGGGCTCTTCATAAAAAATGCATCTTGCCTATGTAGCGGTGAAGTGTCACCGACCCTCTTCATCTCAAGTTCCTGTGCCCAACGTGTAGTAAGCCAAACACTGAGACATCGGTGCTTGGAGATGGAGAGATTTATTTGAATTGGCCAAAACGAGAAGGTGGGTTCGCTAAAATCCGCCCTCACAAGAGCAGAAAGCAGGGGTTTTATAGAGCTAAGGGGCTTGGCAGGAAAAGCCTTGGAGAAATAAAGGGGTCACTCCTGATAAGCCCCTGGGCAATCTGCAACGGCTGCTGGGGGCCGGCCTTGCAGTGACGGTGATTGCAACCTCCCAAAGGCATTCTCTTTCTTCTGCAAAACAAGCTCACAAATCTTGGAGACCCCTGAGTCACCCATCAAATTAAACAAGAAAAGGGCAATCTGCTTATTGAATATCTACAGTAACCCTCAGGTACCCGGCTTCAGAACCACATCACACTGGCTGTGTGCTAGCTGACAATGGTCCACTCTCCCCGACTTCCTTTAAGGATCTCAGAGATCTCTTGCTGTCTCTTCACACAGTCTTGCCCTTTGGACACATGGACCCAGGAGGAGGACCACTGTGATAAACAGGTCCAAGCGGTGCTATGTCAATACTTGGAGGTTCATTTCTTGTTGCAGGGCTCAGTACAGGTGGAGTCACTGATTCTCATCCTTAAAGCAATTTTGCCTCCACCCAATCCTGTTGTCCTTCCAACCTTGCTTAGAAGACCAGCCACTATTTTCAAAAGGCTTATATGTCCCCTGGCTGTCAAATCACACTTAACTCCTGCCCCTCCCCCATAGGAAGACTAGGTTTTTTAATGCAGATGCCCCTTAGGTTGCAGTCCTGAAAATCAGCTCTTACAGGAAACTAAGAAATGCTCAGCCCCATCATGGATTATAAAATATTTGACAATTTCTTAACCCTCAAATTCTCTGATTTCATCTCTAGCCTTACATTTTTGAGAACATACTCAGCAAAGTTAATTAGTAATTTAGTAAAAAGTTAATTAGTAATCAGTAAACCTAAGACTAGCTGAGGTCACCAAGAGTTGGTGGCCAGAAGGATAAAGCTGACTCAAGAGGCTGAGTTCCTGTCACAGCTTCCAGACCACGCAGAACAAGCGTCAGCTTCCGCATCTGCAGAGCAGAAGTGCAACTCAGCAGCAGGCAGCGCCTTCCTCCCCGACGTGTCTTTACATGACCAAATTAACCTCAAAGATTCTCCAGAACAGCACCGTCCAAAGGAACTTTTTGTGGCCATGGACATATTCATATTACACACTGTCCAGTATGGAAGCCACTGTCCACATGTGGCTACAGAGCGCTTGAAATGTGGCTAGTGTGACTGAGGAACTGAATTTTTAATTTAACTTTTATTAATTTAAATTTACATAACCAATATTGATAGCATATTGGATAGTATAGCTGTCTAAGAAATTGCTATGAAAATTGTAAAGTGCTATAATTTAAGGACAAAGCTAAATTTCCAGTGTGCGTTGTATACTTCCACACCAGCAAGTCCAATACAATTGGCTAGAAAGTTTGGTGGTGACGACTGGCATTCACGTTTCTCGAAGCATGCAGATGCTAAAATCAGACCTTCCACATTCGCCCACCGATAGTTTATGAAAACGATTTGGTGCTGGGACACACCTCCAGCGCGGAAGGAAGGAAAGAGAGGCAGGTACACTCAAGTAGGATCCTTCTCTCCAGCTACAGGAGCTCGAGTTTGAGGGCTACTCTGAGACTCTCCCATCCTGAGGGGTCTCTTCTCTGTGATATTTTAGTAAAAGTCATTTTGACTCACTCAGTGGGAACTCTATTCTTGGTTTACTGAGTGCAGGAGCAGAAAAATGGACTAGATCCACCGGCTTTGGGAAAGTCTTTCAGAGCCTACCCTGGATGAGACCAGAGCACAGCCCAGTCCAGAGCAGCTGCCAACCAAGGGTCCAGCCTGGCGCGGCCAGCCTGGTGCATCTGGCCTCTGGGCGGGCGCACTACCCACTACTGCATTCAGAACTGCTGAGACATGCTTTAGGCAGAAGATTCCAGGCACGTTCGTCTCCTTTGTTACCACCCTTGTCCACTCCATCATCTTGTCTCTTCTGGATACCACAGGAGCTTCCTACGTGGTCTCCCTGTGATTCCATTCCTAACTCCCTACAAGTCATCCTCTGCATAGAAGCCAGAACGATCTTTCAAAACCAGATGCTCTCATTCCTCTGCTTAAGATTCTCTAGTGGCTTCCTAATCAAAAGAAAATTCAAACTCCTCACCATGGCCTACAGGGCCCAACTCACCTTGTTTACTTCTCTTACCATCGTCCTCCTTGCTCATTCTGTTCCAGCCACACTGACCTCCTGGCTGTTCTTCAGACCAATCAAGCTTCTTTGCATCTCAGGACCTTTGCACTTGCTGGTCCCTCTGCCTAAAATCCTCCTCCCCAGACTTGTACAGGGCTTAGCCTTAGCACTTAGGCCTCAGCTTAAATGTCACCTCCTCAGAGTGGCCTTTCCTGACCACCCCATCTAACCTAGCTTCGTAGCCACTCTCTATCCCACCGCTATGGGGTGCGTGTGTGTGTGTGTGGGGGGGGGGTTTTACAACTTTCTTGAGGTATATTTTACATATTATAAAATTCACTCATTTCTATTCAATGATTTTTACTAAGTATACCAAGTTGTGCAACCATCACTATAAGTCACGTTTAAAACATTTCCATCCTCTCAGTAAGATTCCTCGTGACCATTCACTGTTACTCCCCTTACCTATCCCTTGTCCCAGGCAACCACTAATCCACTTTCCATCTCTACAGATTTGTCTTTTCTGAACATTGCATGCAAGTAGAATTACACAATACTCCCCTGCTTTGTTTCATTTTATTTTTAAAATTTTTTTATTGTGATAAAGTATACATAACAAAGTTTACCATTTTAACCACTTTTAAGCGTACAGTTCAGTGGCAAGTACATTCATATTGCTGTGTGACCATCACCACTATCCATCTCCAGAACTTCTTCCTCTTCCCCAACTGAAACTTTGTATCCATTCAATACTAACTCCCATTCCCCCGCCCCCGGCACCCACCATTCTACTTTCTACTTTCTGTCTGTAAGAATGTGACTACTCTAGGTGTTTCATATAAGTGGAATCATGCAAGATTTGTCCTTTTGTGACTGGCTTATTTCACTTAGCATAATGTCCTCAAGGTTCATCGATGTTGTATTATGGGTCATAATTTCCTTGCTTTTTAAGGTAATTCTATGTTTAATTTCTTGAGAAATCACCATACTGTTTTCCACAGCAGCTACACCATTTTACATTCCCACCTGCGATGCACAAGGGTTCCAATTTTTCCACATTTTCGCCAACATAGCTATTTTCATAACATCCATCTTAATGTGTGTGAAGTACTATTTTCTTTTTACAATGCGTTTATCATTACTTGATATTTTCTTGCCTACTTGTTTGTTTAAACATTAATTGCCTGTCTCCCCAAAGTAGAATGCTAGCTGCATGAGGGCAAGGAGGTGGCTGTCGTGTTCGCTGTCGTAACTCCAACAGCACCCAGCACTCAACACGTTTGTTGAATGAATGACACTCAGGATTCCTAGCTTGAGCTCTACCACAGCTCTCCTCCTTTTCTCTCCCCCAGGATCTACAGGAGCTGGGGAGCTCCCTTCTGCTACCTGGATAAATCAGAGCACCAGGAAGAAAAACTGGGAAGATTTATACAAATGAATTACTTGTATTCCTGTGAAATACAAAGAAATAAAGATGTGGTCAAACAGACTTTGAGAACACCCAAGGCCTTTGTGAACGTTCTGCTGAGGCTGTATTTATAACCAGGAGAATGTGCTGGGCTCCTCTGGAAGTTCTTCATAGCTACTCATAGGCAAATAGAGAGGCAGCCCCTTGCGACAGAACAAACTCAACTGGCTAAGCTTGAAAAATATAAAGCTTTTAACTAGAAAAGCAAATTGTGCAGCCCTTTCTTCTGTACTACCTATGCTTTCTACAGATATATTTTTTCAAAAAAGGCTGACATTTGTTACTCAACTTTACGAACATTAGTTCAGGCAGCCTTGGCAAACCACAAATAAATATGTCACAGAGACTCCTTGTCGCCTGCTAGTTTTCCCTTCTTTGTACAGTGATAGAAAACTTAAATTTTAGCATTAGTGGAGCCTCTGGAAGCCTGAAAGGAAACCTTCACTTCTTAGCTTCCTTATAGCTATAAGTGGCCACGTGACTAAGAACCAGTCAATGAAATGTAAGCAGCAAGTTGCATGTAATTCTGCACGATGTCCTTAAGGAGAGGATAGAAGCCCTTCTTCTCTTCCTTTTTGTTTGCTGGAACATGAACATGATGGCTGGAACTTGAACAGTCATCTTGGACAATGAGGTGGCAGGCTCAGGGTGGCGGAGCAGGGAAAGAGAAAGATACCGGGTGCCCAATGATTGTGAAGCTGCCACATCAATCCTGAATTGCTTACCTCCAGATTTACTTTGTGAGAGAGAACCAAACTTCTGTTGGAGCCACTGCTATTTTGGGTCTCTGTTACTGGAAGCTGACGTAGACCTAACTCACATAGAACCTGTCCAAGAAGATTACAGTAGAACCCAAGCACAGAAATAAGGTCTTCCTAGATACAGATGACAAAGTAGACTGTTCCATAAAAGTCTCAGCTGTTCTGAGCTAATGCCATGCCCAGCTTGGCTAACGTGGTGAGGGGGTGGCAGCGATCTGCCATATTGCCTACAGGGCAGAAGGAAGGACAACTCCATACCAGCAATAATGAGGATAATGAAAATGACAACAGTGATGGCTAACATTTATTGAACACTTATCATATCCCAGGCACTGAGCTGAAGGGCTTTACGTGAACTATTTCATTTTATCTTCACAACAATCCTGAGGTTTACAGAAGATAAATCCTGGCCACACACTTTATGAGTAATGGGAAGAGAATGTGAATCCAGGGAAGGATGACTGCTGAGCCCACAGGCCTAAACCCTGCCTTACCCTTACAGTGCATCCCAATGCAGCATCCATTATCCTTGCCCTGCCCCGACACGTAAGAATGAGGCAGTCAGGCCGCTGGGAGGCACGCCACTTCTTTACCAAGGAAAACCTTCACTGGACAGTAAAGTCTGATGTCACACCAACACTGCCCAAAACACATGGCCACCCATGAATATCTGCTTGTTAGGCACATGATGCCTCTCAGTCATTAACTTCTTTGAATCATTTTAACTTATAGCCATTTAATAACAATTGAAACACAACTACAATATGAAAACCAAGTTATATGTTTGTTTCAGAGCCTTATTTCACATTTATGCTAAATACCAATATTTCAAAGCTATTTCCTATGACTAATTCTCTCCTGGCCCCATGTCTTGCAATAATATAATTAAATTGGTACCAGTTCATCAGATAGTTGATATTTTATAGGACAGCATCAATGCATATAGGAGCCAAGTTTTATATTAAGTAGGGGGACTCCTCATATCTGCCTGTCAAATGACCTTCTTGGTGAGAATGCCTCATTGCGAAATAGGTTTCACTTTACATAAAGTTGGACTTAGCAAATGTTTGATCAAGTCAATTTACATAACTGCTCCAGGCCTCTGCCTTCCCATCTTAAAACGAGGATAACTTTCTCAGTTACTTTCTCAGACTGATCTCAAGGATTCAGTGAGATGCTCGTTAACTACTCGGCACAGTGCCTGGCACACAGCAAGTGTTCAGTAAGAGGCAGCTACTTTGAAAAATCCCAACCGTGCGTGGTGTAATCTGACTGAAGGAAGCTCTCAGTGAGCCAGTGTGTTCAATTACCAAACAATTTCCCAACAAGGAAAACATGAAGAAGATAACAGTCACTCCTATGCTGAATGGAAAGATGACTCAGTCCAGCTGACTCTAAAAAGTCTAAATCCAGACCTTTTTTTAAGCTGGCTGTCTCTAAATCTGATTTCTTATCTTGACTCAGCATAATCTATGCCATTACCAACCAGCATGGGCATTTTGTTGGTCTTTGTTTGATATTTACCGCTCCCCCCCCACCCCAGTTATTATTATTCTCTAATCTTACATTGCCTGTAGTGGTTGTAACAAGTCAGGGACATTAAGTGGGATTTTTTTTCCTTCTCTTTTTACCCCTGTTGGGTATAAAGTGGTCAGGGGTGAGGACCACCTTTGATCTTTCATTTCTTCCTGGGAGGCATCTATGCAAGGCACAGGCAACAAACAGCTTCTAAAAGTCACTACAACAGGCCTTTGACTGAAAATAGCCTTAATTTTGAATCTATGAAACTCAACTGAGTCAGGCTGGGTCTTCAGAAACACATCTGCTTTCAGAATTTATTCCTTCAAGCATTATCTTGTGCCCTTTCTAATCACTAATGCAGGACACCACTAGCTCTATTAATAAAAATCTCCCAAATAGTTGAGGAAAATCCAGAATTTCACTATTTCAGGCATTTGCCCCTAACCCAAAACCCGACACCAGACACCAGCAGCAGCCTCCCACTGTTTCCAAGACCCACTTCCAGGAGAATACCCTTAAAAAACGCTTACTGTGATTTTCCAAGTACATTTGCTATTTGGAGGGTACACTCCAGGAAAACCTTCGCTGCCAATAAATCCAGACTCTCCAGTAAGAATGCCACCACATGCGAAAACAGGTCTGGGAAAACAAAGGAGGAAAAGAAACTTAATTTGAAACATGGACTTACAATCTAACCTCAACTTCAGAAAGGTGTAGCCTATTAATATGGATAAAGTTAATACTGATTAATAAATGCCTGCACCATATAAGGGATTTGAAATACTTGCTAGCTCTTAGAATATTTAAATTATAGCCTGATAAAACATTCAGTCCAGCTACCATCTGTCTCCATCAACATAACTCAGTATCTCTTTATCCATCCGTCCATCTGCAATCAAGCCCTCCACGTAGTGGTAAGATCTTACAGGAAAATGGTAAATGGAAAATGTAACCAGAGGGGAGAAAGAGAGAGGGTGAGACCTCGGCTGGGTGAGGAGAACGGTTTTAAAGCCAGACAAGCAACTGATCAATATACAAAAGTTTTAATTTCCTCGATTTGGAGAAATGCCTAGTTCTCCCCTTTTCTGAAAATCGTGGGCCATTGGCAGAGCCTCTCATTGAAAAGGGAGCTTGACGGTGATGGAGGGGGAAGAGGAGATGCCAAAGTTGCCCATAGGTTGGGTCCCCCAGCCCAGGACCTGGGGCTGTCCCTCAGCGCGCAGGTTGGCGAAGAGTTAACTGTCCGAGAGCGGCTGCCTGGGCGCCGGTTGTTTCCCCAGGCTTCGGTCTCTGGGCAAAGCCTCCCCGGGGCAAGAAAACAGACGTAAACCAAAGGCCACACATCTGGGCCCTAGGGCTCCCTCCGCCCGCAGAAACCCTCGGGGAGAGGAGACGCAGGTCAGATTAAGCCCCCGCCACGTGGTGGCCGGGCCAGCTGCGGGCCCACCCGCAGGCCGAGCGGGGCGCATGAGGGAGCCCCGCGGGCAGGCGTGCGCCGGGGTCCTGCGCTCCTGAGGTCGCCGCGGCAGCCCACGCGGGGGCGGCGGCCGCAGGGTTGTGCGCTGGGTCCCGGGCGCCCCGAAGCGAGTGGAGTGAAGCCTCGGGCGAGGCTGCAGGGCAGAGGGAGGGAGAAAAGGAGAGGGGGCAGGGCGGGGGGCGCGTTACCTCTCCGGGGGCTGCTGCCGCGAGGGCTGGGCGGCGGCCAGCAGCAGGCAGAGCGGGGCCCAGGCGCCCGCGCCCCTCATGGCCGGTGCACACGCGGGCTCGCCCGCAGCCGGCGCGCACGCCGGGGCTCCCACCCGTCCGCACGCGCCCGGCTCACACGCGGGCTCCCACGGGCATGAAGCCCGGCCCGGCGGCGCACGGCCGGCTGGCTGCTCGCCCTGTCTCTCGCTCGCTCTCGCCCGGCCGGGGCAGCCAGGTATCCGGGTGTGCGCGGCGGGCGGGCGGGGCGCTTATAAAGGCGATTACGGTGCCGTCTGACTCGACGCTTAATTTCCCCGGAGGAGTTGCTCTGGCAGCCGCAGGCCACGGCTGAATATCCCGTTTGTTCTCCGGCGGCGGGAGGGGGCGGCTCCGAAGCCAGAGCCGCCTCCTCTCCTGGGCGGGCGGGCGGCTCCTCCCTGGCACCGCGGACCCACAGCCCTGCTCTCATCCCGCCTGCAGGGGCGCTGGGAGGAGGATGAAAGCGGAACCCCCTGCCGAGTGGTACCCAAGCGGGACCTGGCTCCGTGATCCACAGACGATTCACGGCGGGGGGGTGGGAGGGTCCTGGTTTGCTTTGAGGAGTGTTTTTCCCTAGTTGCTTTTAAATAGAAAGTATTAGCGCTTGCTGTTTGCTGGAAAACCTGAGGTTCCTTTTATTTCTGTCTTCTTCAAACATCCAGACCCAAGGCACGAAAACGGAAAGTTGAAGAGGGATTCTATCATATTTTAACTTCTCTTATTCTCTTACTTTAAACACATGCGCACACACGCTCTCTTTCTCTCAATAGATTCTTTCCTGTTTTCGCTGGTATATGAGAATAAGGGGACAGTTTCTGTGTGGGGATTTAGAAAGGCGTTTTCAGCTAAGCGATTTGTGAGTGAATTGTCATTAGCTGTCAAATAATGAAGACAGACCCGAGTCATCAGATCTCACCATCCTGTGTTTTTTGGGTTTTTTTGAGGAAGATTAGCCCTGAGCTAACATCTGCTGCCAATCCCCCTCTTTTTGCTGAGGAAGACTGACCCTGAGCTAACATTCATGCCCATCTTCCTCTACTTTATATGTGGGATGCCTGCCACAGCATGGCTTGCCAAGCAGTGCCGTGTGCACACCGGGATCCGAACCTGCGAACCCCCGGCCGCTGAAGTGGAACTTGCGAACCGCTGCGCCACTGGGCCACCCTGATTTATGTTCTGAAAATGGTTCTTTGCTGGCCTCTCTCTGTTCTTAAAAGATCTTTTCCAAGAATTTCTTTCTGTAGTATTGGTGAGCTAAGATTTACAGAGAATTTGTTTTGCTGAGAACAATTCCAGCCTTGTGGAATCAAGACTTTCCTTTATTTAATTACAGAAAAATAATTTTAAACCCTTATTTTGTTAACTGCTTCCCGATAACCAGGGATTAATAAAACAAAAACAAGAACAGAATGGATTCGTTAAGATCTTCAACAACCACACCACCACGAGAGGGATAGAGCTGAATTTAGATATCTCATTTGTGTTGTTCCCTCTAAATTATTTTCACCTTTCTAGGCAGAAAAATTAAGCATTAAGATAGTACATATGAAGACTTCATTTCTGATGATGAGCTTACAATGTTAAGAACATAAACACTTGTGGCAAGGAAATAAGTAAAAACCAGCTCCAAGGGAGAAGCTGACTTTTAGTAGTGAGGGAACCCAGGAGCCAATGGTAGGAACCAGAATTTCCCTGTGGGGTTTGTATTATCTTACTATTTTTGAAAAAGTGAAGGAAAAAACACCAAGAACTACAACTTAAAAAAAATTTCTCTAAAGGCACCACACCCTGTGACATTAAAAAAAAGGATTACAGAATTTGGCAAACAACGTTATATCCTGAAACCTACACCCTCAACCCAATAAATATTGCTTGAAAACAGCAAAGAGGAAAATAAATGATTGTTTATTTTGCACATATTTCAAGAATATGCTACCCAATAGCATAAGTATTTCAGAGGATACTTTCTTTAAAAAGTCATAGTTTTAAATTATAAAGTGAAAATATTGCTCAATTCACTTTCTGGTAATGATTTGAAGCCATCGTGGCCAGAAAATACTTCATTCTTAGGACTAAGCGAAGTTTTCAAAATTTAAAATTAAAAAACAAAGTATTAAACAGGCCTAAATGGGTAAAAAGCTATTTGAACATAAATATGCAACCGTATTTTCTTTTCTTAATTTATAGATTGATGACTGTGTTCCCATTCTCACTAAAGAGTTAGGGTTCAAACACGGACGGTCCTGTTGTTGACCCACACAGAAAGACACTGATGTTACCATGTGATATTAAAAGTTTACTGAAACCCATATAATTTGCTCTTAGAAACACATATTTGACTTGGAACTACAGTCTGACCAAAATTATAAACCTTAAATGTCCTGAGAAGCTTAACGTGTTAAAATTGAGACAGACCTAAGTAGACTCTGAAGATGTACGTAAGGTACATTTCTCTGAGACCACTTTCTGGGCTTTCGCGATGCAGAAGTAGTATAATGGGCAGAGAGCCTCAGAACTCCAGGCAGTAGGAGAGGGGAGAGGTAAAGAGGACAAAAGCCCTGTGGGCGGATTCTCGAAAGAAAAGTAGAGGGGTAGGTGAAGTCATCCTTGTTATCCAAAGCATAGATTCCCCAGTCTTTGCCATTAACCAGGTTGCACAGAAGATCAAAGTCACCGGAATATGAAAATATTCCCCAATGAACTGACCACTTAAGAAATTAGACCCCACTCACACATTCCTTCCTGCATAATATGAGCATCAAGCTGGACCCAATATGGCAACATCTTTGTTGGTTAGTCTCTGGTCAGTTTATCAACCTTGCAAACATCTGAAAATGCAGTCTAAATGCGATGCACATTCAATCCACAGTGCAGTGCTGATCTTTTAAAAGATCTAGAATTTCATAAAATGGATGCAGGTGATGCTAAAAGAAGCAAGAGAATGGTGGGTTTTTTTGATAAGTGAAGACCTGGATGAGTTACTACAGTGAACAACTGAGGGAAAGAAACTTTAGTTTCCTTACAAGGTTGCTGGCCAAAAATCCCTTCAAAAGAATAATTTTTTTTTAAGATTTTTTATTTTTCCTTTTTCTCCCCAAAGACCCCCCCAGTACATAGTTGTATATTTTCAGTTGTGGGTCCTTCTAGTTGTGGCATGTGGGACGCCGCCTCAGCGTGGCCTGAAGAGCGGTGCCATGTCCATGCCCAGGATTCGAATCAGCGAAACCCTGGGCCACCGAAGTGGAGCACGCGAACTTCACCACTCGGCCACGGGGCCGGCCCCCTAAAAGAATCATTTTTAATGCCAAAATATTAAAGAGAAGTCCGTGAGAAAAATGAAGAAGCCCTGTAAGACTTTTCCAAAAGCCATCTTCTATATTAGGATGCTGTGCAAGTCAGAAGTGAAGGGAGGGAGGTCCGTATTTTGCTAGAATGCATTTCTGTAGGAAAATTATGCTAAAAAATTCATATTTGATTCCTTCTTTGTTCATTGAGAATTGGCACACAGTTGCAAATATAAATGAAATTTTGTTAAAAGCAAAATAAATTTAATTTTTAGTTTCATATTTGAAGATAAAATCTTGAATCAATTTTCAACATCTGCTGTGAAAATTTGAAGCCTGTTTTAAGTAAATTTTAAGGGGCCTTTTCCAATACACTTAATCTCAGATGTGGACAATCTCCGATTACCTTGAAACGTACCTGAGCAACAATGCAGGGCTGTGCATCAGATTGAGGGGGAGGGGATGGCAGAGGAGATAATGGGGCCTGGACTCCATCTTTGGGTCACTCCCTCTGTTCTGTAGAGGCACGAGCCGTATCTGGAACTCAGGTGCGGTCTGTGCTTCCTTGAACACGCCACCGCTCCAGCTGTACCACAGGGATCTCTAGATTCATAAGTGCCACAGATGTGTAAAAGGTATAAATGAAAAGTATCTGGAAAGCAATGAGCGTGGAAATTCTTTTATCAGCCCAAGTTAGTGACAATACAATGTTCGTGACCTTTCCCTGATGTCTATAGTTCTGCAGAGCTATCAACCTAGAATTTGCCATGTGCTTTTCCCTGGGAAAACATACCAGTGTAGATTATGATATTAATACTTTAGTGATGGAACTGCCTTTTCTGAATTCAGTTTTTTAGGTACTATCAACATTTAGGAATTCCCCATAATCTTTTAATTCTTTGAACTTTTTTGAATCAAGAAGTCTTTGCTGGGCCGGCCCCATGGCGTAGTGTTGAGTTTGATGTGCTCCACTTCAGCAGCCTGGGTTTGTGGGTTTGAACCCTGGGTGCAGACTAGACCACTCGTCAGCCATGCTGTGGTGGCAGTCCACATACAAAATAGTAGAAGATTGCCGCAGATGTTAGCTCCAGGCTAATCTTCCTCAACCAAAATTTAAAAAAAGAGGAAGATTGGCAAGAGGTGTTAGCTCAGGGAGAATCTTCCTCAGTGAAAAAACAAAACAAAACAAAACAAAACTTTGAATTCTTGTGCACAGATCCATCAGTAGGTACTCGTGTGAACACGAATTTTTAGAGTTAAAAGTTAGTTCGTGGGGCTGGCCCCGTGGCCTAGTGTTGAAGTTGGTGCGCTCCGCTGCAGGCGGCCCAGTGTTTTGTTGGTTCGAGTCCTGGGCGTGGACATGGCACTGCTCATCGAGCCACGCTGAGGCGGCGTCCCACATGCCACAACTAGCAGGACCCGCAACGAAGAATATACAACTGTGTACTGGGGGGCTTTGGGGAGAAAAAGGAAAAAAATAAAATCTTTAAAAAAAAAAAAGTTAGTTCGATGTTTTTTGATGTTTGTAAAGATACATTAGAAGTGGACCTCCCCAGCTTCCTCTCAAGAGTAGAACATTGGAGTGGAGCCGTATTGGTCAGGCTTCTTAGCTACAAACAAATGAGTCCAGTCTAGTTTAGATAACAAAAGGGATGCATTTTAAAATAGAAGGTAGTTCCCATTACCATTAAGAGAATTGGAAAAACTGTTCCCAAGCTAATTTTCCTGGAATAATGGCTAAAGCTTCGCTTTAGAAATGGCCCAGTGAGAAATCTGTTGCCATTGCTGCCACCAAGACGAGCACTAAATGCAAGTGCTCCACTTTACTGCAGTTGGGACTGCTCTGAGCACGTCAGTGCATTTCTGCCCTGGGAAACTCAACTTCACAACAGCACTCCCACCCCAAAGGCCAGCCAGCTCTGCTGCCGCCCACAGAACGAAAGTCCGGCACAGACCCTCTTTCCTCTTGTTGATCTCTTGAATCAGAGCCTCATACAAATGCATGTGATTGGCAATGTCTGTGTCACATGTCTGCGTCTCAGCTGCAAGGGAGACTAGGAATTCAACTCTTTGTGGGGGATAAGGGCCGCATACTGTAGAAATGTCTCCAAATATTAAAAGGCTACTAAAAAAATAATGGACAGGCACAAGTAAGATTAATGTCCATGACAGGGCTCTACAAAGTTCAATTCATCTCTCTCCTTGCGTCGCCTTGCTGAGGAAAACAGCCCCAAGCGGGTCTTTATATATGTATAGGGATGCCGGGGGCAATGTAATGCATGGTGAGTGAAACCAGCTCCACTTACCTGCCCACGTTGGACAAAGGAGTCAGCTGTGTTTTGCTAGATTGGACGAAACTTTGTCCACTGGAGGTACTCCATAACGAATCGTCATCGTCAGCATCATCATCCCTATCTTTTACTAGCACTTATTATACACCAGAAACTGTGATAATTTAATATTTCACTTAATTCTCTCAACAACCTTGTGGGTTTTACATTTACATTACATTTCACCATTTTACAGGTGAAGATTCTGAGATTTACGCAGGTTAAGCACTAATCCAAAACCTGCAATATATAAATGAAATGCTAGGATTTGAACCCAGGCTGACTGGAAAGCTCAAGCTCCTAATCCATACCGCATGCCCATCGGGCAGAGCCTCCTGTCAGTGCACATGGAGACGGTGGTTGTAGTGGACGGACGTCTGTGTTTGTCCACCCAGGATCACTGAATCCATTCCTTGCTCCTCTAGCCCCAACATGGGGCATGCGACCATGGATTGTTCAATCAGAGAGCTCTCCCAGGACTTTTCTGCTGGAGACACTGGGAAAAAGGTTCTTCTGCATCTTTCTTCCTCTGGAAGAAGCATTTAAGCAAATGTTTTCCTAGGAAAGGAGGAGCAAGCCTGAGGTGACTGTGTCAGAGCAACAGGACACCCAACTTCCACATGGAGATGGACCTCCAAGAATTTGAAAAGGACTCTGTTGAGAACCCAGGATTCTACCACATAATACAAAGACTTGGGCATGAGGAAAGATAGGATGAGTGTTAATCAAAAAACTAACTTGAACCTAAAAAATCCTTAATGAATGGGCCATTAATGGTAATGAGGACCATGAAGTGAGGAGTATAATTAACACTACCACCAAATCAACCCAAAACACCTTGGAATTATTTTATTATGTTGACTGTTGGGGAGGACCCCTTGCCTATAAGAATGATTGTTATCAACTGTAGGTGAGAAATGTCTTTTCATTTGTTGGATATACTCTCCATATTTAAATACCCTCATCCAATAGATTGATCCAGTTAGCCAACTGGGTGCTTTATGTGGCTAACTCATCTGGCTATTTCACCAGGACTCAGTATTACTCATAATCATGAGTCATGCCAAGCTGGAGTTGTCTGCAAGTAAGGCAATGCAATAAGGCCACTTGGGGAAGTGCTGGGACCGCAAAGATGAGAGGAATGCCACCACGACTAGCTGCTAACAAGGAACCAGGAGTCTGGAACAAGAAATGCCCAAGTACCAGAGGGTATTGGCCCAGATCCCTCTGCCCCAGATGACCCTGGGGCCCCTGTGTCTTCCTCACTGATTCTCAAAGCTCAGGGCAAGAGTTTGGTGTTACACCCAAACCGTAACCCACACCAAGGAATGAGAACTGAAGCTCTCTCTTAAGTTGTGTGGGTTTCCATCTTTGGTCACCATCTTTCTTCTTTTTATGTTTTAAGTAAAAATTTCCCTGAGTATAAAGGAAATACACGCTCATTCTATAATATCTGAAAAATATTTTTAAAAAACAGAAAGAAAATCACCACCCAAAGACAACACTAGTGTCACTTTAGTCCCCTTCCTTTCCAATGCATTTCTTCTAAGATAAAATTTTATCTAGGTATTTGAAGAATTTGCTTTAATTCCAAGCCCTTCTTTGCTTTTGGAAAAGTTGCCAATAAAGAAAATGACTTTATAGTGTCACTATTACTGTAATAACAGCCTGATGGAGAATGACTTTCCGAAAGGAGTAACAGTGGGTCTTTTTCTATTTTAACCCCACTCACAAATAACTTCCTGTTAACTCATTGCCCTTCTCAACTGCTGTTTGGAGAAACCAGTTCTAATCACAGGCAGAGCTGACCAATCTACCCCAATACAAATATCCCTTCATTTGTTCCTCAAGGAAAAAGATTCACATTCATTGCTCATTAAACATCTGGAATAAAATAGTTTGTATTTCCCACTTGAGCCTGGTTTGTTATGAGTTGCAAGACTGCTTAAGGATTATTACTTTTGAAAAAGTGAGAGTACTGCCTAAAAGGCATTATTCAAATCAATATCATGTGCAGACAAAGGCATTAGAACTATGAGACTGAGTCAATAAGAGCTTCTTTAGAGTTCTGAGCTTGAAAGAAAACCAACTGCAAAATTCACAAAGGCATGTCTTGGTGAAAGAATTTCTCTGAAGTATTTAAGAACTAAAATTAAATTAAAATCTAGGAATTTCTCTAAAGAATTTGTATATAAAGACTTTATATATACAAAGAACTATATATAAAGAATTTATGTATAAATATATAATATATATGTATGTAATGTAGGTATATATATATATATATCTAGCTATGGCGATGAACACAGTCCTCAATCCATGATATTAATAAAACTAGTTTAAGTGTGTGCCCTGAGTCCTTTGCCCTCAGAATTCTAAAAACATTTTACGCTCGTCTAAATGCTTTTGAAATAATCCCAACAAAAACTTTATTTTTCCTAAGAAACAAGTAGAACTCTGAGTACACATTTTTTCCACTAAGATAATTGCAAAAGAAGATATATGTGGAAAAACATCACTTTCAGTAAATTCTAAATAAAGCCAAAATGCTTGAACATCAATATATATTTATTGTGGATATTAAATGGTTATTAATTTTAAAAATTAGCATGAGACTTTTTGGATGGAATTTAATAGGATTACAGCTCTTGATTGCGTCCAGAGCCTTTTCTCGGGGACACTGCAACTGCCGCTGCTTAAGTGAGGGAGGTTTGCCAGACGCTAATGACAGGAGGCTCCTGGCCCGCTGCGGAGGACTAATTGCACAAATGGGGGGTGGAGTAACGGAAGCGTTGTCTCCGTGCCTGGAGCTGGCAGTTGTCTCTGTTTTCTCAACTGGTAATATTTCCATTGGCAGTATCTGGAGGAGAGTTTTTTGTTTGTTTCATTTTCCTTTTACCTTTGTGGTATATTTAGGTATTATTTGTATATATCGGGAATTCTGAAGAAAATAGCTGGTGTATAAGTATATGAGTACTATACACATTATTTCCTGCGTGTTCTCATTTATGCATGTGTAGGTAAGGAGGCAGGTAGGAATGCGTGTGTGCGTCTGTGTGTGTGCACATCTTCCCCAGACAGTGTGGGAGACACACTCACAAATTTTCACCGTTTGGAGTTCCCTTTTCTAAATTCTATACTGACCATCCTCTTCCATCTACATAGTTCTCCTTCTAATGCTACAGTTTTTTTTTTTTGTTTAACATTCACTAAAGTTTGATTAGATTTTTAATGCCAGCTAATCCAAAATCTTTCTTTCTTCCCTCCCTCCTTCTCTCTCCCCATCCCTCTGTCTCTCTCTCCCATCCTCCCTCCCTTCCTTCCTTTCACAAGTTCTGGAGGGCCTGCTTTATGCCAAGTGCTGACCAGGCTCTGGGGATACAGTGTTGAGGAGCACAGACCTGGTTCATATCCTCACGGTTGAGAATGCCCTTTAAGGTTATTTCTTCAAATAATTAATCTCATTCATGTTGTATTGGGTTGGTTGGGGTCCTCTGTGAAACAGACAGCAATACAGACTTAGATGGTGTATTGGGGGAAACGCCTGTGGAGGATAAAGGGAAGGAGAAGCGTGAGTATGTGGGGAGCCTCCAGCTGCAGTGCCGTGTGACACCTGTGAAAGGAGTTAGGGGAAGGAGGCAGACTGGGTTGGAAGAGCTTCAGACCACAGTGCAGCCCTGAGTAAAATCTTGGCCGGGGCAATGAGGAGCTCCAGCAAGGAGCCGGTTGGAGGAGTCCTGTGTTGGGGAGCAATGGCCTGACTCCAGTACTCCTGCCTTGCTCAGCCATTGGCTGCCAGCAGCTGGGGTAGAGGTGGCCTCGGCATGCCTCCTGCAGCAGATCCCAGAGGTACCGCAGCTGGAGGCTGCTGGCTAATGACAGTCCTTGCAGCAGGTCCTCTCTTGGAGGAAGAGCTGTACTCCGTGGCTGCCATGTGGGTGAGTTTTAGAGTTTTATCCTCAGAGGAAACTTGATTTTCAAGTTCTTGGCACAGGTGGGAACAGAGATGGGAGGGAGTGGGAGAAACGTTTCACTGCTGCCCTTGTGTAAAGACAGCAAATGTCAAGAATTTAATTTGGTGGCACTCAAATGCATGCCTGCATGCTTCCCAGTTTGAGCAGAGAGTCACTGTGTTGGGTGGGCAAAGCAATGGAAGTCCAGCTCCATTGGAAGTATATACAGGGCTGAATGCCTAAGGCTCCAAATCCTTTTTTTCACTCTTGTCCCACAGTGGATGCCTGCCAGCATTCAGGTATAGAATTAGATACATAGCAGGCATCCTGCATCACCTGCCTCTTCTAGGCTGCTCCTGTCATGGTTCCTCCTGGGCCTGCAGATCTAGGGACATCTTTGGATTGCATTTCCTCTTCTCTTAAAAGAAAACCAAACCAAAAACACAGTATCTTACATCACCACCACCCACAAAAGACTTGCAACAAAGGAAAGAAAGACCAAGCAAGAAAAATGAGTTTAAAAAGAAAAACTACAAAACCATCTCCAGAATAATTAGGACCCAACTGCACTCTGATTGAACCCTTCTCCGGGTTGCCCTCTCATCAGATAGCTCTCAGGGGTCTGAAAATGGAGGCAGCCCAAAGTATTTTAACCAACCACGTACCAGGCAAGTAACTCTCCACCTTCAAAATTATTACTACCAAGGAAATTTCGAAATACCCGGACTAGTGGTCAACTGAACTCTTTGGGGCAAAAACAACCAACCAACCAAGTTACTGAATCAGTAAGCATTGAGGGGGTAGTGTTTCAGATGAAGATCTGGTGGTTGGACTTTCTCTGTTTTTATCTCTGCAAAAACACTACATAAACAGGAGAACCTTGCTTCTTGGTTTCCAAAAAGAGGAAATATGAGAACGTTAGACACAATGAGCAGCCAAGAAGGTGATCAGGAGATCCTCTCTAATTGTTGCTTCTTCTCTATTGTTTCAAGATTGGATCTCCACTCAGCCAGAATACTAGCTCCATTATGTTAATTAATTTTGAAACATAACTGTGATTTCTTATCTAGATCTGTACTGGCCAATAGGGCAGCCACTAGCCACATGGGGCTACTTAAAATTAAATTTTAATTGTCAATGAAATGTTTTTAAATTAAATTTATATTAAGTGAAATAAAGTTTAAAAATTCAGGTCTTCAGTTGTACTAATCACATTTCGAGTGCCCAACAGCCACAGCTACTGGACAGTGCTGATCGAGGTGACTGGTTAGATTTTAAACTGACTTGGCCTGGTGTACAGGAGAGTCAAACAGCTTCTCACTTGCAAATGATTGAATAAATAGAGCATTTGACTTTAGCAGATGCTTATAACTTCTCTTTGCTGCGAGAACTCCCCTTCCTGCTTTCCTTCCTTCCTTTCCTTTGTTTATTCTTCTAATGTCTGCTGAGAAGAAGAGTTATGCTCCTAAACATCCTCAGCAGGTTGGGCCTGCCCCTCCCACCTCGGGTGTTTAAAGCCCAAAGGAAAAGAGAGACCTTAGATCAGTTAGAATTTCAAAATAGCAATCCACTGGAAACTGTCCCCTTCCTCTTGGAAATGGGCTTCCTGATCAGGTTAAATTCAAGTTTTTAAACTCAAGTTTTTAAAATTAGACAAAATTATATTATCTTAATTTATTTACCCATGTAAAGATAAACGAGCTTAGAGTTACAAAAAAATGAAAAATACATTTGAAAATTAAGAAAAACAATTATATTTTCAGAGGAGACTTTAAAAAATCAATGGCTTCATTCTAAAGACAGATTTCTAAAAGTTTTTACAATATGTAAAAATCTTACCAACATTTTAAAGAAATCAGAAATATTGTTATATTTAGTTTGGTGAAATGTCATGTATACAATTAAGGGCCCTGGCCCTATTGCTTAAATCATTAATAAAGCCTTCCCCATCAAACCAGGCACTGATTTTGAATTGAGTAGTCTCTACATGAATAAAAACATTCATTCATTTGGTCAATTGTGCAACATTTACGAATCTTACAGTGATGGATCTAGGTGTCACAAGAATGGAACATTCCCTATTCTTCTATAGCTGAAATTAAACCATCTCTCAAGCTCTAGGTGGCAGAAAGCTTCATCTTGCCTATTGACTCTAACCTCCATCACTTTCAGATTCTTCTCAGTTTATTTTGGTTAATCACTCCAGCAATTTGGTGATCATCACTTCCCTTCTCTTCCCTTTCTCCACGGGGTGATCTCATTCATTCACTCATCAAATATTTATTGAGCTCCTACTATGCACGAGGATGTAGGAATTGAGGATATGGTGGTAAATAAGACAGAGTCCTTGCTCTTGGGGAGCATAGATCCCAGTGGGGAAGATGGACAATGAGAAAGCAAACAAATAAGTACATGAAAAAGATCAACAGTGATAAAAGCTCTACAGAGAAGTAAAGCAGTGCGTTGTGATAGAGGCCTCGGTAAGCAGGCATTCAAGCTGAGAACTGACTCATAAGAAAGAACCAGCCTTGAGAAAGGGGAAAGAGCACTTTGGGTGATGGGACCAGCAAGGGAATAGACTCTGAGGTGAGAAAGAGCTTGGCTACCTAGTTTCTGAAGTCTTCGAAGTCTTCCGTGGTCTCCAGCACTGGCAAAGCGGGTACTGCATCCCCATCCTGACCCAGAGCAATGCATGAGGCTGCCTCAGTCAGGGTGGGACTTGGGCAACTGGAAAATTTTGAGAGAAACTTTAGTATTATCTCAGAATTTTATCACACTAGTAAACATTCTTTGATAAACTTGTGCATTTCTTCCCTTTTATTTTATATTCCTTGCCTTGTTTATTTTTAGCTTTTGGTATAAAATGGAAATGGTACTAGGAAAGTCTAAATAGAACTTGATATGGCATAATTTGAAGCAAAGACAAGATGACCCTTTTCCTTTGGCGGGAGCATCATCTTTCTTGTAGGACCACACTGGCTAGCTGTTGCTCTTGCCATACCTGGACACCTAAACAAGGCAATGCATATCACAAAGTTGTTAAGGATCTTCTTTAGGCCAATGTGATTTTTTTAAAACATGCATCACAAATAAAATAAGTTTAGTGTTCTCCCTATATTTGTTTAGTTGTTCTTTATTCCTTGAGGCTATGTCATCTACCCATCCGTCCATCCATCCATCCATCCATCCACCTGTTAGGCAAATTTAGTTGAGCATCCAAGGTGAGCTCCTTCTCTGACTCCTTCAACCCTCCCTTATCTCCCTTCCTCAGAATCCCTACAACCTTTTTTCCCTACTGCACGGTTTAGCCCTTTATGACAAGTTACGTACATTATCCATTCTGATCGTTACACTGGTAGCAAGAATTAGGGCAAATATTATTCCCATTTTGCTAATGAGGAAACCAAGACCTGACATATATGAGTGCTCTATACTTCTATTAAATAGCCTTCTGCCTAATTTCTTATAAAGTTAAATGTACACTTTTGACCCAGCAATCCCACCCCAAGTTATTTGCCCAAGAGAATAAAAATGTATGTCCACACAAAGACTTATACCTGAATGTTTATCGTAGCTTTATTCATAATAGCTCAAGCTAAAATACCCAGGTGTTTCTCAGTAGGAGAGTAGATAAACAAACTGTGGTGTGTGTGTGTACAATGTCAAGCTACTCAGCCTCCAAAAAGGAACAAACTCCTGAGAGGCCAGAACATAGGTGAATCTCAAAAACGTTATTCTGAGCAAAAGAAGCCAGGCTGATAAGAGAACATGCCATGGAATTCCATTTATATGAAATTTTACAGCAGGAAAACGAATGTAGGAGGCAGAAAGCATATCAGTGGTTGTTTGGGGCCAGAAATGGGGGGCGGGGGGTATGTATGGACTGCAAAGGGGCACAAGGGAATCTTTGGGGCATGGAAATGTTCTACCACTTAATTGTGGTGGTGACAAGAGTGCATGCTTTTGTCAAAACCCGTTGAACTGTACACTTAAAATGGATGCATTTTATTGTATGCACTTTATATCTCAAGACAATTTAAAAAATACGTATCTACCTATAAAGTATATATATCCATATGTATGTACCTATATGTCTGTATAAAATTTCCCCCTCATCTGTACAAGAAGGGCTGTGAGGATCCAGGGAACTGTGTATAAGTCAGCAAGTTCCAGACAAGGAAGAAGCTATACCAGGAATGAGAATGTTTCTTAGCTTTGAGGATAACATATAATGAGCAGGTAGAAATAATTTCCAAAATGCAGGAAGCAGGCCACTACACAGACTTGAAGCTCAGCCCCCGGCAGATGAAGCCTCTGGCTGTTCTTACCAACTGTGAGATTCCAGTGAGGTATAATAAAGTGTAGAAAACTGAGGTGGCACTACCTGTGGCCTGGCCTTGGTAGAATAAGGGACAGAGAGGGGAGGAGTTGATGGTGGAGCAGGAGATGAGAGAAGAAAAGGAGAATATCTGGTCTAGTAAGTCAGCCAGGCCTCCCCTGAGACTCCAGGAGCCCCACCAGACCGCAGCTGCTTGCTGGCTGCCCCCAGAGTCTGGGGCTCTCCAGCGGGAATGAAGAGAAAACCTTTCCCAAATTGTCAACTCCACAGAAGATGGCTGCTCCAGCTAAATTAACAGAAATTGGTCCTTTTAGAGAATCTGACTTGGTGCTGGTCACCAGGGGCTCTGTGGTGTTCAACTTCTTGGCTCCAGATTCCTGGTCAGAGTGACACAGGGCAGCAGAGGTCAACAGGACTAGTGCCAAAATGGACATTTGTTGTTAATTCCCCTTTTTGTGATAATGGTGCTTGGATTGTCTTTCTCAGCTCTTAGTCCAAGTTGTCCTGGAGAGGACGGCTCCACCCAGGCTCTCAAGAGAGCAATGACTCAGGCTACAGTTAATCAGAGCTTCACGCTCCCCTGGCGTAGTGATTTCCTCAGGGATAGGCATGTGACTGCTCCCTCCCCAGAGCCAGAGGGATGCCATGAGACGTTTTCGGAGAGTGAGACTTTTCTCAGAAGAGCAGGATGTGAAAGTACTTTTCGCTCTGAAGCTAAAAACTGAGAGGATGTAGGGCTGGATCTGCTGTCACCATCTCGATTCTACTGGAGGCATCTCAAGGTGAGAGACGGAGAGAAATCAAGTCAAGAACACAGGAGAACGGTGCTTGGGCCCTGCGTCTAGCATGCCTGACAAGTCTATCCTTGTACTTTCTGTTTTCTCACTTATTTCCCCAATAAATCCACTTCTTGCTTAAACCAGTTGGGGTCAGGTTTTCTGTCACATGTAACTGAAATGACAAGCTCTTGTTGATTCCTGTCTGGAGTTTACCCACTCCACTCCCCCCACCCCCCATCTACTGCAAGTACCTCCTTCTCTCTCTCAAGACTTGCTGTAAGCAGCAAGCATCAATGAGTCCTTCCTGCTCCCCTGCCTCAGGTGCAGCTGACCCTCCTTTATTTCCCCACGCTATGCTCTGTACACACTTTATCACAGCACCTAAACTGCTTTAGAATCCGTGTTCTTATAGGGGTGACTCTCTTTCCCAGAAGCTGTAAAGCGATTGAAGGCAGGGGCTATCTGTCTGTGGGCTTTGTATCCTCTGAGTCTAGTCCAGTGTCTGACACATAGTGGTGCGTGACTAGTATTTGTTGCATGAATGAATGAATGAATGGGGAAAGAATCTACCCCGAAGTTTTCCAATAAGAGATGTTTGCATTTCAGCTGGTGGGCAGAGTGAGGCCATGGAGAACTGGGGATGGACAATGGAAAGAACCAGTCTTTCTGTCCTCCAGTCAGTCTGTCTGTGTATCTGAATGTCCTTGGGCATCATTCAAAGCTGGGACTCCCAGGCTAGGAGAGTGACTCATGATTGGGAATAGGAAGTTCAGGGCTGTTTAAATGCTACCTATGCCCAGCACTGATTTTTGTGGCCAAACTTAGCTCTCAGAGGGGGAGCTCAGTGGGCAGCTCCGGAGAGGCGGGGACACAAAAGCCAAGAAAATGAGGTCGAGGGTGAGGGAATAGTTTCTAAGCATTTAATAAATTCTTACTGAGCAATTGAATTGGTTTCTTATAGGTACTCTTTTCTCTCCATTAATATGAAAAGCTGAATGAAATTGTAGATATGACCTATAGCAGAATAAAATGACATTAAGGATGTAAACAGAAAATGTTTGAAGCATCAAATGATTTTCTAAAGTGTCCTCAAGGCAATATTAGTGAATAGTCTGATTAACTATTCTGTTTTGGTGCACTGAGCTTGTTGACTTTTCCTATTTCCCAAATCGGAAGGTCACCAATCTCAAGCTCAATCATCTATTGGCTAAAAGACTTTGGGCAAGTCGTTCAACGTATCAAGGGTATAATCTGATCACCTTTTCAGTGGAGCAATAAAACCATCATCCTCACTTACATCTCACAGTTGTAATGAGGAATAGATGAAACGAGAGAAGGAGGATAAAGTTAGCTTGCATACCTTTGTGTTTCCCATCCTGTGCTGTTTGTTTCATAGACTGCATCTGTTTTGATTTTCTTGGTTGCAAGTGACAGAGAAAAACAGCCCAAATGGCTTTAAGCAAAAACAAGATACATTGGCTCTTCTAACTGAAAGATTCAAAGATAGATGTAGGCTCCAAGGGTATCACTGGAACCCAGTCAATCTCATCTCTGTTCTCTTCAATGTTGGCTCAGTTTCCAAACATTACCGTCTTTTAGGGTAATGAGATGCTTCTAGCGGCAGCAGACTGCATTCAAGTCTATTAGAAAGGAAGAATTATCCTTTTCCTAGGATTCCCAGCAAAAATCTTGTTGAATCTTATTGACTGTTTGGATCATATGCCCCTTCCCAAACCAGTCATTGCAACCAAAAGAAAAGTCATATTCTTTGTGATTGGTTGGGCTGAGTCACATGCCCATACCTTGAGTCAAGGATGCAATCACCCCCACCATCATTTTATGAACTGAGAGAGGAAGAGTTGGTGATCTCCCTGAGGGAAATTGTGCTACAGTTACCAGTAGGGAGAATGGAAGCTGAGTGACAGAACAACTCGTCAATTACCCATATGTAACTCTAATTCCTCAGGCCACACAAGGGTGGTGGTAGTGGAGGAGGCAGAAGAGAGGGACAAACAGGGTCACAAGAGCAAACTAGAATTCCTATGGCTTTATCCCCACCTGTTCAGTGACAACTCCAGCGCCTCAGCTTCCTCTCAAATTATTTTTGGAGTCCCTGGAGACTTTAGCGAGGAGTCTCATTTGTACTTGTAAGACAGTTCTTTTGGGTAGCACTCAGGACTTGTAACCTCTTCCCCCTTTGCTGTGGCTCCTGTGATGTTTCTGTGGCTGCCAAGGCCAAGGTACCCATAGCACAGCACGGCTGCTGCAGCCTCCAATGCCCTCCAGAGGCGGCAGAGACCCCGCACACTTTGCTGAAAGGACCAAACCCTTAAAAAAATGGTGTCTCTTCCCACTTCTCCAACAGGGGCTCTGCCTGAGGACAGTACCCTTCACTCCCCTTTCTGCCATTCAGTCCCTCTTACCTGACAGATGAGGATCAGGTGGTGTGTGCCCAGCCAACAGGTAAGCCAGGGGCTGGGCTGGGGCTCAACTATTTGTGGTTGTATAGCCGAGGACATGGAGCCGAGGAGTCCAGGGCAATTCCTGGATGCAGCGCCCTGTTAAGTCCCAGCTAAGAGTGCAAGTACACAGGGAGTAGGGGAGCAATAGCTGAGGAGCACCAAGGTGGAGAGGCGGTCCTGAGCTTGAGCTGATTGCCTGGTGAGCATCCCACAGCTGCTCTCCCAGAGCTGCTGGCCTGGGCAGGCATGGTATTCTGAGAGGGGCTATGCTTATAGATTTTGGTCAAACAGCCCTGTGTGTTACTACCTGCTCTTTCTCGCAGTCCTCTTACACTGTGAGTCCCTGGCGGCAAGGCTGACCATCATTCTACATGCTAGACTACAGGGACCCATGCCTTTCCTTCAGGGGTAGCTTATTGTTGCGCTTGGGCAGGTCCAGTGTTCCAGCTCTTTCTCCCTTAGAGTTTCCTCTCTTCTTCATGCAAATTCATGACTGGAAAGGATGGCAGCAGTGGCGTTGACTGCCCTGCTGGTCCTCCAGGCAGTCCTCAAACCCTGTAGAGTAGACATTGTAAATAATAATAACGACATCTAATATTAATCGAGAGCTGTGTACCGGGCAGAATTCTAAGGGCTTCACCTGTGCCATCTCCTTCACTCTTCACAGCAATCCTCTGAGTTAGGAACTATCATTATCCATAGTTCATAGATGAGGTCATTGAGGCAAAGAAAGTTTCAGTAAATGTAACTCTACCATGAGGCCGAGTATTTTTCTGTCTCCATCACTGATGTGTTTTCAGTGCCCAGCACAGCATCTGACTTATAGTAGTTATTCAACAAATATTTAATTGATGGATGTACAGTGGATGCTATGGTGAGCCTCCTTGGTCTCTCATTTAGGACGAAGGCGTTCATTCTCCCAGCGCCTGGGATGTTGGCTGCTAAGAGCTCCCGGTTGGCATCTGTCTAGGAATTTCCCACAGGACAAGATTTACAACCACTCCCTAAGGACAGCACCCAGTGGCTGGTCTACACAGGAGTTAAAAGATCAGTCCCAACTTGAGACTATTCCAAAGGACCATCCCGGCTCCCCCTGGGGATGGAATCAGCTAGGCCTCTGTTGCATCTGCATTGCAGTTCAGTCTCTCTCTGCCCAGTCTTGCTTTGCTCCCTCCTTTGTAGGTGTTGTTACTGACTACACCCCTCAATGAACCACCTGCATGCCAGTCTCCATCTCAGAGTTTGTTTCCAGGGAACTGGACCCAAGGCAGATGGAATGTGTTACTCACTCAGCCTTGTGGCTCTCACTTCAACAATCCTCTCTATAGATGGGCCTGTTTTCTAGAGCTGTTTGAGGTGACATGGCAGCTGGTTGCTCCACAATGTGCCATTGCTGCTGCAAAAGTCTTTACTATCCGCACTGAAACTTCAAAAGTTCATTCAGCAAGATGCCACTTCTCGTCACTGCTGCTTTCACTAAAGCGGAAATTCTTTGTTCAGCCCTGGTGGCCAGAGATGGCACTCTCGCCACCCTAGGGCCCAGTGCAGATCCATGCCCAGGCCGCAGCGATAGTTCAAGACACAAAGAAGGATGCGTCTTCCCTTGAGATTCTCTCAGGAGGTCCACCCACGCTTTACAGCCCTCCCTATGCACCCTCCATCCTGGCGACCCTCTCCAGTCAGACCAGCTGCCAAGGCTTCATGACCAGCACCAGTGTTCCCCCCATGAGCTAACGGCACCTCAGCCATTACTTCAGTCTCTCCTTCCTGCAAGGTGAATTCCCCTGGAGCCCTCTTGCTCTTTCTTCCCATCTGCCTGTCACCAGGGCCACATCATGCACTGTTGAACCATAAGATGGGCCCAATTCCTTCCCTGGGTTCTTCTGTAAATTTGCCTGACTCTCCACTCCCCTCACCTCTCCCCGGGAACAGCCAGGCTCTGAGAATATTGAATATATTGAACAGGGAGCAAAGGTAAAGGTGCAACATCTGCTCGTGGAGACAGGATTCAACGTCTTGTTATGTACAGCAGAGGAGTTAAGAAGTCAGATAAACCTGGCTTCGTTACTTACCCATGTGCAACACGCGGCTACTTCATTAAGTTGTTAAGATAACTAGATAGGGTAACGCATGTAAAGTGCTTGGCATCGTGCCGGGCATGGAGTGAGTGCTCAATACCTGGCATGTGCCGGTTACTAGGTCTTTGTCTCTCGGTTCTAGACCCACCCTTCTACGCTCTGCTTTGTGGTGCTGGCTCTGTCTGGGACTCTGCAGAACACTTTTCTGCTTTACCAGCTACTCCCTGTTGGCCTCTGCCTGGACCAACTAGAGGGAGACCTGGAGACTGGAGGAGGGAGGAGGGCCTTGCTCCTCTCCTGGGGGCTCGTATTTACTGCCTGTGCCGGTGGGCATCATGTCAGCAGTGCTCACTCATCCCGGCAGAGGCAGTTCCCTCCTGGAGCAGGCTGAGGCAGCACTCCCCTCCGTGCAGGGCCAGCTTTGTTGCACGCTGCAGAGACCCAAGCAACGATGCGCTGGCGCCCCGATCCCAGAGCTCCCTGCTCGCTCCTCCAGCTTCTTCCTCATTTCCCCACCTCTTGGAGGATAACTATTTCCTGCTACTGCTCTGAATCCTTCATGTCCTCTTTTTACCTTTTCAGTCACCTAGTCGACAACCTTATGCCTGGTTAACAGTTTTTGATGTGAAATTGTCACTGCTCAGACAGCTGATGTGGTTTCTGTCTCCTGACTGGACCTTGAGTGATATCACAGGCTTTCCGTTTTACCAGTGACCAAACAGGGGTTTGTGTTGGTTAAGGAGTCTCCCAAGGTCACAGAGTGGCTCTTTGGGATTGGGATCCAGGTCTACCCGCTCTATAACACACCACACTGCCCCCTCTCCAGGTCACTCTCATTTTCATCCCTGCCTCGGCCTCACCCAGCACGTGGTGGGATGTATTCCACCCACTACACCAGGGCCTGAAGGAAGGATCAGGCACGGCTGCTGCGTGGCTAAAAATGTGACACGAGTGCCTCCAGAAGCCAGTCTCCTCTCAAAAGCCTCTGTTTAAGAAAGTTATATTAACCGACTTCTGATTTTTTCATTAAGTAAAAAGGAATAAATAGGAAATCAGTAATAAAGCTTTTAGATGATGGTGAATGGAAAAGGGTTCCCTAAGGGTTGTGCAATCCTCTTGATGGAAGCTGATGCTCTAGGCCTGACCCAGAACTCTGTGGGGAAGAGAGCCCCTCAAAACACAGCTATTTTAATTCTACCGTTATCTTAAAAAGTGTTTTACAGAGCATTTTTTGATGGAAGACAGGTGGTCAGAGGAAAGAAAGGGAGTTAGGCCAAGAGAACTCTTTGACATCAAACAATGATGGACTGCTCATCTTTAAAAGATGAGAAAGCAGCATCCTAATAGACTATTTGGGGAAAAGGCACAATGAGATTACTGGGAATCTGGCCAAAGTAGGGACAATTATTGGATGTTTCTGACTTTGTTCAGAATATTCCTGGCACTTAATGTCTCTATAATGCCATAGAGATAGAAGTTTTTCCTAAGATGAAGGATGCCACAGCCCATTATCAGAAATTGAGCTATATTTTAATTTTACTATAATGAATATCTAATTAGAAATGATATCCCAAAGAAAACAAATGAGTTGTTAAATAATCATTGTCAAGAAATAATGAGCAATGTCGTTAGATGAATGGGAAAGACCTACTGTTTGTGAAAACAGAAAATCCAGTCCAGCTGGTGGGTCACCACCCAGGAATGAGGGCAGGATTCCCGTCCAGGAGGAGATAAGTTGTTATGCTTGATGTTTCTCCTCTAGCAAAACAAGGTCATGTAAGCAAAGAGTCATTTTTATAAGCCTGAAGAACTAAGGCCACTTAATTTTGTATCACCACAAAAGAATGTTCCTAGGAAACTCACTGACAAATATAATTTTTGTAAGACATTGGTTCTTAGAATCATGGCAGGGAGTTGAATTTAAAAATTTGCTAAATATTAAGTGTTGCCAAATCAAAGCCAAGAAAAGTGAATATCTAGCTGTTTCTCTCTTTTCTAGTATCCCAATATCTTGCTTTTTCATGGAGTGTGTTTTACTTGGCTATTTCTTGGAGGCTGCTGTTGTTTGTGCTATTTAAGCACTACTGAATTTTAAAGAAGGAAAAATGACAGAATCTACTGACTTTTCTACTGGTCTGAAAGGGCTTCCTAATGCAGCATATATTACAATCTTTCGTATGACTGTGACCAAGAACACTGTTTTAGAGCATTTCCTAAAATTATTTTTCTCCATTCTTCAAGTCAGCAAGGAAAGCAGAGAGAAGTCAGCAATGTCAGTTGTGTGGTGTCCTGGATAAGATCACAAGCTTCAAGGGCCAGGAGATCTGAGTTTGGAGTCTTGGTTCAGTCATTCACTAGCTGTGTGATCTTGGGCAGATTTCTTAACCTCTCTGAGCCTTAATTGCCTCATCTATAAAATGAGGTGATGATAGTAGTCACCTCACAGGATTGATGCATAAAGTAGATTATATGCCTGGCACATAATATGTGCCCAGGGAGTTACTGTTAAATGAAAATACAGGGGCCTGGAACAAGATCGGAGTGAAGGTTGCCTCTTGCCAAAGCAGCAACTGTGTATGATAAAGAAAGACTTCCATGAAGTTCATTGAAACTATTACTCATCCATATTTATTGAACTGTTGCTGCATAAAAAGAGCTTAGAATGTGGGGCTGGCCCAGTGGCGTAGTGGTTAAGTTTGCATGCTCTGCTTTGGTGGCCCGGGCTTCATGGATTAAGATCCTGGGGGTGGACCTATGCACCGCTCATCAAGCCATGCTGTGGTGGCATCCCACATATAAAGTAGAGAAAGATTGCCATAGATGCTAGCTCAGGGCCAATCTTCCTCACCAAAAAAAAGAGCTTACAATGTGCTAAGTAAGATACAACCCATGCTTTCAAGGACTTTACAGTCCAGTAGGGGCATAAAAGAACTATCCACATAACCGGTACAGAGGCTAAGCAGGGACCTGAGGATGAGACCAGCCCTGACTCTGGGGAGCCTCAGGATGGAGAGTCATGGGGCTCCCGAGAGCCAGAGGTGGGCAGTTCACGTGGTAAGCTTGTCCCGGGGGAGGTGACAGGGCCATTTCAGGTGGAGGAAACAATATGAACCAAGAAACGGAGGTGGCAGACTCTGAAGTCTTTTGGGGGAACAATGACGTGTTTGGCCGAAGCACAGGGTGGAGGTGGGAGAAGAGGAGGAAGTAAAGCCTGCTGGAGCCAAGCTGTGGAGGGCCCCGAATGGTAAGGAAACTAGGAGTTTTGTTGGTTGTTTTGTTTTGTGTTTAAATAGGTGGTAATAGGTAGCCAAAGGTAGCATCCAATGTGCTCAAGTCTCTTTTGCCTTCTTCCTCTCCAGCTAGGCCCCGTCTCTCTCCCCTCCCTTCCAGCCATACTTGTTGAAAGTCTTCCCTAAATACTTTGTCTGAAATTCAGATGCTTCTAAACCACGGCAACCTGGCTTCTGGCCCATCATTCTGCTTGGAGCTGCCTTATCCTGCACATCAGTGACCTACTTGTTGCCACTTTGCGGTCCCTAACCCGTTGACACACGGACTGTTGCTCCCTCACCGTCTTCTCTTGGCTTCCATAACCCAACCTTTCCTTGGATTTCATCCACCCCATCGGGCTGCTCATTCTCATCTCCTTAGCAGGCTCCCTCCCTCTGCCTAACTCTCAGTCTACCTTGGGGATCTGACCTCACGCCTCCTCCCTTCTCCTCCTCCTCTCTCCCTGAGGGATCTTACCGCTCCTCTTCGGTTCCACACCGCTTGGCTGCCGTGCTGAGAATGCCGAGACCCCCATCTGCAGCCCAGCCCTCTCTCCTGTGCTCCTGAACTACATTTCCGCTCGTTTTACAGACAACGCCGCTTGATGTCCCTCAGGCACATTAAGACCCACGGGTCCAGCTGAACTCAGTGGCTTCCCCCATCCTGTGGTCTCTGTCTTAACAAATGGTATGACAGTCCACTCACTGCCTGAGCCAGAAATCCGGTGTCAGCTCTCTCCTTTCCTTCATTTCCCACGTCCAGACACCGAGTGTCATTGTTTCTGCCTGTGCCTGCCCCTGGAACGCATCTACCTCTCTCCTTCCCCGTTGTCATTGTCCTATAGTCTCTGCTGGTCCTAAGCGGTCTTACAGTCTTACCTTTTCCCTCCATCCATTCTCCTCATTGAAATCAGGTTGGTTCTTCTTTCTTTTTTGAAATGGAAATATTGCCCCCTTACTTGAGTCCTGCAGTGGTCTCCGTTACTCTTAGGCATGAGTCGCAGACTCAGCACAGCTTATTGGCTCTATAGGATCTGCAGACCTGCCCCTGAAATGGCAAGTGGATTTTTCCAGTTTAATGGCTCCCCATTGCCCTCAGGATACAGGCCACACGTGGGGTCCCTAAGACCTTTCGTTTTCTGGCTCCTGCCTGCCTCTCCAGCTCATCCCTGGACTCTCGCCTTTGTGTCCCCTGCCCTCCAGTCACCCTGAGCCTCTTCCGGGTCCTGGGATGGGCCACGGTCTCCTCTGTGCCCAGCCGTGCACCTGCTGCTTCCTCTGTGTGGAGCGTTTGTCTCCCTTTCCGCACCGGGCAGGACTTCTTTATTTTTTTTACGATTTTCCTTGGTCTCTTCCTCCAGGGAACCTTCTTAAGCTTTGAAGTCTAGGTTAGGGGCCCCTACTATGTGTTTCCATTGTCCCTTTTGTTGCCCAGAGCTTTGATGCTTTTGCATTGTGATTGTCAACACACTTGTCAGATTTCCTTGTAATGTAGGCTGTAAGGTCTGTGTAGGAAGGTCTGTGTCTATCTTACCCACTCCTATATTCCCAGCACCACCCACCAGTGCGTGGCACATAGTAGGTATTCAACGAGTATGTGTTAGGTGAATGAATGCATGAATTCAACAGAAGTTATTACTATAATAGCAAAAAAATAGAAACAGCAGCTATTAAATATTATAATCCATTCAATCCCTATATATTAAGGACCTATCACGTGCTGGGCACTGGGTTAAGAAACAGATTATGAAAAAGCTACAGAAATATGGCAACATGTTTAAAACGCAATCTAATGTAAAATAAATAAATAAACAAAACCAGAATACAAAACTGCATGTACACTATGATTACAGCTCTGTAAAGTATGTAGGCAGCAGCCTGGTGTTGTGCTGTGGTTTTTAAGGTTTTCTATTTTTAGTTAAAGGCTTTTTGTTCAAAAGAAATGTTAGAAGCCCAACATATAAAACAGAAAAGAGCAGAGATTTTCTGCTTGACGTGGGGGCGGGGGCCAGAGCCTGCCCGCGCTTCCCCCGCCTCTCCCCTCTCCTCTGCCCCTGCATGGCCCCCACTACTCCCAAGCCGGAAGGCAGCAGCCACTGTGGCATGTTCACAGAGCATTATTTGAAAAGCCCCAGAATAGGCTTCTGGTTAAAGATTGCAGTTGAAAAGCATGCACTTTTCTTTGATCCCTTCAAAATGCCACTAAAATGACAGCAAAGCAGCCCAAAAGGCCCAAGTCTACAAGGACAGAGAGAGTGAGTGAGGAATCAATGTCGACTCATTTTTTGGAACTTGAACCGGGGCTGCATGAGTGGAGGCTAACCGAGCAGAGCTGAGAAACCCGAAACCTGAGTGTCTGCAGGTGGGGACTGTTGAAAAGGAAGCCAGCTCGTGGCACGGCACCCCAGAGAGGCCCTGGAATTGGAGGCAGGCTCTTCTGAGACAGAGCGGAAGAGGCAGGGCTGCACACAGGAGGTTGGTGGAAAGTCCTCTGAAGGAGCAGTTGGATCCCTGACTCCTTCGCCTTCTCTCAGCATCCAAATGACTACCTTTCTCCCAGCCCAGCAGTAGCCAGGTTTATGCTCTGCGGAAAGTGAGCCAGAAGAGGCTCCAGACTCAGGGACACAGGCCAGGCAAGGGGGGCAGAGACACCTTACAGACAGAGGAGAAGTAACTGATTGGTCTAGAGTTGGACGTGTGACCCAAACTGGACCAACTGAGTCCATCTTTGCCATTTTTATATTGAGGCTGAGAGAGAAAAAGCAGAGTCAGAAGCCATGTTTCCCCTCCACATAGAGGAAGCCCATCTGAGATAGGAAAGAATGGAGTCAAACACAGAGGAGAGAGAAAGAGAAAGAAAGAGAGGGAGAGCAAGAGAGAGGAGAGAGAGAGGGAGAGAGATCGTGTGTCCTAAACGTTCTAGTCCTTGAGGTTACTGGTTCTGACTGGTTCCTATCGCCCTCCCTTCAATTCTGTAAACTACCCGGTACCCTTCTGTGTTAGTTTCCAAGGGCTGCCATAACAAAGTGCCAAAGATTGGAGGCTTAAACAACAGAAATTCATTTCCTCATGGCTCCAGAGGCTAGAACTCTGAGATCAAGGTGTCGGCAGAGTTGCTTTCTTCTCAGGCTTCTCTCCTTGGCTTATGGATGGCCGTCTTCCCCCTTTGTCTTCACATCGTCTTCGCTCTGTGTTGTCTGTGTCCTAATCTCCTCTTCTTATAAGGTAACCAGTCAGACTGGACTAGGGCCCACCCTAATGGTCTCATTTTACTTTGCCCCCTTGAAGGCCCTATCATCCAGATACAGTCACATTCTGAAGTGCTGGGGGTTAAAAGTTCAGTAAATGACTTTGGGGGGAGGACACAATTTAGGCCATAACAACTAATGTGGACAAGAAGTAAATAGCTTTTGAAGTAACTTAAGCTATTTCTAATTTACTTTCTACCACTTGCACCCAAAGAGCTCTGACTTCTGGTTCGCTCAGCTCTTGTGTCCTGCCTGCCTTGTGGGTGTGACGGTCTTCCTTAACTCTTTGCCAAATCTGCACTGCCAGTCACCTTTCCATGTTTGTTTCTTAAAACGAGAAGTGCACAGCCTTTGGAGCTGGAATATCAGACTAGCAGAACTCTACAGTGACGTGCTCATTAGGGGTCTGATCTTGGAGTTCTCTATGCCTCGATTTCCTCACCTGTAAAATGAGGACGATGATGACAGCAGCTTGTTGGGAAGATTCAATGTGTCCATGAATGTAAAGCATTTGGAACAGAGACTGACGTATGGTGAGTGTTACTTAAGTGTGTGCTGTTATCTATTCATTCAGTAGTCTCTATAGGAAATAACTATGTGTCAGGAACATGGTGGATGCTTAACAAATGTTTATTAACTCTGCTTCATAAATGTTTGTGCTATAATAAGTAGCTCTTAAGGGTAACTTCAAATCTTCGTTAATCAGTATATTGCTATCTGCCAATTAAGGATGTCTTTATAACAGTCTTTTTCGTTGGTTAGTCAATGACCACTATAAACAACTGTGACTCTGGACCACCTATCTTAAATGCTTTAAGCAAGTATAGAGCCATTTTCTTATGCTTTAGAAGCTCTGTTGTTTAGGACGAGAGTCTTGGGTAAAAGTCGGGCTTGCTGCTTCTGGTCCTGCCTGCCCACTGCGCTGTGAGACCGGACAGAAGTCTCAGGTTCTTGGGCTCTGGCTTCTTCATCTACAGCCTGAGGCTGGACCCATCTTTAGGGTCTCTAACTCTGACATTCCATGTTCCTTATCTTCAAAAGAACAACTTATATGAGCTGCTCAGATCCTTTAAAAGTGACATACCCTCTCCTTTCCTACTTTGAATATAACTTTTAGTAATTCTGACACATAGTATTAATAGTAGGTGTATTCCTGGGCATCCATTACATGAATGAAAAATAAACTATTAAAATTGGGTAAAGATCAGTATCAGTTACAGTATCTTTTAATAAGTTGAGCATTTTATTTTTTTTAATGAGTAGCCCTCCTCCCAAAAGAAACCTGTAATATAGTAAGAAAAAAATTAAAAATGGTATTTTATTTTATGGAATTTTAACTCCTTGGCCATTCTTAGTTTCTTCAGAATAGTGTTTGAGTCCTGACCAGGCAGTCAGTTGGTCAGTCAGTCCGCAGTGTAGAGTCTCTGGCCCCGCCGGGAAGTTGGGGGCCAGGATGGGGGAGTTGCGGGGGAAGAAATGCAAAATCCGTGATGTCTGCTCTTGATGCAGTGCCCATCTTGTCTGGGAACACTAGCACAAAACACTCAGAAATATGAACACGCGCACACTCCAGTGTGTGCAAAGTAACTTCACACTCTTTCTTTCATTCACTAAGGATGTCCTGACTGCCCACTCTGTTCTGGGGATGGTGCTGAACCAGGCGTGCTCTGGTCCTCATGGAGTCCACATCTTAGTTAAATGTGCGTCTCTGAAGAAAAGAAGAAGGTGAAAGGAAAGTGAGGATGACACTGCCTCTGTCAGCCTTGTCTGCCGGTTCACACCCAAGCAGCGGGGGCAGCTCCCCCTCCCCGGCTCTGGGGATCCCCGAGGTGGGGCTCTGCTCTGGGAAGCAGCCGTGGGCCTTTTGTATCTGACGGACAGAGCAGATTCCTGTTTAACAGACCCTCCTCGATACGTTATCTTCAGTAATAATAATGAAATGAAAATCATAATAACGGACAGAAAAGAAGCACAATGAGATTTTTCTTTTATTGAACATTCTATCTATAATCACGCCAATAAAAATAACTACGTAATAAAATAAATTTTACAAGATCACAAAAAAGGGAAAGGTAAGGGATTAATACTTTTTAATCACATTAATTTTTTCAAGTGAAAGTGAAAAAACATACCAGCATACTAGCCTGCCACAGAAATGAAGAATAACATTACAGGTTAATAGTAATTAAGTAACAATTAAATAAGAAAAATAACGAGAAGGGATGAATTTCAATTTTTAAAGATGTTATTCAAATGCAGTAAAATATTACATGCATGAACTAAAACTGGCACTTAAACAAAAATACTATCCCTTGCGGTCTGCACTGTTTGCTTTAAATTTTAACCATAAATAAAAGTTCTAAGTGGTCACACAGAATGAGAGAATCGAACTGAATGAGAGAGAACTGCAGGAGCTCAAGGTCCATTAAACCACGCCTGCAGTTGTTTATTTCAAATCCGTCTCAGTGTGGAAGCAGAGAGTTCCACCACAGTCGGAGACATGGATGTGCTCAAAACAACCACGGGTGGTTCTGAACCATCGGAGCTTAACTCTCAGACAAGTGCATGTGGACAGGCCCATTTATGCCAGGGCTCCTCCGAGTTAACTTCTAGGCAGAATACAATGTTGTGAAAGGGTAAGCAATAAGATGCGTGAATTTTACTTATTACAAAATTAAATAGTAATCACAGAAATTTTTTAGAACTTAGACCAACAAAAGATTTTGGGGGAGGAAGAGTATTTTCCATTGTATCTGCCATTGTGTAGAATTGGCAGTGTGTGACGATAGTAAAAGCAGACCAACTTTTAGTCTGTTTTATTATAGTTTTAAAATTTTCTACATACAATGCACCCCTTATTGCCTGCGACCACTCCTGTCAGTACTCCCGGGACACTCATGCCACAGGGAATGAGGACAAATAGTATAGGAACTATGACTCAAAGCCAGATTATTTATTCTGTAAGCCCCTCCTGCCCGCCCTCCCCATTGCAGGCCCAGTGGACACAGGGAACCTCATGAAGCCCCAGCGGATATGCTGAATCTCACAGCCGAGTGAGGAGGCTGCCTGAGGCTGCTCCTCATGGGTTCTGAAATGATAGCATAAGCCGTTTGTCTCCTGGGTGAGTGCAAAATAGAGTGAGGGTGTGTGTGTGGGCTGATGTTCGGCAGGGTGGTGAAGAGCACTAAGAATAAACAGAAAATGAATTTGTGCCCTCTTCTGGAAACAATGGGAAATTTTGGTTTTAAAGTGACTGTGGATTTAAATAGGCTCTCCCTTCGAGAAGTTCAAAATACCTCACAGACACTGTTTAATTCATATTTTCAGTTTTCGTGTGAGTTTGGCAAGAGATGCCTACTAGACGTTTAATAAGAGGAAATTGGGAAAGGACATTCAGTGATTTCCCCCCAGCGTGAATTTATGAAACAACAGATGAGTTTTCGATATATCTATAGGAAAGGAAAGGAATCAGACCAAATCAGTAACAGGCCACTATTTAAAGTTATTACTTAGGAGCATAATATGACAGTATCGGGCACAGTTGAAGATGGACATTCGCAGTGACCCAGCCATTCCAGTTGTAGATACACACCACGGGAAACCTCCCGGATGTGCACAGGAAGACTTGCGTGAGAATGTTCTGACACACTGAGTTTATTGGGCTCAGCCATGCTTTTCTACTCGATGCTACCAATGACTCTAGGAAAATCACCTTCTTTTGGGCCACAGAGGGGTGATTTGATCATTGTTATAGAGAGGCTCACAGAACTCCGTTGCTACAGAAGCCATGCAGTTGCAGCGTTCCTCCTGCTCAGCCAGCTGGGCCCCTTGCATGGCTGCCCCGGGTCTCCCAGCTCGCTCACGGCACAGCCCAGTTATCACCCTATCTTGTGCCTCACTGCAGGCCTCTTCTCTCCTACCCTGAGCCCTCTCTGTCACCGCTGAGGCACAAGACACAACAGGACTGCCAGGGGCACACTGGCTTGATAGCCCCAGGATGCTGCGGGCTTCAGGTACAAAGGGACTGTCCCTGGCTTGTGCCTGCTCACGGGGCGGTAGATGCCACTGCTGCTTCCTGGTGGCTGCCAAGAGGAGCCTGGAAACAACACCCGGCAGAAGTGCGGGAAGTTAATACCCAATGAAGCAAATTTTAACCACGGAGAGAGAGAGGATGAAAGAGAACCTATGGATTCTAAGGAATCCTACAATTTCTGGAAACTTCCCACATGACCGAGCAAGCAGTTGTGCTTTCTAGTGAAGCAGGGACTGACTCTTGACAATCCACCTTCTGTCTGCTTCCCTCCTCCCTGCCTCATTGCCCTTCTCCCTTCACTTTGCTTCCTCGGGTCTGCATCCTTCCAGAAAAGCTTTAGAATGTAAATTTTGCCCAAGGCTATAATTTTTAGGGAACTCAGACTCAGACAAAGAATGTTTACTGCAGCAAAATTGTCACAATGCTCAGACATTGTTTTATGATCACAAAAAGTGATTAAACCATTAGTACAAAGAAAAATAGGGAAAAATAGAGAAAAAACGGAATTTCAAAGCTAGAACCTAAAATTAAAACACGCACTCACAGTGTGAAGAATAGCCTGTGACTTAGAATTCCCTTCAAGTCTTTCTCTGCTGCTCACCTGCAAGCCGTCCTGTAAACCTTATGTTTTAAATGATGACAATATTGTGAAAAGCTGTCAGTTCCTTAAAACATACTTAAGTGTATGGATGCCAATGATTAGTCTAGAAAAGAGAAAAGCAATATTCAGAAGAGCGTTATTTCACATACAACTTTAATACAATTTATTTTGTAAAATTGACCAGTTTCAGGAGTTTGTCCAAAAGTTATGGGTTAGGTGACCTCAGATTAAAAACTCAGATCTAGCCATCACTTAAAAGTTACATCTCTTTAAGTTTCAATTTTCTCTTCTTTTAGGTAAGGATAAGATAGTACCTAAGTCATAGGGGTGGCATAGGTTTTAAATGAGATAATTCAGTGTCTGGTACATAGTGCTTAACAAACATTATTGTCACCCATTGTAGTCCCATGAGGAAAATCAGTTCTTCGTGAGCAAAAATTGGTGCTGAACAAAACTACATTTATGCTTGTCATCTTGAGAAAGAGGAATTACACTCGGAGCTTTCGCCATGGAAACAGCATATGATTTTTTTCATCATTTTAAGTGTGTATATGTGTGTGTGTGTATGTAAACACATTGAACCCACTTTGTTGAGCACCTACCTTAGGCCTGGCATTTTTCTAGGCATGAGGGTAGATGGAGATCAAGACGGATTAGGTCCCTGTTCTCAAGGATTTCTTGTTCATGAAAAGCCAATTGTTATTTTTTGTTCGTTTATTTGTTTGCTGTTTCAGAAGGAAAAGTTCAACCCTTGGCAGGGTGTCAAGAGGCCAACATCCCAGGACAGAATAGAAACCTAAAGTTTGTATTTTTGATACCCCAAGTGCTCTTTTGAAGGAATTCGAGAAATGTCTGGTCTCTGGGAAGTTGTGGAAGGGGCAGAAGGAGAACAGAGTCCAAGCGCCAGAGAGCACAGGTGTGGACAGTTGTCCCAGGGAGGTGATGCTGCACAGAAAGTGTTGGGGGCATGGACCGTAGCAGGACCACAGCAGGGACAGCGCTGTGTCAGAAGCCCTGCCCAACCAGGCTCCTCTCCTGGCTGTCCAGCCTTCGGCAGCGAGGTCGAGGTGGTAGATCGCAAGGCCCCAGGGCCCGCCCAGCTGAAAGTTCTGCCCTCCCAGGGATGGGAATTGACTCCTCTACACCTGCAGGAGCAAAGTACGGTTCTGCCACTGTCTGGTTGTCTGGCGCTCACCTCTCACCTCTGTGTCACAAGCCAGGTCACCATAAGCCCAGGGAGGACTTCCCCTTTCCTTGGGAATTACCAGTTCCGTGAAACTAATTATCGTAAACCATATGTACAGACTTAGTGTGTGAGCAGAGGCCTTCACCAGACTATCTTTTAACATTAAAACTCATCTTCAAGTGCTCACTGTGTTCCAACCACACTTGTCTTTTTCTCCTGTTCTTCAAATATACCTTATTTCTGTTTCAGGGTCTTAGCACATGTTCCCTCTGCCTGGAGTCCTTATGCCCAGATCATCACATGGCAGGCTTCATACTGTTCAGGCTTCAGCCTAAATGTCACCTCCTCAGAGAGGCCTTCCCTGACCACCCTATTTCATGTCGATTGCCCTACTTGCAGCCCAGACAGTGTCTAATATATTACCTGATTCCTTCCCTCCCCCTTTCTCTCCCTCCTTCCCTTCTGTTCTTCTATTTTCTTGGTCATCGGGTGAAAAGTGTTGAGTCAATCATACACCTTAGTTCATGGTGTACTGTTATCACTCTTCTTCCATGGATATTTCTCCCGTTCATCCCTGGTTTCCATTTCCATTCCTTCTGCTTCCACATATGCATCCACTATAAGCTATTAGATATATATCCTTTGGTATAAATGCAATGTTGTAAAATGTCAGGTGTTGTTTTGTATATGTTTTAAATTTTTATTAATAGTATTGTGCAATAGACCTTGTTCTATTTCTTATGCTTTGCACTCAACAGTGGGTTTTAAAGATCCACCTATATTTGCTATATGTACCTCTGGTTCACTGCTTCCAACTGATCCCCAGCATTCGGTAGTGTGCATTCATCCCCTCAGGATGCATCCAGCTCCCAGATTCCATATACAGCTCTACAGCGAGCATCCTCATCTTTACTCCTTTATGGACCTGGGTGAGAACTGATCTGGATATATACCCATGGAAAGGATTGCTGGGCCATATGTATATGCATATTTATATACACGTAAGTTCTAAATGCTTTACATATATTAAATCACTCAATCCTCACAATAACTCTATGGGGTAGATGTTACTGTTATTCCCATTTTACAGATGAAGAAACTGAGGCACAGAGAGGTCAATGACTTGCTAAAATTTAGTAAGTGGCAGAGCTGGGCTTTAAATTGTAGGTGACTCCCTCCAGGGAAGTATAAGAAGAGCCCCCAGTGCCACAGCCTGGGCTTTCCTGCCCCTCAGCCCATCCCCATATGCCATACACAAAGGCCCACCAGGGAGCCACCACCACTGTCCTGCCCTTTACCTAGACTATTTCTCCCGGGTCAGTAAGCCCCTAGCCCTCAGGCTGTGGAAGAGACAGACCAGATGGCCCCATCGTTATCTGTTCCTCACCCTGGCCAGGCTTTGGCACTACCCTGATGATATCCTACCACCCTCAACTAGCTGATACTTTGCCTCAAGGTGGCACCAGCCCAGGCAATGATTTGCCAAGGACAGTGATGCGGAGAGAAAACAGCCCCCACCTCTGCCCTCACCATGTCCCAACAGTGACCCCCTCTGCTTGGCCTGTCATTTGCCCACAGCAGGTCACAACCACCCCTTCCCTCTGCCCCCAGTTCCTCATGGTTCTCACCCAGATTTCCATAGATTTGTAGATTCATACACTTCCCTCTTCTTTCTGAGGAAACATCAGGGCTGGATTTTGTGGGAGACCTTATATTCTTTATAATGCTAATCACAACCTGAAATCATCATCATTGTTTATTTGTTTACTTGCTTATTGCCCTCACTGTATGACTGTAAATGCATCGTGAGCAAGGACCTTGTCTGTCTCATGTATCTCTATAGCTCCAGCTTCAGTTCAGTGCCCAGCACATGTTAGTTAAGAGTGGTAGAAGAAATAGCCATGTTTTCTACAGAAACACAGTTGAAAAACCCAATTCATTGTGTTCCTTGGTTTCCTTTATATAAAGTTCAATGGTCAGATAAGTAAAAGCATAGCTTTTGTTAGTGTAATAAAGAAGATTGTGGATAATGTTCTTTATCTGTTTGTTTTTCCTGGGAAGAGGTGTGTTTGCAAAGAGATGGCTGCTTGATCAAGTAGAATGTAGACTAAGCCTATTTGATTCTCCATACGAGGGGTTCTCAGAGTGTGATCTGAAGGTCGCTTGGAGTTCCCAAGGGCGCTCATCAGGTCAAAATTATTCATTCACAAAAGATCTATTCGAAATGCAGAATGGACCAATGGATTTTACTGTAACAGTGCCAAATGTTCATCAATGTGGTTTCAGCTTCCACACTGCAACTAACCTTTAAGAAACTACCATTTGTCAAGTTTTGATGTAGTAAACAAAAGAATGTATTTGATTATCTGAAAAGGCTATTAAAATGCTCTTCCATTTTCCAACTTCATACCTGTATGAGGTCAAATTTTCTTCATATACTTGTACCAAAATAACATATCGCAACAAGTTAAAGTCAGAAGCAAATATGTGAATCTAGTTGTCTTCTGTTGGACCAGACATTAAAGAGATTTGTAAAAATGAAAGACAGTGCTACCTTCTCACTACATCTTTTTTGTTCTTCTGGAAAATATAGTTATTTTTCATAAAAATATGTCATTTATGTTAATATGTAATGGGTTTATTATGGCTATTTTAAAATAACTTAATAAATAAATATCTTAAAATTTCTCAGTTCTAATTTGTGATACAGTAACTATCAATAGATGTAACCCACCAAAAAACAATTCTTTGAGTTCTCAAAAACTTTTAAGAGTGTAATTGTGTTCTGAAAACCCATTACAGATGAAAAAGTTTAAGAACATCTACTTTATTCCATTGCAGGGAGAAGAACCACAAGTCTGTGAACTAGCTGCAGAGTCTCGCTTCTCAGAACCTGGAGTCTTGATTTTTAAGAGCAATTTTTATATCTTAAGTAAATCAAATTAATTCCCAGAAGAACTGATACAAATACTTGTTTAAAACAGCCACAAAATCTCAGAGGCATATGACAACAAAATATTCATATAGCTCAAGAAACTAGGGGTTGAGCATCAAGGCTTCTGAAGCCTGGGCTTGGAGCTGGCACACTTTCTTTCACTCTTATCTCATTCTGTTGGCCAAACTCTAAGTCGAAGGACTCAACTTTACGAGAGTAAGTGCAATGTCATGTTGCAAAGAAGGAAAATACGAGGAGGAGTGAAGGTCGGGTCTTCGAGGCACTCTACCACACCAATGGTGTAAAATTTAGATGGCAAGTCCAACTTTCTAGTTACTGTTCTTACCATTGGAGGCGTGGAACTGCTTTCCTTATTTAGATCCTCGGAAGCTTACGGAGAAGTCTTTGAAAGACTTTTTCTTTTTTAATTGACCATAAACTACTTATGTAAATGGACACTCAATCCATAAAACTTTACTTTTGTCAAATTTCCAAGTCAGTTATTTAAGCCAGTTCATTATCTACCTCCCAAAGGATGTTCAAAAAAACTCCCCAAACCATCTCTTTATAGTGCTCACTGCAAATGATGAGGGAGTTAGACAAGGTTGGTCTCGAAAGTATTTTCATGCAGATAAATTTACTGGATAGTTAATAGAGTAAGAATAGTAATTATAAAGTATATTATTATACCAGTTCACCCAAAGAGGATTAGTTTTGACACTAAACAGAGCAAGGCACACTTTTGAAGAAATGTGTGTCTTCTAATAACCAGTTGTATTAATCGTACTGTAGATTGGGATAGTGAGGAAGAAAGGGGTAAAGAAATTAACTAAAAACATAAACTCAGAGGCAACACCATAAATACATACCCCATAAATAAGGCTCTTCTTGACACCTTTAAAGCTCTAAGGGAAATAAGAACAATGCTTATATTTAGATGAAGCTTTTTTCCAACTAGTTCAAAACTCTTTAAAAGAAATCCCCATAGTCTCTGTTATATGAAAGTTAAATATTTTATTCTCATTTTGTGTATAAATTTAATGAGTTTCTGTGAAAAACTAAAACAACTGGTGAAAAGTCTAGTCATTTAATTATTTGACTCAATTCAACTTCACTTAAATGATCTTAATTAATTGATCACTGGAACAAGAGGGAACCAACAAGGGGGATCTTTAATTCGTCGTTACTGAGCACCTGTCAAGTTAAACGCCGAGGGAATTCTAAGATGATCAACCTTGTCCTTGTTTGCATGGATCCAATAGTCTATCTGGGGAGGTGATCAGTGCATATATATGTATTTTAAGAAACTAATAAGAGAAGGCATTAAAATATAAGTGCTAAAAGTCCAGTGAGAGTAGTTGAAGAGGGGCCAGTGTTTTCTCCCGAGCATCCATAAAGCCTGAACCCACTTTGAAGAAGTCATATTATTTATGTGGGATTACCCTCACCCCCAGCTCCAGGATGATCCCTAGTTGGGCTAAATCAATCAAAGCAATCCCAATGTCTGGCCCAAATGATGGGTCCTGGCAGTTCATGGGCTTCCTATGGCCACAGGGACTGCACATAGGAACCCAGTCAGCAGGCAGCTCAGGCTTTGTGAGACTCCTGGGATGCAGATGCGCTCCTTCCTTCTGAATGAATGTGGTATGTGGACGTGAGGCCAGGACCTGCCGCTCAACTCCTTGCCAGGTTTGGCAGACGTTCCCACTACACGTGTCTCAGTAGGCAACAGAGATGCCCCCCAGTGTAGAACCACCCAGGGCCAGATATTCACAGTCTCTGGCGGCTTTACAGCTAAGGCGAAGGCTTCTCTTCTCTGGCTGCCATCAGATGGACCTGTGCAGTGCTGTGAATCCCAAGCTGGCGACGCGAAGAAGCTGGGGCAGTGGAAAATTCATTTTGTAGCAGCAACTTTGGTGACAGCAGCTGACTCCAGGATCCTGTGGCAGCAGTTTCATGAGTAGCACTTAGTATCCTATGTCCAGGGACAGAACTTAGTGCCACCAGCAGCACTGTGTTTACCAGACTGGTTCTGTGGACTAATTTTGGCTGTGGTTCTTTCCACCTAGCCTTTGAGCTACCCAAGATCCTGTCAACAAATTTGTTATTTCCTAATTCAGTCAGAATCAATTTTTAGTGCTAAAACTGAGAACTCTCTCTAGAACTTTTTGCCAAAATATCCCCTTTTATCGCTTAAGCCCCTCTGAGCTGGACTTTCAGTTACTCATAGCCAGAGGAACCCTAACTGATGCAGGAGTACCAGCAATAAGTGTTGCCAGAGCTCTGAGCAATAACAAATTGTTAGAGCAGGGCGTGTGCAGAAGTAAACTTAGCCCAATGCATCTCCTGCAGGCAAAGAGGTTTGTGGCGACTGCAGTAGGGAGAGGACTGCAGGTCTGAACTTAGCCCTGCAGCCTGGCTCCTCCCGGAACTGAGGGTGAGCATCATGCCCTCTCCACTGCCCTCTTTGTTGTGGGTAAGGCAGGTAGGAAAAATGACAGGCTAGCTCATCCTTTCCAATTATTGTGTGCTCCCCTCACTCCAACCCAATTCTACTTTGATACTGTTAACTAAGGGTTTGCAAACCCATCATCCTTCTGGTCCAGCAGGGTTGGCTGTCTGTGGTCTAGACTTTCGAGGGACAGATCTAATGCTGAGATGCCCAAGAAAGTGCCCTCTCAATTGGCCCCTATCCAGACAAGCCCACTTATTGAGTATCCCCAGGGCATAGGGGACAGATGTTCAGTGCTGAGGCCTTGTCAAGGGTTATGAAGACACGAAGTTATGAGGCAATGCCCCCATCTGAGGGAAGAGTATGTTGAGAAATTATCTTGAATGAATAAATTCTGGCTTCTTTATCACTATGCTTATTTCTCTGTGTTTCCACTTGCACTTAGATTTTGGCTTGGTTATTTCTAACTATTTTGTTAGCTCTTGGATGCCTCTAAGACTTTTTTTTTTTTTCTAATTTGCTAACATTTTTAGTTATTTTCAGTGGAGAGTAGTCCAAAATATCTTGGTTACATATTGTCAGAAATGGAAGTCTTCCATTGAGATTTTAATTTCATCATTATATTTTTCATTCTTATAAGTTTTAAATAGTCTTTAAATCTCTTTGACTTTTTTAAATGATTTCTTACTGCCTGCTCATATTTTCGGGCTTGTCTTGTATTTCTCTAAAATTGTTAAACATAGTTATTTTACATTTTGTGTCTGGTATATCTAACATCTGAGGTCATTGGGGTCCTTTCCTGACACCTACTTTTTCTACTGGGTTTTGCTCATGGTGCTTTGTTCCTAGTATGTTTAATGTTTTTGCCTGAGGTTTCTTTGTTCTTTGAATTTGTGTGTGTGTGTGTGTATGAATTTCCCGAACTTATGAAAAAAAAATCCATAGATTCAAAGAGCCTTCTCCACTCCCACCCTCATCCCTTCTCAAAAAAAGGAAAAATTTCTAGGAGGACAAATTAAAAAACATGCATGTACACACATCTATATTTATAAGATTACATCAGCTTGAAGAGAAAACGTGGAAGGATGCACAATGTATTTTTAACATGGAGCATATGGGCCCGGAGGTAAAGGAGACGGTGGAGAAGGAATGATGTGGGTGATGAGGAGAAGGAGGGTGGGGGATAGCAAAGCCAAAAAGGGAACAAAAGATGCAAAAATTCATGAGCACATTTAGGAATTTTTATAAATGTATATATGTAGGATGAAAGCTTAAAAGTAAAATGTGTAAACAAAGGAAAACCATATATCTCTCTGTAGAGAGAGAGATTCAAAACACAATAATTGGAAACTGAACCTAAAAGTGGATTCAGAGAATAATGCTCTGTGGCCACATGCAAGGATGATTCAATCTTAGGAAATATATCAACATAATTCTATATACAGTTTTAACTAATTAAAAGTAAATAACCTTATGTTAGAATAAATATATGCCCCTAAAAGAGGAATCGATAAAATTCAGAAACCATTCCTAACAAATAAAGAACTTTTAAAGTTGGTGAAAAAAATATCAGCAGACAATTAAGAAATAAACGACGTCCCTGAACAGGTTAATTGCAGAAGAGGAAAAGCAAGTGGCAATAAAAATATGAAAAAATTAAATTGTCATTAAATTGTTAAGGAAACACGAATTATGGACCTCAAATCTTCATTTGTCATATCTGTAGTAAATATTGTCTTCTAGTCTGATTCTGACTTTCAAACTTTTTAAAGTTGTCTTTTTATTGACATACATATTTTAAACATTTCTCATGCGTGCAGATTTGTCGGGTTTTTTGAGTGTGTTATCACTTTTCACCCTTGAGATTTGCAAAATGTAAAGAGGTTATCAGAACACATAGGTGATAGTACCATATGTAACAATATTGTCAAGGATGTGAGGAAAGCAACGTTCCCAGCCCGTGTTGTTTTTGTTTTTGTTTTTTTTTAAAGATTTTATTTTTTCCTTTTTCTTCCCAAAGCCCCCCGGTACATAGTTGTATATTCTTCGTTGTGGGTCCTTCTAGTTGTGGCGTGGTTTGATGAGCAGTGCCATGTCCGCGCCCAGGATTCGAACCAACGAAACACTGGGCCGCCTGCAGGCGTGAACTTAACCACTCGGCCACGGGGCCAGCCCCCTCAGCTCGTGTTGTTGATGGGAGTGCAAGCAATAGATTTTGAAATATGATCCACAAATATTAAAACACTAAACATGTTCATCTTTTGAACTTGCAATCCCACTTCAAGGAATCTGTATGGCAGGAGTAAGTGAACTAGACAATACAGGATGTTTCCTGCAGCACTGTTTATCACATAAAACTCTGAGAAGCGCGTAGCGGGGAGAGACAGCTGAACATCCATCAGGAATGAAATAATTGATTACTTTATATGGAGGGATGTTCATAATATACTATTAAGTGAAGAAAGCAAGATACAGGATGTAATAGACAATGTATTGTTTTTCTTGGCCCAGGGTTCATTAACCTTTCTGGTAAAACAGAACCTGGGCTTTCCTTTTGAGAGTGTTGTGGACTGGATGTTTGTTTCCCCCCTCCCACTCCCTGCCAAATTCATGTGTTAAAAACGGAACCCCCAAAGTGATGGTATTAGGAGGTGGGGCCTTTGGGAAGTAATTAGTTCATGAGATGGGATTAGTGCCCTTATAAGAAGAAACATGAGAGCTCTCTCCTCCTCCTCCTCCTCCTCCTCTTCTTACTCTTCTCTCTCTCTCTCAGATGAATAGCCATCTGCAAAACAGAAAGAGTGTCTTCACCAGACACCAGATCTTCCAGTGTCTTGATCTTGGACTTCCCAGCCTTCAGAACTGTGAGAAATAAATGTTTGTTGTTTAAGCCACCCATTCTCGGATGTTTTTGTTATGGCAGACCAAATTAAGACAGGGAGCCTATTCCTGATTCATGTGTGCCCATGCGCATGCCTGGACGATCGAGGTCAGAGCATTCCTCTGGCCACAGCGACGGATTCAGAGATGGGCATTTGATCCAATTAGAGGCAGTGAGTGCAAAATCTCTGAACTTTTGTTGATTCTGTTCAAAGAGAAACATACTCTACTTTTCTCCCAGGTTTGGAACTCTGAAGCTGTGAGCCAGGAGCTGTGGTGCCCATCTTGCCGTCACAAGGAGAGACTTGCCCAAGAACGGACCAATATAGAGAAAAACAGAGCCAAGACAAAGCAAAACCAGGTGCTGATTTAAGTTCCTAGGGCCAGCTATGCTTGAAGATTTTCAGTTTTGTGAACCAATGAATCTCTCTTTTAATTTAAACTACTTTCTGTTCATGTTACTTGCAACCAAAAGCATCCTGTTAACATACAGAATAACGTGGATGATTGATCCTGACTTAGTAAAATGGAGCCTTTATACTTACGCATTTGTGTTTGGATAAATGCATAGGTACATATTTGTTTGGTGCAGAGGAAATGCACTAAAAGGTTGACAGTGGGTTTCTTAGTGGGGTGAGAATTGAGAGGGTGAGGGGAGATTACTTTTTCTTTATACATCTCTGTAATGTTTGACTTGCAGACAAATGTTTGTTTCTTTTGTAATTTTTAAAAGTCTATATTTTGTTTAAATGGGTGTCATATATTTTGTGTTTTTCCAAATATGGGATTTTATAGAGGGGGTAAAGATGCAAGTGACCTGGAGAAGAAAAAAAGCTTAAATTTGACACTAGAAATTTTTTTTTTTTTTTGAGGAAGATTAGCCCTGAGCTAACTACTGCCAGTCCTCCTCTTTTTCGCTGAGGAAGCCTCGCCCTGAGCTAACATCCGTGCCCATCTTCCTCTACTTTATATGTGGGACGCCTACCACAGCATGGTGTGCCAAGCGGTGCCATGTCCACACCTGGGATTTGAACCGGCTAACCCCAGGCCGTTGAGAAGCAGAACATGCGAACTTTGCTGCACCACCGGGCTGGCCCCCGTGACACTAGAAATATTTTTTAAAAAATAATCATATTAACTGATGAAAACTTAGAAAAGCTTTTCTAAGTAAATTCTTGATTTCAGAACTTAAAGAGAACTGATTATTGCTCTTTGTATCTCTATCTTGAATATAAATGATTAATGCTCTTTAAAATGGCCTTCTTCCAAGCTAAACTGATGTGCATATGACATTAATCCAATATATTTAGGAATAGTAAACAGGACTTCTCCCTAAAAATTAAAATATACTTCCCTCCATGTTAAGAAAACAAGATAATAATTTCTCTATTGACCTGGAAATTTGTCTTTCTCAAATTCTAATTCTGAGTTAATAAACTAATTATAAGTTCTTATCATAGTTAATTTGAAATATGTTTTAAATGATTACTTATGACAATATTTGAGACTTTTTTCCACACTGGTATCTTTCATTTCTTTATTCTAAATGTATCCAAGTATCTGATCAAATTAAATGATCAAAAATCTTGATCTCACAATTTTATGAAAAAACAATTTGGAGGCATATGTTGTCACGGGGTATTTACATTTGCATTATTTAGTAAGATGGTTTTTTTTTCCCTCCTGGAGGTTGGGCAAGGGAGATCATTGGGAACATTAATGACGAGAGTGCAGGGGAAAACACTGCCAACTCTTGCCTTTCAGTGGCATTTCACAGGTCTTAATCTTACAGCCCATTTTAAACCCATAAAGGTCATTTACCTTCTCTCACAAACCTTTAACTCACCTGAGAGATGGGTTTAGCCAAAGATAAAGCTCCTGTGAATTGGTAACCTGGCTTTCGGAGAAGACTTACATAGTAACTAAGGTGTTGGATAAACACTTACCATTTATTTACAGAAGCCTCACAGCTATGATTATCATACTGATTGTTTCTTCCTAGCTGTCTTGAAGCTCCTTTTTCCAGGAAGAGAGTCAGTTTAAACATAATTAAAAGTTGGGAATTATTTCCTTTAATTTGGGCTTATCAAGTTATTAGGTTGTATCAGCAAATACCATGTTTATAGGTAGAAATGATCACGCCTATTAGCAATTTTTAGGGAAAAAAGGGGTTTTTAGCAGAGTAAGATTTCTAATATACCATGTATTGAATATTATCCATTAAATCCATCCAATGAAAATTTTGACAAATGACAGTGAGTGAAATAAGTAAACAATGCCCTCTGAAAAAGCACAATATGTAAATACTTTTTATCTTATGAAATCCATCCCATAAGAGAGCATAATTAATTTTATTGACTTACAGTACCCTCAATATTTTTGTAATGTAAAATTTAGTAGCTAGTCTGGACATTAAATTTTAAACTCAGAATCACCATCAATCTTTTATTTAGATCTGATAAACTTCTGGGTTTCCTCCAACAGTGGAATCTTAATATGGGTCTCCCACATGGAGCAATTCACCTGCAGGATATTATGTCCTTTTTCACAAATCAGCAAAAGTACTACCTATTATAATGGAAATCACGTACAGCTAATTTTTTTTTTCACTTTGCATTGGAGCGAGGATTATGTTGCTTTGACTAACAGTTTATATTTTTTTTCTCAGCTTTAACTCTAGCCAAGTACTTAATTTCATGAATAGAATTGAAAATGCTGGGTTTTTTTTTAATCTTCTGGGTTGAATTCTGGGTCATGCAAAGATTAAGTGAAGTGACTCCAAACCTAAAATCCTATAATTATGGAATGTCTGTTTAGGTTGGTGTTTGGTCTTAATTTTCCCTCTGCTGCTAAGTTGGAAAGAGCGCTTTCTGAACCGCGAATTAAGTAAGTCTTGGCTTGTTCATCTGTAGTAAAGCAAACAGATTTAAAGAGGCCGTCTATTTAGCTACCATTTGTTTTGTTTAATCTGAGATTAGACCTGGGTTTACAAAAGAAATCTACTAAATTTAGAGGGGACGGGATTCTTTGCGACAGCATTACTTGATGGTAGTGTCTTCCCAGTCTCTTCTGAGCGGTTTGTGATTGGGAAAAAAATGTAAATACTTCAAGCTCTGACAAATTTGAGGATGCAGTTTTGGAGGGAATAGAAATATCTACAAATTGATCAAATAACTTACTAAAGGACTTCTAAACGGCAGCATATGTCCTTTAACCAATTTTTAAAGAAGCTTGTAATAATTCCTCTAATATTCTGTTGAATGTGTTTTTACCACTGACCATCACCTAAAGGAAGACCATGTGACTCATTACTGGAATGGCCTGTGAAAGAAACTCCCCGGGGAGGGAAGACTTAGAGTTACAACCTCGTTTCTGATTGGAGTGTGGTGAAAAAGAAACCAATCACAGCTGGAACCAGGGGCCAGGAGGGCGGCTTGCCTGTCTGGGGCCACTGTCGTCAGCAAAGCTTGGTATCAGCGTATGAGACAGTTTTTATAGCTAGTTTGGGGGTGTAAATTATGTCAGGTCTCAAAGGGACCTAACAGAGGATATTTCCTAGATTTAGAATTTGATGCTTAGTTTGTTTTAGGAAAGATTGCAACAAGTAATGTGACCTTCCACCTTAGAGATAGTATTACTAATTAATGAAGGGTATTCGTTTAATTTTGTTTTTGTAACTCTGATAAAAAAATGTCTTGGTGGTCATTGAAAGTGGGAAAACATATTTATGCAGCTGTGTTTTTCTGCCTGTTGCTTTCTCTGCTTGGAGAGGCTGCTGGGAGCAGAATGGTGTATTGGAAGGAGTAAGGACTCAGGGCCAGGCAGACAGACAGACCTGCGTTCGTATTTCAGTTCTGCAGTTACTGGCTGGATGGCTGTAAGCCTGAAACATACCCTCTCTCTTTCTTCAGAAGCTAAGTGGAATCAATGTTAATTGTACTGGCATGTGGAGATAATGCAGTAACACGTGCAAAGTACCTGGCACATAGTAGATGCTGTAAAAGGTTGCTTTGCTTCCTCTTTTCCTGTCTGCCTGGTAAATCACTCATCTCTTAGGTTGTCTCAACAATTCTCTTACCCTCCAGCTCTCAAGACTCTTCTCTTATCATGAAAATGGAAAAGTAGGCCAATGGTTGGGATATTGACCCCAGGTGGTCTTTGGAACACAGAGGACTGTGCTCCATCCAAACGACACAGAATATATTGTCTTCAGACAGCCAAGATTCCCGCAGAAGCTGGAGCAGCAGACCACTTGGATCTTCAAAGTGCTGGGAACCTGAGTCAGTTAAGGAAGATCTCTTGTTCTCTTTTGTACAATCCAATAATGAGTTCTGACTAATAAAAATCTCTGCCTTTATCATTGACTTCCCCACCTAATAACATCTTCAGTGACTAATCGTCCCGATTGATTTGCCCGTTGGTCTAATTTTCCACCTACTGTTTGCCTGTCTAAGAAATCTGCTGCATCTACGCAACCTGACCAGTCATCATTCACACCAGCTCAGGTTGCTATGCCAGCTGTCCTTTGACAAACTTCCCTCCTCCATCTTCTATCTTCAGAGTGACCTTCACAGCTCTGCATAAGTTTCTGTCATACTTCCATATAGAGGGACAGCTAAATCAATATTTTTGATCTGCTCTGCTGCCAGAATTCGACGATCTGTCACAGTTCTTGCCCAATTCACCCAATCAATATGGTTCAAATGTTTTTAGCTTTGTTTAAAGTGTTGGGTTAACTGGTTTAGTAACCCACCTCAGAGCTAAACTTTGCAGTATAACTTAAGCCACATTTTACTATACTTTTCCGCAACCCGGAGCACATACCATTTTATGGTTAATGGTTAATCTAATTGCATTCATCTTTTGCAACTCTCTTCCAAGATTTTTCCTTGATCTTCCACCTGGGAAGGTTTTTACTGATAATCATCCTATCTTGAATCATTGCTTCTAACCGATAGACCAACCATCACTTACTCTAAATGATATTGAATAAGATGCTATGGTTCACATCTGAATTTAATCGCTTGTAGATTTTCATAAAATAAACCTCTCACTTCTACAATTGAGAGTGTTTATAAGTTGTGTATGTTAACCAATTCCCCTTTCACGCTTTTCACATAAAATAAAGTAACCTTTTCAATCAATTTTCTATTGTGTCTATGATGTTATCATTTGGTGGTGTAGGTCAGGGTTGGCAAATCTTTACTGTAAAGGGCCAGAGAGTAAATATTTTAAACTTTGCAGGCCATACCATCTCTGTTGCAACTACTCAACTTTGTTGCTGTAACAGTCACAATTTATAAATGAATGAGCATGGCTGTGAGCCAATATAACTTTACTTATAGATATTGAAATTTGAATTTCACATAATTTTCACGTGTCATGAAGTATTGTTCTTCTTCTCAACCATTAAAAATGTAAAAACCATTCTTAGTTGTGGGCTGTACAAAAACAGGCCAAGGGCTGGACTTGCTCTGTGGCTGTAGTTTTCTGACTACAGTGTAGTTTATGGCTGGGAGCACATCCAGGTTTTGTGGGGAGGGAACCTTTTACAATTTGTGGGGCCTCTCTTTAAGAAAAAGAATACAAAATTACAAATACAAAATTAGGTGCAAGGCTTTGGGAGGGACCCATACAGATGAGAGGCCCTTGAAAATGGAGCCTCTTTAGTGTCCTGGGGGTCTGCTTCCGGTGACACTTGGACCATTCTCCTGCAGAGGTTCCCAGACCTGGCTGATTATTGGAGACACCAAGAAGGCTTTCCCAATGACAGGTTCCAAAGCCCTGAAGGAAAGCCCCGACACGTTGCCCGAATTAGAATCTCTGAGCATCGACCCTAAGAATCAGCTGTGTTGTAAAGCTCCCTAGGGAATTCTACTATGCAGCCATGTGTGCAAGCCACTCTTTTACTCCCCATTTCATAACAGTGAATGAGTCCATTAGAACTGGTACCACAAACACATCTATTGCCTTCATTGTGTAGCTTACCCAGAGATGGGTTTTAACTATTGTTATTGACCCATAGTCCAAATGCTTAGTTTTATCAGGAAAGCTCTATTGTTAAATTGTCCCAACAGAGCATATACACATACTCTTATGCTAGGCCAGCTACTCTCTTTTTAGTGGATGTTAACCCATCCATAGTTAACTGGCTCTTCACCATTGGGACTCAGTTTAATATTTTTACATATTAATCTTTATTTTTAAAACTTTTTAAAATCTTAAATCTTTGAGTTGGCGTACATTCCAGATAACCCATAAAATAAGTAAAAGGGTGTTGCAGAGCATCTGACCCTTACGTCATCAAGTAGCTGAGTCCTTGTCATTGCCTCATTGTCGAATTCGTAGAAGCCTGTTTTCATATCCCTGTGAGTATTGTGCATCCTTTGAATTTTCTTCAAATATAATATGATTATTTCCACCTTGCTGAAAGATCTTAGTCAAAACTGGATAGCTCTGTCTGTAGAGTGGGTAGACACTACCACAGACAGTCATTTATTCATTTGTTAATTCATTAATTCATACGTTCAATGCATATTACATGACTGTCTACAATGTGCTAGGCGGTGTGCTGGCGCTGCAGACTTAGAGCTTAGATTCCACTGGAAGAGAGAAACAATAACCAAAGTAACGTCACAGGGTGATAAACGATGTGCAGGAACTAAAACGGGGAAGCCACCGCGAATGTGTGCGTATGTGGGGAGGGGGAGGAGGTGGGAGGCTACTTAGATCATCAGAGGTGGTGGTGACGTTTGTGCTGAGACCCGAATGGTGACAAGAAGTCTGAGCTATGCACTCCAGTGCCTGGGAGATTGAAGCTCTTGAAACGTGGCTGGCGCCATATGTTGAAATGATAATATTTTGGATATAGTGGATTAAATAAAATATATTGCTAAAACTAATTTCGTCTTTCTTTCTTTTACCCTTTTAGTGCGGCTAATAGAAAATTACGTATGTGGTTTGCGTTATATTTCTATTGGACAGCACTGATCTAGAAACAAAGTTAACTCTGGGGGCCGGCCCCGTGGCTGAGTGGTTAAGTTCCCACGCTCCGCTTCGGTGGCCCAGGGTTTCTCCAGTTTGGATCCTGGGCGCGGACGTGGCACCGCTCATCAAGCCACGTTGAGGCAGCATCCCACATACCACAACTAGAAGGACACACAACTAAGATATACAGCTATGTACTTGGGGGATTTGGGGAGAAAAAGCAGAAAAAAAAAAAGAAAGAAGATTGGTAACAGTTGTTAGCTCAGGTGCCAATCTTTAAAAAAGAAAAAAAAAATTAACTCAATTCCATATTTTTTCCAGAGAGCACACATGGCCCCAGGATCCTCATGGATTGAGTGTGTTATGGGTTCTGAAGAATCTGAGCTAATATAACACTAGCTGAAATGTACTGAAACGGTTACCATGTGCCAGACACTGAGCGAAACTGCTTAACATCCATTTATTGAATCCTCACATTCCTATGAAGTAAAAAATATTTCCAACCCCATTTTACAGATGAGGAAATGGAGGTTCAGGGGGGCCAAATAACTTCCTAAGATGACAAGACTATGAAATAATGGAGCGAGAAGTCAAACCCAGTCCGGGTCTGATGATGCAGGAGGCAAGGAGCTACAGTAGGAGGAAGGAGGAGGCAGGATCGTAGACCACGGATGGGTCTGGACCGTCCCCCGACCCCCCTCCCCTGGCGAAATCTCCCACTCCACAGCCAGAAAACACCCTGCGTCCCCCTGGCTGCTGGGAATGTGTTCCCGAGCCTGCATTGGCCCTGCAGGAATTCCTGCAGGAATCCAGCAAGAGCCATTGCGTGTGTGCGCCTGTGTGTGTCCACAGCTCTGTGGGTACCACTCTCTGGAGGGGCAGAATCTCTCCTCCCACCTCCCACCTTGGGAGTGGGTTTTTTTCTGCCCTATTGGGTGGCTGCACCTCCACAAGGTTGCCTGACTGCAGTGGTCCAGCTCTGTGACCACAGAGTGGACAGTAGGATCAGAGCGCCAGACATAAGAGCCTCGCTGGATGCTAAGATGTCTCAAACACCTGGGCAGCTATTCCAGATGTGGCCTCCCATTTTTCAAGATGGCACTTGTTTCCTCTTTGGGATTTCTTAAGAGGGGTTTTGAATAGTCACCAGCACTTGTGAGGGGAGCCAAGTGACACTGTGGCTTGACAGATGTCTTGCCAGAACTGTGTATGGGACTGGACACAAGGTTGGGGGGGAAAGGTTTATTTTTTAAGGCACCCTCGTCTTCATGTGATGAGCTCCATTTTCTTCTGCCCAGGAAGAAAGAGAGAAGCTCATGTTCATCAGACTTGAGTCTGACTCACAGGACATCTGTGACTCATCGTTCCAGGACAGCTCCCTCTGCCACAACCCAGCAAATGATGGCCCGGGGCCAAAATGATTCTGTGAAACAGTAGGATGGGCAGATAGTGCAGAATTGCCACCTGGTGCTAAGAAAAGCCTCCAGTTTTCCTTTTTAACTATTAAATTCATTTTAGCCAGATTCCTCTTGTGTAATAAAATGGATGTGGGGCAGTGATGGATACCACTGGCCCTAGACCCCCTTATGTGTTTCTGTGATAAGTTGGGACCTATAAATTAACAACCTTTACATTTGGCAAGACATGGGTAACACCAGAGATCAAAACAAGGGGCTTCTGACAGGATTTTGCCTCTGTCATCTTTTACATTTGACTCTTTCTCTAGAGCTAAAAGTGACAAAAAGAAAACACCAAAGTCAAAAGCAAAAAAGTAAATGAAAACCAAACAAACCAAAACAACAACAGGAAATGAGGAGATGCATCTTTTTCTTGCCTTGGATGCAAGATATGATCATCTTCTTCTCATAGTTAGTGTATTATGTGTGTATATCTGTAGAAACATTTATTTCATTAAACTCATTTCTTTTTGCACTTTAAGACGTTTCTGTGTAACTAAAATAAAAAAATGAAAGAACTCTAAATGAATATGTATAGATTACCATCAAAACAGATTGATAGTGAGTAAGGATGAACAAACATAGTGAACCTCTGAATTAAGAGCTGGAGTCAGAACCCACTCGAGTCATCTTGAATCAATAATGTAGCTCTTATAAAAATATGTTTTATATTGGTAAATGTTTACATTCTCCCTATCTCTCAGTGTTCCACATATATTTTTACAGTTGTATAGGTCCAAGGTAGAAAGGATGGAAATTATGTGAGCAGGCAAGATATGGGACCTCTTTTATTAATTCTATGATTTTAGGAAGTACTTATAAATTGTGAAGGTGATCAGATTTCTGAAATTTCCACCTTCTTTTAGGAATTCTTTCAGCTCTTGAGAAAAAATTTTTGGAAGTTAGACACTGATAGTAGTCTTCTGAGACAGAGAAGAAAGAAAGAAAATATTTACAAAGGATTCGAAAGTCATGTCCCATCTATGTGGAGAATTTCCTTTCCTTTCAAGTTGCAAATTTTGAGTGGGTGTTCTATCAGTCAGTATGTTCTGTTCCTTTCTCTCTTTTTTCTCTGGTATTCCCCTAACACATGTGTTACATCTTTTGTAGTTGTCCCACAGTTCTTGGATATTCTCTTCTGTTTTTATTTTCCAGTCTTTTTTCCCTTTGCTTTTCAGCTTTGGAAGTTTCTGTTGACAAGTCTGCAAGCTCACTGATTCTTTCCTCAGCTGTGTCTGATCCACTAATGAGCCCATCTAAGGCATTTTTCATTTCTGTCACAATGTTTTTGATTTCTGGCATTTATTTTTGATTCTTTCTTAGAACTTCTATTTCTTTGCTTACAATTACCCATCTGTTCTTGTGTGTTGTCTATTTTTTCCATTAGAGCCCTTAACATAGTTGTTTTAAATTCCCAGTCTGATCATTTCAACATCCCTTCCTTCTCTGTCTGGTTCCAGTGCTTGCTCTATCTCTTCAAATTATGTTTTTTGCCTTTTAGTAGCCTTCTAATTTTTTATTGAAAGCCAGACATAATGTACCAGGTAAGAGGAAGCCAGTACTGATTCCTGCAGGGGTTGCTGCTCATGGATTCCTAATGTAGCAGGTTGTAATTCTCTGTATCCACCTGTCTGTCTCTCCAATTTTGAGGACAGTGGTTTGCCCTGTGACCTCACTTCTCTGACGGATCTAAGAAGAGCTGTTGAATTTTCTGTTTATTCATCTTTTTCAGTTGTTGTTAGAACGGAGTAACAACTTCTAAACTCCTTATATGGCAGACCAATATTCTTTAGTAATATTTTTTTCCATTTAGTAGGAAATGGAAATCTTCTGGCTAACTTAACGGGGAGAAAATAATAAGAAAAAAAGAAATAGCTTATTGAAGGCTACGTGGTAGCTCACAGAATTGCATGAAGAGAAATGCAGGCAAGTCATGGAAAGTTCAGAATCCAGAGAAGCTCTGTGCTTGCAGGCCTGGCTTGGGTCACATGCCCACCCATGGCCAGGGAGAGCAGTCCCACCAAGGTTCAGTGGGAGAGGTGCTTCCTAAAAGGAAATTTAGGGGACTGCTAGAAGAAGCAGGGAGACGCGTTACAGCGATAAGCACCCTTGTCTATGGAAGGACGAGACCAAGTAGCTGCTGAAGCTCTGGCTAGCTTCTGATTGCTTCCCACTGCGATGTAGAACCACTGTTAATGTTTTCAGATCAAAGATTCGTAGAATTCCTATCCAATGTTATAACTGTGTGTACTCTTTTTATTGGATGGATTTGTAGTTATTAGGGGCTAAGTCTCTATGTGAAAATTATATGAACTATCTGATACATGGGAATGTCACTTACTGTTTACGGGCTTTACTATCTTAGATTCCTACTACTTGACATATATTCTAAGTATCCGTGTTGTGTCTCCCTTCATCTATTTTAAGTCAACATTAAGGGGAAAAAATTCCTAGGGAATTCTTTTCCTAAAGTTTCTTTTTTGCTTTGAAATAGAACCAGATTCTCTGAAGAAGCTGCCTGGTCCAGAACCTGCTTTGTCTTCCAAGGAAAATTAAAGCTAAAAAATCAGAAACCCAACAGACACTTGCAAGTGATTGATTTCAGGAATAAAGAGCTATGTCTTCCCATTTCTGGCACTTCTGATCACCATCTTTTTCTGCTTACCTGTTGTATCAGTTGGAGTTCAGTTGCAGGCAACAGAATCTACCAAGCTCATTGGGGCTGAAGGGGATTTATGAGTAGGCTTTGGTTGGCTTACAACCTGTGGGAAGGATTGGAGGAGTAGGCTTAAGGCTGAGCTTCAGAACAAGGATTACGATGCCTCTGCTGTGTGTGAGTGCTGACAGGAGGCGGCAGAATCAAGCTGCGGACCAAGTTCGGAAAGTATACTAATGTAGCTGGTCCGGGCTGCCACTTTGAGAAAGCTGGCTTCAGGCATGAACAGGGGAAGAGAAGTCAGCAAAGGAGATTGTGGAAGAGTAGCCAGAGAGGTAGGAGGGAATCCAGGGAGTGTGGGGTCATGGAGGCCAAGGGAAGAGTGGTGGGAGAAGGGAATAGAAAAGAGGATCTAAGAAATGACCATCAGTCAAGAAGGAGGTTGTTGGAAATCTCCTAAGAACTATTCTAGTGAAATGAATGGAGCCAGAATGCAGTGGGCGAAGGAGCGAGTGGGAGGTACAAAAACAGGACCGTGTCCACCACGCTTGCAGGAAGCCTGGCTGGAAAGGAGAAGAGAGAGGTGGGCGGTTGTTAGAGTGTGGCATAGTGGGGAGAAGGCGACTTTCTCTTTTTAGAAGATGGGGAATACTAGTGGTACATTTTTAAATGTTCATAGGAAGAATCCTGTTGAGCAGAAGTAGTTAAACATACATACAGGAGAACAATGCACGACAGATAGAGGGTGATTCCTGAAGAGATGGGAAGTGGTAGGATGAGGGAGAGGAGGTAGTGAGGGAGAGGATGTGAGATGAGTGGTAGGATGAGGATTGAGGAGAGAGTGGGTGTGAGGGGATCAGAGATATGACATACTTGCAACGGAGAACTGGAGAGAAAGTGGTTTAGGCAACACAGGAGGGTCAGTGGGCAAGCACTGAATCCTAATACAGAAATCTGTACTTTATTTTAAGGTTTTTTTTGTGTGTGTGTGTGCCGGGGAGGATTTGCCCTGAGCTAACATTTATTGCCAACCTTCCTCTTTTTTTTTTCCCCTCCCCAAAGTCCCAGTACATAGTTGTACATTCTGGTTATAAGTCCTTCTAGTTCTTCTATGTGAGCCACTGCCACAGCATGGCTACTGACAGATGAGTGGTGTGGTTCCCTGGGGAACTCAAACCTGGCCACCGAAGCAGAGCATGTCGAATTTTAATCACTAGGCCATCAAGGCTGTCTGAGAAATCTGTACTTTAAAAATGAGATATTTCAGATATCTAATACACAGATCCTAAAATGTGGGGCTGGCTGACTGAAGGTGAGCTGGCGGCAGTGCAAATCCTGTTTTATATGGCTGGGAGGTTAGCAAACCTTATGGATAAATTAAGATACTTCTGATTACCAGCAATAAACACAACTTAAACTGGATTGTAAAATGAAGGACATTTATTGGCTCACATAAGGAAAAGTCCAAAAGTATATAGGCTTCAGGCACAAAGTGATCAAGTCTCCTTTTTGGATTTACTCTATTTGGCCCCACTCCATGTGTTGACTTTATTCTTTTTTTTAAAGATTTTATTTTTCCTTTTTCTCCTCAAAGCCCCCCGGTACATAGTTGTATATTTTTAGTTGTGGGTCCTTCTAGTTGTGGCATGTGGGACACCGCCTCAGCGTGGCCTGATGAGTGGTGCCATGTCCGTGCCCAGGATCCGAACTGGCAAAACCCTGGGCTGCTGAAGCAGAGCGCGTGAACTTAACCACTCGGCCACGGGGCCAGCCCCTTGACTTTATTCGTATCCTGGCTTCCCTCAGGGTTTCACTTTGACTGCCAGTAGCACCTAGGGCTGAGGATCCCAGGAAAAAAATTGGAACCATAAAGGAAGAGGGGGGAGGGATGAGGGAAAAATATCTGCCCTCGGCCCTCCTTTTTCCATTCAATCTTCTACCATTTTCCCCCTCAGCAGGACCTAAGAAAAAGCCAGAGGGCAAGGGGGCCTAGAATCAGCTCCAGTTCAGAGCAGATGAGGGGAAGGGTGGGGAAATGGATGTGAGGGCAAACAGGCAGATGTCTGGCACAAGCCCAAGAGACACTGGGTAGCCAAAATGGGGTGACCCAGGAGCAAGGCAGACAGAGATCCTCCCAGCACACAGAACCTGAGGTACTCATCCCACTACAGCTCATGGAGGCCTTGTCCCTTCTAGACCACAGGAGGTGATGGCTGCCAGGTGCTGGGGGCACAGTGTGCCATGAGAAGCGGTGTGCTATTCTGAGTGGGAGTGCCTCTCGGCGGGCCAGTTCTTCTCTGCCACTGTACAGTGAGTTGGGGGGTGGCTGCGTGTCTCACTTAGCCACATCCTGACCTGAATGAGGGGAATTCACATCACGTGGAGATGCTGGGTGCTGGCAGCTGGCTGTAGTTCTAAGTGAGAACTTTGGGTTGACTTTGGGGAGAGGGTAAGAGCACTAAGATTATACAAGTAATAGTTGTATTACACTAAGGGAAGCATATAGAGAAAGGGGGGTGTGGGCTAAGCCAGCCAGGCGCTGGGCTGTGGTTGCTATTGTTTTGGGGTGCGGCATGTTTTCTCCTCCTGCCTTCTGCAACCAGGAGCTCCAGAGCTTGGACGGGGACCCCACGCTGGTAAGACACTTGGCTTGGACAAGTGCTTTACAGAGCACCCATCAGCCCAAACCTTCAGCCTCCCATTGTCCTTGTCCTCACACTCCCCAGGAGTTGGGATTACAGAGGTATGCCTGTGTGCCAGACAGCCAAGGGCGAGGATGAAGTGGCAGCTGTTGTTGTCTGCCCATCATCCCTCCCTTTGGAGAACAAACCTCTCCCCTCCACGTGGTTCTGGAAAGGGCTGCAAATCACAGGCGCCCATACTCTGACTCCAGAAGAGTCCATGTGACCTAAGCTAGGCCAGTCAAATACTCTCTCCCAGGAATTTGAATTGGGGACAGATATAACAGGGCCAGAAGATAGCAGAAGCTGGCTCACTCCGGTAGCAGCGCCCAGAGAGCTGCTAGGGCGGGAGTTCCCAGCTGGAATCTCGAGCTCTGCCCTGCTCCTTGTCCTTCTCAAGGCGGGTGGTCAGCTCTGCGCATTTTGGGAACTCCCCAGCATTCTTCCTACAAATCTTTTCGTGCTTAATTGAGAGGAGATTTTTCTGTTCCTAATAACCAACCAAAAAACTCTACCTGAAACAAGAATCAATGTGATTTAAAGACTTAGCAATCACCACAGAGCTTAAGAACTGAAGTTGGATCCCTTGCTAGGGTCATCTGGGACAGAGATACTGTGTGGGCAAATTCACACACATCACCAGAGTTCCGGGACAGGCTGGACTGCACAGAAGTCCATGGACCACAAGTGCCTGTGAACAATAGGCAGGTGTAAGGATTATATAAGTATTTTCTTAGAGGATACGGTTTTAAAATAACTCATGAATTTTCTTTTTCATTTAACTAAAATTGTAAAAGTAATACTAAGGGTACTTCTTCAGAACTAACGTACATTCTTCCCCTTCTGCCTGCTGATTTTGATGGAAAGGGTAATGGTTTTTCTTATCATGTTTTTTAGTGTTACACATACTTACTATTAATTTAGGAATAATTTGTTTGCTGAAAGATATCTTCTCAACACCCACAGAGGCGCACAAATGCAGTCCTAAACACTATGCTTACAAACAATTTATTCTTATTTCATACATTTGTTTTCCAGCAAAAAATGCATAGTTCTATTATTTATACAGAATTTCATTTTCAAGACTGTAGGGAACAAATGTCTCAGAAAACCAAAACCATAGCAAACTATACAACAGAAGTGAGTCACAATTTTGTTCAGCTACATGCACAGAACCGACCCAAGTGATATTTATTTCTATGGATTATTTTGCTTAATTTATCAGGTAATGTGGAATTATGACTAAATCACCCTTTTCTGGCAGAATACACTACTGATGTGAAACCACATCATGGTCCCTGTGTGGAAGTTCACACATCCTGAGGCAGCCTCTCTAGCTAGCTAAACACAGCTATTTAGGACGGAGGTGATGGCTGGAGTCAGGCTAGCCTAAGAAGAATTAATTTAGCAAGCAGTGGGAAAACATCATTCAGTTTACTTCTTCACGCCTGCATTTTCCTTACTCCCCTCTCCCTCAACTACCACCATTACGTGAACATAAAACAAGGAGGTCTCCATTTGGTTGCTGCTAAATCCTCCCTCTGCCTCTGACCTGAGGAAAAAAACGAGTATGGCCCTTCAACCAATGCCCTTTACTGCAAAAGGGGACCTGCTGGTTGTACATTCTTGTAAACCCGAGTACAGCAACCGTGTTTAAAGCCTCAGTTGAGAAATGGATGAACCTCATAAGGCAGATGGTTTGAGAAGGCTTAAATACACGTGGAGTCCTTGGAGAAAGCTTTTGTCTTCAAGGCTGAGTTTATGGAAAGGGAAGACTGGTGGAACTGGTCTGGGAGAGGGCTGACAGGAAGAGTTCAGAGCCACCCTGTGCTTTATGCAGATGCAAGAGCAGCCTCGGAATGTCCCCCAGCCCTGAGACACAGCCAGCCTTTCCTGGCCTGGACAGCGATGGCACGGGCTTTCTTCTTCTTTCCGCTCCTAAGAAACAAGGAGCAGAGTGTCCAGGGCGGCATGTTACTGGCTATCTTATTCACTGCGGTTACACCCTCATCAGAGAGAACCGTGCCTCAGCTCTTTATTGCCTTGGTACTCAGTTGCTTAGGATAACTTCTGTCATAACCTCCATAAAAGAAAACCAGTCTGGTAGAAGCACAGACCTTCTCTGCTAGGCCTTGCCGGGAGAGGGAATTTAATGAAGCTTCTAACTAGAATTTTAAAAAGACTTTTAAATTTAGCCTTGTTACACACCTATAACATATCTGACCTGTTTTCCTCTTTTTTAAAAAAATGGTTTTTTATCCCTCTTTAAACTATACATTATTTACATTTTTAAAGACGTACTAGGTCTTCATCATTTGGGTAAGAGCTCAAGGTGAATAACTTCCAGGACAAAGATGAGGCTTTCCAAAAAACGCTGGTTCTCATCTATGTGCTAAGGCCTGTTTTTACAAACAAATTGCTATTAGAAACTTTTAAAGTATAAAATTAGAATACTTCTTTAAAAAATTTTCCTATTAATTTTCTTTTTTTTTTTTTTGCATCCAGGATATTAAAAACAGATTACGCTTTCTAACTAGAGATGGAACTAAAAGAAGAAATGAAATTAATGTGTCCCCGTAACTCCCTTCATCTAGAAGCAAGGGTTTATTTACACGGTGTCCTTTCTTGCGGTTGTGGTGAGCCGTGAGGAGCAGGGCGATTTCTACAGCATGATTAAAGAACCAGCTGAAGACCCCTCCACCCCTCCTTGAGTGCTTATTGCATATTGTAGGTGGAGCTGTAAGGCATGAGAGAGGGGACCTGCCACTTACACACATTCCAGAATAATTTTGCACATTGAAGAAATTCTCCTTGAGAGATGCCATGTCTGGAATAGCTTTCAGAGACTGTTCAAGAACAACAAGTATGAAAGGTCATGCATTACATTTAGAAGCACAATACACTGGAGGACATTTTCAAAAGCTCAAACAAAAGGCTGTTTTTCCATTGAGTTCAATAGTAAATAAGTGAGCATTTTGTTGCATATAGGTGTTCAGAGCTTTCAAAAGTCACATCCTGTCACAGTTAGCAGCCCAATGCACACTCTTGGCCCCTGACCTATAAATAAACACTCTAATTCTGCAACCCGCTCACAGACTCGTAAGAAGCTATTCTAAAACAAAAAAAGCTACAAACTGCTTAGAAATCTGCCAACTGGAAATGCAATACACTTGTCCTTTTTTAACAACTACAAAAACTTGTATCAGCTTTTTGGAACAGTGACTAAGAATTGACACTGACACCCATTTTCACAATTAAGAAAAAATTATTCATAATATTGAAGAAGGAATGAAATCTTCAACAGGAAGGTGTGTGACCTACCACGACGGAACACGGCGATGTCAGCCTCGCCAACGAGGCACGCTCCCTGTTTAGTGACTCTAGACTTGTTCGCCTTTTGCTGGGCGATATATGTCAGAGGATACTGGCAATCCTTCAAGAAAAGGATTCCAAAGGTGATTTACCATTGGCTGGTGCTATCCCCTAATGCCTTTTTGCCGTATGCCCTAATTTTATGGAAACAAATTAAGGACATTAAGCCAGGGGTAAGTGTACTACTCAAAACATACCTGGGTGCTAGTGCTCAGGTCAAAAGCTGCAGGATGTGTTTAGGCTGCCAAGTAGAAGTCCTCACCTGCCTATCTGAACGCTAACATCACGGGAGTTCACACGCTTTTCTAGGGACAAAATTTAAAACTCAGGTGAAACTGTCCAGAGTTGAACTTGCTGTTGGAATCGAATCCTTGTTCTCCCCTTCTTGTGCCGTCTTCTCATCTTTTCTATATAGGATACTTTTCCTTTATAATTTCCCCTTGATTAATTTTTTTCTAAGACATGTTTCATAGGTTATAACACAAAGACTTTAAAAGAGGAAAAAGGCTAAAGAACATTAGTTAATCTTTGGAGATGTAAGCATTTAAGCTCACATTTTAAAAACCTTAAATATGCTATCTACGAACTTCAGACACTAACGACATCACAGTCTAGGCACTTTGGATGGACCTAATGACATGAATCCTAACCGTCCCAAAGCGATTGTTATTAGTGTCTTTATTAATTAGTAGTGATGATCCAATGTACACATGCCTGCTATCCCTTCTCCTGGATCGTACATTAAATTTTCTAGTTATTTTTAAGCATAAAATTCGCATAGGCCTAGGAGCAGACAGGAAAAAAAAAACAGAATAAAGAAATTGATTGTGGGTAAGTTACCATGTTAATTGAAATAAGATTCTACGCATTGCTCTCATGCTAATAGAAAGGAGAAAAGGACCAAACCCAGTGGCTTAGGACATTCTGCTTATGGCCAAGGTCAGAGTTTGGTCCCTGGCCAGAGGGCCTTTCCTACCTCTGTTCCACCAGCATACAAAAAGGTAACAGCTGTCATAATATGGATGGATCCTCACCCGGTGTCTCACAGGTAGTGGGTGCTTTGCTCAATGATCACTAAAGGGGTTACATGAATGAGTGAAATCAACTCCAAGGACAGTGACAGAGTGAAGTCAGCAGTGGTGGACGTCAGCAGAGGAAGAACAACCCAAGACGGTGCAAACTATTTAAGTAGCTGATAACATTTTGTTTAAGATTCTGTAATTTAAGTTCAAGGATAGCCATACCTTACTTTGCCCTATTTTATAATTATGAAGTAGTCAATTAAAGAACAATTAGTGTCTGTATGCTTGGCCAGGCATCACAGCCCTGCAAACTAGTAAACGCTCACAATTGAACACACAACCATCTCCACATTCTAACGCCATTTTGAAAACTTAATTGTCACCTTGGACCAATGGTATGACCTTGAAATGGAGATAACTCCTACTGTTCCTGTCTCCAACTCTAGCTTTGTGCAGATTAACTAATTAAAGTTATGAAGAGATCTGAAGAAAACTATCCCTGTATATTATTGCCATTTGCCTTCAGATTCAGCACCAAATCAGAAAATATTATAAAAATCACCTCCATCCCCAAATTTTGCACTCTTAGAAATAATTCCCTTTAAGTATCATGATGAATTAGGCTAAATGGCTTTGGACTGCAAGCACTCACAGGCAGGATTTATGAATGGAAACATGTGAAGGCCGCTCCCGCCAGCTCCGAAGCCCCATACTTTCTTCCTGGGCTATTTATAGAAAGCGTATGGCCGGTGGAAAAGACCACGTTTATTTTTACAAGGCAGTCATGACATGACCAAAGAACTCACTTCCTCTCTCTGGGAAGGTCGTCCGCTTCACCTGAGGGTGCAGCTGCAAGGACAGGCAGAAAAGGAACCCCTTTTAGCCAACTAACTCAGCCTGAGTCACTGCCAGAAATCAACCCACTGGACAGGCACTGGAGTCAAACACCCTCATTTACCAGGCATGACTCTATGATGCTGCTCCTTGAGATGTCATCTAGATCATGACTAATAAGTAAAAATAAAATGCATTACATAACGTGCTTCAAAATTCTGCTGCCAGAATAGGTTGCACGGAGATAATGGAGTGCATTCTTATTTATCTTTTGTCCTACATTTCAAACAGCTGAACACAATAAAGGAAAACTGAATTTTTATGGATATGGCAAAATGGAGAGTGGGAAAAAATATTTTTAAAGGTATTCTATTCTGATTGCCATACTACCCCTGAAATATATACTATACCTGGATAATTCCACGCAAATGGAGACTCAGTAAATATTTGCTGATTCTAAAATATCATCATTTATCTCAACAGAAATCGACATAATTTAGCAAATAACATATATGGTTTCACAAATCATCCCTGGTCTTATATAGTGTGTATCGTACCTATTTGCAAACATGAAGTGAAGCCAAACCACTGTTATCAACTAGAATGTCCTTTTGTCAAGGTTATGTGTGGTTTATAAAAACTAAGATGGAATTGGAAAAGAAAAGTGGAAGAAGGAAAAGGTAAAGGGAAGGAAAGTGAGTCCTCCTTCTCTCTGGGACACACTGGGTGCCGAAACCTTTGAGGGAAAAAGTGTGTCATCTTACTGAGCTCATGCATCATTATCACTTGAAAATGATACGGGTATAATTTTATCCTTAAGTGGCCTCTGCTTAAGGACAAAGACACAGCCAGAAGAGAATTTTCCTTGTGGACCCAGAAGATCTCCAACAAAAATTTAAAATGATAAATACAGGGTTTATTTCTTATTCTCAAACTCATCGACTCTTTTTAGAAGTCTAACTGTTGAAATTTCCTTCTGAAAGGGGAGGGCCCATTTTACAAGGCAGCTACAAAATACTCTTCCACCTGTTTCTCCAGCTTCCAAATCACCCTTCTTTGGAGCTCTAGAAGAGACAACAATGACATGCAAATAAGTTTGCATGTGGAAATATCCTGATTTCCACAATTGTCCTTGAATACACGTCCTGAATTAAGTTACAGCTGTGGATTAACATCTGTGGTTAGGCGCAAATTCTCAGCCCCTGTAACCTAACAGGAATCTCCTTGCACTTTGCAAAAGATGAGACACTGACACTCACCAGCAAACGTGCAAAAAGTGTATTTACAATCCCATTAAGAAGGTCTACATTAAATACAGACGTATATAAAGGTAACTTCTGTGTGCGAAGTAACACACACGAATACTGGTTCCTCCAGGGAACTGTGTCGAGCCTCTCTATTTACAAATACAGCAGCGATTAAAAGCATAAACAAAACCAGCAATCTTTTTAGAAGCTCCAGCCTACCAGTGCTGAGGTAAGTGTTCATCGACTTTATGTGCTTGATCTAAACTATACTATGAAGTCAAGACTCCCCATTCAACAACTTACTTGCCCCTTAACCAAAAGGACTTGTCAGGAAGCGTTAGAAGTATTTAAATAAGCCGCCTCAAAGGTTTGTGTTAGAGTTGCCATCTCAAGTACAGGTTAGCATTTCTAAGAAATGTCTTAAATAACACTGGCTGATATAGTTATTAGAAAGGATCTCAGGAGTGTGGTCACTAATTTTTCAATGATTTAGGGTGACCAGCATTCATTTCCACAGTCTGGATCCAAATGAGACATACAGTGTTTAACTAGGCAAAGCTAATCGTACTTAACTCAAAATCTTCAGTTACAACTCAAGTAATATGCTCCTAACTTTCACAATATAACAGCCTCATTTATTCCTGAATATTATATTTCCAACTTTAAGCAAGGATAGATGGCATCAGTCTAACACAGAGTCCTCTCACCCTCCCCAGTGGCTGCATACACAACCACAGCCACATTAGTGAGCTGGCTCCTTCTTGTAGAGAAGCCAAATGCTCGCATGTCCTGGTAAACGACTTCTGGTCCTATCAAAAACTTAGAACCAACACCATCTTCCTCCCCTCCTGGGTGGAATGTTAAACCTTGATTTGCAGTCAAGTATGAAAAGCTTATTCCTACTGCTCTCCCCATGTAAGAAACTATGTTTGAGGACCAGTCATTTGGGCATTGCTTCAAAAGGCACATTTATTCCAGTGGCAATTTAAGTCAGTAGAGAAGAATAAAATTAAAAACCAACAAAAAAAAAATAGGATGGAATACATTAAAGGAAATAGGAATCTGGGATCTATACAAACCACTGAGCTCCTCTCCAATAGTTTCACCAGAGTGCCTAAGGGAGAATAATTCACAGTTGTATCATGACACACACAGGCCTTCAGAAAACACTGTTTAAAAAAGTAGTTGAGAACTCTCAAGCAGCTCGCCCTGATGTCCAGTTCAAGTGAATGCAATGCAGAAGGGCTGCAAAGTTCAAAACTACGTGACAAAGAAAACTCAGTGCACATCACAGGCTTTGATAAGTTATGAAAAATCATTGTATATATTACTATGTAAATAACATCTGAGAAACATTCTGAAATAATTAACTTGCGTTCACATTCCATGCATTTTCTAGCAGGTTAAGCCCTGGGTTTGTGTCTTTGTGCCCGTTTCCTACAAAGCTCCATTCTTTGGACAAATCCCAGTACTCCTAAGACTGAAATGGAAGTACTCAGGGATTTTTGTCTACTTACCCTCTTTACTGCACACCTGACCTCACGAGAGCTACTTGTTATTACCGCTGGCACAGAAGACGATTGGAAAATCGAACTGTTCGGGGTTTTATTTGGGATTTTATTCGCTGCCTTTGAAAAATCCCTGGATGTCACAGACACTACCTGATTTTTTCCCAGGAGCAAGAACCAGCGGCCCTCGCCCTCCTGCTTGACCCGCCTCCCTCTTCCAAAGCCCAATGCACCGAGACCCCCTTGTTGCAGTGGACTTTTCCCCTGTGGTTTTGCAGCACCCTCCTCGAGCAAAGAAGGAAACATAACGAAACTTGAAAACAAACCAACAATAACAACAACAGAAACTCCGACCAAACAGGTGGGCCAACCGGCAGCCTCCTCCAAGGCAGAGGCTCACTTTTTACTGCAGAACTCGGAGTTGTTTAGGAACTTCTTGATGACCAGCCCTAGACAGAGGACCAGCAGCAGCATGTAGCCCACGGTGCCTGAGAAGGTGGGCGCGGCAGGCGGCGCCTTGAGGAATTGGCGCAGGCCCTCCTCCACGTAGTACACCTGGTCATAGATGCTAAGGAAAGTGAAGATGTGGAAGAGCTGGTGGCTGTGGCCGATGATGTCAAAGAGGCCTGGGTGGATGCGCTCGGGGATCTTGCTCACGTTGAAGAAGGCGGCCACCACCAGCCAAAAGTAGCGGCGGTAGAAGTGCACGAAGAGCGTGGGGTTCTCGCCGCGCAGGTCGAAAAGCCAGCTCTCGAGCATGATGGGGCAGGCCATGCTGAGCGGCATGATGAAGACGAAGGTGCGCAGGGCGAACGGGTAAGAGCACCAGTCGGTGCGGCTCTTGCAGCAGGCCACGGTGCAGGCCACGGCCAGCACGAAGGCTACGGGCAGCACGAGCGCGCGGTAGGCGGCGATGAGGCGCGTGCAGTCCACGTGCCAGCCCAGGCGTTGCTGCACGTACGGGGTCATCACCCTGGCGTCCAACAAGCTCAGGCCAGGCAGCAGGTAGTAGTAGTAGGCCACCGTGCTGCCGAAGCCGTAGTAGCTGATGGACGCGTAGTCCAGGTAGAAGAAGGCGGCGCGCAGGCGCAGCGACAGGCAGCTGAACACGTGCGCCGTGCAGCTCATGGCGAAAGTCAGCAGCACCCCTGACGCGTAGCACCACAGCGGCAGCAGCCACGGGTGGTGGAAGGGCACGTCGCGGCCGCTCAGGAAGAACAGGCGGCAGAACTTGCTCAGGAACAGCAGCAGAGGGATGAAGTGCGTCCAGAAGTTGAGCGTCTCGTTGGTCGGCTTCAGCACCGAGGCCAGGCACTCCTGCGCCGTGCACGGCAGCCGCCGGTAGCCCGACAGGATGAAGCACTCCACGAAGTCGTCGGGCACCTCGTCCCAGCGCAGCAGCGGCCTGGCCGAGGCTGCGGGGTCCCCGGAGGGGTGGGGGCGCGAGGCAGCCTCCGAAGCCGCCGCGCTGGCGGCCGGCGGGCCCTTTGTGCCCGCGCCCCGGGGTTGCAGGCGCCGCGGCATGGTGCCCGGGGCTTGGCTAGGGCGCGCACAGGCGACCTCTGGCGCCGGCTCCCGCGCGCTCGGCAGTCCCCGCCGGCCGCCGTCGGAGCCTTTGTGCACCCGCCGGGGGCGTCGCTGCAGCTTCAAGAGAAGACGCGAGCCTCTGAGCAGCCGCTCCTGAAAAATAAATAAATAAGTAAAAATGATAATCAATTACCAGCCGCGCGGCGACCGGCAGGAGCGCGCGGGGCTCGGGGGCCCCCTCGCCAGGCTCCCCGCTCCCGGCTCGCGGCCGCCCGCGCTGCGGCAGCGGCGGTGGCGGCGGCGGCGCGGCGGACTGCGGCGGCGGCGGCGCTGCTGCGGTGACTGGGCATCGCGCGGTGCGGGCGCCGCCACCGCCGCCCCCGGCGCGGGAGGCGGGGATGTGGGAGCCGAGGCGCTGGAGGGAGGGAGGGACGGGCGCACCAAGGGAGGGCGGGGGCCTCCCCGGCTAGTGTTTCGCGGCCGCCACGGGGGATAGAGTTGTCCCCTGTCTCGAGTTCCGTACCATCCCCCCTCCCCGGGCCGCAGCAGCCGGAGCTGGCCCGTTAATGACTGATGCGGGGGCCAAAGGCTGCGCCAGCGATGAGCTGTGCGCCCGGAGGGCGAGGGTCCGCGCCGGGGTTCGAAACCCGACAGCCCGCTGGCGTTCGAAAGGACACTGGGCGGCCGCGTTCGCGGGGGGCGGGGAGCGGCAGCCGCGGGGGCCCGAAGGGCGCCCGCGTGTCCGAGCCGGGGCTGGCGGAGAGGTGCGACAACAGGGATCCCCACAGGGGCTGGGGGCGCTCCGGGATCGTGGGGCTTGGAGACCGTGTCTGGATCGGGGCAGTGTCATTGTCAGCTACCTGGGACTGCTCGTCTCTTTCCCTGTGTGTGTGTGTGTGTGTGTGTGTGTGTGTGTACGCGCGCGCGCACGCACGCGCGCGAGGCTCCCACTCTCCCACCGTATCAAGCTTTAGTTATCTCCTTTCGTCTATCGGACTTATTCAGGTGCGTCACTAACCTGCCTTCTCCCTGATTGTTGTCTGTCCAAACGAGTCGTCCCTAAACTGGCCTCCGGTCGCGCTCCCCGGCCCTCGGGGGCCGCAGGTCACCCATCCTCGTGTTCTTGTGCCTTTAGCTAGGCATCTTGTTTGGCGTCCAAAGTCCTACATCTCAGGGCGGGCTGCTCAAACGCCAAGTTTCAATGAAAAATTTCAGAGGACGACCAGGCGGTTCAGAAAGCCTGTAACGATCCGAGGAATTTATTAAGAAGGGGTTCCCGGCCCACCCCGTGGCCGAGTGGTTAAGTTTGCGCGCTCCGCTTTGGCTGCCCAGGGTTTCATCGGTTCGGATCCTGGGCGCGGACTTGGCGCCACGGGTCAGGCCATGCTGAGGCGGCGTCCCACATGCCACAGCTGGAAGGACCCACAACTGGGGCGATTTGGGGAGAAAAAAGAAAAAGATTGGCAAAAGTTCTTAGCTCAGGTGCCAATCTTTAAAAAGAAAAAAAAAGAAGGGGTTCCCAAGCAGAGCTGTGCCCCAGTCAAAGGCTGATCAAGTAGAGGACGTTGATGAGAGAGGACTTAAGGTAGGAGGTGCATTCTAGCAGGAACTGAAAAGAGAACGAAGATGAATTCATGGAGACTGGAAGGAGGTGGCTTGGAAAAAAGTTATGCATAATTAACCAGAAGTACCTGGCAGGCTAGACTGGGTGTCTGGAGGCCAGAAGAAAGGGAGAAGAGTGGAAAACGGTTGTGATGCACTGCGGGATGAAATTATGCCCTTGAGCCTTGTAAAAAAAAGCTGTCTGCTCTAAAATGTTTACCATTTCACAGAAGTTTCTGTTAGTGATGCTATGAGGGTGTGACTGAGTCTGACTTGTGTCATGGACCTGCAGTACAGTGTCATGGCGATAAGAGCTAACTTTTAAGGGACCAGGCACTGTTCTAAGTGCTTTACAGTTTTTAAATCTTTTAGGTGTTACTATTTTTCTCATTTTACGGCTGAGGAAATGGAGGCACCACGACCATAAATAACATGCCCTATTGGTGAAGGGGGATTTGAACCCAGGCAAACTGCTTCTCATGTGCTTAAACCAGAACACCCAACGACCTGCTTTTGCCCAAAGGAAACTAGTAAGAAATGGCAGTCTGATTTAGCAAAAGGCTTTCATTTTCGTTTTATAAATGAAAGGCTGCCTTCATCACTACAGCAAATCCTTTAAGTAGGTCAAGGAAGATTTACTCAGTAGTGGCTCAAGAAGGACTTAAGTTATGCATAAGAAATATTTATAACGAAGAAATCATTCAGTATTGTACATGTCTAAAATTACTTAAGGGTACTAGAGACAGTCTCTTTAGAAGTTTCGGCCTTCTCTCTCAAAAATGTTTTCCGCTAGTAATGGACTTAGCAAACTCTTATGCAATTAGGCCAAAGGTACATTTAGGTCTTGAGCCTTTCTGAACTATCACAAATTTCTGATTAATAGATTTTAAACAAATGAGATTTTCCTGTAGTTACTTAACTAGTATTTTGTTTTAGTATTTTCTGCTTTCCCACTGTCTATAGCTTTGTTGTTTCAAAGCAAGACCTAATTTCCCTTCTTATCTGGACTAGCACCCAGGCTAATTTGAAAAAGGGATTAAGATTCAGGCATTTATCAATCAAGCCTAGGAATGATAAACCTGAATCCAGGGCAGACGGAAAACAGGGTCTTTTTTCATATTCTCTTTGTTACTCCACAAACAACCTGAGCTGTAACCTGTAAAAAATATTGATCCTATAAAAATTCCTATATTTAGCAACCTCTTAGTTGCATAATCAGCTCACTTACATAATCAGGGAGAATATAGGAGAAAGTTCATATCAAGTAAAATAATGGAATTGACTGAATGTGCAAAAACTCTAGTTAGATAAAAGAACATTTATCTTTCTGACTAAGAATGGTGAGACTGGCTGTAATAAAATATGACGTGCTTTAAAACACTCAGTACTTTATAAAGTTAAAAAATCTGTCGTAGCATTTCTTGTAAGTCTTTGAGAAAGCCTTTGTGATTTCTGCTTTTCTCTTTTCTCATCCATCTCCCACCCCACATGAGGCACAGAGTCAGCTGATGCCATGAAGTGGTGTTCCTGAAAGCTCTCTGGTGCCAAACCACACTGGTATCCTTGCTCTACCTTGACAAAGCCAAGTAAAAAGGAACTAAGAAAACAGCAAAATTGACCTAACTTATTAAAAAATAAAGAAATAAAAGTAATGAAATTTAAAAAGTCAGCAATATGACTTCAAGTACTACCAATCTACAGAAGTAATTTTTCTTAAGTTTTTTGAGATATAAAAATGTGTTCCCCAAACCCTACGCAGGCTGGGTTTTGTAGTTTAACTCCAGTAAACTAATTGCCTCTGGTCAGTGAGAACCACGCGCACATCCCCTGGGCTGGCTGGCTGCCATCCTCTGGAGGTGCCCTGAAGAAAAGTCATATCTAAGGGAACCGGGACTGCCTACCAAGTTCTTGACAGAGAGGACTTGCCAGGTGTTACATCGGAAAGTCACTGCCAGCATTTACAGGCAGAATCAGCTGGTTCTCCCAATCGAAAACTTGTCAAACCAAGACCACAAATGTGGTTTCGTAATTTTGTGGCGGCTCTGTACATTCTGGTGCTGAGGGGTCCTGGCTGCAAAATGCAGTCATGTATAGGAACTGCAGCAAACGGGACAAATGCTTCGCCCATGTGGTTTGCTTTGGTGATATTCTTATAGAGCACTATAGGTTTATTTGTATTTCTTTCTACAGAAATAAAGTGAAGCATATATAAAATTCCACAGCAAGTTTGTTGTTCTCTAATATGGACAAGGAGCTGTTTGTAAAACCTGCAGAAAAAGTATGCGATGATATTTGCAAATAATACACTGTTTTCAGAGGAAATAATTTTTCCCTTGTCTCATTTTTAGCCAAAACCAATCAAACAAACAAACAAAACCCACTGTGGACTCAGTACTGAACTGCACCCAAGCCTCTGTATAAAGAGAATTCTATGAGCTTCAGTCCCTCTCCTCAGAATATACAGTCTAAATGAAGTGCCTCCCTTCCCCAAATGGAAAACAGCCAGAATGTTATCCAGACTCTTCCCAGTCAGCTTTGGTTACTACCAAATTTTAGGCTCTGAGCTTCCTGATGGTGGAAAACCGCCTGGCAGTGGCATCAGGTGTAACTATGGCAACCGTGGGGAAAAAGTGCAACCGGAAGTCCAGGTAGAGGGCGGGAAGCCAGGGAGAGAGTGGTGGGAGATTAAGTTCTATCTGGCACTATTTCTGCCCATTTACGGACATGGTGACGGGGTTCTCTTTTGAAGAAAAGCTAAGGGAGACTTGTTGAGGATGTTTTTTGAGGTTCCGTGCAGGAAATGACAGCTCCATACTGCCCTCTCTCCCACAAGTTGGCCTCTTCTCTACCAGTGGCCTCCAAAGTGGGGTGCGCAAGAAGACTGATTAAGGTGAAGAATAGAACTACAACTTCTCTTTCAATAGTTCTCATCCTTTTTTTTTTTTTTTTTAAAGATTTTATTTTTCCTTTTTCTCCCCAAAGCCCCCCGGTGCATAGTTGTATATTCTTCGTTGTGGGTCCTTCTAGTTGTGGCATGTGGGACGCCGCCTCAGTGCGGCCTGATGAGCAGTGCCATGTCCGCGCCCAGGATCCGAACCAACGAAACACTGGGCCGCCTGCAGCGGAGCGCGGAAACTCAACCACTCGGCCACGGGGCAAGCCCCTCTCATCCTTTTAAGTGTCTATACTCTGGGAAGGTTTTATAATACACTTAACATGTAGTAGGTGAAGGTAATTTATAAATAATATGTTGTTGGGGCATTGAGGAGCATGGAAACGCCCGCTGATAAAGGGTGTGTGATCAAGACTGTTGACTTCCGTCCTATAGCCCATTGCTCTTGTTTGTCTGGCCTGCTTCCATCCCCTCCCCTGGATCCAGAATGGACTCCCCTTTCCTGCCTCTCAGGTGGCTGGAAAGAGTGTTTCAGGGTCACCATCTGTCAGGCACCAGTCCCTAAGCTCTGCCCAGACCTCCCCAAGGCTTCAGCCCCTCCCACAGCTTCTCTGAGCTAGGATGGCAGTCCCCATTCTGGACTTCTTTCTCCCAATGCTGCCATTCCTGTTTCCTGGCTAGAGCGTATATTGTCTTCCTACAAAGACCTCATGTTTACATGTTATGTTCGTCCTAATTCAGACTTAGCTTTTGGGGAGGAGACTGTCATTTGCTGTTGCTTGCGTTTGGTAGGCCCTTTTAGGTGGCTTCCATTTATTTAACTTTAGAAACAGTTATATAAGTCTGTAAGATGGATTATTGAATTCCTGCTCTTCATTATTTATGGACAACTCTCCTTGAAACACAGTGCCATGCACATAGTAAGCACTCAACACGTATTTGTGATTGGGGAAATTCTTTTCCGTACCGTAAGGCTTTAAAAGGTTAGAACTTAGACTCCTAGAGTCTTAGAATAGGGAAGTCACTTAATCCTTTAAGTCATTTGGTCCCACTCTCTTCCCATTTATGAGAGTTCTTTCAATGTATTGCTCATATACTGTCTTCAGGTACTGGGATATGCACTTTAGATTTATTATCTCTAATTCTCAGAATTCTCTTGGCAGGCGAAATCCACTCTCCTCGTTTTCAGACAGGAAAACAGAAGCTCAGAGATGTTAAACAGCTGGGTGGCAGAGCTGGAGTCAGACTTTTTTTTTAAATGGAATCTGCATTTTTTTTTTTTTTTTAGAACGATTGGCCCTGAGCTAACATCTGTTGCCAAGCCTCCTCTTTTTCTATTTTCTCCCCAAAGCCCCCCCAGTACATAGTTGTATATCTTGGTTGTAGGTCATTCTAGTTCTTCTGTGTGGGATGCTGCCTCAGCATGGCTTGATGAGCGATGCTAGGTCTGCGCCCAGGATCTGAACTGGCGAAACCCCAGGCCGCTGAAGTGGAACGTGTGAACTTAGCCACTGGCCACTGGCTGGCCCCTGGAGTCAGACTTTGTTAATTCCAAACTCCCATCTTTCCTTTACAGGACACCGCCTCCTGAGCGAGGCTGTTGCGCAGCCAGCCCAGAACATCTCCAGTAAGCGCACTGACCATCTCACATGGCCTTCCCTTCCATCTTAATTTTTTAAAGTTGTTGTTGGAAAAGTTTGTAAATAGTTAAATGAGCATGACGGATGAGAAAAAAACCACTGTTGCATCTTGGCCCAAGGATCAATCATAAGTGCTTTTGAATGTGGTCACCAACTGGATCTGGTTAGAAAGTCCCCAAAAAGAATGATGCCAAATAAGGCATGTGTGTATGTGGTGTGCAACAGGTGAATGTTGATTCGGCACGGCTGGAAGGGACATTTCATATAAAGAGCATTTTCCTGTAAATGAGTAACATCTGTTCTCAGGGGACTTGCCGTACCCTAAACCTCCACAGAGAGGCAACTGGCAGATTCCACGGTTTCATAGATGATTGTTGCACTTCCCATAATGTTGTTGACTACAGTGATTAACAGAAAGGAAAATATTCTGCTATGATATCATGGCATATTTAAAATCAAGGGGACGACATTTCAGTTACTGGGCTCTGTTTGGGCCTCAGTTAAGCTCACCTGCCATTGGCTCCATTTAGGTTAATTTCTTCTCTTTAAAAAAAATAAAAAAAATTTTTTATTGAGGTATAATTGACATATAACATTAAATTAGTTTCAGGTGCACAAAACAGTGATTCAGCATTTGTATATACTGTGAAATGGTCACCACAATAAGTCTAGTTAACATCCCTCATTATACATAGTTACGAAAATTTTTTTTGTTTTTTTGTGATGAGGACTTTTTTTTTTCCAGTGAGGAAGACTGGCCCTGAGCTAACATCTCTTGCCAATCTTCCTCTTTTTGCTCAAGGAAGATTGTTGCTGAGCTAACATCTGTGGCAGTCTTCCTCTGTTTTTAGGTGGGATGATGCCACAGCATGGCTTGATGAGCAGTGTGTAGGTCTGTGCCCGGGATCTGAACCTGTGAACTCCAGATTGCCAAAGTAGAGCACACGAACTTAACCATTATGCCACCAGGCTGGCCCCAAGGACTTTTAAGATTTACTCTCTTGGCAACTTTCAAATATGCAATATAGTATTATTAACTGTAGTCGCCATGCTGTACATTACATCCTCCTGACTGACTTACTATATAACTGGAAATTTGTACTTTTTGACCCCCTTCACCCATTTCACCCTCCCCAACCCCTGCCTCTGGCAACCACCAATTTGTTCTCTGTATCTATGAGCTTGTTTTTCTTTTGTTTAGTTTTTGTTTTAAATTCCACATATAAGTGATTTATATGGTATTTGTCTTTCTCTTTCTGACTTTCTTACTTAGCATAATGCTCTCCAGGTCTATCCGTGTTGTCGCTGAGTAGTACGCCATTATCTTCCTTACCCATTCATCCATCGATGGACACTTAGGTTGTTTCCACATCTTGGCTACTGTAAATAATGCTGCAGTGAACATGAGGGTGTTTATATCTTTTTGAGTTAGTGCTTTCATTTTCTTTAGATATGTACTCAGTTAGTTGACTTACTGGATCTTATGGTTGTTCTATTTTTAATTTTTTGAGGAAGCTCCGTACTGTTTTCTGTGGTGGCTGCACCAATTTACATTCCCACCAGCAGTGCACAAGGGTTCCCTTTTCTCCACATCCTCACCAACACTTGTTATTTGTTGTTTTTTTGATGATAGACATTCTGACAGGTGTGAGGTGGTATGTCATTGTGGTTTTGATTTCATTTCCCTCATGATTAGTGATGTTGAACATCTTTTCGTGTACTTGTATATTTCATTTTCTAATGTAATGATTTTCCTTTGAGGTACGATATCTGCTTTGTTGAAAATATTTATCAACATAATTATCTAGGTGTCAATCACTAAACTCATTTAGGGTATCATATCTTACACATGTTGATTTTTTAAGAGCATATTGCAGTGATCTTATGTTCCTTTTGTGCCCCATTCATGTGAAAACTACAAGAATTGGGGCTTACCAATAGGAGTTTCCTCAGCACACTTAATCCATTTCTACACAATGAACAAGAAGCTTTTTCTTCTAGGAACATCCTTATTCTTGTGGCCACCCACTGGCACGCTTCTTTTGAGCCTTGTGTTGAGAATTCTGTGGTCAAAATGCATTAGTTTTGTTTTATTCTTCCTAGTCCTGGGTAGAGATTATTAAACCAATCTATAGGAAGCATCCAGGAGACAGGCCCCAGTTGTTTATTTAACAAGGAGTGATAAACACCACCTATGTACAAAGCTGATACTACGTGCTCAGGCGTGGAAGAGCAGAGGAGCAAGCTGGAGCACAAGAAAGAGAAGTCAGAATCATCTCTGTCCTCAGCTGCAGGGGAAATGGGTCCACAATGTTTGAATTGCAACCACCTTGTGACTACTTATCTAATGCAGCCATTTTGAAACACAGACATTTCAATGCTGCTTCAAGCACCATTAATCTTTCAATGTTTTTACTTCTAAGCAATGTGCGAGCAGGACACCTGCATCCCATCCCTGACTCCCACCCGAGGGAGGTCAGGCTGGGGTGAGGGTTGAGCACCATCTGGCAAGCAAACCTTGTAAAGCTAAGAGCCGTGAGTCAGCCACACGTGTTCATCTCAAGGAGAACTGTCAACTCTGGGTTATTTGCTAGTCCCTTCCTTGGCTGGCATCTCACCTTCTCTAATTTCTCCTTTACTGTAACAATGCCCAGGCTCACTTACGTTTAATTAACAAATGGATTTGAATACTGGAGGATGGAATTTACTTTGTTTCTCACTTTAAATTGCATGAATGGCCACTCCTGTATTTTGGAGGCTTTTTGATTGTAACCTAACTTAACTGGGTCTCTGTTGGGAGGGACGCCGAGTGGGAATGGCACGGCTCTGCGGGCTGCACTTCTCTCTCAGATTCCCAGCTCCGCTTTGCATTGACAATCTTCAATTAACGTTTCTAACAGGTCCTTCCGCAATGTACATGCCTTCTACCTACTGTCATCAAACTCCTTATAATAACCACTTAGGGGAGACAGGCTAATCCGGGTCTGGTAGATGTCATCACAATACAACACAGCGCTTTGTTTCCTGAAATTATTGGAAAAATTTAAAATAGTATCAAGTAATTGGATGTGGGCTTGTCAAAACAATAGCTTTGTGAAACATTTTAAACAATTCAGAAATAAAGTGGAAAATGAAAGTCTCACAAAGAAGAGGATTAGAGATGGAAGAAGGGGTGAGCAAAGTCTATTTTACTTGAGGCTCTTTTTTGTAATTTAAAAAATATTAGTGACTTCACACTTATGCCAAGGCTCTTTTGACTTTGCTGTGCAGAAGGTCTTGCCTCCGGAGAGACGAGCATGGTACAAATACTGTAAAGGAAGGAAGAAAGGGGGAGGGGGAGAGAATTTCTCTGTGAGATGGGCATGGAAAGAGCCAGCCTTCGGTTTCCAAATTGGAATGGTATTGTCACTAGGGCTAACGTGGTTCTTAGATTCCATCTGAGTGTCATGGTTGGAGGCAGAAAATCATGGCCCCATCAGGGGAGGGAGGGGAGCCCAGTGGAGGGGCTGCTCCTAAATCCTATGTGATTGGTGGTTAGTTCACTAAGAAAAGGATTTTTGTTCTGAGTCACTAATCTTTTAAGACTGAGGTTGCTAGTTATCACTCTCCCCCATTCTAAACTGTCTCCTATCCAACGGCGCTAGCCTTCCTGCAGTTCCTCTAAGTCCCAAGCATGTGCCACTAGGAGAGGCTTCGTGTGGCTGTGCCCAGGCTGTCCCCTGCACAAAGACCTGGCTGAGGGGGCAGGGAGGTCTGAATGGCAGCCGGTAATCTGCCAGCCACACTCTGAGCCTAGACATGTTTGTCTGTCCAGAAGGGCTGCCTTTTCCTGATTCACTGGTAGGTTGACAGCTGCCCCAGGACCCTTGCACTTGCTGTTTCTGCCTCCCTCTGCCTCCAGTGCTTTCTGTCCTGACTTTCTCCCTTCATTCAATTCTCTGCTCAACATTGCTACTACTCAGAAAACTCTGCCACCCACTCTATTTAAAATGACAGCCTCTGCTTCCTCTCCCTGCTTTATTTTCTTCATAGTTCACTACCTGACATTATATAATATATGATGTAACATCTATCTATTCATCTTTTCTCCCCTACTGAAAGGAAAGCTTTATGAGGGCAGGGTCTTTGCTTGCTGCTGGGTCCCCAGCACCTGTCAGAGTGCCTGGCACACAGTAGGCACTTAATAAACATTTTTGGAATGTTTGAAAAACATCCCACCCCAAGGCTGTCTAAGCCCAGAGTTGAGCTGGACTCGGAATATTTGTATTGACCCTGCTCAGGCAGAATCTTCTCTAATTAACTGACCTCCACAACCCAGAAAAGCTAAACCAAAAATAGAAAACACAAAAGCTGTTGGCTGCGAACCTCAGTGACGAGAGCAGTGGTTTCTGCACTTCAGAATCAATCGCTTGGGGATCCGAACAAAAAAATCAAAACCACAAAATGATGCGTACACCCCTGCCCCCGGCTGAGCCTCTGGAAAGAGGCGCATTCACTTGGTGGGCTATTATGATGGGAAAGACTGACACAGCTTTGACTTGAATTTTAAAGGTCAATTCTCACCAAGTAGTTTGTATCAAAGAGAATTCCTCAAACCTCTTCTATTAATAGCCTCGTTTAGCACCCCTGCGGCTCAGCAGAGACTGGTTAGGATTCTGTCTCACCACGGTTTCACCTTAACTGAGATACGGAGAAACAAATGTCAGTGCGGATCCAGTGCTGTAGAGGTATAAAAAATTCACACCCTCTTTGCCTCTGGCCTGAGTTTTTAGAACTCAAACGGATCCTTCTCCTGAAAGTCTGGTTTAAAACTGCTTGGAGTTTCGTAGATGTCATAAGAGCTTCTAACAGTGCTGCATACTAATTTTTGACCCACTGGTGAGAGCGCGGCCAAGCATGCAGCTGCAGAGGGACACTCTGGTTCACACAGAGACCCCATCCCCACTCCCGCACTGACACTCGGGGTGGCCCTCTCGCTGGCACACTCATGGCCCCGAGGCCAGGCACGTTTGGGAAGAGTGGAGGGAGCAGCCAGGCGTTGGCTGCCGGCCATCGTGTTTGCTGAGGGCCTTCTCCGCGTGCCCTCTCCTGGACACCACAGCACCTGAGCTGCCAAGTACCCTGGAGGCCTCTCTCGGGGTGGCGGGTGGTGCGCGGCTAACAGCAGAGTCCAGCCCGGCATTGTTTGCGGGCGCTCAGGAGGGAAGGCAGCTCTGGGGAACATGGGTTCATGAGACACGGAGGAGACTTGAGTTCAGCCTCAGTGACTGACCGGTTAAAGCTGTATTTTAAATGTCTTCCATCTCGATGGAGGTGGGATTTCATTTCATCTAAAGTGTTTAATAAGAAACTTAGGAAAGTATAGTCTTGTGTTTTCCAGAGGGATGATGATATGTCTGTGTACTATGACCCAGGAAGGTGGCCCCTGCTGGTAGTTCCTGGAAAAGAACAATTTGTGCCTTTTTCGGGGGGGGGCGGTTTATTCCAGTTGCGATACTTCCTGTCATTTGCATTCTGCATGTCTGCTTTGGTGACAGAGCCTATGGTGAGATCACTTAGCCCTGTTGTATTTTCTCTTCCGGCCCTTTCTGCAGATTCAGAGCCTGTCCCAAGAGGCCTCCTCACTCTCACCCCGCGGCCGGGGTTCCACCAGGGCTTCCCCACACCTCGTGGCAAGGTGTTTATATCACAGGGCTTAAAACTGCCGGCTGAGAGCTCTCTGTCCGAAAGGCTTCTCTTCCCGAATGTGTAAGGAGTCCTGTGCTGCTCTCTGCATGTGACACCTGGGGAAAATTCAAGGTCACTGTGGTGACCACCCGTGGCCTTTTCTCCCCAGTGGATGGATAACGTGCCCTGTGGGCACCCAGGACGGCCTGTCCATGGTCCTGGGGTGAAGTGGGGAGGGAGGGCCTTTGGAGACCCTGTTGGACATTTCTCTAGTCTTTTCTGTTCCTTCCTAGGGGGCAGCTTTTTAAGTTCAGATCCCGCACTTTACAGGTGAGCAAATCAGAGCTCAGAGAAGTGCCGTCTTGTGCAAGTCCACGCTGCTGTGTTTCTGACTCCCAGCCCTGTGCTTCCTCTGATACTACAAAAGGTACACAGTGTGAGGTAGTTGAAAGAGCCCTGACTTTTGAGTCAGATAGGCCTGTTGAAGTCTGACTTTGTCACGTACCAGCTGTGTGACCTTGGGCAAGTTGTTTCACCTCTCTGATCTGCAAAGGGAAACCATAATGCTTTCTTGCAGGGTTGTTGTGAAGACCGCTGTATAGAAAGTGCTAGACACAGACCAGGCATCAGTAAAAGGTAGCTGGCACTGTTACTCCTATGGCCCCTGCCTCCCCACCTTTCTCAGGAACAACAAACCCAGCCACAATATTGCAAAACACTGGCTTAAGATGGTACAACTTTCAAGGATGTTTATCTTTTGGTGGAGATCCTTAAAAATGAAAAGCCATTGAGATATAAAGGGATAAACTTTAGTGATGGAGAGGACACAGGTGCACAATCCAGCTAAACGCAGCAGGATGGGTTAAGCATTAGGAGAACAGCTCCATCTGAAGGTGCTGGGAGGCGAACACAGGAGGCATGAAGACCCACAGGGCCGTGTTCCAGGCACACAGTCAGCCTTGGGGGCAGGAGCCGTGGTCAGGTAATGCTGTCTAGTTAGACTGAGGGACAGAGGACAGCAACCAGAAACCCAGAGGAGCGGAGATGCATGCTTGCAGGGCTGAGTAGCTGACATCAGGGTGATCTGTTACGAAGTGCTGGGGTCTCAGAACCTGGTCTCCAGTTCAGGACCTGGAGAGGGGGGAGGTGGGGCCGCCTGACAAATCCCAACATGCCCACCACTGCCTCTGCGCCTCCCTTCTAAGCCAGGCTGGAATAGGTAGTGCATGTCCATATGTCAGTTGCCATTTATTATTTGCATAAAAGAGTGTTTTTTTCCTTAAAAATAGAGAGTTCTAGGGAAAAAACTAATTAAATTCTGAACCATTAGCAACATTTTAAATTCTCTTCTAATAGTTCTTGATATACCCACAGATGTTTCATATGATTATAATCCACGTGTGAATTCCATCTTATGTTCTGTTCTAAATGTAGCTATTTCCATGAGTTAACATAGTACACATCCTTTCGATTTTTAAGACCTATGTAATGTGTCATCCAGTTTACATTGCAGTTCTCCACTGGAAGTCTTTGGGATACTAAGAACTTATCATGATTACCAATTGCACTGTTATGAGGATATATTTGGACAGTTTGGTGGCTCCTGTTACAATTAACGAGTTTCTTTTGGGAAAAAAGCTGAGGTGTTTCTCCTCACTCCCCTATCAACCCAGAGCACCGACAGGTCTCACACCTCATACTCCACAGGGACGTGCCCTCCCTTTTGTCCTGGACCCTGGAGACACACAGTGCACGTGTGCATCAAGCTTTTAGCAAGGCTGACCTCCAGGCAGAGGCGAGAGTCTGTGCTGGGCAAGCTGACTCATGCTGGCTTCGCCCCAAGGCTGACTTCAGCCCCAGAGAAAAGGCAGAGAGGAAATACTGCTTCTTTCTGCTTAGAAAACAAGTGCCCCGTGCAGTAGACGGGAGCAGGCCCCGGAACTGAACTGGAGAGGGACCCTCCTGTGTGTCGTATTAGAATTTACTGTAGTGTCCTGGGAACAGGTCTTTTCGTGATAAAAGACCCTATTTGTTCATTTAGAGGTGGACATAGCCAACCCTTCATTTGCCAGTTGCTCTCCATTTGTTGTTCCAAAGGAAAGCGCTGAGTCCGTCACAATTCCGGCATAGCGCTGTCCTCAGCCTGTAAGCTGCATGAGGGTGGGGACTTGTCCGGCTGTGCTACCGCCCTACCCCCAGCACCTGGTACGGTGTCTGGCGTGCGATAAATATTTGTTAAATTCATAAAGGAACGAATGTATTCCTAGATAGAGGAAAGTTCCAATAAATGAGAGAACCCAGTTCTTTCTCTCCAGGGGACTTTCTATCTAATTTACACGTGCAGCTTTTTAATTTGCTTATTTTCATAGTTAACAGTGACAATGCAATGTTCAACAGACCTAAAGTGAACATCAGCCATGCCCTTGATGTAGAGACCAGCCCCAACAAAAGGAATTAATTACAGAAATTCTCTTGGGAAATGCAATTTAATCAGTAATTTTCAAGGAAACTACAGGATTGTTTTGAGTTCGGCGGGTGCCCTTGTTCCTGTGCAGGGAAGGGAGATCTGCCGAGTCAGCCATGCATCCAAGGCTTCGTCTCCAAATGGTCTCGCGTGAATTAATCATTAGATGACATCCAGGGCCCCACCCATGTTTATTTTCCATTTTCAAGAATATGTTTCACAAATCCCCAACTAACACTGAAAATAATTTTTCTTCCAAAAATTCTGTTTAAAAAATAAAACTATGATATAAGTAGGATATATTTTTTTCCATTTCCAGTTCTAACTGGTTGTTAGCGTACAGAAAAGCTACTGATTTTTGATATTATTGATTTTTGATATCTGCCCATTTTTTCAAATTTCTTTAGTGTTTTTGGTGTTGTTAAATCTCTTAGGTCCTCTCATTATACTGTATCATTTGCTATCATTCTTTTAACCCACTGCTGAATTTAAATTGCTAATATTTTATTTAGAATTGTTTACCTCTGTCTTCATAAGTAAAATTGTTCTATAATTTTTGTGTTATGTATTTTGCAGTAGGTTTTGGTATTAAAGATATGGTGAAATCATACAGTGAATAAAGTGCTTTTTGTCTTTTTCCATGGTCTGGAATGGTTTGAGAAGGATAGGAATAATCATGCAGTGCTTATCCCAGAACTGTAACGTTTTATAACATAAGGAAACATATCAACGTAATCTAAAATATTATCACAGTAAACGTTAATAGATGAAAATAATTTGATAAAGTTGAGTAAGTTTTCTAATAAAAATTCCAAATATAATAGGAACAGAAAGAAACTACCTAAACCTGCTAAAGACTATGAATTACACTCGGTGCATCATATTATTGAATGAAAAATTAAAGCTACTGCCACTAAAATCAGGGACAAAGCTGGGATATCCACATTCACCTCTGTTCAATGTTTTTTGAAAGTCTTAACTAATGAAATAAGACTCATTCTCCATAAATTTAACAAGTGGTATAAATATTGGAAAAGAAGATAAATTTTTTGTAGTGATGTGACTATATACCTAGAAAATGCAGGGCTCTCTTAAACAAAATTAGAATAATTAGAGATTTTAGCTGGATTACTGGATACCAGATAAATATGCCCAAATCTTTAGTTTCTTCTATATTAGCAATTGACTGTTAGATATGGGGAAAAAAATCCCATTCACGTTAGTAACAAAAATTATAAAATAACTTGGAAGAGATTCAATGACAAAGGTACAAGAATTCTATTTTTAAAAACTCTAACATTTTATTGAAGAACCTAATAAATGGAGCATTATACTGTATTCATGGATGGAGAGATTTAATATATAATCGTTAATTCTTAAACAGTTTAATAGGCACATTGAATAAAATTCAAATCAAAACGTGAAGGTATATTTTCTTTGAAATTGGACAAATGATTTCAACGTTTGTATCGAATAAAAATATTTAAAAGTTTATTGGATAAATTTAGAAGAGGAGTGAGGGAGCACTTACCTTATCAGAGAGAGAGGACAAAACTTACTATAAAACTGATAAAATCAAATCACGTAGCTGCAACAGAACTAGCATAGAATCCAGAGATAGACCGACTGTATTTGAGAACTTGTACATTGTTTGTGTTTAATTAAATGGGAAAGGATGTTTGTTAAATGAGATTGGCATAATTAACTGTTCATCTGGATATTTAGAAGGGTGAGGTCTTGAGTGAGATTGCTTAGGTTCAAACCCTAGTTTTGTGTCTTAGTTGCTGTGCAAACTTGGCTGGTTTATTAACTTCTCTAATCCTTAATTGTCTTATTTATGTGAACTGTATGAAGTGCTTACAGAGCACCTGGCATAGAGAGATTGCTCAGTAAATGCTAGCTGGTATTGTTACTCTTATTATTATTTCTTCACACTATACAAGAATAAATCCCAGATGGATTAAAGAGCTAAATTTAAAGCATTAAAAATAACAGAAGGAGGGGGCTGGCCCAGTGGCATAGTGGTTAAGTTCGTGCACTTCCCTTTGGTGGCCCCGGGTTCAAGGTGTTGGATCCTGGGTGCAGACTGACACACTGCTCATCAAGCCATGCTGTGCTGGCATCCCACATACGAAATAGAGGAAGCTTGCCACCAATGTTAGCTCAGGGCCAATCTTCCTTAAGCAAAAAGAGGAAGATTGGTAACAGATGTTAGCTCAGGGCTGATCTTCCTCACCAAAAAAAAAAAAAAAAAAAAAAGTAAAATAACAGAAGGAAATATAGGAAAATATTTGTATAATCTCAGTTTGGGGGAGACTTAGCCTATAGCAGGGTAGGAAACCCAGCAGCCATAAAAGAAAAATCTTATGAGTTGAACAACATAAAAATTAGAAACTTCTGCCTAGCAAAAAATGGTAATCAAAGTCAATATAGGACAGACAAGAAATTAATATCTTTAAAATATAAAGAACTCCTACAATCTGATAATAAAATAGGAAAAGAAAAAGAAAAATGGGCAAAGGATATGAATAATCAGCTCACAAATGAAGAACTTCATATAGCTGATAAACGTATAAAAAGATGCTCAACTCTACTAGGCCAGGGAAATGCAAATTACAATAGTAGTGAGCAGTCTTTTTTTTTTTTAATCCATCAGACTGACACTAATTGGTGAATTTATTGATTTATAAAACTGAAGACAGCCTGCTCTGGCTGGAGGATGGAGAAACGCCGTCCTCAGCATTGCTGGCCAGCGTGTATCTCCTACAATTTTTGAAAAAGTCAAATCGGTTGACTAATCAATTAAAATTAAACTCTCACATACCTTTTGACCCAGCAATCCCACTTTTGAAAATCTAGCCTATAGAAATAAAAGTGCCGGGGGCTGGCCTGCTAACACGGCGGTTGAGTTCACACGTTGCGCTTCTCGGTGGCCCAGGGTTTGCCGGTTCCTGGGTGCGGACATGGCACCACTTGGCAAAAGCCATGCTGTGGTAGGTGTCCCACGTATAAAGTAGAGGAAGATGGGCACGGATCTTGGCTCAGGGCCAGTCTTCCTCAGCAAAAAGAGGAGGATTGACAGTAGTTAGCTCAGGGCTAATCTTCCTCAAAAAAAAAAAAAGAAAGAAAGAAAAAAAGAAAGAAAAGTGCCAATAATTAAAGGATATGTGTATCCGGAAATTTGTTGCACCATTTTTTTGGTAAGCCACTCCCTAAAAAAAAAAAAATAATAATAATAATCTGAAGGTTTCTTATATTATGCATTTGTACAAAGGAATAAATTACATGTATACGTACTGACCTGGAATAACAAAAGCAGGTTCCTGAGTTACGACATAATAGCTCACGTTTATTGAGAACTTACAAGTGCTAAGCCATTTAAATGCAACATCTTCCTTCAAAGTGCTGGCCAGGGTTCTGTCCCACCTTACCCGCATCCTCCTCCCTGGGTATGCTGGGTTTCAGCTTTCTCTTCTGTTTTATCTGACTTGTCTTCCAGAAATGTATTGTCCACTGGTGACTTCCTCACCTGTTCTCTTTGCTGTTTTAATTTTATCTATCCCCCCCTTAAAAAAATATCTCTATGATGATGGTCTCTAGAACAGCAGGAGGCCAATGTGTATATTGAGTCTACTCTCTTGAACCAGAAGCCTCTCATTTCATGTTGTTAAACAAGAAATAGGGAACAGACTGCCCTGCATGTGCACGCACCGTTCATATAGATTTGTCTGAGGGCACAGGAAGGTATGAAGGGTACACACGAGAGTTAACTTTTCATTTGACGCCGAGGCAATCTTCCTCCTTGAGTGGAAAGCTCCAGTGACTTGTATGTAGCATTATTTCTCTTCACAACTGTGGCAATGACCTGAATCAACAAGGTGCTACATCTATTATCATCATATTACTTTGTCAGTTTTGAATTATTTACTCACAAAGAAGGCAAAACTTTTTAACTGCCCAAACAAATCATCTTAATTACAGCCTCAAGCCAAAGTCTTTTAAAATCCCAACAGCTAGGAATAACTCATATTGTCTCAGAACTTAAGAGCACTATTCCTTAGATTTTTATTTTAAATTTAAAAAAAGATCTATAGAGAAAAAGTTACAGGAAAAGGAAATTACATTTAAGAACACCTTTGTGACATGTGCAGAGAGCATGAGGAGATTTAAAAGCTACCTTAGTCTTCTTAACATGTGTGCATTTATAAAATTATTTGCTTTTCCGTTAGCAGAGCACACTCATTAAAAGTCAATGGAACAGCATGTTCCATTAGCAGCACGCAAAACCACAGGATTAACGAATATTCTAGCAAAAGCAATCACATTTATTAATGCCCCCATGGAGCTGTGGTCTAAAATAATAAACTGAGCCATAATAATTTGGTATCTATTAATCAAATAAATTAATTCCTCCATATACTGTTTCTCGTATATTTCAAATTCCCTGGTAATAAAAAGAGGAAAGAGGGGGAAAGTTTATTTTTAAAAAGGATGACTTTGGAAAAAGAATAAACCCAAAAGAGTGTAAGCAATTAATTTGCATTACTTGGCAACTCATGATTCTGGCAAAACCACACGCAAAGAGTAAATGAGCTGGGTTGACTCCGGGATAACCACATTCTGTAGTTGGGGGGCTGACAGGAATTTGGAACCAAGATGACTGCCTGGAAAGGCCGGCAGGGGCACAAGACAGATGGCAGAGAAAAGGGAATGTTTTTCCGTTCCTTCATCAAATATTAATAAGTACCTCCTTTTTACCAGTGTTACGTGCGTTTCAAAAATGATCTCACTTAAGCCTTTCACTAACCCTTACAGGGGAAGGAATCTGGTGAGAGAGAGAGAAATTTGACCAATGTGACATAGCCTGTAAGTGGGAGAGCGGAGTTTTGGATGCAGAGCAGTCTGACGTCAAAGCCAGTGCTCTCTTCTCTGTCACACTGCATGTGAACTGTTGTCTGCACCCGAAATTATTTGCTTAATCTCCGTCTCCCTTGCTAGGGAGTAAGCTCCCTGAGGGTGCAGGCCGAGCCCGCCTTGCGGATCCGCGTGTCCCTCGTGACGCTCTACGGATCCCTCTGTTGGGGGCAGGGCACTTCCGGCTCCAGTTACCTCCCATTTGCTGCAAGCTGCTCAGCCTTCCTTCCTTTCACTTTGCCAGGCCTCCGATGCCCGTTCTTAAATTCTTCATTGTCCGGTCTCCTGCTAACACACTTTCCCTCGAAATCATTTCCCATTTGGAAGCAGAGTAATCTTTTAAAATGTAAATCGGATACTCTTGATCATAAAATAAAACCCAAAACCTTTCCGATGGCTTCCAGGCCCTATCACGGCCGCTCTGAGGTCTGCAGGCCCCTTGCCCCGACCCCGGGCTCCAGCCACACTTGCTCACTCCCGGTTTCTCATCACAATGAGCTCTGTTCCACCTTGGAGACTTGGCACACCTGCTTACTTTGCTTTGTTTTCTTTAATTTATCTTAGAGAAATACATGCACGAGGAAGCACATACAAAGATATTTATTGCAGCATTGTTTGTAACACAACAGTTGAAAACAACCTAATGTCCTGCGTCAGTAGGGGGGGGCTATACACTGTGGAGTATATCCTCTGTACTTCAGAATACTGTGCAACAGTTAAAAACACTGAGACATGCGTTGATGGGAGCATGTATTGGTACAGCACCTGTAGAAGGCAATTTGGCAATATCTATCAAAATTAGCAATTCAAATACCATTTGACTGTGCAATTTCCCTTTTGGGAATTCATCCTACAAACATATTTCCACGGGTGGAAACTGACATAGGTACAAAGATCTTTATTATTGCACTGATTGTAATGGTAAACATTGAAAACAACCCAAGACTCCATCAACCAGGGCCTGATTAAATTATGGTATCGCCAAATAATGGAATAATACCGTGGCACTGAAAAAAGAATAAAGATGCTCTCTCTATGTTCTGATATGGAAAGGTCTTCAAGATGTGGAAAGGCACTTCAAGGTGCAGAACAGTGTATAAAGTTGCATAAGATGTGGGTAAAATGGGAGGGAAATAAGAATCTATGTCCATATTTGCTTGAAATGTATGAAGAGTGACTAGTCATAAGAAACTAACAACAGTGGTCATATATGAAACTGGTATGGGAACGGTGTCGATGGACAGAATGGGGAGGGAAACTTTTCAGTGTGCATCTTTTTATGCTTTTGGGGCTTTAAGTATGTGAATATACTACCTCCCCCCACCCCATATACATATAACTAGCAAGAGGTGGGTCTACATATTCCTACGTGAAAAGGCCTGCAAGACACATTGCTAAGGAAAACAAGCAAGCTGGACAACCATGTGCACACACATATGGGTTGAGAAATGGAAGGAGAAGGGGATTGGGAGAAGGGCTCAGAAAGGGGCCTGACATGAGGGGCGGACTGGCCAAGGGGACTTTCCCTTTAGGTGTATGGTTCAATTTTTTTTTTCCAGGGAGAATATTGTATGTATTACCTGTTAGTTAATTATAAAGAAAGAAATAAAAAAGATTTCTGGGATGGAGTAGTGCTGGGCAATGACCAGATCAAGGGTCAGGTTCTGGGAGTAGATGACTAAAATGAAGTGAAGGTGAGGTTGGAGTCAAGGAGGTACAAGAAATGTTCAGGCACGCTGTTACCTAGATGGGCACAGATGTGGAAAAGCCTCAGTGTGATGCTGGGAGCTTCACACTGGGTCAGGACAACTGGGGCAGCTCTGAGGGCTATGAAGAATGGGGAGGACCCTCTAAAAGTCTTAATCAGGAGGGGCAGCCCCATGACTTCCAGAAGGGCATGGCTGGAGGTCCTAGAGCTGCATGGCAGACGTCTTCAAGGACAGAGGCCTTTATCTGATGGTGGAAGAGAAATAGTCTACTGTCCAATATGGTGGCCACTGGCCACATGTGGCTATCGAGCACTTGAAATATGGCTAGTACGACTAAGAAAATGAATTTTTTATTTTAATTAATTTAAATTTAAGTAGCCACATGATTATTCATGTTTATCATATTGGACAGCACAGACCTACACTGAAGCTGCATGAGGAAGTGGTGGTGGTGGTTTGGGGTGTAGAATACGCGGCCTCTAGGAGAAATGCCCAAGGGTGGTGCAGTGACCTCAGGAGAGGGCCACTACTGAGCCCTTGAAATGTGCCTAGTCTGAAATGAGGCGTGCTGTGAGTGGAAATACACACTGGATTATAAAGACAGACCCAAAAGAAGAATGTAAAGTATTAATAATTTTTAATATTGATTACATATTGAAATTATAATATTTTGGACATATTATGTTATTAAAAGTCATTACAATTTCTTCAACTTTTTTTTAATGTAGCCCCTAGAAAATTTTAAATTTAGCTCTCCTTATATTTCTATTGGACAGAGTTGATCTAAAAAGTGGAGAGGGAAAGGCTGAGTTGGGGATTAGGTCAGAGCAGGGCTCAGGATTACGGGGGCGAAAGGCGTTTTGGAAATGATAGCCTCGCTTTGGTACCTTTTGGTCTCAGGAGGTGTCTGGTTTTATCTCAGTTCGATGGAGAGGCCTCCTATGAGATCTGCTGAGAGGCTGAGGCCCCAGCACAGAAAGCAATAATATGGGCCTGAATAGGAGGGGTGGAGCGGGGATGTTGAGGACCTTGTTTATGGAGACAGTTCAGGACTTTCTCAGATTCTCTTTTCCCCATTACAATGTGCTCCCCTCTGGTCTTAACTTGGCTGATAATACCTCAACATTTTACCCCCTTTTATGGTAGAATTTGCCCTGATTAAGACCAGCCCTTCTCTTAAATATGTGAAAAGATGCTCAACTCTCTTATATTAAGAGAAACACAAAGCAATATACAAGGAGATATATTTTTCACGTAGTAGATTGACCAAGATTAAAAAAATGAAGTACAAATTGTGTGGTGAGACACGGGAAAACCAGGTGGTGGGAATTTAGTCAGTACAACCTTTATAGAAGACAAATTGATAGTGTCTATCAGAACTGTAATTGTGTATATGCTTTGACTCAATCCTGGTATTTATCCTGCAGATCTACACAGTGGAAAATGACATATGCAAAAGGGAATTCATTGCAATAGTGTTTATTGAAGAAAAAGACTGGAAATAACTTGTGTCATTAATAGAGAGTGATGAGGGGCCGGCCCCATGGCCGAGTGGTTAAGTTCGCGTGCTCCACTGCGGTGGCCCAGGGTTTGGCAGGTTCAGATCCTGGGCGTGGACATGGCACCGCTCTTCAGGCCAAGTTGAGGCAGCATCCCATGTGCCACAACTAGAAGGACCCACAACTAAAATATACAACTATGTCCTGGGGGGATTTGGGTAGAAAAAGCAGAAAGAAAAAAAAAAAGAAGATTGGCAACAGTTGTTAGCTCAGGTGCCGATCTTTAAAAAAAAAAAAAAGAGAGAGGGTGATGAAATAAATGAAGGGTATAATTTCAGTAGAATTATAAAATAATAATGTAACTTCAATAGCAGGCAGCCACTAAAAATAATAAGGCAGATCTGTATGTACAGAGAAGGAGCTCCAAGATAAATTAAGTTAAAAAAAAGGAGGACAAGGGAGCACAATGTAGGTAGCGCACTGCTGTTTCTGTGGGGGAAAACCAATGCATTTGTTCAGTTATATGTTTACAAATGTGTAGATTTTGTTTGGAGGATATGTAAGAAATTAGTAACAGTGGTCTCCAAGAAGGGGAACTGTGTATTACGGGAAGAAGGGAAGCTTTACCTTTCACTGTGCTCTCTTTTGTACCTTTAAAGTTTTATGATGCACATGTATTGTCAATCCAATAAACTAAATAAAACCTCTAATGACTTCTGAGTAGGGAATTTTCTCTTCTCACAACCCCGTCGAGCATCTTTTGCCTGCACTTCACAGCAGAGCTCTTCCCTCGCGCTGTGGCTTCCTCTTTTCACTTCCCAGAGAGTCACACTTCCCCTCCTTCCACTTGGTAACTGAAGAGAAATTTTACGTATCTGTTTATTTGATTGTCAAGTACAGTACCTAGATCTACCAATGTTTAGGTGTCAAGGATTTTGATTTTTCCCCTCTATTTAGTCCCTTTCTTCATACTTAACCAAATTTTTTCAATGTTGACATTGAAAAACATCAAACTTCTCCTATTCTTTGACATTCTCTTGAAATATCCATTTAAATTATACAGAATTGGAAAAAAACAAAACACCGATGCAATGTGCCCTCTAGTGGTTAAAGAAAACACTCTCAAACTATTCTTTCACTAGCCCCTCATTTTCTCAAAGATCAAAGACTTCTGTGTTTTTAATATCTGAGTGAAAACCCCGTGTTCTAAATTAAAAACAAAAAGCCATGAGAAACATAACATGGTAGATGCCTTAGTCCATTCGGGCTGCCATAAGAAACCCACCACGGACTGGGCAGCTTAATCAACAGATGTTTACTTCCCACAGTTCTGGAGGCTGGAAGTCCAAGATCAAGGCATCAGCAGATTTGGTGTCTGATGAGACTCCCTTCCTGGTTCGTAAATGGCTGTCTTCTAGCTGTGTCCTCACATGGCGCAAGGGGCGAGAGAGCTCTCTGGGTCTCTTTTATCAGGGTGCTAATCCCATTCGTGAGGGCTCCACCCTCGTGTCCTAATCACCTCCCAAAGACCCCACCTCCTAATACTATCCCCTTGAAGGTTAGGATTTCAACATATGAATTTTGGGAGGACACAAACATTCAGCCCATAACAGTAGGTACTTTGCCTATGAAAGAAATAAAGGATGCATCATACAGTAAATAGCCATTGGAATTGGTTAATTAAAGAATGCCTGATTTTAGTAAACGATTTAAGAACCAGATTCATAGAAATTTTTCAAAAACTGTGTCACAGAATGTGGCGGTCAAGGTCCTTCATTTGCAAAGTGTCCTTAGACCTGGCCATGGTAAACCAGGGTCTCTTTGAAGAGGTCTGGAAGCCTATGGAGAGTTGGGATGTGGTTTTCTACAGGCAACTTTGTCCAACAGGACTGGACGTTCAGCTCACAGTGGGGTGAGTGGTGGTCATCTTGATGAAGGTGACTGACAGTTCCACTTAGGTCACTGGTAGGAAAACAGAATAGGTGTGGGCTACTTTTCAAGGCAGAATACCCAGTTCCCATGCCTGTTGCCCTTGGACTCTGGCAAAAATGCATGGGATAGTAACAAGCCACGTTTTCGTGGATTTACCACCTGTGAAAGTGGCCTTGACATAGAGACATGGCTTAAATCTGACTTTGTCACCTGGACTAGCCCTTCCTACCCCTTGACTGTTGTCTTTTTTGAAGTTGACAATTCTTTAATGTTTTAGATGAAAAGGAATGCTGGTGCAGGATGGGATCAAAGAAATGAAGGAGCTATCATATCTAGCTTTTTCTTCCTGGCCCTCAGATAGACAGGTTTCAAATAATCACTCTGCTCATTTCAGGGGACATTGTCATCGTTGGTCTGGGCAGGGCTCCCCTTGTGACTGATTGATTGATTAAACAATTTATTTACTATCTCCTCTTTCCTTATCTGCTTGCCTTTAAGCCTTCCCCGAAAGGCAACTATGATTCTGGGTTTAATGTGTATCTGTCTGTATGTTTCCTGCAAAATGTATGTTGTTGTTTTATGTACATGTATTTTTAATTGAATGGTACTGTATTATATAAATCATTCTGTTCCTTTTCTTTTCCTTAAGCATGTGCCTTTGAGATCTATGTATATTGCTGTGTGTACTTTTAATCCGTTGTTTTTAACTGTTGCGTAATACTCCATGCTGTGTCTACCACTTTAACAATCCACTCGCCCAGTGATGGATATCCAATTGTCTCTAACTCCCAGCTACCACAAATAAGCTGTTTCCTAAGGAAGTTGAGTGAGAATGTCTTTGGGATATATACTCAGGAATGGAATTGCTGCGCCATGGAATATGAATATATTCAATTTGACTATAGCACCAGACTGTTCTCCAGAATGGATGAACCAATCTATACCTCCCATAGCAGAGGGCAAAAAAATGTTCACAAATTCTTTGTAGCAATTCCTGTCAAAAAGTGGAACCCATTTCCCTTCCCCTTGAATCTCATTTCATCTTATCATTTGCTTTGAACAGAATATGGCAAAAAATACATTGTTTGAGTTCTGAGTTTAGACCTCAAGAGATCTTGCAACTCCTGTTGTTGAGTTGGGAGCCCTTCCACCGTGACATGAACGATCCTGGGCTAGCCTGTTGGAGGACGAGAGCCCCTGTGGGGAGAAGACCCAGGTGCCTCTGCCACCTCAGCTGAGGCCCCAGACATGTGAGTGAGTGGAGAGCAGGGGGACCAGAAGACTGGGCTGCCCAGTAGAGGCTAGTCCACATTGCAAACCCACAGAATTGTGAGCTCAATAAAATGGTTGTTGTTTTAGGCTTCTGGGTTTGGGGTGTCTTGTTGTGCAGCGATAGATAAGTGATAACTCCCTATCTGCAGGGCATGATAGATTCACATCCCCATCAACACTTTGCATTATCCAGCTTTCTAATTTTTGCCCATCTTATAGGTATATAGGTACAAATGATATCTTGTTTAATCTGGATATCTTTAGGATTACTAAAAGATTGAGTATTTCTTCACATGCTTGGTGGACTTTGGGCTTTCTCTTCTTAAACTGCCTGTTCAAATCCTTTGTCCATTTTTCTTATGAAATTGCTGTCTTTTTCTTGATGGTTTTCAGTTCTTGCATGTTCTAGATATTAATACCTTTCCATGTTTAGACACTACAAATATCTTCTACTATTCTGCAATCTATTATTTTTATCCATGATGGCCTTTGTTGAATAAAACTCCATAATTTTTTATGCAATCAAATGCATCAACTTTTTGCCTTATGATACATTTGTGAAGTTTTGTTTAAGAAATGCTTCTCAACTCCTAGGGTCACAAAGACATCCGACTATAATTTCTCCCGTCGACTTTATAGTTCTCCTTAGACAATTAGATCCTTCATATATCTTGAAACTAATCTGCTAATTTGGGAAGTGCAAAGGGCATTTTCCACCATGGTCCCATGACCCTGCTTTCGTGCATGATGTTAGATAGGGACTGGGATTTCTTTTTCTACATAATGAGCCCGTTTTTTTAGCACCATCTGTTGAGCAATTCATCCTTTCCCCCATTGATTTGTGGTGAGACCTTTGTTGTATATTAAGTTCCCAAATGGCACCATGCTAGAGATCTCTCTTCTATCCCATTGGCCAACCTGTCAGTTCTTGTGCTATTATAACATTGTTTTTTTGTTTGTTTGTTTTGTTTTGTTGTTTTTACTATGACAGGAGGTTTGATATTTTATTCTTATGTTCTAGGCATTCGGCTATGTACTTTCCTTCCAGATCCTTACTGAATGCTCTCAGAAACCTGCAAGGTCAGTATTATTATCTCTATTTTACACATAAGGAAACAGAGGCCCAGAAAATTTAATTTCATTGCCCAAGGTTCATGTGCTATTAAAAGGTGGAGCTAGGATTTAAAGTCAGTCAGTCTGGCTTGAGAACCTTGTGCTTCCTTCCTACAAGATGCTGAGCTTGTCAGCTCACGGTTTGGTTGCCCTTTAAGCTCACAGAAGAGTCCTGGCCAAGTGGGGAAGGGGAAAAAAATTCATCTCTGTCCCTCGGCAAACACTGGCATAGTTCTCGGTTTAATTGCCTCACTCTTCTCACTCAGACCCCATCATTTCTTTCCCAAATAACAAGATCACCAATGCTCAAAGTTTTAAAAACTCATGTTCTGAGCTGGATTTACATGTGTGATAATTTTAAAAATAGACCTCCAGGTGCCGGGAGTGATGTAGTGTTTTCTAATAATAATATATGCAATTTAACTCAATAGAAGAAAAGTTCAGTCAGCCTAGATCCTCACAATATCGGAGACTATCATTATTACCCGTCCTCTTTCTTCTTTTTAGCAGAATCTAAATTTGATTCAGATAATGCACACCCTAGTCAGCCAGGTGCTCATCCAAGCCAGTCATAGTCATCTACTCCTCTTGCCATCAGCTGGTTTAGGCATGGGCATCTACCCATTTCTGGACAATGAGACACGAAGGGACAGTCTGCTGGGGTGGCTTCCAGAAAGTTTTTTTCTTAGTCTTAAAAAAAAAAAAATACTCAAGCTTTCAGGAAGAAAGGAACACTTCTTGTCCTGGTGTGATGTTAGGAGCTGTGGTAGCCATTTTGTGACTGTAAGGGGAATTAGCCTGAGGAGCAGGCTGCCCCATTGAAGATGGCAGAGCAGAGAGATGGAAAGAACCTGGGTCCTTGATGAAACTGGGCTGCTAAATTAACAAATCCTGGAACAGTCTTACCTCTGATCTTGATGGGTGAAATAATAAAATTTCCTTATAGTTTACACCACGCAAGTGAGGAGGCTTCTATCAACTGCAAGTAAAAGTGTCATATATGTTCCCCCTAAGGTGATACACGTGTAAATCCTCAAATATCTCTTGTGAATTCATGTCAAGAATGTAGGTGACCTCTAGACGGGCTACCCATATCCACTCCCCCTGCTCGGGGTAGAATTAGGGACTGGGAATGGGGAACGTCAAACCACAGGTCCCCTATGCCTGCCTTCCATCTCTTCCCTTCTCATCTCCCAGGAGCTTACTGTCTAGCAGGGCAGACAGAAAAATGACAGTACAGTGGGTGAGGACCTGTCTGGGACTAAGTGTGAAGTACAGGGATAGCCCGGAGGAGTGGGAGGCACATCCAGGAACAGAACTGCTGGATGAACAGTGGAGCGTGAGGGGGTTGGGGCAGGAGTGGGCTGAAGGTGTCAGAGGAAGAGCCTGCAGGTGGGTCTGGAATTTTGCAAAGGAATTAGTCAGAGGAGGGGCCTGGGAGGAAAAGTATTCCAAGCTGAGAGGAGGTGTGAGTAAAGAGTCAGAGACTGGAAACAACAGGCCCCAGTGGGGGAACTGGAACCCCTGGTGTGGCTGGAGCACAGGGCTCTCATGCCAGGAGAGGCTGAAAGAAGGGGTTTTTACTGTTTCTCCCACAAAGGTGAAAGGAAAGAGAGTCTCTTTTTTTATGTGATGTGATGTGATGTGTGCCCAAGTTAAAGGAAGTATGAAAAAGCTTCTTTGTGAGTGAGTAGCTAATGTATGTAGATATAGAAAAAAAACTCATATGAGAATTTTAGAAATGGACCTTTGGAATGATTGTTTATTGGAGGATATTAAAAATGCTATTATTTGTCTCTTTGTTCATTTGTTGAAGAAACAATATATCCAAGCAGACCAAAGGGCAGACAGTAAAGACTCAATTTCCTCCCACCGCATCCCCAGAATCTTAAGTTTCCTTCCCCAGTGGCAAGCAAAGTGGTCAGTTTTTAAAGAAACATATTGTATATATGCATAAACAAACATATATCTTATCTTAGTTATCTACTGCTGTGTTAGAAATTACCCCAAAACTTAGTGGCTTAAAACACAAACTTTTATCATCTCACATTTCCTGCGGTCAGGAATCCAGCAGCCTAGCTGGGCCCTCTGGCTCACGGTCTCTCACGAGGTCTCATCAGGCTGTCGCCTGGGGCTGCAGTCACCTCAGAGCTCCACTCAGGAGCATCTGCTTTCGAGCTCACTCAAGGGGTTGTTGGCAGGATGTAGCTCCTCACGGGCTGTTGGCGAAGGCCTCATTTCTTCACTGGCTCTTGGCCTGAGGCCTCTCTCACTCCCCGCCCCCCCCCCCCCCAGGCCTCTCCGTAGGGCACTCACAGCATGGCAGCTGGCTTCAGCAGAGCCAACAGGTGAGAAGAGCCAGAAAAGTCAAAGAAGACAAGAAGCCAAAGTGTTTCTGTAACCAAATCTCAGAAGTGACACCCTCTCACTTTTGCTATAGTATTGTGTTTGTTAGAAGCACGTCACTAGGTTGAACCCACATACACGCATGTGGCATGGATGCCAGGGGCTGGTGATCACAGGCGGGTTATCTCAGAAATTGCCTAGCACACATGTGTGTGCTACATTTCTAACTATAGATGCCTTTAAGCACAAAGTTTCCTGCCTTGCTTTTGTCATGCATCAGCGTATCTTGAGCAGTTTCCAGGTCAGTACATAACAATCCCCCTCATTCTTCCAGCAGTGGCAAAGCATTTCAGACCCGCTTCCACACTGAGGGAGTGTGGAATGGACGCACGTCCATCTTGGGGCGCGCCTTCCCTTATTAAAGTCCCTCACGGATGCATGGTTAGGGCATTTTTGATCTTTTGCTGCACATACTCTTCACACCAGAGTGAGAATGCACCTGGAAGGTAAATTCCTACAAGTGGAATTGCCACATCAAAGGGTATCTGGACTTCACGTTTTGGTAACTACAGCCAAACTGCCATCCAAGGGAGGTTGTACCAATTTATTTTCCAACCGCAAAGTATAAGAATTGTCTACTTCTCCACAGCTTCTTGAGGTATTTTTTTCATAAGTTTTAATGAAAAAGGAAAAGAGAAATCACAGGAGAAAAACTGAAATCAAAGTCTCATAAGTGGGACAAATTGGAACCACTAATTTTTATTCACTAAAAATGGAACAAGGCTCTGCTATTTGTTTAATTTGATCTGGACTTTCTGGGGTATTTTCCTAGTATGATATATACAAACGAGAGCAGGGACTCCTGAGTTTAGGCCCCAGTGTACCTGATGCTCTGTTCTGGCTCCTGTCACTATAATCTTAGATGATGTTTCCATCTCTGAGGGTTGTGGGGCTCTCTAACAGCACTCAACAGTTAGCTTATCAGATTCCAACTTCATCTGGAAGACATGACACTAATAAATATCAAACCAAGTTTACACTGAATAATTATTTACTTTGGAAACTTTACAGCTTTGATCATCTTTTGTCTTTTCTACTGATATTTCAAGTATTAGAAAGACAGAGAATGTTGGGATAAAGAAGCCTTAGAGCCCAGATATAGCTCTCCTCCAACTTTCCTCCAAATTCTGGAATCCTTTCTACAGTCAGTCAGCTTCGGTCTGTGTATTTTCAGAGGGAAATACTGATATCATTAAGCTAGACTGTTCCATTGTTAAACAGTTCTAGAGGTTCCAAAATCACTTTGTACCTTGAGTTGGAATCAGAAATCTATGGCTCTGTGCCTGCATCCAGTGCATCTCCACCTGCCTTCAGAAGCAACAAGGAAAAAATCTTTGTTTCTTGTAAACAGCTGTCATAGCTTCCTCAAGTCTGCTGATCTCCAGGCTGACAACTTCATTTTGCATCGTTCTTTCTTCCCAGGAGTTGATTTCCAGATGCACCAGCACACTGATTCCTCTCCTTTGAAAATACTCCTATCCTAAGATTCAAAAAGATGTCAAGCATGAGAACACCTGTAATGCCAGTTTTTCTGCTGATCCCCACATGACAGCAGGTGTACTTTTAGGACCCTTGATTGAGAGTATGCATAATGACAAGGAGCTGTTGTGAATCCAAGAATGCTTTGACAATGTTCATAGCAGCATTATTCACAATAGCCAACAGCTGGAAGCAACCCAAATATCTATTGACAGATGAATGGATAAACAAATTGTGGCACAGACATACAATAGAATATTATTCAGCCTTTTATTAAAAGGAAAAGGAATTCTGACACATGCAAGGTTCACAGATGAACCTTGAAGACATTATGCTAAGTGAAATAAGCCAGCCACAAAAGAACCCACATTGTATGATTTCACTTTTGAGATATATAGAACAGTCAATTTCATAAAGACAGAAAGTAGAATGGCGTTTGCCCGGGGCTGGGGGGAGAGGGGAATGGGAAGTTAGTGTTCAACAGAGTTTCAGTTTGGGAAGATGAAGAAGTTCTGGATATGCATGGTGATGGTCGCACAGCAATGTGAATGTACTTAATGCCACTGAACTGGACACTTAAGATGGTTAAAATGGCAAATTTTATATTATGTGTATTTTCCCACAATAAAACAAATTGTATCCTACCGGTCCCAGCAGCATCTCCAAACATAAGAAAAATAATTGTCTATGTCTCTGAGACCTATTCATACACTTTACACTTAATTTTGGCTCACAGCCCCTACACCCCCTCCCCCCCCCATCTACATTCACCCCATGGTAGTCTCCGGGAGCCATTTGTACCACGTGGCACTATTTCCCTGGGCACAGTTGATTAGAACGAGGAGCAGCTAACCTGAGCTGGACTGTTCAGAGGCTCGCTGCTGCGATTTGGGAACTTGGTTTCAGGAACTTTTTGTTACTGTCTGTGTAGGGGTCAAACTGAGAGGACATATGGTTGGGAGCTATAAGGCAGCCATCTTCCATGTTCATTTGTTATTTATTCAACAAATATCTATTGTGTGCCTACTGTGCGCCAGGCATGGTAACAGGGGTTGGATTCAGCCCTGTCCCTGCCCTGCTGCCTGTAGAGATATTATCTCTAATGTTATCTCTAATATTCTTGTTATCACTAATATTTTGTGGACTGTTCTCTCCTAAACGAGCAACACAGTATACCATGGTTTTACCACATTTAACTTCCCCTTCTAAACTATGTTTTAGCACATTTTTTTAGCACCAGCACTAGCACAATTTCTCGATGAAAGCTTGGTTGACAGCGACAGGACGTTAGAAAAATTTTAATTGTAACAACAAATGTGACAGAGCACCATGGTCACTGGCAGAAGCTCCGTGTGTGTTCACAGGACTCCTGAGACGGACGGCGGGTGCTTTTCTTTACCTTTTACCAGCTGCAGCAGTGCCACCACGTGGCAAAATAGTAAATGATGTTTGCAGTCTGTTGAGCCTGCCTACATAGAAATTACACAATTCTTGAACAAATTTTTTAAATTGAGGATGAGAAAAGAGTCATATTATTTCAAAATTTGTACTACATAAAATGAGACTTTTAAGTCTGTTTAAAATTAGCAAAATTTGCATTTTCTTAAATGGAGACCACATTGTGTGAAGGTCTCCATCCTGCCCTCTGAGCAGCCTCTAGTAACTCCTGGGAGTCAGCCTCAGAGGTGAACTCTTGCAAGTGGGACAGACACCCGCTAAAGTTCTACAGCATCCTTCATGAGGTCTTCCCTGACGCCTCTTATGCTGTGCTCCCCCAAAAGCGGGTCTGATGTAGATTTCACTCATTAGCAAGCATTCATTGAGTACATGCATGGTGCTCACCCTGTTGTAGGCACCGCAGAGACAGCAGTAAACAAATCGGACACAGTTTCAGTCCTCACTTATTACACTCTTATTGTGACATATCTGTCTCCTTTATGCCCTGTAAATCTAGCGACAGGGACCTGTCTCATTCCATCTTCACTGGAGCCATACCTTCTACCCATTGAATTCCCCAGTAACCATTTCAGAACTCAATTGATTCGCGATGACTGTATGTATTAGCACCATTCCCATGTCAGTTTTCTGGTGGGATCAAATCTGTGCCTGCCGGCCAGGGACAAAAATACAGAAGCAGACAGTTCATTTTAGATCCAGTAGTAGGCTGAATCATAACCCTCCAAAGATGTCCATATCCTAATCCCCAGAACCTGTGACTGTGTTAACTTTCACGGCAAAGGGACTTTGTGGATGTGATTAAGTGAAGGCTCTTGAGATGGGAAGATAATCTGGATTGTCGTGGTGGGCCCAATGTAATCACAAGGGTCCTTCTATGAGGGGGGCAGTAGAATTAGAGTTAGAGAGAAGATATAAGGACAGAAGCAGAGGTCAGGGAGGAGAAAAGATACTATGGTGCTAGCTTTGAAGACGAAGAAGGGGCCATGAGCCAAAGAACACAGGCTAACTCTAGAAGCTGGAAAAGGCAAGGAAACGGATTCTCCTCTAGAACCTCCACAATGAGCAGAGGCCTGCTGGCACGCCTTGGACTTCTGACCTCCAGAGCCATAAGCTAGTACATTTGCGTTGCTGTAAGCCACTAGCTTTGTGCTAATCTGTTACGGCAGTAATAGGACACTAATATCGATTTCTTCCTGTCCTCCCTCTAACTTGCCCTCCCCACTGCCCATTCTCCCTGGTGCACAGAGCAGGACGTTTCTACTTTGTTCCCTCATTTTCCCAAGTCATGGAGATGTTCTAGTTTTTCTTAGCACAAGCCTGTAACAGTGTTTGTCTAACAGGGTTGTCTGACCATGGGCACTCTTTGGCATATCATTAGGGTCCCTGAGTTTTCTATGAGAATTTAAAATTCTGTAATTTTGCTTCCATGGTTAGCTAAAAAATGAATATGTAATTCAACTTACACCTCCAAAGTCAGTCTCATCCTCATACGAACACTAAAAGCATTCTCATTAAAGTCAGAAATAAGACCAGGATATCCACTCTCACTTATGTTATTTTGGAGGTACTGGCTAATGTTATTACACAAGAGAAAAACAAAAGATATATTTTAAAAAATTGGACAAGAGGAGGTAAACTTGTTATTTGCAAATAATATGATCATGTACCTGAAAACCTAAGAGAAAAAAACTGAAAAACTATAAAAATAATAAAAGAATTCATCAAGGTGGCTGGGAACAATATTAATGTATAGTAATCAATATAAAACAATAATTAGGACATATATAAATAATGGGAAAGCTTATTCTATTTGCAGTAACAACAGAAAGGATAAAATAAATAAGGATTAAGGTAACAAGAAATATGCAAAGTTAATGTGAAGGAAACAGAACAAAACTTGAAAAAGAAGAAAGGTATGCCATGTTTTTCAATAGAAAGATTTACCATGGCAGCAATGTCAAAATAAAGCCTTATGTGTTTAAGACCTGGAGTTGGACTCGTTATTGGCCACCAGATGAGACTGATAAGATAAACAGTCTTGTTTCATTTTCTCTTCATAACATCATTCTCCAGCTGGCCTTTTGTATTACCTGGTCTTGTCTCAAGAGTTTTAGTCTTCATGGGGGATATGTAGGCTTCCCACTGGCAGAAGGAAGGTCATAGGTTAAGTGAGGCCTGATCTCTGGGTGGTCCAAGCCAAGCCCACCTTTGGACTGCCAGGCCATGGCAAATGAGGACTCCCTAGGAGATGCTGCCCTCTGCTGGTTGTCATGACTTGCCATGGGCACCTTCAGTCCTTTGTCTCACATACACATACACACACACACACACTCGTTTAGGAACACCTATTTCCACAATACTCCATCTGGAACATCTTAGGTTTTATTATCTTGTTGATATAATAATTGCTACATAGTAAGGGTAATCTCACCAGGATCATAGCTAAAATAGCAATTTTTTATTATCTTCAACATGTCACCAGCCCATTCTTGGGCTATGTGCCTTTTGACACCATTTTTACATCTCTCTTACCTCCTGGGCATTTGTAGTTAAAAAAAATGCCACAGCTAATTATTATTGTCAAAGGAATTCTGGATATCATCAATAGGTAAGTTGGGTATTTTGTTTTTTTGGTGGGGGAGGGGAGATATGGGAGAAGCCGCTATTGCCACCCAAATGACTGGTCAGGCTAGTGTTGTGGGGGCGGGGCAGGCAATCAACTTCATTAGAAAGAATCTTCCATTCCACACAGACCACACCCTCCTTGAAGGCTGTTCTCTATTTCTAGAAGCCACTAGGATCTCTCTTAGCAGCAGAGCTAAGTCTGATTATTAGCTGTTCCTCCCTGCCTCCTTATCTTCTTTTTTCAGAGCATGGCACGTGCTAGAAATTCAATAACTGCCAAACGAACAAATGAATGGCATTGTGCTTTCACCAGCCTATATGCTGAAGCCTAGAGAGCAGGGAGACGCTGCTTAACAATTCCCTGGAATGGAGTGCCACCAAATCTGAGCAGCCCATTGGCATAGTACAGGAGATTTTAGCTTTGGAGTAATCATTTTTGAGGTCTCTATCTTTCATTGTGTATAATGCTAACTGCTGCTTTTGTTTCAGCCTCTTCACCTTTTTTCCCCTCTTATTTTAAAAGAAATTAAATCATCTAGGAGGTCCCTAAAATTATAGCGGGCCCTAGGCCTTGAGCCTTCTGTGCCTAACGGATAAGTGCCTGGGGGACCGATTGGTACATGTACTGACCATCACCCCTGGCGAGACTTAAATTGTACATGAGAAGCAGAACTTAAATGCCTCCAGGCAGGCGGGGTGTGGGGCATTTGTCCACTCTGTGTGTGGTGAAGGCCCTTTCTGAGAGGTCGCTATGACTCATCTCCACTGGATTGTTGCCAGACTTTCCCATTTTTCAAGAAAAACTGGAAATCCTGAGTATAAAAAAATAAAACCTCTCAATTTTAAAGTACTAGCCAAATTTCAAAGAAAAATAATCTCTCTGCTCAAGCCAAACAGAACACCTCTGTGGATTGCACCTGGCACTACTTTGTAATTTCTGTTGAACACAGTGGCAGGGAGGACCCTTAAAAACTGGTGACAGGTGGGGACTAGAGAACCAACACATCAGGAAGAGAAAAATGGCATGGTTTTAGTGTGATTGTAAAAACGCAATACTAATTGCAGTAAACTGTATGATTTTCTTACTCTTTACGAGCAGTCCCTTGGGAATAGTAATTGTGAATCTAATTAAAAATTTCAGATTCTGTAAAATTCCATTTGTATCATATTCATGCTATCTCATCCTCCTTAATTCTTGGTTTGAGTAATAGTCAAGATTTCATGACTTATATGTTTTAAGGAGAACTCTGCTCATAACCTTGATTGTGAGTTTTTAAAGGTGTATTTAATTAGGGGTAATACAGACCTATGTATTACCCGTAGTCAGGTCACATTTGTCTGACTTCCTTTGGGGCTTTACTGTATGAAAAAGAAGAGAGGGAAGAAGTTTGTGTTCTTTTAACTGTTTAGGGGTAAATATTTAGTAACAAGTATTTTTATGAGAAGTAGGACTTTAGGGATTTGAATGAAAAGCATGCATATATTCACTTTACAGTGACGCTCAGCCTGCAGTACTGCCAGAACAGGACGAGGCAAAGGCAATCCCCCTCCTCCCTTCCTCTCAGCTGATGATTTCACTTTCTAATCCTAGACTGTAAACAGACCACTAAGATCCAGGGTGATGAGTATCTAGAGCGGGAAAGCACAGGTTCCTATGGAAACAGAAGCAGAGTCTCTCACTTAGGCTTGGTGGAGGAGGGAAGTCTGAAAGTCTTCTTGGAGGAAGCGCCATCTTCAATAAGAGCAGAAAATTGATTAGCCTTCAATCAGAGGCCAGGAGGAGAGTGGGGGAAGAAGCCCACGACTGAAAAAGTGTGACAAGATCTGAGATTGGAAATAAATTCAGTGGGACTGGAGGTTGCAAAGCATCATTCCATTTTAATTTCAATGTATAGCACTTGTCACTTTCTGATCATTTCTTGTTTGTTTGCTTATTTGTTTATTGTGTGTTTTTCTACCCCCATCCCCTCACACAGAACAGGAGCCCTGGCCTGCTGATACCTCAGTGCCTGCCGCCTATGGCTGCTAACCTTTCCTGAGGGCCTGCCGAGTGTCAGATCTAAGTGCCTCCCTCACCACCACCCCAACCAACAGACAAAATGCTACTTCTTCAGAGTTCTCTCAAATGCTTCCTTCTCTGTGAAACCTTCCCCATCTCTTTACCTACCGCCTACCCTCACAATTAATTGCTTCTTCCAGAGTTCCCACAGCTATTGATTCTTCCCTGCAGCATGGGCTTAACTCCACATAGTTAGTTGGCTGTTCCCGTATTTGTCTCCCCCATTCTGCGTTGTTTTAAATCATATGAAGCAACGTGTTTTTGTCTCTGTATGCCTCTCAACACTTTGGGCAGGCTTTTATACACACAATGGGGCTCAAAAATATTTTGAATAAATGAATTAGGGAAAGTCACGAACCCTCCTTCTTTCTCCCTTCCCCTGGTCCTCAGAGCAATCTTTTAAAACTTAAAGTCCGACCATATCACAGCCCTACTTAACCTGTTGAAGGCCACGCCTCATCCTCAGAATAGAATTCTTACTCCTAAGCACATTGGTAACCTCCGGGCTCTGGCTGAACTTGCGCCCATCCACCTCTCCAGCCACGTTCCCCACTACACCTCGTCTAACAAAACTGGACTGCTTGCAGTGACCGCACAGTGGGCTGGACTGATCCATGCCACCAGGCTTTCATTGCAACTACTCCCTCTGCCTGGCATGCCTTTCCATTTTCCATGCCTGGCTCGGTTCAGGCATGACTTTCTCAAGCAGCTTTCCTTCTTTGAAGACAGACCCTATTAAGAACTTTTAAAAAAAAAAGTACTAAGTACAGAAAAGTGTATGGTGTTCCCCTCCATTTATGTGTTTAAAAGTGAAAACAGTACTAAATCTTAAAACGTAATTCTTAAATGATACACAACTTACGTGCTTGCCAGATTTGGAAAACCACCTATTTATCATTTTCTCTCATTCACCCTCTCTGCAGGTACCCATTTTGTAGATGCCCTAAACAATCTATCGGATCCCCCCAATGCCAGACTCTCAGGCTGAGTCAAATACTCTTCTCCGCTTGCCGGGCACAACTCAATGTTACAGTGACTTGAGCAGATTGCAAGTTTGCCTATCTCAGTAGGGTGTGAGCTCCCGAGGGGGCGCAAACACCATCTTTGTCCGTGGAGCGCCGGACCCCCTAGTTAGCCCCAGACTTATTTCCTGCGTTGAAAAGCTTCTCCCCAGCTGACCGGTGCATTTCTTCTTTAAGGAGCCGTTCCCTCCTCGCCCAGGAAGGAAAACTGGCTCGCCATCAAGGGTTGCCGCTGGGAAAAGGGTGAAATAGCAGCGGCGCCGAAAGTCAGGACGAAGACATTGCGCAAACTCCCGGCCCAGGAACCAGACGAACAACTCAGACGCCCACAGACGCCAGCGGCGTGGGCGGGGCCGGGGAGCGACTGACTCCGGAAGTCACGTGGCGCCGCGCCGCGCGAACGCCTCACCTCCGCAATCGACTATTCAGCCTTGCGGCGCCTCTGGCGGGCTCCGCCGAGATCTACTCTTTCGGCGCTCGGCTCGCCCGTGCTGCTGCCGCCGCCGAAGGAGGGGCAAAGCGCAAGATGGCGGACAAAACGCCAGGCGGATCCCAGAAGGCCAGTTCAAAGGTAATTTCTTAGAGGACTTCGTGAGTCAGTGGGTCTGTCACTGTCGTCTGGGGCCTGTCGACGCCCCTGGCCAGCTGGAAGGGCGTGGGGTGGGCGTCCGCGTTCTGGTCGCGACGGTCGGCCGGGCCGCCGACGCACGGTGGTGCGCAGGTTGAGAGGCCTGGTGTCTCTCCTTCGTCCCAGCCTGGATTGGGCTCCAGACTGGCGGGCCAAGGGGGCTGGCGTGGGTAGTTGGGCCCGCGCTCGGCACTCGAGTGCAGTCAGGGATTTAGATGGAGGTCCAGAGCCGCGAAAACGCGCTCGTGTCTTTCAGCTTGTTGCGCCCTGGGGCCGCCGGACAGCGCCTGGGAGAGGCGGGAATCGCTTCCCCGGGCTTTGGGGTCTACGTCTCTTTCGTCGGCTCTTTGGTTTTGGATCTCACACGCTGCCGGCCTCCCTCCGTGTCCTGCGCGCCCTCCAGAGCATAAATAACCTCTGGGGCGCAAGTTGTGCGGGGAGGACCACTAGCGGAGGGACGCGGGGCGGGGAGTGCAGAGGCGGGAGCAGCCCTCCTTTGCGGTGCTGCATCGCCAAGGTGAATGCTGCGCGCTACACGTGGTCTTCCCTCCCCTGAGAGGAAGCGTAAACTGAGCTCTTCTTCTGGGGCTCGTTTCCGAGGACTCGGAGACTCCTGCATCTCCATGTTGTGTCTTCTACGGAAAGGAGAACTTCCGAAGACTTGGAAGCCGCCTAAGATTAGCAAATCGCGTTTGCGTTCGCAGGGAACCGTGTGCACGTATTGTGAAACCGGTGAGCTGTAGAAGTAGTTTAGCGTTAGTTAGGTTACGGTTAGCATCAGGTCTTAGTTGCCATCTTGGGCGGGTCATTTAATCGTTTTTTGCTTTGAGTTTCTCATCTCGAACACGGTATTGAAAGTAATAGGTACTGCTCGAAGTAGCAGTTAAGCTTTTTGATGGAGATGCAGTAGGTTTTGTAACACTTGAAGGTTCTAGGGACTGTTCTTCTTAAAGAGTATGATTGTAACTTGGTTATTAGGAAGTTAAGTTTACGATAGAGGGGGCAAGTCTTGCGTTTACAATTCTCAGAAGCATAACTCGTTTTATACTTGCTTTCTCAGTTTCTAATAAATCATAATTTATTTTTAATCATCTTTTTTTTGGTGAGGAAGGTTGGCCCTGAGTTACCTTCCGTTGCCAATCTTCGTCTTTTTGCTTGAGGAAGATTGTCGCTGAGCTAGCATCTGTGCTAGTCTTCCTCTGTTTTTTTGTATGGGACGCCTCCACAGCATGGCTTGAGCAGTGTGTAGGTCCTCGCAGGGGATCCGAACCCCGATCCCCAGGCTGCCAAGTGGAGCAGGCGAACCTAACCACTACCCCAGCAGCTGGCTCCAATAAATCATAGTTTTTAAGCCATTTGTTGAATGATGTCCATAATTAGTTTGTAATTAGTAATGGCTTTACCGGACATCCTTTAGTTATGTAGAAACTATGGTACAGGGCCAGTTTGGGTTGCTTTGCCTTCTTTGTTTACTCTGTTAGTTTCTTCCCTCCCCAGTACCTTTCCCCTTGATGAGCAGGGAAATAGTCGGATACCTCTCCTTGCCCACTTCCCCTCAGCAGACTCATGACAAAAACAGCCCAGCTTACTATTAGGGAACTATTAGGAAAGCTACCTACATCCATAATAATTGATGCATAAGCTTCACGATTTTTGTTTTTTCTCAAAGTAATATTTTAAGTATCTCCTATTTGGGGCCTTGGATACATTGAAATCATTTTAATGTACATGTTCAGTGTTCCTTCTTTAGTACTTCTCATGGTTGAGGGTGGTGGTTCCTATAAGTAAGTTGTTGGATCTTCCAGTAATAAATCTTGTCAGTTTATATTGCTTTAGGGTATCATCAGTTGATGCTATTAAGAGATTTCCTACTGATGTCTGTATAAAGAATCAGAATGTCTCAGGACTCAAGTGATATTGATGTGATTTTCTACAATAATATGGAGGATGCATAATGTGGGAAGATTATGATTTTGATAATGAACAAAAGAGATGTGGATTCAAATTCTGTCTTGGTAATTAATTATATTTGCGATATTAAGGCAAACTGCTTAAACTTGAGCCTCAGTTTCCTCATTTGTAATTTGGATATAATTTCTTTTTTACAGAGTTCATGTAAGGATTAAATGAGTTAATGTCTGTAAAGTACATAATAAATCTTAGTTTCTTTCCCCTCTCCTTTTTTTTAGAAGAAATAAAAAATTGCTTACTTTTCAAAATGTCAGGATAAATTCTAATATTGAGATTTATAGTCTAAGTCATCGACTATCATAATGACTGCCCAGATTGTTGTTTTTTGTTTGTAACCCAAGTCCAGAAATTATTGGAGAGAGTCTGAAATCATTTTGACTAACACCACAGTGGTTGGAATTTCTAGCCTTTGATCTCTGTGGTTTGATTTCCCTTCCTCTGGGGAGAGCAGATGAGTGACACATTCTATAGTCAGATGGAGTGAATGGGTTCTTTTTCATGTTCATTCTTCTTCTTTGGTAGTTAACTTCCCATGGATATGAGTGGGGATGCTTGTTAATCATATTTCTAGACTTTGAGAAAATGTTAATTTTAAAATGTACAACATACGGATTTTTGCTGTTGAAATAGCAAAATTATTTGACGTCTTAATTATAAAATAGATTAAATTAGGTAACCTCTACCATTTCTTCTAGCTTTAATAATGACATTTTAGGTATGTATAGTCAAATAACTTATGTATGTATAGTCAAATGACTATGTGTAGTTGTCCCTGACGAAGAGACCCTGGGCCCTTTTATTTTTTGTGTAGTTTTGCTGTACTTTTCATTTTAAAGTCTGGCAAATGTTGAAATTCAGTAAATGTTTTAGGAATGAACTAAAATTTTCCTATCCTTTTATTCTTGTTTATCACCAGACTAAAATATTGCTTTGGGGGAGAAGGGTGTTGGTGCCATGTTGGAGCTTTGATTTGCGGAGGAGAGACAGAGAGAGCCTGTAACTGCTTGCTTAGACATTTGTTAAACATTTTTCTTTAGCATTTAATTTATAAAAATTAACTTACTATTTTGATTTTAAGAGTTTTGTTTGCTTGCTTAGCAAAATGAGGATATGAAGAGAATGTGGTATTTTCTTTCCTTCTGCATCTCCTTTGCTGGTAATACTACTAATGTAATTGAATTGTGTGCCCTGTTCTTTTACGCTGTGACAGTGCTTACTTTTTACTGTATAGTTAAAAATTGGGTTAGAGAGCTAAATGAACAAAGTAGAAAATACTGCTGGCTTTCTTGACATCCAGTGCTAAATTGGTTTGGGAACTGTTTCAATTTGCTGCTGGTTAACAAAAGTATTTCACTTGCAAGGAATAAGTAAAATGATCCATTCAAGGCTTGTGATCCTTAGGTGTTTATTACTGCCTTTGTACATTTTTTTTTTCCTGTGGTTCTGAAGATATCTAAGATTTAAATATGATGAAAAACTTCAAGCAAAACACAAACCTTGAAAATTAGGCTCTTCATAGTTTGCCACTTCTGGTTTAAAAGGAAATCTTTATTATGGTATGGTTGTAACCTTATCTTAAGAATATAAGATGGCTAGTTTTATGGATGGAATGTTGTGTTTTGGGGTGGAGAGTGGAATTATGAACTTTGGTTTTCTTGATTGGTGCTTTTTATTTATTTATTTATTATTTATTTTATTTTATTTTATTTTTGAGGAAGATTAGCCCTGAGCTAACTACTGGCAATCCTCCTCTTTTTGCTGAGGAAGACTGGCCCTGAGCTAACATCTGTGCCCATCTTCCTCTACTTTATATGTGGGACGCCTCCCACAGCATGGCGTGCCAAGTGGTGCCATGTCCATACCCGGGATCCGAACCGCTGACCCCCGGGCTGCCAAATCGGAATGTGCATACTTAACTGCTGCGCCACCAGGCTGGCCCCTTTATTTATATTTATTTATTTTTTACTTTAAAGATTTTATTTTTCCTTTTTCTCTCAAAGCCCCCTGGTACATAGTTGTGTATTTTCAGTTGTGGGTCCCTCTAGTTGTGGCATGTGGGATGACACCTCAGCATGGTTTGATGAGCGGTGCCATGTCTGCGCCCAGGATTCGAACTGGCGAAACCCTGAGCTCCCGGAGCAGAGTGGGTGAACTTAACCACCCGGCCACGGGGCTAGCCCCTCACTGGTGCTTTTTAGAAGCTTGAGTATTTGCAGCACTGGTGCTTGAATATGACTATTGATATGGTTAAAAAAGATTTCTTAGTGGCTTGAATTGATTCTTTTCTCAAAGTCCAATTTTTATTTTCTTTTGATTTTTTTTTTTTTATTCTTGAAGCTTTTTTTTCCCTGGAAAGTTAACCTATGAAAGATACCCATTTGCCTTACTGGCAAATGAGATGAGGGCTCATTTTGTATGCAAGTTGAAGACTCCTGCTTGTCTACCCCTTTTTACAAAGAGCATAATTTTTAAAATAAAAGTAAAAACTTGATACAGGATAAACTTGAAAACCCTAGTATTACACAAAATTTGCCTCTTATACTATTGTTAAATAGCTTTAACATTTTATTGCAGACCAGCCATGTGCTAGATATTTTGCTGAAGCAACTTTTGAAAGCAAGAAATGCTTCCCCTGTAACAATTGAGGCTCTTTGGTACTGTTAGGTGTCTTGAGGAGTTAAATTTTTTCACTAGGCCCTTCCTCAGTTTAGGTAAACGACAGGACATTCGAAATGTACTTACAACTTTTCGTGTGTTAGTAGTGTTGTGGATGTAATTTTAAAGATCATTTGAAGTTTGTTATTTAACTTTATTATATATAGTGCATGTCTCAGCGATCTTACAAAGTTTTTTTGAGAGGGAGACCTTGATTTGGCTTGGAGAGCGGTATTAAGCTATGTAGCTGCTACTTGTTAGTGAGTAAACAGCATAGTATGTTGACACTGTGGAGTGTAATTTTGTTGGCTAGGTATTTGTTTCAGCAGGTTAAGTCAACAAGTATGTTGAGGCTCTGTCACTTGCCAGATCTTGTGCTTGACTTTGAAGAAGAAAACATTAACAAGACCGCACTCCCTTTTGGGGAGCATGCTGTCTAGTGGAAGCCGAGTGTCAACATGTAATAGTACAAGGCTGAGCTATCAGAGGTATCTAAAAATTTAGAGAAGGAAGTGATAGTTGGTTGAATGGGGGATGGAGAAGGGGAAGCTTCAAGAGCATAGAGGAATTTGATTGAGTCCTTTTGAACAATGAGTAGAGTTTTGAAGGGTAGAGATAGGGGTATAAAAAAAGAAATGGGTGAGGTGAAAAAAATAAATTGCTGGGAAATGGTTTGATAAATGGTCTGGTTTAGCCAGTGGTTAGGGAAAGGTAAGTTTGAACTAAATTGTGGAGGGCTTTGAATGCTACAGAATAAAATTAGAGAGCCATGGGAAATTTGAGGCAGGAAAGTTCTTTAGAAAAGCCTCTCTATGAGCATAGTTTAGGAAGGATTTGGGAGTGAGGAAGGTGAGTTGGAAGATTATTGCAGTGCTGCTGATAATTGAGGATTGCTTCAGAAGTCTCACCTCAGATCTTCATTGGGAAGCTTTTCCTAACGTCTTCCCCACTCCTTTTAATATTTCCTGCACTCTGTGCTCTTGTGGCATAGCCATATTGTTTTACTTGTGTCTTTTATTAGCTCCTAAGGGCAGGAGCTGTGTCTTATTTTACTTTATATCTCTTACACAAGGCACGGTACCAGTAAATGGTTGCTCAGTAAAATGGTTGAATAAAGGGAAGATCTGAAGCGCAATGGTATCTTTGGAAAGGAAAAGAAGGGTCCCTGGAGAAGAGCTATATTAGAAGAGGGGTGAACAGAATTTGACTCAGTTGATTATGGGGGAAGGAAGGAGTCCAGGGTGACCTTGTTATAAAGCTGCTGCTGGCTAATACTTATTGAAGAATTATTATGTACCAAGCATCGTTCTAAGTGCTTCACTTGTATTTGTCCTTCATAACAATCCTGTGAAGCAGATGCTATTCAGCTTTACAGATGAAGGAACTAGGCCCAAGGTTACAAATCTGGGAAGTGCTAAAACCAGGAAGTCTGTTCCAGAATCTGTGCTCTTAATGTTTTAGTACTTCCAGATTCTTGAACTATTTCTGCAGTAGAATTTGTACCTTTTACTAGACATTAGGGGTTTATGTGTGGATTTTCTTGCTATTAGCATCTGTTTCTTATGTCTTGGGTGGTTGGAGAAAGCAGGGGAGGTTTCTTTGCTGTGTAGCAGGAAGTCGCTGCTCTGTCAGTGTTGTGGCAGTAAACACTATATCTTATGACTTGAAAGAACTTTTGCACAAAAACTCTATTGTAAAATTAGTGGTTAGGTTTCTAGTCTACAATATAAAAAGGTAACTGTGGGTCAGACATGTCCTACTATTATTTGTATCATATTTTGGGAAATACACATTCTGAATTTTAAAGAATTGACTTGCACATTTATTTTGTGTCACAAACTTTCTGTAAGTCAGAGATTGCCGTTATTCAGTGTTACTAGCTGAGAAGAAATTGCTATAAGTTTGGAAAGATTAAGTCTCTATAACATGAGAAACACTTGCTTTGTGAGCATAGGAAGACATTTTCTGATCATTTAAAGATTGACTTTTATTTTTAATACTTGCAGACCAGATCATCAGATGTTCATTCATCTGGATCTTCAGATGCACATGTGAGTATAAAAGGCGGTTTTTGTCTTTAAAATTTAATTTCTCTTTGTATATATCCCTACACTTAATGATTTTACTTGATAAATAAATATGATTATAGTATATGTGCCTATTTTTTCACCTCTTTTGCTAGGTGCCCTGCTTTTTTTGTTTTCTGTTTGCATAAGTTGGCCCCTTCAAACCATGTTAGAAACCTAATATATATGTTTCCTTCCTTGTTTTTATTGTGTTTATAAAATTGTGTGCATACATAAATGTGTGTACTTGTACTTTAACTATGGTTTGCATTATAGACACTTGTTCTTTTCTCACTGCACAATACACCTATTGGAAATCCCTGAAAGTCAACAAATGTAGCTCTAATCTTGTCTTTCTAATGGCATCATAATATTCCACGGTGGGAGGTACATTTATTTATTAAGCTATTTCTCTGTTTAGGGGCATATAGTTTTTGTTTAAAGTTTTTTGACATTTTGGGTAATAACTGCAGTAAACCTTCCTTTACATATGTTATTACAGCAGTGCTCAAAGTGTGGTCTTCAGACCCCTCAGGGTTGCTGAGAATCTTTCAAGGGGTTTGAGAGTTCAAAACTATTTTGTAATAATACTAAGACATTGATTGCCATTTTCACTTTGTTGACATTTGCACTGATGGTGCAAAAGCAATTGATAGGCAAACTATTGGCACCTTAGCACAAGTCACAGCAATGTTGCCAAAATGCACTAGTAGTCATTATATTCTTCCTCAGTAGGCACTTTTGTGCCTAAAAGTATGCTGGTGACACTTAAGAGAGTTCTTCATGAAGCAGTGAAAATTATTAATGTTAAATCTTGTCGTCGTATATGGATATTTTTAATGTTTTTTGTGATGAAATGGGAAGTACATACAAGCCATTTCTGCTTACCAAAGTGTGATGTTGTCTTGAGGAAAAGTACTTGTGGGATTGTTTAAATTGAGAAATAAAACTGGCTCCTTTTTTAAAGGAATACCATTTTTACTTGGAGGAACAACTGACAAAACTATGCTTATCAGACTTGAGTTGTGGCAGATATTTTCTTGAAAATGAAGAAAATGAACCTATTCCTATAAGGAAACCAACTATTTGTTACCACTATAAAATTCGAGCCGTCAGGTGCAAGTTAGAATTATGGAAAACTTTCCCTGCACTTACGGACTTTTTGAATGAAATCAGTGGTGATATTAAGGGATGAGAGTTTTGATAATGTATAATGAAATTTGTGAATATTTGGACATTTGGGTTGTTTCTGGTTTTCAGTACTGCTAATATGATTTTTAAAAACTACTTGTATTTTTCCTGAAGATGGATGCATCTGGACCCTCAGATAGTGATATGCCAAGTCGGACACGACCTAAGAGCCCAAGAAAACATAATTATAGGAATGAGAGCGCCCGTGAAAGCCTTTGTGATTCTCCTCATCAGAATCTCTCAAGAGTAAGTATTGATAAAGATAAGAAAGGATAGTTAATGATTTTAATCTGTCCTTGATTGAATTTGGTAGTTGAATATCTTGGTTTTGTACTTGTTTCATCTTGTACTATTTGAAAATAGCATTCTTTATTGTATTCGGGTTAATGATAAACTTGACTTCATATAAGGAAATGTTTTTTAGTTCATATGTCAAGTATGTTTTATTTAAAATTTAAAATTTTATTTGAGAAAAACGAGCATTTTGGGTATAAATGGTTAATGTTAAGATTTATTGTTCCCCCTTATACCAAACATTTACTGAACCAAATGCCAGTCACTGGAAATGCACAGATGGTTAAAACACAGTGCTTGCTCTCAGGGAGCTTGTAGTCTCGCCCTGGGAAGCACAATGGAGCAGGTGCTGTTCACTCTGGTTAGTGCAGTGCCCAGGACAATATGAGAACCCAGAGAAGGAGCTTTACCTCGTCTGTCTTCAAAGTGCTCTTGTGCTCTTTTAGTCTTTTTTTCTAATTCAAATAATGTTTTCTTGTGATTAAATTTGGAAAAGATAATGAAGAAGATAATCATCACCAGCCAGTATTAGCATTAACACTTTATTTTTCTTGTTTACTATTTCTAAGCATAAATATATTTGTACTTCGCTGAGATCCATTTTACAGGAACACCTTTGAAATGTTCTGTTTTCAGTTCTAATTTTTAAAAAATTTTAGCAAAAATTCTGTAAACAAACTTTTTAATGGATGGTTGTATTTCTTTGAGTAAACATTCCGTAATTTCCTTAACCATTTCTCTCTTGGGTGTCTAAGTTTAGCTCTTAGGATGTAAATAGAATTTGAGCACAAAAATTTTGTTTGGTAAAAATGTTTTTCACTGATTTTATATGTAATTTTATCATTTGTTTAAATTTTTGAAATTTTGAAACCAAAGATGCTGAATGATGACAAAACATTTTTCTTTCTATTTTGAGGAAAAAAAATTTACTTTGAATCTGTTCATGAAACCCAAAATTGACTTTTGGGTTGTAAACCACTTTATTTTTTCAAAAGAATTTTAATGTAACTTTAAAATAGTTTGCAGCAGTATTACTCTTCCATTCTGCATCTCTCAAGGGCAAGCCTTTTTAATAACCAGGAAATTGAAAAAGTCTAATTTTGTAATTGGTTAACCTCTCATTTTGATAGGCACTAGAGAAACCGTTAGATTTCAGTTGCGATTAATATTTTAGGTTGTATTCAATAAACATCCTTCTCTTATGAATCAGAATCTAACATTCAAGTGCATAACTGATTGAACAAATACAAGTCTACAGACAGTTGATATTCAAGCCATAGTTCAGAAGGAAATTTCTTCCAAGTTACATAAATGAAGACTTCATTAAAATACTATTTTCTCATATTCAAAATTAATTGATGAATATTTACTTGTAGTGAAAACTAAAATACTGTATGTCATATATCCCAGCAAAGAAAATGAAATTATGATGTTTATAAACATCAGTATTATTGGTGAAGAATGAGGTAATTTACTAAATTAGAAGAGGAAGAGAGAGAATTTGTAGTACCCGAAATGGGGATTATAGATGGTATTTAGGTTCCTGCTACTGAACCATGGAAATGTATGCCTCTTTCTCCCTATTTGAAAATGTGTTTTCTATTACTGCTTTTTTTGCCCAGAAACATTTGTACTTTCCCTCAAGTGCTTTTATTTTTGCTGCCAACAAGTAGGTTGAATGAGTTCTAAGCCTTGGCATCTCTTTCTCCGTTTTATTTTTGCCTTTTTTTTTTTTAAAGGCTTTTGTCTGTTATTGACCTTGAGCTAGCAAATGAAGACATTCTTTCATGAATACTTACATCAGAATCAAGCCCATGGTAGGCACCTGACACTTAGGGTAGCCTCAGCTTTTCCTTTTACAGTGAACCATTTTTTAAAAAGATCATCTGTTCTGAAGACTTGGTTATCAGTTGAGGTGTATCACTTGAGTTGTGGATAGCATTAAGAATGTGTATTAAAGGTATCCTTTTTATTTCTTTTTACAGCCTCTTCTAGAAAACAAACTTAAAGCATTTAGTATTGGAAAAATGAGTACAGCTAAGCGAACTTTAAGTAAGAAAGAGCAAGAAGAATTAAAGAAAAAGGTAATGTTTAAAATGTAGGTTTTGAGTTATCCTTGGAAATAAATGTGTCTAAGGGGGCAGTAAGTGTATGGACAGTAGAGGATGTTTTTCAGAGATTTTTGACCTCCAAGGTATTCTCAGCTCTTATCCTCCAAGTCAAGTCTATAAGTCTATCATACGGGGTATGTTCAGAGGAGTCCAGCTTTCTATGCCTGTCCCCTCCACTGTTTCCTCTCTTCTGTGTAACAATTTTGGTTCTTTTCTGGTCTTGTCTTTTTATATAAGCAATTGTATATACATATATATTGTACCCCCTCCCCTTTCTTCGATGAATGATAGCATACTGTATATAGTACTCTTTTCTCCACTTTGCTTTTTCCATTTAACACGTCAGAGATTACTGGAAGTGTATTGAAATATTCCTTGTTCTTTTTTTGTAAAGCTCTGTGGATATTCAATAGTTTATTCAATTAAAATTCTGTTGAAGGCATTTGTGTTTTGTTTTTTGCCTTTACAAATAGTGCTGTTATGGATAGTGTTATGCATATGGTTTTTTGATAGTGTATCTTTGGGATACATTCCTTTAAGTTAGATTTCTGGGTTAAATGGTAAATACATAAATGTAGTTCTGCTAGATATTGTCATATTGCTCTCTGTAAGGGCAGGGCCATTTTGCATCCCTCTCAACAATGTATGAGAGGTTGTTTCCCCATAACCTTGCCAACAGGATATTAGCGAAGGAATTCTGCCAATCTGCTAGGTGAAAAACGGTCTCAGTGTTGTTTTAAATTTGCATTTCTCTTACAAGTAAAGTTGAACAACTTTTCTTGTGTTTGTTTCTGTGAACTATCTGCTCATATCTAAACCAGTTTGTCAACTTAGTAGATTATCTCTGTTTTTAGAAAAACTCTTTTGTATATTAGTAATATTAACGCTTTGTCTATGACAAAAGGTGCAGTGTTTTTTTCCAGTTTGTCGATTATCTTTTTGTTTTGCTTCTGATGTTTTTTCCATGCAGAAACTATTTATTGATAATGGAATCGGATTTATTAGTCTTTCCTTACGATTTCTGGTTTTTCAGTCAAGATTTTCCCACTCTCAGCTTATGAAGGAGTTTCCTCATGTTTTTTTTCTAATACTTACATAATTTCATTTAAAAAAATTAAATCTGATTAATTTGCAATTTTTCCTGGTATATTATGTGAAGAATTGGTTCATTTTTATCTTTTTTTCAAATAGCTGTCAAGTTATCCCAAGATTATCCATTAAAAAGTCCATCTATTCTCCACTGATTTGAGATGCCCCTTTTATTGAATACTAAATTTCTACACGCTGTTGGATTTATTTCTGTGTTTTCTTTTCCATTGGCCTTTCTATTCATACATGTTTTGGGGACATTTAGAATAGTTATAATTGAAGTTGTCAAGGTTCTTCTGAGCTTTTTTTCCTTTAATGCCAACTGTGTGGAGATACTGCTGCTTCAGCTTCTAATACCCATGTCTTCAGTGGTTTGTAAAGGAAATCTTTATCTTCACTGATTAAATCATTGTGCTTTGGAAATGACAAACATTAATAGAATAATACATTTTATATGGTCAATTGTCATACATTTTTGACCCTTGAATTGTGTCTAAACAAATTTACTTAGTAGGTCCTTTTCAGGTTATGCAAATTGCCAGTAGAGGAGCAAAACTTCTCTTAGTTTTAATGTTAATTAATATATAGTGTCTACTAATGACTAGAGAGTATTACCTATTAGGACTGCATAACCTGCTGTCATTTACATTATTCCTTGATGAGTTTCCCCCTGTGTGCAATAATAATTTTTATATTAGGTGATACTAATATTTTCATGTGTAATTAGGAGGATGAAAAGGCAGCTGCTGAGATTTATGAGGAATTTCTTGCTGCTTTTGAAGGAAGTGATGGTAATAAAGTGAAGACGTTTGTACGTGGAGGTGTTGTTAATGCAGCTAAAGGTAAGTGTGAATATTACAGTCCTTGAGCAAACCCAAAAGTCTTGGTTGAATGACTGCAGATAATTATGAAAGAAGTTTGGTTGCTTTTGAATTTTACGTTTCTTTTCTATTAGCACCCTCTAGTGGTGGTATTAACTAGCAAGATAAATGGCCAAATAATGGATTAATGAGAAATTAGAGCAAAATAAGTTTTTAAAATATTTAGTTCCTTTCAAGTTTCGAGATAGAACACTTTGGAAAAATTTTAATATATTGCATAGTTTTGCTGTTAAATGATTAAATTATATTTTTGAGAGTGGGGTGGTAATATTTGAATTTAACTTCATATTTTGTCAGTAGTGATGTATCTTAATACTACAAGCATATTACATTTTTGTTTATTTTTAAATAAAAATAGTAAAGAAAATCCAAATAATGTGAAATTAGTTTTGAAACAGTATTTTAAATTTCAGAAGAACATGAAACAGATGAGAAAAGAGGTAAAATCTATAAGCCATCGTCAAGATTTGCAGATCAAAAAAATCCTCCAAATCAGTCATCCAGTGAAAGACCACCATCTCTTCTTGTGATAGAAACCAAAAAACCTGTAAGTCATACTTAAATTAAGTGACCATTTGTGTTCCGAGATGATACTGCCAATGATACTTTCAGTACTTCCACTGTAAGCAGGACTTTGGTTTCTTGTTTTTAATTATTTTGGGAGTAGATGTTGAGTTTTGATGTTTAATCTTCCTGGATGAGAGATAATAAATTAGAGCAGGGCATATGGATGGTACTCTTTTTTATTCTCTTTGAGCAGTGAACATATGCTTTTACTATACTCGTAGCATATTGCAAGTAAAAAGTTAACTATATTTTAAGTGTCCGTGTAAAAGAATTCGGTTGTCTTTTTAAACAGTACTGAACTGAGGTTTAAATTATGTCAGCATGTGTCATGTCAGTTACCTTGGAAGACTATCTGTACTCTAGCAATGTGTCTGTTACCTAGAACATTTTTGGAATTTATTTGGAATTACTGTTAGAATTAGTGACACTTTCTTTTAAATATTCTCAGTATTAGAAAAACTCTTGTTTTTTGCGGGTAGGGTTTTCATGGTGCATGGTAGATAGATGTGGGTCATGTCATTTGAGCCAAATTTGGTGAAGAAATATGATTATATTGAATAGTGAGATTCATTTTTCTTGTGTGACTTTTAAAATAGCTCTGAAAGCAATTAAAAAAAATAACAGCTTTATTGAGATATAATTCATATACCATAAAATACATGCTTTTAAAGTATACAATTAAGTTTAAAAAAAATAATATTCATGGTTGTGCAATAATCACTAACCTCTAATTTCAGAACATTTTTATTACCCCAGAAAGAAACCTTATACCTACTTTTAGTCATTCCCATCTCCTGGCAACCTCTAATCTACTTTGTCTCTTTGGGTTTGCCTGTTCTGGATATTTCATGCAGGTAGAATCATACAATATGTGGCTTTTTGTGTCTGTCTTCTTTACTTAGCATAATGCTTCAAGGTTCATCTATGTTGTGGCATATATCAGTACCTCATTCCTTTTTATGGGCAAATGATATTCTATTTTATGGCTATACCACATAATATTTATCCATCTATCACTTGATGGACATTTGGATTTCCACTTTTTGGCTATCAGTAATGCTGCTATAAACATTTGTGTACAGGCTTTTGTGTGGACATATGTTTTCACTTCTCTTATATGTACCTGAGAGTGGAATTGCTGGGTCATATGGTAACTGTTTGTTTAACCTTTTGAGAAACCGGCGAACTATTCTAAAGTGGCTGTAGCATTTTACTGTCCTGTCAGCAGTGTATGAGAGTTCCACTTCTTCCACATCTTCGTCGACACTTGTTAAAATTGCCTGTTTATTTTTAAAGTTTATTTTAGTCATCTTAGTGGGTATGAAAGTTGTACCTAATTGTGATTTTGATTTGCACTTTCCTAATATTGAACATCTTTTTATGTGTTTATCATCTGTTTATAGTCTTCTGTGGAGAAATGTCTTTTTAGATCCTTGGCCCAGTTTTTGTTTTTCTTTTTAAAGATTGGCCCCTGGGCTAATGTCCATTGCCAGTCTTCTACTTTTTTTTTTTTCTTCTCTTCTTCTACCCAAAACCCCCCAGAAGGTAGTTGCATATTCTAGTTGCAGGTACTTATGGTTGTGCTATGTGGGATGCCACCTCAGCATGTCCTGATGAGTGGTCCTTGGCCCATTTTTTAATTGGGTTGTCTTTTTATTGTTCAGTTTAAGAGTATTTTACACCTATGAGTCAAGTCTCGCTTTTTTTTTCCTAAGGAAGATTTGCCCTGAGCTAACATCTGTTGCCAGTCCTCCTCTTTTTTTGGCTTGAGGAAGACCAGCCCTGAGCTAACTTCTCTGGCAGCCTTCCTCTGTTTTGTATGTGGGACACCTTTGCAGCATGGCTAGTGTATGGAGTAGGTCTGCGCTCCGGATCCTAATGTGCGAACCTGGGCCGCCAAAGTGAAATGTGCAGAACTTTAACCACCTGGCCATGGGGCTGAGCCCCGAGTCAAGGCTCTTGTCGGCTATAATGATTTGCAAATGTTTTCCCCATTCTGTAGGTTGTCTTTGCACTTTCTTGATAGTCTCCTTTGAAGCACAAAAGTTTTTAATTTTGATGAAGTTGAGTTTATCAGTTTTTTTTGTTGCTTGTGCTTTTGGTGTCGTATCTAAGAAACTATTGCCTAATTCAAGGTCATGAAGATTCACTCAGATGTTTTTCTCTAAGACTTTTATAGTTTTAGCTCTTAGATTTAGGTCTGTGAATCATTTGAGTTAATTTTTGTATATGGTGTGAATTAGGGGTCCAACTTCATTCTTTTTTGCCTTTGGATATTCAGTTGTCCTAGCACCATTTGTTAAAAGACTATTCTTCCTCATTGAATTATTTTGGTGCTTTTAAAAGAGGGATTCCAAAAGCAGTTTTGGAAGGAGTTTTAAAAGAGGAATTCCAAAGATGTTAACTGATTGTTTCAGTAATTCATATCCTCCTAAGGGCATTGTTTTGAAGAGCGCACATTTTTAGTAGTTGTTTATGGCAGTTACTTTAGATGGTAGTTCAGTTACTTTATGTTCATTAATTTTGTCTCCTGTTCCCCTCCAACAATTGTCAGGCCTAGGTATTACAGGCTTTGGGGGATGAAGTTGGTGGCTCCTTTACTTTAAGACTGCTGCTTGTCCTTTTGTTTAATTTTTTAAATATTTTGATTATTAAATTCTTAGTTTGAGAGGACAGGAGGGAAAGTTCAGTGATGATGGAAGCATTCTTTCTTTTGAACTTAAATAATTAGAACATAATTGGCACTAAAATAAAAATTATTTAAAATGATCTGATTATTGAACCATTAGTCTTGCTTAACCTTGTTTGGTTTGAAGTATAACTTGTCATATCCTTCATAGCCACTGAAGAAAGGGGAGAAAGAAAAGAAAAAAAGCAATTTGGAACTCTTCAAAGAAGAATTGAAACAGTAAGTTTTATAGTGCTGAGAATGGCTCTCATAGGTATATCGAGCTGGTAGTTACAGATGCAGGTATGAGGAGTGTAGTGTACCAGTTAGTTATCACTAACTGGCTTACCGTGAGGTTGTTTTAGATATTATAGTGGTATTTTGTGGGGTATGCTTGAAAATAAACTAAGTGTTTTGTCCAGCGTCTAGGTTGCTTAGATTATGTGGATGCAATTCAATTGATTTATCTAATGTCCGGAGTCCTGTTTGCAGTGGAAACAATATAGTCACTGAGGTGGGGGTGAGCAGAGGTTGAACTTAGCCAAGAAAGAATAAATTCTGTGGTTTTACTGTTGAATTTCCTCCTCACTATAAAAGTGGGCTTTGTATTCCATTGCTTGTGTAGCAGAAATTTGCTCATGATTCTGTTATAGCTGGGAGACTCTCTGATCTTGGTTGTTGGTACTGGCGTCTAATTACTCACCAATATTTCAAGTTATTTGAAGATGGTGCCTGGATAAGTTCTATTCTTATTAAATGTGAACAAACAAATTTTGGCTCATTATTAGTGATTATAAATATTTTCAACAGAATTCAAGAAGAACGTGATGAGAGACATAAAACAAAAGGCAGGTTAAGTCGATTCGAGCCTCCTCAGTCAGATTCTGATGGTCAGCGTCGTTCTAGTAAGTGATGTTTATTTTAATGTTTCTATTTGATTAACTATTCTAAAAACTAAGAGTTGTTTTCTTTTCCCCCTTTTTTAAAGTGGATGCGCCTTCAAGAAGAAATAGATCATCTGGTGGTAATACAGTTTTTTGCTTTTTTAATTAATAGAAATTGTCCAAACTTTGTTTTTTGCAGGTTGTAATTTTTTTTTTCCTCTTTGCCCTAGTTCTTGATGATTATGCACCTGGCTCACATGACGTAGGAGATCCAAGCACTACTAATTTATACCTTGGAAACATTAATCCACAGGTAATGTTAGAAAAGTAAGATGAATGTGGGCTCATATGCTTTATACTTTTGGAAGAGAACTACTTTGTCAATCACAAAAATAAAGTCAGGAATCTGAAGTAAGCAAATTTGATGGAACTAGATAGTCTCTAAAATTATCCTCTAAAGTTGAGCTTTATTGGTGTGGGCCAAATTGTCTTGCTACAATTCTTAAGGGCTCATCTCTTCTTTCTATAACTGGACTATATTCTGAGTTTGAAATGTTTTACTAGCTGCTGATTTATTTATAAAATCAGGATATGACTAGTGGGGGACAGTATTCTTTTGAGACTACCTTCTTCTGAGGCATAGCTTGCTTCCTTATGGATTTTTTCCCCCTCATAATAGCAAGCTAGTGTTTGTGCTTTCGTTTTTTATATTTTAATTATTTTCCCCGCTTCAGTGTTAATTGTGTTATGGGGAATTTAGTGGTTGTTATACATAATGTGCTCTTTTTAAAAAATTATGTGTTTTAGACTTCATTGCATATTTACCATTTTCTTTTTTCTCTCTTCTTGATTACACTAGTAGCTGGGTGCTGGGAAAAAAAGTGATCATATCTTTTTCTTTCGTTTACAACAAGTATTTCCTCCTTGACCTAAATGTGGTAATCACTGCTGCCTGGAGAATGTTGCTAAATGCCTAAAGGAACCATCGCTGTAGAACAGCATATTTTAGATGCAGGATCTCAAAAGGAGGAAGAGGGGAGGTGAAAGCCACCCAGCCTCTTCCTTCTGGCCACTTGTTTGTGTGAAACAGAATGTTTATGGTCTGAAAAGATTTGTGCATGCCACATGAGGGCAGGATTTTACCCGTGTAGAGGTCCTAGTTTGAATGGGAACTTGTAGTGTTAGTATGTCTTTTTCCATTTTGCAAAAACTACTTTACTTTCTTCTTGCTTGGAATTCTTTTTTCCTTTCTTTTTTGCATACCAAAAAACTCTTCTGCTTTTTAATAGATGAATGAAGAAATGCTGTGCCAAGAATTTGGAAGATTTGGGCCATTAGCCAGTGTGAAAATTATGTGGCCTAGAACTGATGAAGAAAGAGCAAGGGAGAGAAATTGTGGCTTTGTGGCCTTTATGAATAGAAGAGATGCTGAAAGAGCTTTAAAAAATTTAAATGGTAAAGTTTTTATTGTCCATTTATAGAATTCAGACTTTTTTTGGTTCTGAAAAATATTTATAAAAACTTTAGGGAGAATGGACGAGAAATGGAAGGGTTAAAAATGAGAATTAATTCAAATCACGAGAAATCTTTTATTTTCTTTTGAGAGTTAACCAAGGTGACCTTTCTTTTCTTTCTTGCAGGAAAGATGATTATGTCTTTTGAAATGAAGTTAGGTTGGGGTAAAGCGGTGCCTATTCCTCCACATCCGATATACATTCCGCCTTCTATGATGGAACATACGCTTCCCCCACCTCCGTCAGGACTGCCTTTTAACGCGCAGCCTAGAGAGCGGTTAAAAAACCCCAATGCTCCCATGTTACCACCACCTAAAAACAAGGAGGATTTTGAGAAGGTAATTTAAAAAATGTACATAGGGCGCATCTAATTTGTAAATACTAAATCTGGTAGTATTTCTTTTCAACAATTTTTTATAAATTTGTGTGTAATTCTGTTTGGCAACTCTTAAAGAAATAAGTAGATGTGTTCCCTGCCTTAGCCCGTGGAAACCTGTATTGAAATACTAGGTCATATTTTTATTTGTGGCTACCATTCCTTTTTTTGACCACTTAAGTTTTTTTCCCCTTTGTCCACTGTTGTATCCAGGTTTGCTTAAGTGCAAAATATCTAATTTTACTTTGTTCTGAGAAAGTGATACTTTGTATTTGGTAAAGTGACTTTTCAATTAGAATAGACCTCCTAAAGAGTTAAAGTGTTTGGATGGCAGCTAGCTAACTTAGTTCTCAAGATCTGAGCTGTTAGATACTGAGAGCATATGTGGTTTTTAAAAGCAGTTAACTACTCTAGTAAAAGCAAAGGGTGAGTATTTTCTTTTTATTAAACATAAAACCAACTTAATTTCAAGTTATAAGAATTTGTTGGTTCTATTATGAGTTAATTACACTTAAAATGACAGGGCTGGTTTTAAAGGCTTGGGAACAAAGTAGCAAACTGTATGGTAAGATGCAAACAGTTAATTATTTCACAAATTAAAATCTTTATCTGATAATTCTCGGTGTAGTACCTATTTCAGTGCATTGATGTGCATTCTGGCAGGAATGTTCTGATTCTTTGCATTTGGTGAACATTTATTGTTCACTGAACACATCCATTTGCATTTATGTAATTGCTTAGTGTATAATTCAAATGCAGTGATTGCCTGCAAAACTTGTGATTAGATGTGTAGTATTTTCAATGCATATGTATATTTTTGCTTGTTACTTGTTAACAATACTCACATATTCTATGTTTATTATCTGATGTGACTTCATATACAGACTCTGTCGCAAGCCATAGTCAAAGTGGTTATCCCAACAGAAAGGTACATGTTTTTCTTTATTATTACTGATCTAAATATAGACAATATCCCCTTCTGAATTAAAAAAAAAATGGTGTTGAGGAAAAGGTAATATCTTGACTGAGCAATGGTTCCTTCCCAGTCCTTTTTGGGGGGATATGTGAAATTCAACTAACTTTAGTATACTTTGCAATTTTATGTCTTTATCTTTTTTGTTTTTATTGTTACCAATGTAGAGAATTTTATAGCTTTAGTAGTTAGAATGTGTTTAATAGATTTAATCTGGAGTTGTTAGTCTAATATTAGACTATTATGATGGGAAAATAGGTCTTTTTAATGTCATAAATTTTGGTGTTACAATTTGACCCAATCTTTTATTTTTTTCTTTGTTTCTGAATTATCTTTGTTTAATGTGCACCCGTAGGTTGAGTTCTCCTTACCTAAGGCATAGTTTGTTTTTTTCTAATTGATTTTAAGAAGGAATTCCTATTATTTTCATGAACACTGAACATACTAGAAATTTTTTCACGATAAAGGTGTTTGGAATTCTTTTATTTTCTTTTCTTCCTTTTTTTCTTTTTCAACATAATGTTAAAGCAGAAGAATTCATGCTCTAGGTATGCTCTTGCTCAGTCAAGCTAAGCCTTTTCCCAAACACAGGAACACAACACTGGTTGAATAATAAATGAACACAAAAGAATACCAAATTCTCTTTGACATTGGCCTTGGTGAGCAACACCAGCTGAACTGTCTGCGGCAGCGGGGGACCAGGAAAACATCATGGGATGGATTGGGAAAGTATACAGTTTTTGACCAGACATTGGTACGATCGACTCCAATAAATGTGGTTTTATTATAACTGAGAGACAATTTTTTGGTTTTTTTTTGTTGTTGTTGCTCAGAATAAGATAATTACCATTTTAAAATAAAATAATGCACTTTAAAATATATCATATTTTTGTACTACACTGTTTCATTCTGATAGAAAAGTCACCCTTTTTTAAATAAGAAATTAAACACACAATCCTTAAGGAAAGAGTTTGATTACAATTCTTTAATAATCTTGAATTCAAGTTAGCAACAGCTAATTGTCAGATTTTGATTTTAAATAATCATATGAAGCATTTTAAAACTTCCTTAAACTTTAAATTTTCTAAAATAGATTTTATCAGTTACAAGCCTGTTTAAAACTATAGTGGGTTTTTTCCCCACTGATGAAGCGCTCACAGAAAAATATTTTCGTAGCATTCACAAAACATTTATCTGGTAGTAGCTTTACATGTAGCTCGGCTTATTTCTAAACAAAATTTTGAGTATACATTTTGCTGAAAAGTCTTGACTCACCATTTCAATGAATCCTTTGTTTTAAACTTGCTAAATCATTTTTCATCTATCTTTAATACTCAAGTCAACTTGCTTTTGACTTAATTCATACAAGTTTCTGAATATATAGCGTTTGTCCACCTATAATTGATTTTATATATTATGATACATAAAATTTCCCTTCACTTTAATTTGACACGTAACAGTGGGAGTTTTGGAACTGAATCATAACTTTGCATTATCTCCCTTCATCAAAATAATGTCATTAATTATATGGATGCTGAGAATACATTCTCATTTGGATATCAAGAACTGCATATTTGCAGAGTAATTAATACTTCTGTGAAACAAAAATAATTTTTAGATTTAAAATGAAGTGATGCTTTTGGTTTTTTGTTTTAACAGTTTGAGGTTGAATTAATAGTTTTAAATATATAGTTTCCCCTTTGTTAAAGATTTAAATTTTCATATAATTTTTTTTACTAGAGATTTTAGTGTCCACTTAAGTAGGTTTGTTTGCAAACTGTGAAAAAATAATTTTAATCACCATGAGATAAATTATTTTATTGTTCATGTACTCTGAAGCAGGGCATAATAGAGCCCCCAAAAATCTGTCTTATTCTATAACTGTATATTTATTTATATTCCAGCAGTTATTATGAACTTAATTTGAGCTGGGAATGCTAAAGGTGTAATTTAGTGTGTGCCTGTACCAAGAGCCAATATCCTTTTGCTTTTCCCACTTGTTATTTATCAACTCTATATGTTGGGGACTGGTGAAATGAGAGATCACAAGCAGCTTATAGTAAGCTGAGTCATTTTTGCCTGACAGTGTAAATCACTGTCTAAAGTTGTATTTGGAGTCTGATAAAGTATCACATGATTTTGGGACCCAGCTTCAGATTTTAAAACTAAAGGCTTTCTATGAGCCCAACCAATAAAATCGCGTATTAAGAAGTTATGTATGTTTATTTTTGGCATTAATATTAGAAAATAATGGTTATGACAAATGGAAAGGGCATCTCACTCTGTTCCGTATTTTGGAATATTTTGGAAAGAGGACTCCATTTATTTAAGGCTTTGGCAATATAATTGCTTCTTTGATTCATAGTACAGGCAGAATTGTATATATCATGAATTGTGTGAGCTAGTTTGAAGTGTGGTCCAAAGGGATGTTGCCTCATCAAAGGTCAAATTCAATAAAAACTCCATCTGCTATATGTGTACCAGAAAAGCACAGGAGTTGGATGGGTTTTTTATTAAATCAGGCCTTAAACTTGTCAAATAGTTTCACATTTCTACAAATTATAGTCATGTATATAACACTTCAATACCACCACAAAAGTGCTTGATTTAGGAATATTTTCTTTAAAACTGAGATAGTGTGTAAGTTTTTAGATGGCTATAATAACGTGTAAGCTCTAAGTTACTGATTTTATATATTTGCAGCTTTCTCAGTTGTGATTCATAACTTAATGTTTTGCATTTGGAAAATAAAATTAAGTGGCATTTAGAAAATTAAGTCTTTATTACTATGAAGCTGTGTTGTGGTTTCCCACCCTCCCTGCACCTTTCCTTCCCCTCCCACTCCCTTATCCCTGTTGCCCCCTTCCCTCTTAATGCACAAGGCATTAACATATGCTCCAGGTTACTTTTTTGGTATAAAATTCTGTGTTAGCAGAATAATCTTTTTCTGCGCAATTATAGTAACTTAGGTCAAGTGTAGTTTTATATAGTGGTAGGTCTGAATCCATTTTCTTTAACTGTGTTGTTGTTGTAGGAATTTGCTCGCCCTGATACATCGAATGATAGAGTTTGTTGTACGTGAAGGGCCAATGTTTGAAGCTATGATTATGAACAGAGAAATCAACAATCCTATGTTCAGGTGTGCATTTTTTTATTATGATAAAATATACATATAAAATTTGCCATTTTTACGAGTACAGTTCATTGGCATTAAGTACATTCACATTGTTGTGTAGCCATCACCACTGTCTTGTCTCCAGAACTTTTCTCTGAACGTAACTGAAACTCTGTACCCCCTAAATAATAACTCCCTATTCCCTTGATCCCTCAGCCTCTGACAACCACCATTCCACTTTCTGTCTCTGAATTTGATTACTCTAAGTACCTCAGATAAGTGGCGTCATACAGTATTTGTACTTTTGTGTCTGGCTTATTTCACTTAGCGTAAGTCTTCAAGGTTCATCCATGTTGTAGGGTGTGTCAGAATTTCCTTACCTTTTAAGGCTGAATAATATTCCATTGCAAGTATATACCACATTTCGTTTATCCTCAGGTGTGCAATTTAAAAATACTTTTGTTTTTTTGGAATGAAAAATATTTCTAAGAATAAAGTTCTAAAAGTATGGGGTTATTTTTGCAGTGGAATGACAAAGCAGTTTTAGTAATTGGATGAAAATTTGCTTGGGTCAGTTTTCCATCTGATTTTGATTTAGTTAATTAAATAACATTGTTTTTAACATTTTCTAGGAGGAAAATGCTTTCCATTATGCTTTTCAATGAGAGAGTCTTTCATAAGTGAGATATAATAGAACAAATGAAGTGTATAGGAAATTGTTTATCTTCTGAATAGCTATGGTATCTGAGACATTCATTTGACACTCTTAAGTTGTTCAAAAACCACTGCTTTTGAAATTATATTTTGGGAAAAATCTCTCCATTGCCAGACACAGTATCTGATACATAAGTATTCAGTAAAATTGATAGTAAGACTCAGCAAGATGCATACACACCTTTATTTTAATGTCAGTCATAAAGCCAGTCTGTGGTTAAGGTGAGAAAGGGGGTAGATGGCAGATGGCAGTGGATGAGGATTTCTCTTCAGAGATCTTTGCTTTAGTTTCGTTTAGCACTAAATAGGCAAATAATATTTGTCATTTGTGTATATTTACTTGAAGAGAGTTCTTCATTAAAGAATGGATGTTTAATTTTTTAAATTTGTTTTGTTTTAGGTTCTTATTTGAAAACCAGACACCAGCCCATGTTTACTATAGGTGGAAGCTTTATTCTATTCTACAGGCAAGTATAATCAATTACTTTGTTAATTTTGGCTCTTGAGGTATTAAACCTTTCTAATAACATTCTGGACATGTTTATTAGGGAGATTCTCCAACTAAATGGAGGACGGAAGATTTTCGTATGTTCAAAAATGGATCATTTTGGAGGCCACCACCATTAAATCCATACTTGCATGGGATGTCAGAAGAGCAAGAAACAGAAGCTTTTGTAGAGGAGCCTAGTAAAAAGGGAGCACTTAAGGAAGAGTAAGATTTTTTTCCTTACCGTTAATATATTCAGAAAAGTTGCTGTAATTAATGGTCTTTACTAAGATGTTGACCCTAAAATAAGATAGTTTTTTTCACTTGTGAATGTTTAAAATAGTAACATCTCTCATCATATGCTTTGTAATTTTAAACATCTTGTCAAGTATAAGTGTGTGTCCTTATAAGTGTGTGACCTTGACCTCTTGCTACTGATAAAAATTAGTCATGACCTCTTAAGCAGTGATTCTCTAGCAGTGGAATGCTTCAGATTCTTACAGAAATTACCCCGAGACCCTTAGAATTCTTGCCTTTCTGAATGCAACATAAAGAGAGGACAGATGATTGTATGGCTTAGGGAGGTCAGATGGTTGCCAAGTCTCTCCACACAGTTCGCAGTGTGTGGCCACCATGCAAGCATATGTTGTTATTAGTGCTCAGTCAGCAGTGGTACAGTGCTGTTAGCCTGGTTTAGGAAGCAGAAACAAATTTAACTATTAAATGTTCAGAGAGGAAGTTCTGTATACCTCATGGAAAAAATTAGCTAAAAGAATTTTTAGCATATAGGATTCTGTATAGTCTATAACTCTTAATACTAGCTGCATTGATTCATTGTTTGTGAGAGCATTTGCTAATGGAGAACTGTAGTATTTGAGAGTATATTTGCTTCTGAAGATGTATATTCATCATTACTTTCCTCACAGGCTAAATTTGGTTGTCTCCTATTTTTGTAAATAAAGTTTTTTTGTTAGTTTGTTTTTTTTGTTGAGGAAGATTTGCCCTGAACATGTTGCCATTCTTCCTCTTTTTGCTTGAGGAATATTTGCCCTGACCTAACATCTGTGCCAGTCTTTCTCTGTTTTGTATATGGATCACCACGTGGCACAGCAAGGCTGATGAGTGGTGTAGGTCTGTGCCTGTGATCCAAACCTGTGAACCTAGGCCACCGAAGTGGAGTGTGCCGAACTTAACCACTATGCCACGGGGCCGGCCCTGTAAATAAAGTTCTTTTGGAACACAATCATGCCCATTCCATTCCATGTTGTCTATGGCTGCTTTGGTGTTTTAGCAGCAGAGTCGAGTAATTGTGACAAAGACTGTGTGGCCTGCAAAGCCTAAAATATTTACTGTCTGATCCTTTACAGAAGTTTGTCATCCTCTGCGTTAGCCTGTCCTAATCCTATGCAGAAGTGCTAAAGTAACAGGCAGACGGCCTTCAAGGGAAAGAAAAGAACACGGCAGTTCTTTTTCAGTGTAATGGGCTAATAGGACTGGGACATGCTCAAAGATTCTTGAGAAAAATGCCCATAATTTTAAATTTACTTAATTTGTAAACTAGAAATCACTGGAATCATTTAATTGTTCCCGGAAAAGTATTCTTCCCCATGTAAGTTCTTCAGAAAAAAGTGTACTGTATTTGGGGAACTTAACACAAATCAGACTTAATACAATTTAGTCGTCAGAATTTTATCTTAGTGGGTTTTAAAGAACTTAGTTTATGAACAGAAACTAAAATGGCATTTGAAATTTATGTCTATAAATATTTATAAGTTAAAAAAATTTGTATTCAGACAGAGGGACAAATTAGAAGAAATCCTGCGGGGTTTAACTCCAAGGAAAAATGATATTGGAGATGCAATGGTTTTCTGTCTTAATAATGCTGAAGCTGCTGAAGAAATAGTGGATTGCATTACTGAGTCATTATCCATCCTAAAGACACCCCTTCCCAAAAAGGTATGGAAATGGTTTCTCTTTATGGAACATTTGATGAAGTGAAAGGGAGATATTAGTTGACTTCTTTTTGGATTGAAATTGGTTTGCTTTTTTGCATGAAGAACTTGACTGAAGAAATCTTTCCCTTGCAGTCTTATTTTCCTTCTGCCTGGAAAACTTATGTTAATTGACACAGAAGTTATCAACAGGTTGAAATGTAAATGCGTTACAAATTTTATCCCTGCCAAAGTCATGGTTGTGGTGATGTTGAATTTCTTATAACTCTTCTAAGTAGCTGTGTTTATTAAATTATAGCTAAACATTAGCCTTATGCCACTAATTCCAAAAGATTTCAATATGGAATTTTTTCCCAGATATATTATTCACTGTTGGTTTTTAATCTGTTTTATGTTGTCTTTTGGTATTCTAGATTGCCAGATTATATTTGGTTTCTGATGTTTTGTACAACTCTTCAGCCAAAGTTGCTAATGCTTCATATTATAGAAAGTTGTAAGTATAATGATGTAAGCTGATATTCCTGAAATAAAATATTTAAGGGTAAGGAGTTTATTAAAAGGATTTTGTTCATTAACACCCTAATAATAAATAATTTAAATTTTTTCATAGTTTGTAGAGTTTTGTAAAAACTTGGATTGCGTTCATTGAACTAAACCAGTTTAAGCTAAATTACCGGTTTTTGGGGAATTTTTTGTATCAGTTTTTTGATTAACTATTGATAATAGAACAAATAGGAAAAATTAAAAAATGACTTTATTTTTCTTGCGTATTTAGCTACTTGCATAATGAATAAGCTGAAACAATAGAAATAATGGCAAACATAAAGGCAGAGCATTAACTGTGTATAGACTCGACGTTCTCTTCTGATTGTCATTGTATTGCTGTAGTTCATTGTTCACGTTTTCCCAGGCAATAGGAAATTATGTTTCTGTACTGTAATTAATATATAGCTCTTCCTCAATTCTCCAGAGTTCTTTTTGGTGTTTATTTTATGAATAGGGAAGCTTAGGAAGTTTGGGAATTTGGGTCCTAATGTTAGCTCTGCTATTAGTTTTTTTGCCTTGGAGAAGTCACTTTTTTCCTTTTCCTATTTTATAAAACAAAGAAGTCAGACTAGATGGCTCAAAGTATCCTAGATGTAGAGTTCCTTGATAATCAAGGGAACTAGTTCTTAAGACTTTTACGGATTTTGTAGGAGAATAATTCAGAATAATAGGAGTTAAAGCAGTTAAATTATGGTTTTAGAGTTTAAGCACCTAGTTCTTGATTTTTTAAAGAATTACTTGATTAATTTATACGTTTTTTTTTTAAGTCCACGAGGGGTTTTCAATGGCTAGCATGCTGAAGTGGATAGGGATTTTTAAACAAATTCTATTGTAAAAAATATACTATTTGAATTTCAGTTTTGAAACAAAGTTATGTCAGATATTTTCAGACCTCAATGCTACCTATCGTACAATTCAAGGCCATTTACAGTCTGAAAACTTTAAGGTACGTTTATTTTATTATTTTTGCCCTAGTGTTTTAAACGGGGGATGGTGGCTAGGAAGCACATTGGAGGGCTAGGAAAGTACCTAAGATAAGTATAAGACATAACTTGCATTTTTCAGAAATTATCATTTTAAAATTTAGTGCCATTTTACTTTCAGTATCAAAAAATGTCCTGAATTTTAAAATGTATTATCTAGTATTATTTTGTCAGATATTTGTTTTAGGTTTAAGTGTTTTATTTAAATATTTTAAATATTAGCCTTCTCTTTTCACAAAACACATTCAGAAGATAACTTGTTTTGTAATGGTGTATATAATTTGGCTGGATTAGGAACATTCATTTTAGTTACTCGTATTTAGAAAGTATATTGACTTAACTAATTTTTTATAACCTCTTAAGATGTAGATTAATGTTAAGAAAAGCCAAAGTACCTTACTTATAATTGAATAACTAGATATACTTATCATGGGAAGAAGAGTTATTAAGGAAATTTCTTAGTTTGAGAAGATGCCCAATGACACCACCATTTAGGGGATTCAAACAAACAACTCCATTTAAAAACTTCTTGACTTTAAATTTTCTCCATAAGTCAGAGCTTATAGAAAAGTTTACAGCGGAGACAGAGAAACGTGTGAGCCAGAATCAGGAAGTACTTCTTTGAATCATTAGGGAATTCAGGTCAAAACTTGATTTACCTTGATATCCAGCTTTCCTAAGTTTCTCAGCTGGTCTTTCCCAGAATGTGGCCTCAAGCGTACCTCTAGTAGAATGGGACATGGAACTTCAGTGGTCAGGAGCAAATAGTTACTTTCTTTTTCGTTGTATTTAATTTTTTTCCTTTTAATTAGATGACATTGATTTTTTAAAAGCATTTTAATGCTAGTTATTCTCTTTGAATTTTAAAAACAATATCTGGTTAAAGGAATATTCAGCAAATTGTGGTGGTCATTCTCATGAGATGAAGTTTGAAACATACTGCCCTAAATGATAATTCGTCGTCTTTTCCTATTTATTTAGCAACGGGTAATGACCTGCTTCAGAGCATGGGAAGATTGGGCAATTTATCCAGAACCATTTTTGATCAAACTGCAGAATATTTTCTTAGGACTTGTAAATATTATTGAAGAAAAGGAAACAGAGGTAGGCACTCAGTGTATTTGTCTGATTATTTTAAAATGTATTTCTGGGGGTGCTGTGGAAGTGTGATAGATTACAGATGTGAGTAACATTTCTTTGGGGAAAATACTTACTGTTTATCACTAAATAGTGACATTTCTTTTGCTGGAAGATCTGAAATTACGTATAACAGGAATTCTCTGTTTTGAGTCTTTATGTGAAAATTGGTGACTGGTTTTTTATTTGATGACATGAAAAGATTTATATTACTAGAAGAAAGCAAGTAATAGAGCAATATATAGCATGATTTCATTTTGTTAAACTAAAGATAGCTATATAAGTTAAATATGTACATGAAAAGATGTACCACAATGCTAGCAGGTTCTGTTCATCACCATTCTATTACTTTTTACTTCCTCAGTAATTCTTGAAACCTTAGTCTTCATTTCTACCATCCTAATGCAGCTATCATAATTTCACTGTGTCTCTTATAAGATCCTCCTAATTGGCCTCCCTTCTCCAACTACATGGTCCTCGTTTCAGTTTCTTAAATGTACAGTGTTTCCTCCTACCATATACCCTTATACATGTTCTTCCCTCTTTCTGGAAGTCTCCTTTTTACCTGAGATCCTTCAGATCTCAGTTTAAGCATAGCTTCATTGAGCCTTCTCAGAACTCTTTGGGTGAAACCTACTTATTATACACTGTAATAGTACAATATACCTCTTTGTTGTAGCAGTCATCATAGTTGCGGTTATATATATATTGTCGTGATTATCTGATTGCCTGGCTCATATTCCCACCCCAGTTCTGTCCCCCCTCCTCCAACTTCCCCCCATTCTACAAAGCTCTGACAGGAGGGACCAAGCTCATTTCTGCTCGTCATTGTATCCTCAGTACTGGATGATAAATTATGTTCTTATTATGTCCTCACATTGTAGCTAGGAATGTGGCTATCCAGCTGGTTGGTTTATACTGGATTGCAAATTAATGTTGTAACAATATGACTTTAGCAATATTACGATAGTATGTGTGTTTCCATAGGATGTACCGGATGACCTTGATGGTGCCCCTATTGAGGAAGAGCTTGATGGGGCACCTCTAGAAGACGTGGATGGAATTCCTATTGATGCTGCTCCCATTGATGACCTCGATGGAGTCCCTATAAAGAGTCTTGATGATGATCTTGATGGAGTGCCTCGTAAGTTCAAATTTCAAACTGATTATATCTAGCTCATAAGTCTGATTCCCAGAACTCTTTAATTTACATACATGCTGATATGGAAAAAGGTTACAATTTCTGATTAAGGTGTCAGTCATTAACTTTTTTCTGTCTTTTATTTATTTCTGACTTTGCAAAATTCAAATACCCAGTTATACATTTGACTGTGCCAAGAAGGTTTTCTTTCTGATCACGTGTCTTTTATTATTAGTTTTCCTAACTTACAGGTTCACTTTTCCTGACTGCCTAAAATCATTTTTGGAAGTAGGAAGTGTACACAATGTTCAGTACATTTGAATTATATGTTAAAATATTGAATAATATATTCTATAGTTTAAACAATAATTAAGTAAAGATAATAAGGATTTTTTTACTTCCTCCACTTTTGCATTTGCTTGAAATAATAATAACCTGAATGTTCGCAGTTGATATATATATATACACTATTTAAAAATTGGACCTCAGATGCAGAGAATTGGATTAGTCACGATACTTAATCTTGACACTAGCATTTTAGTCCGTGTGTGGCCTTATTTTATTTTACTTTTTAGTAATATAGTGAATACCCATGAACTCTTTTAAGTTAGGTCATCCTTAGTAGTCAGGGTTAATAGCTCATCTTTCCTCAATAGTGGATGCGGCTGAAGACTCAAAGAAGAATGAGCCTATATTTAAAGTTGCCCCATCAAAATGGGAAGCTGTAGATGAATCTGAATTGGAAGCACAGGGTGAGTAAAACTATAAGTATTAAGCTTTAAAAAATTGAGTACTTAAAATTAATTATTGGTGCGTGTGTATGTTTTCCCTTTATATTTTATAGTATGTTTCAACCTTAAGACCCAGTGTTATCATATTTTATTGTCTAGGTTTTCATTGTGGTTGCTGTTATAATTTTCTTAGGTCCTTTGGTTTGGATGCTTTGAGAGGAATCAGAGAAATCACTAAAGACATTTCAGGTTAAGGCATTTCAGTAGAAAATGTAGAAGGGAAGCTATACCTATTTGGAAATCTACTTAGACGTCAGTTTCAGAGAAACCAAGCTTTGACTCTCCCATAATGCTTCACCTGTTAGATTCAGTTTAGACCTGCCTTTCATACTTACTTGGACATGTATCCTAGGCTTATAATCTGTAATTGTTAATATTTTTAGATTCTAATGAAATAAATCCTACCATCCTGCACAGAAATAAGGAGACATTGTGTCGTTTTGTGAATTTGAATAAAATTGTAGTGTCGGTGTGAGGAAAGAAATAGATTTAGCACATGGGAATGGCTGTTCAAATAGATATAGATAACTTCTGTAATACAAACTTTCAGTTCTAAAGCTGGGCTTCTACTATGCTACTGCAAAAACGCTAATTTACCTTATGGAATTACATCCTTTCTTTCCTTCTGTTCAGCTGTAACAACTTCTAAATGGGAGTTATTTGACCAGCATGAAGAATCAGAAGAAGAAGAAAATCAAAAGTAAGAATCTAAGTTTCAAATATACTCAGTTTCTTATTGCATATATGCTCCTTTTTTCATTAAGAGATATGCTTGAAATAATAGTGAAGAGGAAAACTTCACTCAGAAAAACTTGAGGATCATTTTTAGTTCTCCGTTGTTTTTCCACTGAATAAAGAACTTTTGATTTCTGGTCTTGATGCATCTGGTTTCACTGTGCCTTTGAGTTTATTTCTCTGCACTAGGTTATATGTTCTCACTTTGTAGTTACTAATTGGTCACATGTATTTATTTCAAATCTTAGCTGTCAAATATTGTTTTGGCTCCACAAAAAGTGATTTTTGAAATGTGAATGGGAAGGTCATGTTCTTTTTCTTTTGGGTTTACATTGCTAAGAAAAATATTGTATTATGATCATTCCGTTATGTTATTTAAATACCTCAGAAGAACTAAGTAAATAAAGGAAAAAAACTTTTCCTTTAACCTATAGAGAAATATTATCATTTTGAATTTTGCTCTTCGGTTATTACCCCAAAATTGTTTTTGCATTTAATACTGACTGTGATTATAGGAATTCTTACCCCTGAATTCTCCTGCAAGTTTATATTGGCAGTTTTTAGATAGCACTTGACACCTTTTTAAATCAATGTAAAGGAAGTTAATTTTTTAAGCAGGAAAAGAGATGACTTCAAGAACACAAAGCAGAGGCTTCTGTTTTTTGAAAAAATCTTCTTCTGTTCTTCTTCAATGGAAGAGTGAGCAAAGGGAGGGTCCCGTGTGTCCCAGCACAACTTGGGCATTTGTATGGATTCAGTCAGTGGCATTAGTAGCTTTTAGATTGTTAAGGAAATGTGATTGATCAGCATTTATGAAAAACAATTTGATATGATGGGGGAAACTTGGCAACAGTGCTGTCTTTCCAGAAACGTTGTTGTGATCAGATCAAGTCAGCAATGATTATGACAAAATATTTACAAAATATAGATGTGGTTTGCTGATGGAAATACCTATCCGAAGCTGTTTAGGAGTACGGGAATTGAGTACTAAAATTGGTAGTTTGCTTTAAAAAACAGTGGTTCTTTTAACCTTTTTTATATCTACAATCCCATCACTCAGTAGCATCTCTCACCATTTCTAGAATCACTGCTTTAAAATGACTATTTGTACTCATAGTTATTTAATTTAGAGGAAAGGAAGGGTAGAAAAGCCATTTCAGAACTCAAATATTGTTGAATTGGTTTTGTTTCTACAAGTATTCACTTTATTGTGTTAATGTTTGAAATGTGAATGCCTTTTAGTATGATGGTAGAATAATCATACATTGATACAGTGAAGCATGGATCCCTGGAAATATTTTTTTGATTTTTCTTAGGAGCTCCAAGTAAATCATGATAACATAAAAATAACTTCGTGAAAGTACAAAGCAAGGAAAAAATACTTTTTCACATACAGTACAACTTTCTGGTCCTTGAAATTTTCTTATGCCTCTCTACTACTCCCTGGTGGCTGAATCCAAAATGCCTTTTTACTAAGGAGCTGCTTTTTGAAAGTAGTAACTGTATTTATTGCAGAAATGTGATTAAAAAAATATATAACACTACCAATGTTTTGCAGAAAAGTTAGAAATAGCAATTTAATTTCATTTGTAATGAATTCTGTATGGGTTTAGAATCTGGAATTTACATTTCTTTAAAAGAAGAGCAAGATGAAGCAATGATGAGATCTGAGCCTGAAACTGGTAACTAAGAGCTAAAGCTAAAACCAATTAGAGGGCCAGCCTGGTGGCGCAGTGGTTAAGTGTGTACGTTCCGCTTTGGCAGCCCAGGGTTCGCCGGTTCAGATCCTGGGTGTGGACATGTCACTGTTTGGTAAAGCCATGCTGTGGTAGGCGTCCCACATATAAAGTAGAGGAAAATGGGCATGGATGTTAGCTCAGGGCCAGTCTTCCTCAGCAAAAAGAGGAGGATTGGCAGCAGTTAGCTCAGGGCTAATCTTCCTCAAAAAAAAAAAAAAAACCAATTAGAACAGACTGCTCAGGCCTTGCAAAATTAAAATAGCAATTGTAAAATATGTGTATATTTTAAATTACCCAAAGTATAATGCAGCTCACTTAAAAAGTCTTAAATAATATGATTAGTCTTTAGTGCCTAGCCATCTAGATCTTTTCTCTCTATATATAACAACATACATATCTACTTTAAACATAAATTATATAATACTGTACATACTGTTTTGTGATCTGCGTTTTTCATTGAAGTGTCATGGATATTATTTCATGTCCATCTGTGTATTTATCCACTCTGAATTAAGCATTCAGATAAGTGTACAAGGATGTTTACCAAGGACTATTTGAAATTGCAGAAAAAACTTTTTGAAAAAATCATAAATAATAGGGCTGAAATTGGTTAAGTAATTTCCATTGTGTAGATAACTACAGTTTAACTAACTGTCACGTCCTTATTGACTGACCCTTTCCAGAGTAATCTTTCAGTAAATGTCTGTATTTACACCTACACGCAGAAATAGTTTAATCATTTAGAAGCATCTAAAAAAAAGCATCTGAAATTCTTGTGTTTTAAAAAATTAACTAAAAACTGCGTTTAGGAAGTTTCTGACAAATTAACAAGAAATATTAAAGTATTTTGAAGAAGAATCTAGTTTTTTCGTGGTTGGTTTTGATTTTTTTCTTTCTCACGTAAGTATTGTATTGAGTTGTACTTGAGTGTGGTAGTAATGATTTGTGGGGCTCTTAGAGTGTAAAGTTTGTAAAGCATTTTATTAGTGTTCTGGAAAGGATCTTTGGATGAGAAATTCAAGAGCTAGTAGCATGGTCTTCTCTTAGTACCATGTTGTGTCTGATTTTGAATTCCCAGCACTTTGTGTGTCTTGCTTAAATATTTCTCATTCAGTGTGAATCTAATTATCACTCTAAAATAATTAAATGTTTATTTGGAAAGGTTTTGGTTATAACTTTCTACATTATGGATAGTTTTAAATATATGCTAAAAGGATACCCTCTACTTAAGGTAAAATGTATTTAGTACCCAAATACCAACAAATAAGGGTTTATCATGTTCAGATATTAAAGGGAAAAATGACATATTTTCTAGGCTATGCCAGTAATGTTAATACACAATCAATATTGTTTATAAGGAATTTTATTTGTGTAAACATAAACATTCTGAGTTTGTTTGTACATGGATGAATTGTTTTGCCCAGATTTAACATAGATACACACAAAGCCCAGTCCCAGAACATACAAGTCTTTTTTTAAGCTCCTTCATTCTTTCTGCTTCAAGAACATTCTGTTAATCCTATTCTAGCAATGATGACCAGTTTTACATATAGTTGCCTGCCTCTACACTAGATTGCTTCTGGAAAGAAGTTTTCTTCTGTAGCTTGCCCATGGTAGTCACTTATTTTTTCATTTTCTTCTTGTCTGACCTAGAACCAGTACAACTTTCAAAATCACCTATGACATAAAGTATTAATGTGTGGTAATATTTAAAATATATCCATTACTTTATTCCTGGGGTTATGAGCTAACCAAATAAGGTCTTTCCTGCTGCATTGATTGTTTCATAGTAACTCTGTGTGACTCAGACTCATGTTCTAGTTTATAGGCTCTGCTGAAGAAAGGGTAAACATTTGGGTTTTTAAACATTAAGCTTGATGAAATCACTCTGAATTGTGAAGTATGCAGAAATCTTTGATTATTCATTTCATTTAACTGCTGCAAGGGAAGTTGCAGGATGAAAGGCATACAGATAAGATTAACAAACAATTTTTAAAAGTATGATTATGTTGAAGCTCAAACTTTTTTTGTGAAGGAAACAAGAATTTTATAAAATTGTGTATATTATTGGATCAGATATTTTATAAAAAATGTTTTAGTGGTGAATTGTCGTCTTACGTTTTGTTAACGTTACTTAAACTCTAAGGCAGTGAAAAATAAAAATGCCAGACTGAAGAATGTAACTTTTTTTTGCTGCCTTGACATACAGTGTATGTTCTGCTTATTTCCAAAGTCAAGAAGAAGAAAGTGAAGATGAAGAAGACACTCAAAGTTCCAAATCTGAAGAACATCATTTGTACTCTAATCCAATCAAAGAAGAAATGACTGAGTCCAAGTTCTCTAAGTACTCTGAAATGAGTGAGGAAAAACGAGCTAAACTTCGTGAAATTGAGGTTAGTATTGCAGTGAAGTTTAAACAGCACTTCACTGGCCTTCTTTCACCTTTTCCACCAAACTAGGCACCCTCTTGGCATTGTACCTTGGTACGTACCGTTCCCTCTCTGCCTAGAAACCTTCAAACCAGCTGACTTCCTTCAGGCCTTTTTAGTTCAAGCATCCTTTTCCTCGTATCCTTTTCGTACTCTTCTGGATTTGCTTACTTCTCCCTATTTATCTCTGTTGTGATTTTACAAGTATTGTGGTATATGTATTATGTTTTTTTTTTTCTTGCTTGCTTGCTTGTTTAATGTCTGTATTCCCCACTAGGCTGATTTCCATTAGAGGAAAGGACCATGTCTGTTGTCTGTTCATCATCATATCTCCAGTGCCTGGCACATAGGAGATCCTCTGAAGATACTGATTCTAATGAATAGACTGTATCTGCATTATGAAAATCATTACATTTTGGGGCTGGCCTGGTAGTGTAGCAGTTAAGTTTGCATGCTCTGTTTTGGTGGCCAAGGGTTTGCAGGTTCAGATCCCAGGTGCGGACCTACACACTTGCTTATCAAGCCATGCTGTAACAGGTGTCTCCCATATAAAATAGAGGAAGATAGGCAGAGATGTTAGCTCAGGGCTAATCTTCCTGAAAAAAAAAGGGAAAGGAAAATCATTACATTTTGAGTGTATGTGGTGTGTAACAAGGAAAAGTGAGATTTTCTGGCATGTTCAAGTTATATGTACATTTTATTACAGTAGGCTCATTTTATGTGTCTGCACCCCTTAGTGATGTGGAGAGAGTAGACATTAAGTGGGGCTTAACAATAAGAAGGAGAAAAACTTGAAAGAGTCCAAACTATCTCAAGCAGATTTTTCCCTTCCTCTAGCCCCTGTCCTTTTTCAGTGCCTCTTTTTTATTACCAAAGGTATTCAGACATGTCAGAGAGGGAAGGGTTTTGCAATAGGAGCGTTCCTCCTATTTCATCCACCTTCATTTCACCTCCACGGTGATGAAACATTCCCAGTAAATGTTAGCTGCAGTGTTGCAGTCAGTCCAGAGCCTCAGAAGTATATGTGAGAGTGAATCTTAATACTCTGTCCTTTCGTTTAACAGTATTTTGAATGCCTCTTGTGTGTCAGTGCTATTCCTTTTACTAACTCGTAATCTCTACCACATTAGTTACCCTGTTTCTGCTTCTCCACCCACACACTGTTAGGCTGATGATAAGTTCTTGCCCACCTCTTTCTCCAGTATCACCTAGCCAGAAAGTTAACGGAGAAAGTATTTTGTTTTAACCTTACACAGAATCAGTATGGTGTCAGTTATAAGTGGAGAGGAGAGATTTTTAGAGTTAATAAGTTGATTCATTTTTCCTGGGATGTATGCATATACATTCTTTATAAGATTTTTAGGGGAATAAGATATTGTGTATCAGTGAATGCCCTCAGCTGTGGACGTTTTTCAAGCTGCACATGTCCCTTCTTAACTCTCAGAGCTCCTCCCAACCATACTCAACTCTGCCTTACTGACCTGATGGAACTGTTGGAGTAGAAACAAAGACTGAGTTCAATAAAAATATGTTTTCTTGATAATTGGAGTTATCCCCTTATAAATGTCAAAACAGACTGATCATTGTTAAATGTTCTGTCTCCTTATTGACTTAGAAGAAAACCATGTAATTTAGCTTTTTATTAATTGGAATGGTTTTTATGAATCTTACTATTTCCACACTGTATATGTGATATACGTGTGTACACGCATTTCTGTACTTTGTGTGCTCTTTGATAATGTCTCTTCTCCCTTCGTTGTCAGACACTCAGCGCTTGTTTCTCCTGCTCTCATAGTGCCTACCTCTTAGAATTTACTTGCCCTTTTGAGCTTTGGACTGTGAACCAAATCCTAATTTTAAAACATAGATCTTGGCTTCATTTTAGAATTACCTAATTCTTCTCCCTTATTTACTCTGAGATTTAGTCATGTGGCATAAAGGTCCACAACTGGTGGCAAATTTGGACTAGAACTCAGCTCATGAGCATTGTTGCTGTGTTCTTTTTTCTCTGCCCCTAAATTGAATGTCACTTTCTGAATATGGAATCCAGTGAGTACTCTTTTATTGGAGAATCCTTAAATAAAGAATAAAGTTCTAATTAATTTTATTCTATGTTATAGTATATATAGTATGTATGATGCATCTGTATACTGTAGTTTTTCTTTTTAAAAGCTCTTCTCGTTCCCCAAATGTGTCCTAATAAAGATATCTTTAGGTGAACATTTTTTAGCATGGGATTAATAGACACCAAAAGATTTGTGTTATAAAATATTGACATTCTCTACAAAGCACTTCGAAAACATCCAGCCGTATGATGTTGTAGCGTTGCCTGGAAGCAAGTTCTTAATCTTTCAGATACCACTTAGAGCAGTGCCCAGGCTGGAGCTGTCTTTTCCAATTCTGCTGTTATCCTTATTTCTCCTAACAAGGATTGGAAGAGTGGAACACTAGATGGGGAGCCAGGTGGCGGGTCTTCTATGTTGTTGGAGAAGAAAGATCCCTTTTCTGTCCTGATCCCCGAGGAAAAAGTGAATAGTTGAGTGGGAAGGTGATACTTGCCACTGTCCTAGGGGAACAGAGGCGTAGAAGGCTAAGAAGCCATTGCACAGGCTGTTCTCTTTTGAGTTGGGACCCTTTGTTACCTGTTTTTTGGGTGCCCTGGACTTGTGCTTACACCTAAGTTAGGCCACATCAGCAGGAACTGTAACTTGGGATTTTATAATGATTTTTAAAAAGGTTCCCTAGGAATGCCTTTCCCCAAAGTAGCATTCAGGTCTGTTGTTTGGCTCTTGGACACTTTACTTAAACTGATTTACCACAAATACATTCTATAGAACAGAGCCGTTTTAGTCATGAGAGGCTTCACACAGTGTTGAACTCCGACATTTAAGTATCTCCCCCTTACCTTTACATCTTAGCGTCTTTTAAAATGTTATCATCCTTAAAACGAGAAAAAAAAAGCCAAGACCTTGTAAGGATTTTGAAAGAAGAGAACCTCAAAGCTCTGATTATAAATGACCCTGGTTATAGAAGTGGAATTAGGTAGAAAAAGGGCAAAAATCAGAGAACTTAATAGAAATGCTCATGAAGTCAGAAATAGTGAAAGGAGGATGGTACCACCTGGTTACGGTCCCAAACCTGTACAATCTTGTTTCACTCGAAGAGGGGGGTGGGGGAGACATTCTTGTCTAATGGAATTATTGTAGATGCAAGCATCATAAACTATTTTATTCAGCAGTGATATGTCCTTAAAATGGACTAAATGCTGTTAGAATATTTTATTTATATTTTAAAAATAAGATCTCAATTGTTTTAGGCTTTCCCCCTCTCCCTACAAATGAGGGTTTCCAATAGAATGGAAACAAGCTGCAAAACCTTTTTTTCCTTTCAAAGAGGATATACCATCCAGGATCCATGTGCTGTCCACCTCTGCCTCTAGCATCGTCTAAGTCCTCCTGCTTTTCACCTTATTTGTCCTTCCTTAGTTCAATAAGGAGGTGTATATAATCAGCCAGTAATCTCTTGGTAAACTATAGGTGGTCATTCTTTCACAAACAATGCTATAGTGAATATTTCTGTACAGATAGTTTTGTGTTTGTGTATGGATACATTACAAGAAATGGAATTTGAAGTTTTTGTGATCTTTTTTTAATCAGTATATACTCTTACTGTCTTAAAAAGTACATTCCAAATGTGATTTAACCTTTTTTGATGTCTTGATGACTAGTGATTGCACTATACTGTAAAAGGAGTGAAACCTTCAAACTATGCAGCTCTGTGTTTTGTCCTACACGAGCTGTAACCAGCATGCTGCTGTTCTTTTTAAATAGTTGCTTATCTTTGTATGTTCTGCTGGCTGTCATATCTTGCTGGAAGTATGCTTGCCTGTAGCGACATTGCCTTTCTAATTTGGGGAACCAGATACCAAATTCATTATCATTGTGTTGAGATAATAAGTAGATTCTTCAGGGCATATGAATCACAGCCATCTCATATGGCTATGCAGGCTGTGGACCCACAGCTAATCACTTGAATTTTGCGTAGTTGGGCATGTCTCACAAGTGGCCTTCAGATAAGGGGGTTTTATGTTGACATTATATTTTGACTGAGTCATAATCAGTTACTACTTTGCTGTTTTGATGTTTTTCCTTTTTACACACTTGTTTTAAAGAAAAGAATTTTTTAAAAAAGGGGCAAAGGAGGCCTTTAGAAGCTATAGTGATGAAAAGATTTATTTTAAACATGTTTTATTTCACAGCTCAAAGTTATGAAGTTTCAGGATGAATTGGAATCTGGAAAAAGACCTAAAAAACCAGGCCAGAGTTTTCAAGAGCAAGTAGAACACTACAGAGATAAACTTCTTCAACGAGTAAGGAAAACATATACACAAATAATGTGCACTTTCCAAAGTTACTTGTTTGACTACCTAGAAAATTGGTATATTGGTATACTTAAGGAAAAGTATATTTCAAATTACATTCTTTGGTGTGTAAATGCTGAATACTGGTAGACAGGGACATTTGAAATTTGATGTTCTACAATTATTTCAACTTGGAGAAAGGTCTTAGGGCATCAGCACAGTATTTTATTCTGGATACTACAAGTGGACTAGAAAACCCTGCTGAAAACATGCTTTCAAAACTGGAAGACCCTCCAGAAAGAGTCACATTTGTGGCAGTGAGATACTGACAGCCCCTGAAGTGGCACAGAGACAAAGATGGAGTTAGAGATTGGGAAGTTCGTTTAGGGTTCTTTCCATTGTTTCCAAGGAGGGACAGCAAGTGGTAGAATACCTTGTCAGTGAATTCTAAGCTTTTGAGGGACCTCATATTCTTGTACATAAAAAAAGTATGGATATACAGAGAATTTTAGAACAAGGAGGCCCATATTGTAATTGTTGAAAGAACTCAGGAATTTTATTGGGACTGCTATTAATTTTTGCCTATGTCTTGACTGTCATTACAAAATAGATTACATAGAAAGAGAAATAGGACAAAGCTAGAAAGGAGCTGACAGTCACTACGAAGCTATTAATAGTGTACAAGTGGTGGTGTGAGCAGCAGTATGGTAAAGCAGCTTTGTGCTGCACTGATCTGTGGTCTCCTGGTGCCACTCTGCTGAGCACTTCTAGCCAAGTCACTGAAGCCTGCCTGTTCTCTGTGAGACTGGGTTGATTGTCCCAATTTAGCAGTATTTTGAGTTAGATAATAGCTACTATTACTCTTATTATTGAATTAAAATGTTTAAAATATTTTAAGTATTTTAACTGTAATTTGATTCCTATAAAATTATGAATCAGGAAAATACATCCTACAGATCACCAGAGGGAGTCAGTCTCCTCAGCATCACTTTTTAAATTTGTACACTATATGTTGTATTAGGAAAAAAGATAAATGAGATTTTTGAAAAGATGCCATGTATCTGTACCCCATGAGTGCCTTTGGAGATGATGGCAGGTGTTTGATATGCATGAAAGACTATACCTTGAGATGCTCACTGGTCCTGATGGTAGTAATACATGTATTACCATTTTAGTCTCCTTGCATTCCGTGATTGTAATTGGAGAGAAGGATGTGTTTGAAGGTACATACCAGGAGTCAGCTGACTGGCCATCAACTCATTTTTTTAAATAAACTTATTGCAACACAGCCATGCCCTTTCAATTATCTGTGGCGGCTTTTGGACTACAGGGGCAGAGTTGAATACTTGTGACAGAGACTGTATGTGGCCCACAAAGCAGAAAAATATTTACTATCTGGCTCTTTACAGAAAACATTTGCCAACATCCTGTATAGGCTTTTTATCAGCTCTCAGATAGCTTTCTTGATGCATCCAAATCATAGAGAAATTAAATTCCTGTTAGCGGAGAGCTAAATTGGCTTTGTGGGTTCATTGTTTGTAGCCACTCCTTTAATTGTATTATCAACAGAAATCATAATTTCAAGTGAGAAGTGGTGATTGTCAGTAGCTGGGGATAAGCAAATAAATTATTTTTCTGGTTTATATAATTGTGTAGTCATGTCATCAGTTTGTACTTTTATAAAGTAGGATTTAAAATGTCCAATACAGTGGTACTTGTTTCTCACTAATGAGATTTTCTGATGGACAGTTATCGTGAATAGTTATTTCCCCTTTTCGTCCTATTGCTTTGGTAAGAGTTCTCTTGATTAAATCAGCTTGCTGTACAATTAGAATCGCAGCTGACTGTTTTCTTGTAGTCTGAGATGGAAAGGTCAATATATTGTCAGTTTTTCATAGTTTTTTTTAGTGGAGGGACAGTACTCAGTAGGTAGTAGTTAAGAGCCCTGGCTCTAGAGCTTGGGCTCAAATCCTGACTTCACCATCCTGTGTGACCATGGGCGTGGTACTTAACCTTTCTGAATCTCATTTTTCATCTCTAGAATGAAGATAATAGTACTGTTCTTACGGGTCTTTGAAGGATTACATGAAATAGTATATGAAAGTTGTTTAGTAATTGCTTGGCCTATGGTAAGCACTCAGTAAATGTTTAGCTGCTGTCACTGGTATCACTACTATTATTAAATGCAGTAGAAGGAATGACTAGTTTTTATGGAAAAGTGGGTATTTTTTAAAAAGTCGTGTTGTGCCGTTAGTAGTGATTTAAAAAATGGTTAACCAAAAGAGAAAATACAGTTACATAAATGAGATTAACCCAGGTTGCTATTTTTTAATGACTAAGTATTCTTTCTTTAAAAAAACAAAACAGGAGAAAGAGAAAGAATTAGAAAGAGAACGAGAAAGAGATAAGAAGGATAAAGAAAAATTGGAATCTCGGTCCAAAGACAAGAAGGAGAAAGATGAGTGTACTCCAACAAGGAAAGAAAGGTAGAACATTTCTCATTTAATTCCTAAACTGGTTTCAAGATTTGGAATGATGTTTCATTTTGTAATATTTTCATCACTAATGCCAACAAACTGAAAAAGTATTTTTTCATGATAAATATGTTTGACTCCTGCCTGCAGGAGGCAGAATTAGCTGAGAAATGGGGCATTTAGTTGGCACTTGGCTTATTAACTGGGCATCATCCCTTTACATGGTTCATATAGTACCTTCACCTTACTTCAGTGCAAGAATTCAGTTAGCGTATTAGATAGCAAACCTGAGGCTTAACTAACTCAACAGCCAGCTAGGCCTTCCTTGTTGCCTCTAGTTAAACGTTTCTTCTGTGCTGAGGCTCTACCTGCAAACTTGAGTCTCCCAGTCCTGTCTCAAAAGGACATTTTGTACCCAGGCCATAGGAACTTGATCCTCGCTTTGTCTTCACTCTAATCAAAATCATTTCTCTTTTAGTCTTTATTTCTTACTTTCACAGTTCCTCAATCGCTGATTTAGTAGAGAAAATTGCTTCAGTTAATGGAACTGAGGTTTTCCTAATAAAAACCAAGTGAATGCAAATAAAAAAATTCTGGCTTAGTCACTTGACAGATAGTTACAAATATAGTATATTAATTGGTTAAATAATAAATCTATCACTTTTTTGTCTTTTATTATTGTTTTGTTATAATTTCAATTTCTAGAAAAGTTGCGAGAATAGTATAAAGAATTCCCAGATATCCTTCACCCACATGTCCCAGATGTTAAAATATTTCTATTTGTGCTATATTTTCTTATTCTCCTTTTTCCCCCCTTCCCCCCTCAACCATTTAAGAGTACCTTGCCTTCGTGATGCCCCATTTTCTTATATAACCATAATAAAAATTTTATGATCAGGAAATTAACATTAAAAAAACACTGTTATCAGAGACCTTAATGAAATTTTGTCCATTGTCCCAATAATCTCTTACAAGCAGAAGAAAATCCAATTTAGTTGAATTCAGTTTTTGTCTCAATCAACCTATCTTTAAGACTCATTTATTCTTAGTAAAAAGGGCTTTGAATGTTGTTGGAAAATAACGTTAATAAGGTCAGTGAAAATAAAGTTAGTGTAAACAGGCAGGAATTAGTAGCTAATTTAGTAGAAGGAAGATTAATGCCTGACCCTTGCTCACTTATGGAATGTTGGGGGCTTTGTTCCATAGGAAAAGGCGGCACAGCACATCCCCCAGCCCATCTCGCAGTAGCAGTGGTAGACGAGTGAAATCCCCATCACCAAAATCGGAGCGATCAGAGCGTTCAGAAAGATCTCATAAAGAGAGCTCACGATCCAGGTCATCTCACAAAGATTCTCCTAGAGATGTTAGCAAAAAGGCCAAAAGGTAAATGCAAGTCCTTTCTTGTAATATTTCCAATGCCAGTTTCCTTGTCATTCTACCAACTTTTGAAAATAATTTGGTTGGCAGCCATTTTTTAAAGGATCTTAGAAAACCAGAGAGAGATACTTTGATTTTAGATTATTCCTTCCCACCTTCCCATCCCAGTCTCCTCATGACCGAAAAATGCTTCCAACAGGTAAAGACCAGCCAGGAGTTTTAAACATTGTATCCAGTATTTCCTATGGAATAGGGGTAGCTGCTTTACTTTTCGTTCTGTTCTTTAGTTTCTGTAGACTATTCTTTGATTTTGTCAAGGCTAAAAGAAAAATACATCCCACCCTACCCCAAACAGTCTTATTATAAGCAAGTTCTTGGGTAGAGACTTGTGGAAATAAACAGCATAAATACCATTTCTTCAGTGTGTAATTTAGTGTGTTATACCCTTTTCCCCTTGTAGTTCCAGAAAAGTGGTTCAGAAATGTTTTATTTATCTGGTGTTATACAGAGGAATTTTCCTGAGAGCTAAAACTGCTTTATATCCTAAAACTTTATTATTGTACTCATTTTTAGTAAAATCTTTATGACATAATTTTCTCCTTTTTAAAATAGCGCTTGCGTATACAGTCAGGCGCAGCATAACAATGTTTTGGTCAATGGCAAACTGCATATACAACAGTGGTCCTGTGCGATGAGTACCATATGCAGCTTAGGTGTGAACAGGCTGTACCATGTAGGTCTATGTAAGTACTGGAGGAGAGGAAGAAATTTTCCTGTACCTTTCTAGGTTCTTCTGGCTGGTCTAAGAATTAAATTGACATGAGACAGATTAATAGAAAAACAAACAGAAGTTTAATAACATGTATGCATGGGAGAAACCCAGGAAAACTGAGTAACTTGCCAAAGTGGCCAAAGCTGCCACCTTAACTACCATACTCAGCTAAAGACAGAGATGTTGAGGGTGGGGAGGGTCATGGACTTCAAAGGGAAGGAAGGCAGTTCACAGATAGGAAAAGAATCAAACGTTTGGAAAACAAGTATTTGGGGCATGCAGAAACAGAAGAACACAGAGTGGAGCCCAACAGGCTTTTCTAGGTTCCTCCCTTTCTGCCACCTAGTTCATGTTATGCTAAGGTGATAGCTTGCTTCCTGAGATGGGTTTATCTGAATTCTTTTAGGCAGTTAAGGGGGAGTAACAAGAAAAACTTTGAGTCTTTTGTTTCTTAAAAATAATCAGCCTAAAATAATCCTCATGTTAAAGAGAGACATTTTGGGGTGGCAGGTTTTGTTCCCCTTCAGTATACTCTCTGATGTTCTCATAGTGACAAGTCACCTGATGACACATTTCTCAGAACATACCCCTGTCATTAATCACTGCTTGACTGTTTATATATAGCGTATTTATTTGTTTTGGTCATCTTCGTGAACAGCACTTAGGCAATCATGCCGTCTCTAATGATTCCCTTGAATGAGCTTGCAGTAGTTGGGGCTTTGTCCCTCAAGAAGATAGGCTGCAAAGCTGCCTGGGCTTTTAAAATTGTGAATGATCTTAGGTGCCGTTTTGAACTTTATCTTATAGATTTAGAGGTTCAGACTTTTGGGGTATGTTAGTAACCTGGGGAGCTTGTTAAAAATGCAAATTCCCAGCCCCTAACCTCAAGACTTTGATTCAGTAGAGCAGCGGTAAGGTTCAGGAATCTGTCTTTCTTAAGCAAGCGCACCACTGATGATTGCTGATGCTGTGCAAAGGAAGTACAAAATCCGTGTGCGCGTGTGTGTGTCCAGTAGGCAAAGTCTAAATTTGGAAACTTTACAACCTTTTTTATTTCAGTGACTTTGATTGTGCTTTGTTAAAGATCATTTTAGATGATATAAGGATAGTCAGTTTTGATCGCATGAGTGCTTTGATAAATTGTTTTTGTTTGTTTCCTCAGATCACCATCTGGTTCAAGGACACCTAAAAGGTCTAGGCGCTCACGGTCTAGATCCCCTAAAAAATCAGGGAAGAAATCCAGATCCCAGTCCCGGTCTCCACACAGGTCTCATAAAAAGTCAAAGAAAAACAAACACTGACGTCAGTTTTTAAGATGCTGTCATTTAGTGGAAATGCGATTTTGTTTTGTGCCTGAACAGTCTGTTTTTTTAAAAAAAAAACGAAAAACAAAAAATCAAATGAAAGAGCATTCCTGGGGTTTTTTGTTTATTTGTTTGTGAATGCATGTGTAAACTCATGAGTAACTGCATCTGTAGACTGTCATTGTTTTATATTGTATAAATTACTTTCGTTGTGGCTGTTTTTCAAGATGAAATTTTTATTGTGCTAATGAATTTCATCAGAAATGTGTATAATGGATCTGCTGGCAGTAGTAGTATTTTGTTTTAGGATGTTGTGACTTAGCAAAAATAATACAGATGTCTTCCCCTCTTTTGTAGCTTTGACAATTTGAATTAGATTTCAAATAAAATCTGAACAGAAAACTATGATGTTGTGTTTTTGCCCTATTGGTGACATCAAGTCCCTTGAAGTCCTACTAATAAGTGAGTTTAGCACTTCTGTTGTGTTTCTTATACCTGACTGCACTTTACAAGCTCCATTGTTCAAGTAGCTAAAGTTTTATATTTACTAAGATGATTATCAAAATGAAGGGACCTGAGCCTCCGATTTGGTAGGTTTGCCAACCAGTTTCTTTGATGAGGTTCCCTTGGGTAATACTAGTACCCGGAGATCAAAGCACTAGGTGAATGTGGCATGGTGTTTTGTTAATGGAATGCCTGGCTAAACTATTTTTTCTTTTTTCAGAGAAGCAATATGATTTCAGTATACTCAACCTATGTCCTGAGCAACTACTTATTTTTAGGGAAAAATTAAATTTCTATCTTTTGATTTCATCTTCTATCATGAAAGAAGTTTATTTATAAAAGAAGTTTCCTAACAAGAGTTGGCCATAGAATTGTGTGTGTGGTGGTTGCTGCTTTATATTCCTCTGTAGGCTTGCTCTCAAACACTGGGATTGGTAGATTTCTACAGGGTTCTGTTGAAAGCACCTTGGTATTTTGTTTTTTTAAAAGAATTTAGTTCTAGGTTTAGCTTTAAGTAAAATTTAACAATAAAATAGTTTTCAGGAAGCTTTACATCCAATGATTTGTAAATTCAAGGTACAAAAAGTTGATTTAAACATTTGCAGTCAAAATCTCTTATACAATGGGAGTAAAATTGGTACAGTATGAGGAAGTAAGAAAGCTTGTGTGATGATCATAATATTTCTATAAATATAGTGTAATAAAAGGGTATGTAGACTTGAACTGACATTACTACTGTTTGTGGATCTTGCTTTCAGTTTTCATTTAGGTGCTTTATACAGAGACCGTGGAAAACTATTCTAATAATGGATTGTTTTGAGTTAGGTTACTTTATCTTTTCAGGTTGTTTTACTTAATCTTGCCTAGTCACAAAATAAAATAAGCTGTACCCAGAATTTGGGTAGTAGCTCTGTTAGCTGAGCAGTGAGGCATGCTGTTTCCAAACTGGGCAGACATAAGAGCTTTAGAAACGAGCTCATCAGATTATTTTACTTAGCGGTTCTTAGCAAAATGCAATATTGCTTGAAAGTTATTCCCTCATCATTCACTCTTTTGTTTATCCGTATTGTCAGGAAATGTTAGTTCCTAAGTGTTGCTCGACATGATTAAACATGAACGTTTGGTGCTGGTTTTTAAAAACCTACGAATATAGCCATTTTTGAAGTAGTATGCTTTTCTACCTTGTTCATTGCTTGGGAGAATGGAATTTTATATAATTATCTTTCTTTTCGAAAATAACAGTTATGTTGAATGGCTAGTGATTTGGGCATTCCATCATTTGTTGGTATCTACTATAGGCTTAGAAATAATTGGTAAGGTAATGATTTTGCCAGTCAGGTTGCAAGGAATGCTTGTTTCTCTCCCTTTAAAAACCTGGAGAAGCAAGAGTGAGTAGAAATTCTTAGGTCAGTTTTGGGTGCTTATTTGTAGTATTTTCGTACTGGAATGGAATTTCGTAGTTCTTTTAATCTTGATCCAGATACAGCAAACATCATTTGTCTTACAGTGGGTAACACTGGCTTCCTTTTGGGTGGGTGGATGGGAATTGCTTAGGCTTGATAGAATGTGTATTCTTTGAAGTTTGTTAATGTGTGTATTAGATTGTATTGGACTGTTAAAATCAGGAATTGCAAATGGTATTGATAGGTAGGTTACTTCCAGTTTTACTTAATGAACAAATATCTAGAGTAAACCTGTGTCATTCTCCATGGACTCTATGAAAGTTTGACGGTATCAGAAATTGGTGAGTTGTAAGGGGGGAGATATTCTAACATATTTTTATAATAGTATATTATTCATCTATTTCTGATCTAAAGAACACTCTTAATTAGATATAAAAATTTCTGCAGGTTGACTAAAATGTTCATGGGCACGGCCTTCTAGTTACAGGAAATACCTGTTCCAGCTCTGTAGTAGACAGTTCTTGTCCTCTCCCACAGCCACATGTGAGAGGAAATCCTCTCTTGTCTACTTATGAAGGGCGTGGCTTAAACTCTACCGTTTAACCTAACATTTATACACAGGGATTTCTTACCAGGTTAAAACCCTTTGATGTCCCTCTCTTCTACAGGTGAGAGAGTAAATAAATGGTGGTCTGTTTCTTACCTAGGAGAGACCTAGGATTGAAGAGGATCGTGTTTGTGAATCTTTTCTTGGACTTTGTATTTCCTTATTACTGTTAGTAAACATGGGCATTTCTCAACTGTAACATGTTGGGAAGTTAGAGATTAAAGAACTAAAACAACAAAAAGCCCTGACCTGAAAGAATGCTTTTATTTGGCTCAGAATGTTCTTGGCTTTTCTCCTAAAGTTTGCAGAAGTTACTATACAGTGACCTAATTTTTCTTTATTGCAGACCATTCTTGTGGGCTTAGCCTGAGACTTTTATCCCAATTAGACTCTTAGAGGGAGGAAATACTTGCTTATGACTTCTGTATTTTTTCCCCCAAACTTTAATATTCTTGAGCACTTGAAATGTTTTTAAGAAATTTCAGTCATCATCTAATTTAGGTTTATTAGGAATATTCTCTACACATTTGCCTCTGTGGTGGTATCAGTTCTGAAAATTATATAGCCATGATAATAGTTTACCACTATGATTGTTAAAAGTGAGACTAAATAGATCTCTGTGTTGCCAAAGTGACTTTACCTGTTCTGATGACCACAACAGTGTGATTTCTTTAGCAGAGAAAGTTGTTTTTGAAAACCCATAGTACTAGTTTTCCAGGACTGTACCTTTAAGAAATAAGAGCTTTTTTCCTTTGTTGTTTTCCTCTTCTATTAATGTTTACTGGGAAAGCTAATTTTAGGAAATTCAGTGCAGATACTAATGAAGACACTAGCATAAGTTGAAAGGAACATGTGACTAAAAACTCACAAAGTGCTTGGTTTCTTCATATTTCACATGCATGTTTTAGAATAGATTTTAGAGGATATTCAATTCATTATCTTTTTGGCTTATTTCTTTATTTTTGTTAACTTCCCAGGACTTAGATAATACGCAAATACAGATCCAGGGGCAGTATCGTGATGATAGACTAAAAGGTGGGAATGTGCTGCTGTTCAGAGTGAGCCTGTTCCATTATTGGAAAGCAGTGCCGCAGTGTCTCTTCAGCACCACCCGTGGAGCTTCAGTGTGAATGGGCTATATGTATTACTGGTTATTTGTATAGTTTTGTAGATCTTTAGATAAAATGCCCTTGTTCATTTTCACATGGCATTGTGCTTGGAGTATTTGTGTTCTATCCTTTTACTTCAGCAGGCTCTCGTACCTTCTATCTCTGCTGATTTGAAATATCAGGAAAGACAATTTTTCAGAAATGAGAATAATATAGTTGAAATCAGCCCAGCTGAAATATCCTAAGTGAGACAATTTCTTTTGAGTGAACTGATTCCATAATTTAGTTACTCTTGATGTAAGGATTAAGTTTATTGTGGAGCTGCTTTCCAGACTGTCACTTTATAGATTTTCTACATAAAGATTATATAGTTGCAAACAAAGGTTGTGGAATTTCCTTTTTGTTGTTGTTTTTTGACTTTTAATTACTTTAATAAAAAATGTTGTTTTCATAGCAAACTTTATACTGTTCATGTAATTTTCTCCATCCGGGTGTTCTGATACAAGCCCAGTACACTGTATCTAGGTTTCGGCAGCTTTCTAAGTGAAATAAGCGATGGGTCCCATTGTCAGTTGTAACTAAAATGCTACTACATTTTATATGTTTCAACTATAATAAAATATTTTCATGATAGATGATTCCTTTGATTAGGAAATGTCATTTCCTTATTGGTTCCCCTTTTTTTGATGAGTTATTTTGTTCTGTTTATTTCATTGAGGAAAATTTCAAACATATACAAAAGAAGAATAGTAGAATAAACATCCCTAATACCCATCAACCTCAAATATCATCTTATAGATGTATCTCTCAGTGTTTTTAAAGCATAATCACGCTATCATTATCACATTAAAAAATAATTCATTTGGGGGCTGGCCTGGTGGCATAGTGGTTAAGTTCACACACTCCGCTTCAGCGGCCCAGGGTTTGCAGGTTCAGATCCCAGGCACGGACCTAGCACTGCTCATCAAGCCATGCTGTGGCAGTGTCCCACATAAAACAGAGGAAGATTGGCACAGATGTTAGCTCAGCAACAATCTTCCTCAAGCAAAAAAGAGGAGGATTGGCAGCAGTTGTTAGCTAAGGGCCAGTCTTCCTCACAAAAAGGAAAGAAAAAGAAATTCAGTGGTTCCTTTTTAAAAATTTTAATTTTTCACTGTGGTAAAATACTTGTAACAAGAATTACCATATTAACCATTTTTAGGTGTATGGTTCAGTAATATTAACCAGATTCACGTTGTGCAACCAATCACCAGAACTTTTCATCTTACAAAGTTGAAACTCTGTGCCTATTAAACAACAACTCCCCATTTCCCCCACATCCCCCACCCCTGGCAACTGCCGTTTTCATTTCTGTTTCTGGGAGTTGGCCTACTCCGGATAGCTCAAATAAGTAGGATCATACACTGTTTGTCTTTTTGTGACTGGTGCGTTCACTTAGCCTGATGTCCTTAAGGTTCATCCATGTGCTAGCATGTGCGTGCGTTCTTTTTTAAAGCCTGCTTTTTTAAAGTTTCTGAATTTCCTTACAGAATTTGAAAAGGATTTTCCCCAAATGGCACATTAGCATTTTCCATTTTGAGTAAAAACATCAAAAGAAAACAAAGTAATACCAAATATATATGCCAACTGCTTCATACCACTTTTCTTTACCATTTTTATCATTTTTTGTGCTGTGCTCTCTTTAATGGTTATGTATGATGTAATTTCACATCAACACTTCGTAGCATGAGGTACAAAATATATTTTCAAAGTAAGCTATGTGGTTTTGAAATTGTAGTGTATTAATATTAATGATCACACTCATGCTTTTTTAGTTTATTGCCTGCTGAAAAGTGAAACTAAAATTTGGCATGTAGTAAACTCAGTGTTTGAATTAGATGTTCGTTTTGCCACAAAGAAAGGAAAAAAAGAGCTTTTGTTCTAACTTCTTTTTAGGTATTTTTCCCTATCCTTAGGAAACAGAGCATTAAACTCTTACAGAGTAAGAAGGAAACACAGGAAGGAAGTAGGAAACACAGAGCATTAGTGACGAAAACCTAATTTTAAAGTGAGATGTGGCTTGGCATCGTGGTGGAGGAGAAGGAGGCGCCTGAGCTGTGAAGTTGTATTTGGACTTGAAGGCCAGCTCTTCCTCCGCTGCTAGCTGTGTGATCTTTTGGAATCTTAGAATCTCTATTTTCTCACCTATGAAATTGGGTTTGAAATAAACCTTGCGTGTTTATTGTGAGGATGAAATCCCATGTAAATTGCTGGCACATAGTTGTGCTATGGTGGCATTTAAAATTAATAAACATTCAGTACTGAAAACTAACGATGGGAACATCTTTTAGCTAAAACGGAGTAATACTGCAGTTCCACAACACTGGTACCTTTAAAGATTGGCACCTGAGCTAACAACTGTTGCCAATCTTTTTTTTTTTTTTTCCTGGTTTTTCTCCCCAAACCGCTCCCCGCCCAGTACATAGTTATATATTTTAGTTGTGGGTCCTTCTAGCTGTGACATGTGGGACGCCGCCTCAGCATGGCCTGATGAGCGGTGCCATGTTCCACGCCCAGGATCCGAACCGGCAAAACCCTGGGCCGCCTGAAGCAGAGCGCTCGAACTTAACCACTTGGCCACCGGGCCGGCTGCCTGCACTGGTACCTTTAGAAGATATCTTTTTATACTTGATTTGTATTTAGTTAGATTTGTTAAACTTATACTTTGACGATATGTTGATTTATTGCACACTGAGTATCATTTCATAGTCTGCAGTCTACTGTCCCAGTCTTATAGATGACATTTACTTCTTAATCTCCTTTGAGAAAAACATTTTTATTAAGTGGACTTTTAAAAATAACTTATTATTAGTTGTCACTTATTATTGTAGAATTCCATTAACCAAAGTTCCTGAAAGGAAGCCCATAAAGGGAAATCTAGATGTTAACAGCTTTAAATAGAGTATGTGTGGAAAGATCCAGGAGAATAATATGAAATATGATGAAGCACTGGATTCTTTGCCCAAGTTCAAAGAAACAAAAAAATCTATACAAATTACCAGAGCTGAGCAGCAATGTGTAATTTTCACAAAATGAGTTGACAGAGAACAGTATCCTGAGAGAAGACTAAAAAGAAGGTTAGTAATGTGAGTGTAATTGATCTCTGGTATTTTGTGCTTATTTTCAAGTTATAGTTTGTATTTTCAGATTATGCAGAAATAAGAAATGTATCCTAAAACTACTTTGAGAATGGAGAGCTGAAACTATATGGAATTCAAAAAGGAAATTACACTTTAAATTCTACTCACAAATAATGGCTTTTTAGTAATGTCCTCAGGACATTTGTAAAGCTCTTTGGAGTTCTCATAGCCGCACAAATGTGAATCTAGAAGAGCAAAACTTTGATTAGAAACACTGTGCGGTCCTCCATCTGGCCGAGACATTGAAATTGAAACGAGTAAGCGCCTCACTGCACACTGGCTACCTTGGCAGCTAAACAGTCCTATTACATGAAGTGCTATTAGATGATTTTTCTTATTTCAGCGTATTTTGTTTTATTGCACTGCAGTAGCTACTGGGTGTGAGCAGTTTATTAGCATCTGGGAAAATGCTGTTCACATGGATTTTTGCCGTGCTAACATCTTAATAAAAGCTCTGTCAAACTCTTCACTTACTTCTGGCAAAGTAAATTATCTGGGCCTAATACAGATCTTCCTCACAGAGTGTAGTGAGGTCTCAAAAACCAAAAGGTGTTCTAAGTAGATTTTTTTATCTTTATGTTGTCCAGTCACAATAACATTTAGCTAATGTGAATTTCAACTCTAAATTTCAAGATCACATATTATGTGTACCTTATTTTTTCATAGGTTCCTTATCCTCAACTTCTCCTGAGATATCCTATCTTAAGACTGTGTCCTTCCCAGAAAAAGCTGCAGTGTGTCCAACTCGGTGCCGAATACTGGGGATGTGTAAGTGCCACAAAGCAGAAAGACCACTTATCAAGTTCTTCTCGAGAGCATCAAAGTCTGAAAATCCTGGATTAATTCTGAATTGATTGCCCTAAAAGCATGTTTAATTTTACTTAAAGAGCAGGTGTATGTTAGAGAAAGCCTTTAAGCAGGGAATGATCTTTTCACTTGTTTGTTCTCCTGACTGACCTGGCGCTTGTGAAAACCTCTCAGAATATTCTTTATTTGTGTGTATTTTGTAAGGAAGCCTAGTGTATTCTTTATTTTGCCTATTACATAATAAAACCGTGACTAACAATGTATGAAGAATGAGAGAAAGCTTTGGTGCTAAGGGAATTACTGTGCCTCCTGTGTATTTCAGAGCTTACAGTACCATTCGTGGTAAGTTGCAGAATTCCACCATCTAGATCTGAGAGGATTTCTGGAAGAGCTTTTGATATTCTTCGTGATTAACAGTCATGGCATGCACACTGATATTGTCCTACCTAGGAAAGAGTTTAAATGACTCTTCAAGTGCCACAGCCCCTCTCAGTGGGATTGAAGGTGCTCGGCTATACAGACCACCACTGCGTAGATCTCCTTGTGCCCCACACTGCCTTATATAACTTGGATTATAGGAAAAATCCTTGAAGCTATTTTTAGTGCCTGAGCATACTAATACCTACCCCTCTTTATCCTAGACTTTGGCCTTTTGTCAGTTTATCTTGATGTGTCCTTACATGAACCCGTTAGGGATCCAAAGGCCCTTGAAGACCTTGCCAAGCTCCTTAGGACTGCCTGGAAGATGGTTCACCTGTCTTGAAACAGACCCTTTTGATGAAAATGGAGGAGAATATAATGTACTTTGGAGAAAATAGAGGACTTACCCTGCCCTCCTTACTGCTTCTGACTACCTTATAGTGCTTTTTCTCCTCCCCACTTTCTCTGAAGCTTTTGGTTCCCCCCTTGCAGAATGTGTTGCAGACAGCAAGGTAATTATGATAAAATATCTGATCTTAGTTAAAATGGTATTTCTCTCTGATTAATTTGTACAGATCCTTACCTTTGACCAAAACACTGCCCAATGCAAGAGGAAAGACTGGGGCAAGGGCATGGAATGTTGGATGTAATCACTGCCATAATCTCATGTACGAATGGGTCTAGTTGTCCAACCTCAACACCTTAGAGCTCTTTGGATATTTTGGGCGGAGTGTGATTTCTAAAGAAGAATTTCTGACTTTGATCATTTAAATAAATCTAGATTAGCTCCTATAGGGCTTGATAGGCAGAAAGTTCACAGAAGCTGAATGCCTCCTTGAAAACCTAGCTCTTTGTATTTTGTGGCTCAGCAGGACTTGGCCAACCTTACAACAGAATATCTGGACTCCAAAGACCCAAAGCCTTCCTTCAGCCATCCACCATTGAAAAGCAGGGGTTCCAATCACTTCCCAGCTGTGTGGCCTTGATCGAGATGCTTACCTAAGGCATTTTGAACCTATGTTCTCATCTGCAGCATGAGTGTGCCATCCGCTTCACAGAGTTCATCAACAGGTTGAGCATTTACTACTATGCACTAGGCACTCCTCTTCTCGGTGCTGGGGTAAATGGTGATGAACAGGACAGACAAGGTCTTTTGTCATAGAATTTACACACATTTGGGAGGAGCCAGACGCAAAAACAAGATCATTTCAGATAGTAAAATGTACTGAAAAACAGGTTGGTGAGACAGAAAAGTGGGTGAGAGGTACCTTTTTTAGATAGAGTGTCAAAGAGGGCCTCATAAGGGTGGTAACGTTCTAAGACCTGAGAAATAATGTGGAGCTGGCCATGTGAGGGTAGGGCCCTGAGTGCTCCAGGCCGAGGCAGCTGCAAGTGTGGGTGTCTAAGCGGGGACAAGCTTGGTGTGTTGAGGACTGGGAAGCAGTATGGCTGAGTGCAGTGAGGAAAGAAAGTGTGGCAGGAGATGAGATTAGGCAGAACGTGACATTTTAAGCAGACTACCTGATGTAGTTTCAGATCCCTGGCCACTGTGCAGAGAGAATGGGAGAGGGGTAAGAGGAGAAGCTGGGAAACTAGTTAAGAGGTTCTTGGCTGTGAAGGTTAAGTGGGATCATTTAAGTAAAGCATCTAGCATAGCCCCAAGTACCTAGCAGCCCCCTGATAAATAATTCAACCTCTCCTCTCATCATTTTCTCGGATTTTGTGATTCCTTTCCCCACGAGAGAGGCTAGGTATTCACCCTAAGATTACCTTCACTTGACCTCTCTTAAACAGATCCAGCCAGATCAGGACATAGCGGCCCTGTTGCTCTCAGCTGGAAGTTGTGTAGACTACATAAGCATTCTTCTGTATCTCCAGTTCGCTGCCACCCCCTGCTACCCCTACCTGCTGCACTGCAGGGTGTTAAAAGGTGTTTGGGGAAAGGAGTCATGTGGGCAAGTGAGCTGGGAAACACTGGGCTAAACAGGCTTCTTTACAGCAGTACTTCTCGGAGCCTTGAATGCGTACCATGTATCCCCAGCCAGGAGACAGCTCATATTTCCTGAACTTTTCTGGTCTCAGAGGGCTAAAGTGCCACTGAACGTACTTTGGAAAACACTTTCAAACTGGGATTGGGCCACTGTATTTCTCAGAGTCTGATGGTCTGATTAATGGGCTGGTTAGATGTGTCAGGGTCTTTTGGCACAAACAACAGAGACCATCTCTACCTAAATTAAACAAAGAGGAATTCACTGGAGGCCTATGGAGACTCAGAGGATTGATGGTGCAGCTGGAAAGCCAGATGTGGGAATCAGCAGGACGTGAGAGAGCAGCAGGCTGAAGGAGCTGGACTCACAGCTGTGGGCAGTCTGGCCAGGCCCTCCCCCCCCCCCCCCCCCCCCCCCCCCCCCCCCCGCCAGGAAGGATCGCAGCTGCAACCTTCACCTCTTTGTCCTTCTGCTGGAGGATTGGAGTCCAGGAAGGGGGCCCGTGATGGACCGAGCTTCACAGGTGGTGAATTTAGAGAAATTATAGCTTTAATGGCTACAAACTATCATTTACTGTAGTTTGCCAACACCCTGTGGTTAGAAACTTGGGTTGTTTCCACTTTTTTCTATTCTAAATAATGCTGTGATGAACATCACTATGCATAACATTTTTGTTTTCATTTAAAAAATTTTTTGGATTATTCCCAGGTACAGAATTATTGGGTCAAAGAATATGAACATTTAAAAGCACATGTGATGCATGTTGCCAACTTTCTAAAAATGTACTGTTTCAGACGCTCTGTAATGTTGGGGGATGGTATTTCACCACACCTTTGCCAGCCCTGGGAATTTGTGACATACTATTTTAAAAAGTAATTCAAATGGGATGAAATTACTTGCTCCCAGCTGGGGAGATTTCTGGAATCTAAAAAACAAGAGGGTGATTTTGGCACGCACTCTAGATGAGCGAGGTAGTCAATGTAGTCATCTGAGGAGACGTGTGGTCTAAAGCCCTCCCACGTGCATGAGCCACACTGAGCGGCACCATGTCCCTAGATCCACACTGATTTCCTCTGACGGCTGAGGCAAAAGGCCAAAAACTTCCCAGTATGAATCTATGGTAACTGAGTTTTTAAAAAATCACTATTTTATACTATTTTTAGAAGAGAGAAATTATGTAATAACTTAAGTGTAAGTCTTTGGGTGACTTTAGCTGTTTTCAATTTTTCAAGTGTAATTTTGCCAGGTATGTTTTTCATGTGTGTAAGTGTACGAGTATGGTCGTGTGTGGCAGGGTGAGGATTGTGGGACGTTTCTGGTACATTAAAAAATCAAGCCAAGGAATGCTGTGTCCTCTTTTACAGACAAGGGACCCCCTGAACGGGTTTCCATTTTTATGCTCTATCCTGGTGGTGAGGGACCTCCTCCTCCAAAGTGAATACTGAGAGATCCTCCTGCACTAAGAGTTAATACAAAACCGGACGTTAAGGTTCTCATCCTCCAAATCTTACCTTGTTTTTGATTAATCTGAAGAGTAGCAATATTGAACATCAAATGTCAGAGCAAGGTGGCAGAGTGAACCATACTTGCCCTAAGCTTTCTATCCCTGTCATCATGGGTGATGAGACACCTCCAGCTTCCGGGCCAGAGAGGAGCCAGTGCTTTTGGTGTGGGTTTGCCTCTTCAACAACGGGCCAGATTGGGAGGGAACCTCCCGTAAGCCTCTACCGCCATCAGCAAAGGTCGAGAGGAAGTCCTCACTCATAAACAGTGGTCAGGAGAAAACCACAGACACCCAACCCTGCCTCCTCCCCTTCCCTCCTCACAGCTTTTCACAACCACTCCTACCATTATTTTTCTTTAGTCTGCCAAGACTGCATTTACCCAATCCTTTATCACAGGTCACGTCACTTATCATGAGAGGCCCCGATTCCTATGCCACCCTTCACCTCCGACATTCTAATACCCCTCAGGCTAAATATCCTCTGCTCGGTCCAGGATTCACAGTCCAACAGAAGCAAAATCCCCGATGTCCTCAACCTCCTTTCTGAATGTTTCTACTGCCTTCCAGTTTCCATTCAAACACAGGTAATAGGAACATTCAGAAAAGAGGTTGAGGACATAGGGGACTTTGCTACCGTTGGACTGCGAATCCTGGAGAACAGCTGGGGGAAGGTTTGTGATCTCCGTGTATAATCTCATTTGGAAATAACATTGGAGGTCTTAAGTTTGAGTTCCTGTGTGGAGGTGTGACTCAAAACCCCCCACCTTTTCCGTAACAGGGACTGAGGTCCTCATGGATCAGGTAGCCCCATGGCACTATGATTTCAGAGTGATGAAAGATGCTAGACAACTCCCAGGGTGCTTTCTGGACACATGCATTGAGACTGAGTTGAAGCATCATGTTGCCTCAGAGGGGAATATGTGTAGGAGCTAGGGCGTTTGCATCCGAGAGGCTGCCTCTTATCTTGAAAAGGACCCTGTGCCAGAGTCAGGCAGCTTCGGTTCTTCCACGAACTAGCTGTGTGAGCTTGGGCAAGAGATGTACTGTCCTTGTGCCTCAGTTTCCTTGTGAGTCAAATTACTCTTTCCCAGACACAAGTCCACAGCCCTGCTACATCCGAAGCACGTGGGAGCTCTCAGCACTCTGATTCCAGGTCCCTCCCTCCCTCCCTCTGAGACCTTGGGTCAGCAGGTCTCGGATGGGGCCTAGGACCTGATATATATGTGTTTACTTTTAACTCTGGAAGATTCAAGCATATACAAAAGTAGACAGAATAGCAGAATGAACCCCCTTGAATATCATCAGCCAGCTTCGACAATTATCCCTTCACGGCCACTTTAATCTGTATAAATCCCAGACGTTATTTTAATTGTACGTATTTTAGTATATTCCTCTACAGGATACAGACTAAAAGTATCCACAACACCAGTATACACCAGAAAAATAATTAACAGTAATCCTTTAATATAAAAAATCCTGTTGGTGTTCACAAATGCACAATTGTCTTATAAGAAATGTGTTTTTTTGCAATTTGTCTGAATAGAAACCCAAATGAGGATCATGCATTATGATTGGTAATATATCTCTTAAGTAACTTTTAATCCACTGGTGTCCTCCAATTTAATTTTTTTCCCTTTAAATCTTTTGTTGAAGAAACTGGCTCATTCATTTTGAAGACTTCCCCAGAGTCTGGATTTTGCTGACTGCACCCCTGCCTTCCACCACGTTTTATCTTCTGTGAAGCAGTAATTTGATCTAGAGGTTTGATCTGATATGAGTTTGGAAATTTTGGCAAGAATACTGCATAAGAGATGGTGTGCCTTCCATCGGGCACACGATACCTGCTTGTGTCTCTTGTGACATTAGCAGCCAATGATGGTTATGGCCTGTGTCCACTAATCCATTATGGTTGCAAGTGGTGATGTCCTGAATTTATCATTCCTTTTTCACTTATTAGCTTAGATAATACAGAGAAACTTGCCCTCATCCACTGTTTGTTTATTCCACAGTGCAGTTCAGATAGGAAAGGCAGCCTAAATGCTCGATTCTTTTCCTTTATTTTCCAATTTTCAAAATCATTTTGATGCTGAGCTCTCGCTACCATCCTTCAAAGTGACCATTGCAGTGTTGTTATTATTTTTAGTCTCATCATAACCTCGTGGGTTTTAACGTGTTTGACGTGCTTCAATCCATTACAGTTATGATCCTTAGCACTCCTCTCTTCGGCCAGTGGCACCTCCTTCAAGTTGGCTCCTGAGTCCTTTGATGCATGACCTTGGTCTTCCATAGCTTCTGTGTTCTCTGAAATGACAAATTCTCCAGGCTCATCTTGTACATTTTTTACTCCAGACCTAAAACAGCCATTTCTCAAGCATTAGTGGAACTCACATTATCAAAAGACTCCTCAGGTAATTCTGACGTGCACCCAAGTTTGGGAGATGCTGGGTTAGATGTGAGGTTCCTTCCAATCCCAAAATGCTGGGGTTTTTTTCTTCTTGCCAATTAAAATAGCAGAAATACATTTGCAATGATTTTTAGATGTTTATATGAAATAAAAGTATGTTTCAATCACTGATATTCTTTACCTCTGCTCACTGCACTTTAAATTGGTACAACGTTTTAAAATGCAGTTTGACTAAATGTATCATATACTTTGACCCAAAATCCCACTTTTAGAAGTCTGGTCTAAGGAAATAATAAAAAAAATATTGAAAGAGATGCATGCATCACAACTTTATTTGCAAACTGTAAAAAATTAGACATAGCTTGAACATCCAAAAATAGAGGAGCAGTTTAGTAGATTGCAGAGAATTTACTGGAAGATATATTATGAAGCCATTAAATGATGCCTGGGAGGACTATGCAGCCAGATGCAAAATTGCGTTTATGATATGATGTTAAAATATGCATACGAAATGTTTAAAATGGATTATATCAAAATGATAGCAGTAGCTTAGTAGACTTGTGGCTGGTTTCTCTCTACCCTCCCCCATTTCCAAATTTTGTTCCAAAATTACTTAAACATGTATTTTAAAATTCTACAAGTCTATGGTATTACATGATTAACTGACTTGCAGTCCATTGTCATTTAGAAACAACAGGGGTTAGAGAAAAGGGCACAGGGCATAAGGCACAGCCCAGAGTTTGGGGCATTACCTAGGAGTAATGGGGGAGGGGATATGGCACCAGGCTGAGAAAGGCCGGTGGAGGTGACAGTGGATGTGACCTTGCCTCCCCTTCAGTCTTACCTGAGCTTTGTCTTCATTATGCTCACAAACAAGTCAGCTACAAGCATGGGAATATTTAAAAGCTCCCTTGTCTCCTTGTTGGCCATCCCAGGCATTTCGTCACTGGGAGTACTGTGGATCAGTTTTCCCACCAAAGACTTCGGTGAAGTGGCTTGATGGCAGGGATGAGTGTTCAGCCTGGCATGCTGAGGAATTTGGCTTCAATATGTTCAGATATCCAAGGGAGACAATGAAAATTTGTTTGGGGCTTGCCCTTTTCATTCTTTAGACTTAGCACAAGCTCCTTTGGGTTGTCCTTTTTGGTAGGCGAGGCATCTTTTCTCAGCCGCTGCCTCACATCTGGAAGGCCCTTCCTTGGCTTTCACTCTCTTGACAGGAGGTGGTGCCTGAGGGGAAGCTGAGGGTGAGGAAGGGGATGAGCCCCAGGCCAGCTACCAACACTTAACCAGGCCTCTTTCATCCACATCTTTTGACGTCTACTAATGGGCACGTGGGAGGGAGGACCCGGGGAGGGGTAAGGATGGAAAGGCAGGTAAAAGCCGCATTACGGAGGACTTGGAACACCAGCTGAGAACTCTGGACTTGCTTCTGAGAGACCTACAGGGGATTGTGAGCAAGGGAACGATGCAATCTGACCCGTACTTTGGGAGACACTCTGGCAGCTGAGAGGGAAAGATGCTGACATGAAGTAAAAATCAGGGCCAGGGCAGCCAAAGCCATGCACCAGGTGAGAGGCCACGGGACCGTGAGCCGAGCCTGCAGCAGCGGAGAGGGTGGCGTGGATTATCCACTGAGGAGAAGTCTGCTATTATTTACCAAATTCTGTTGCCTTTTCCTCCTTGGCACATAGCTGGACCACCTGTATCAGTCCTATTGCTGCTGTGACAAATTGCCACAAACTTAGTGGTTTAAAACAACATGGATTTGTTCTACGGTTCTAGAGGTCAGAAGTCTAACATCAACATGTTTGCAGGGCTTTGTTCCTTCGGCAGGGATCACGGGGAATCTGTTTCTTTGCCTTTTCCAGCTTCTAGAGGCCACCTGCATTTCTTGACTGGGGCTCCTTCGTCCGTCTTCAAGCACATTACCTTAACCTCTGCTTCCATCTTCATGTCTCCTTTTTCTGACTTTGACCCTCCTGCCTCTCTCCTATTAGGACGCTGTGGTTACACTGGACCACCCATACAATCCAGGACAATCTCTCCATCTCAAGATTCTCAACGTAATCATGCCTGCAAAGTCCTTTTTGGCAGATAACGTATAACGCAGGCTCTGGGGACATCTTTGGGGCCATCATTCTGTCTCCCATACAGGAAGGTGGGATGATGAGGCCCAATTCTGACCATTGGAATGTGACCAGGGAATGAGGTTTTTACTCATCCCTTCCTGGCCTAACCCATAAAATCCCCCTTGTAGTTCATGTTCTCTCCCTTCCTCTCTGCTGAGCTCATAAAGGCGGCAGAGCCAGAAGATGGAGGCACCTGGGACCCTGGACGACCAAGCAGAAAGCTGTCAGGGGTGGGGACCACAGGGATGAGAGACATAGCAGTGTGAAGGGTCATGGCTGGAGGGACCAGGGGTCAGGGAGGGAGCAGCCCTGGCTGGAGGTCAAGGTTTCTGGATAAAAACAGTTTTGGTGGGGGTCTTAAGTAATTTTTAGTTCTACGTATACTCAGAAATAATAAAAAATTGTAATATGTAGGATGTATAAACTGTAAAGTCAAAATTCTCAGTGGTAATGGCTAACACTTTGTTGTTTAGAGTTCCTGTATTTTTTTCTATTTATGCACTCACACACACACTTTCACTTTTTATACTTGCTGTATCTTGAAGACACTGCCTTGTCATTACCTGTAAATCTGCCTCGTTCTTTAACTGCTAGTGATAGACATTTCAGCTGTTTCTGTTTTTTTCATACTACATACACCGTATCAGTGAACATCCTTGGGGCACGGGGAGGGCATTTCAAGGACTCTGCCCACTGCAGGACAGAGAAGTCCCTTGGAGTGGAATTGCTGTGACAAAGAATAGAAGCATTTTATAGTTGCGATGGGTATTTAAATTTCCCTCCCCAAATATACCAGTCCTCCCCTTTTAAGGGGCAAGTTGTGGAATCAGGGAAGTGAGGCATGGTGCAGAGGGAGGATGGATTCTTGTTCGAAGGCATGAGGGAGGTGGGAGGATGGGGAGGGGACGCATCAGAACTCACTGGTGTGAACTGGGGGCCCCAGAGACCAAGCTCTGGGAAGAAAGGCGCATGCTTGGATTAATACTCTGTTGCCTCTGTATTGAAACTTTTCATAATTTTTGCACAAGGGGCCCCACATTTTCATTTTACATTGGGCCCCACAAATTCTATAGGTGGTCCTGGCAGGGGAGAAACAGGGGCAGAGCCAGCGAATGCTTGTCCTTGTGCTGAGGGAGTTGCTGCGTGGACAGCACTTGGCCATGAGGTCATGGGGAATGGGCCTGGGCCTATCCAGGGAAGGTTGGACTCCTGGGGAGTCGGGGCTCTTGGTGAGGGCCAGGAGCCTGAAGAGCAGCTGGCCTGGGGAGTCCATCGGAGCCTGTGTTCACTGGCTCCCTGAGAGCGTCCTCTAACAGTGACCATCTGGGAACGCCAGTGATTCTCGAGTGTGGTCCTCAGAGCAGCAGCAGCAGCAGCAGCAGCCCTGGAAACTGGTTAGAAATGAGGATTCTCGGGCCCCACCCCAGACCCACAGAACCAGAAACTCTGGTGGGGCCCAGCCATCTGCGTTTTGACCGGCCCTCCAGGGGATTCTGATAGGTGTTCAAGTATGAAAGTCACTGTCTAAACCAGCTCCGAATCCTTAGGAGGCCTCAGAGCTAGTTTCCAGAAGAGCGTGAACCTTCCGGTCTCTCGAAGGCAGACATGAGCCCTGTGAGACGAGGTCCAGGAGCCTGACTTCCTTCTTGCCCAGGCTGGGCTTTCCCCCTCCAGTTTCAGCCTGAAGGAAAAGCTTTGGACCATTACAAGTCTCCTGGGGGTATTAACTCGCATTTTCTCCCTCTCCATCATGAACATAATCTATTGGACTAATAAAATGCCACGCAGACCTCATTTCTGAGGCCCCTGGTGGATCCAATATATAGTCCATAATAAGTCCTCCTCACATAGGGTGTAAAGGAGGCTACACAAAGACGAATATCCTAAAAGACTTATTAATGACGTGAGTTCTGCTTTGGAGAAGCTGAAAGCCACCGTGTTAACTAATAGCTTTATGATCATATTTTAGACTCCTGGAAGTTACACATATCTAAGGTAAATATCTTTGTCAGGAAAGGGGCCTCTTGGGATGCCCAGAATATGAGAATATTAGAATCAGAAAGGGCAGCTAGAGATGGTAATAAAGTTGTGTCTCATCTAGGAATAATATTGAAAAATGCTAACAAAAACTGTTTAAACTCTCTGAAGAGTCAGCTCTCTGCTGCAGCTGGTAGAATGGGCTGCAGAAGCACCGTGCAGAATGGAAATGACAGGGACGGGTTGGGCCCTGAGGTGGAGTCCAGGTCTGCATGGCCCCCTCCACGTCCCCCTGGCTGGGAGAGCTGAAGCCATTTGAACCAGCAGTGGCTGAAGCCCAGGGGGCTGCACTCATTTTGAAACCGTGTAAAGGGAGTGCCCATCTCTGATGGAGTGGAGGCCTCTCCTTGTGCCCTGGGAGCAGGGCATGGCAGGCCGAGGGTAAACCTGGCACGCCCAATATGCCCAGCACTGGGACCTGGGGCACCCCAGGCCCCTGCACAGGCCTGAGGCTCACCTGGGGGCCGTGTCCGACTGGTCACTTTCGTGCTGCAGGGAGAGGTTGGAGCTGAACCCTCCCCACTGGCCGTCTTCCGCTCTCTTAATCCTGCAAGTACTTTGTGAGTTCGTCTGTGTGTCGGGCACTCCTTCCAGGAGTGTGGAAGTATGGATAAACTCAGCCTTCAGAGCCGGAGAACATTTGCCCTCTCCCTGCCCTCCGGGCCCTGGAAGAGGTGTCTGGTTCCACGGAGACAGCAGGAGGTCTGCGGGTCGCCCTTACCTGCCCCCACACTTTGACGTTCTTTGGGCAGCGCCTGCCCTTGCAAGGCATCTAAGTGTTCGCCTCAGGCAGGCTGGCTGCAGCCCCCTCTGTGTCTGGTGGAGACATGCCGAGGGAGGCTGGTGACAGACTGATTCACAGATTTTTCTCTAAGCTGCAGGTGTGAAAAGAAGATGGGTTCAGGGTATCATAACTGATGAAAAAGCCTCGGCGGAATAGAATCGACTTTCCAAGTCATTGACACCGGCAGGAAAATGTTAACTCAGTCCAAGCAGCTTGTTCTGGTCTAAAGCCCCGGAGTCCCTGGGGCTCCGGTCCTTCCAGCGGTGTCAGCCCAGGGCCGGCTCTTGTTCATCTTCTCCAGCACGTTTGCAGTGAGAGAGAACACGGTGCTGCTGGATGGCTTTGCAAACCTAAGTGTGTGATGTTCTCTAAAGGTTGTGGGTCCCTCGACCTTACACAGGATTAGAAAGCAAGTCTTAAGGAAAGAATATTCTCCAGATGCACTGCATTCAATTTCCTTTTTTATTTTCCCCCCGTAAGTGACCTTTTCTTCTAAGAACGGGCCTCTGCAGTGCAGGGTTTCCTTGTGTTTGCTGCGTTTTCTCCTTCTGGTTCATTCTTCGTGACATGCTTGCCACATTCCTAGCCTCTACCTTGGATGCTATGATTGGAAGGCACAGCTGGTGAGAAGAAAAAGTCTTCAACAGATGAATTCTTAAGAGACCAAGGTCCTACATTTATGTCAGCAGCTTAAAAAGACGCAGGGCAGGGAAGCCCACGGACGCTATGACACAGGTGGAATTGTGGCTAAGTGGGATGCTTCCAAAGCTTTAGATGGCATTGTTGGGGCTGTGAAAAACCTCTTCTCTTCTCCAAGGTGGCTCCATAAATTCTGAAGTCCAGTCGGCTGCTGTGCAGCTGGATTTCCACTTCCTGTCTGAGAGAACAGAACATGGATATGGAACAGCATTTCTGCACACTCTTTTCTTCTCCTCTGGCTTTGAAATTTGTGTTCTTTTTAGTAAAACATGTAGGTTCAAAAACATGTATACAGACTTGTTTTGTCTATGTCACTTAATTCCAAAGAACTCTTGCATTTTTGCAAGTTATTCTTTTCAAGAATTTGGGGAAATAGAGGCTAGTGGTAACAACTCCATATTTTAAGTGGGAAACCGAGGCACATTTGAAGTCTGGCATTTTGTCCGAGCACAGTGTCCCGACACTCCTGGTTCAGTACTGAAAGAGTCAGTATTCTGACTCAGGGTTCTCAGCTGCAAGCAACAGAAACTGCCTAGTGCTGACTGAGGAGTGCCTGGGCGGCTCCGGGATGACTAGGAAGGCAGGCCAGCCAGGCTCAGAGGATGGGCAGGAGTAGAAATGCTAATGGCGCAGACCTGCAGCCACCGCTGCTGCCGCTCTCAGACCCGATCCTGGATCCTCGCCTCTTCCTGCCTCTGCATGGCTGGTTAGCCAAGCTGAGGTCAAAGGCTGAGCATGGATGCAGAGTCTGGGAATGTGAGGGTCAGCCCTTTCATTCGTCTAGCAGGATGGACTCTCATGTTGGAGAAGTTTCCAAATAACGGAAAGGAATTTGGTTGCTGGTGAAGTGTCTGTTCATATCTTTTTGCCCTGTTCTTTATCAAACACATTTAAAAAACATCTTTCTGACATGTCCTTCTTCAACATATCTCTGGGAAATTTCTGAGAAACAATAAAAAACTTAAGAAGTGAGAGCAAGCTTATCGCCAAACCATAAATTTAAAATGAAATATGTTTATTTCTCAGGCTACAATATTTCCTGTCGGCAGGGCATTATATAGAGTTATTTGGAGATGTTTGGTCTGTAGAACTAAGAAACCCTGGATGCCTTGATCTCTCATTCTTCCAGCTGTCAGACACAGTCCCAGAGGTGAATGAAAGATAAACAATTGAAGAAAAAAAGGAATCTCATTTGCTGTGTTTTCGATTTTCAGAAAAGGTAATGTTCTAAATCCACAAGCTCAGAAAACTAAGGAACAATTTATTTTGAGCCAATTATTTGAATCTCTTCGTTTTCCTGTAATTGTAATAAAACACTTAACCAAGAGTGCGTTGCTCTGCTAGAATTTCACACCACTTGCTTTAAACTGCACAGTCCGTTCTTCCTACCACATCTATGAACATGTGTTGAACATTAGTACAACCTGTCATTGAGAGGGCGTTGGAAGACCCGGTCTTGAAGCGTTTGCCGATTGGGTGAAGCACTGGGTTCCGGCCCTACGTTTAGCTGCTGCATTTCACGAAGGAGGGCTGGAGGGCTGTCTGACGTCCCGGCCTGCGCGGAAGTCAGGGAGGACCTCGCCCCTGGGTTTGTGGTTTGATAATCTGGTCGAGAGATTTCACAGGCTTTCCTGAGGTTTATGCCTTGGGATTTCTCTGCTGCCTGAGCCCACAGCCATTCTGCTGTTCCATTTTCTCCTTCCCCTTCCCTGGTTAGACTCTGCACACACCTGCCAGCCGGGGGCAGTGGCCTCTGTCAGCATGTCTTACGAGAAAAGGGAAGGAGCTGTCCAGTCCTCAAGACCAGAGCTGGCCAAATGCAAAATGAAGGAAAACACAGAGAGCTCCCAGATCAAGAACACAGAGTCCAAAGGCACCTGCATGGAGTGACATGTCGCTAGATTAAGAACAATTCTGTGGTCCAGTCACGAGTAAGAGCTTTCATTTAGTTCTGTGATAGGTTTTCTTTTGGAAATCACACAGATTTGCATCCAGGGACCCTGGGACCAGTGCTGTGTGAAGAATTGATTCTGTGATCTGAACTGTGTGTGTGAAGACTGCGAGTTGTGGAATTGGCGTGTTGAAAGAGTAGGAGTCCTGAGGGCTCATCAGGAACCACTATTCCGGCCTCTTTCCCCTCCTACAAGCCTCTCCCCTCCCACTTCTCCCCATAGAAGGAGGGAGAGGCAAGTTTTCTTATCTCGCTAATATCTTTCTCCATAATCTCTCAGCTCCAACCTTTTAGTACCTCAAAGTGGTCTTGGCCAAGGATTGCCGTCTTGAGCCCTTCCTTTGCAAGTCTTGTTATGGGTGGTCTAGTACCAACCTGTGAAATGTGGGAGTTCTTGACATCTATTGATTTGTTCTTGGCCATATGGAGAATGAAAGAGGCCCATTTTAACATCCTGCTGTGTGTGGATATGTGAGGGCGTCTTCATCTTCATCATCTCCCAACTTGTTCCATATCACATTTAAAGTGCCTTTCAAGGGTGCAAAAAGCAAACAATATCGCATAAGAGAAAGTAGGTGGAGTTTAGGCAGGAGTGATGGAAAAAGAAAAACAAGTATGGGTTCTAAAAATGGAATGAGGCTAAAAACCACACCTAGTTACGATCAGCGAGCCAGAATTTGACTCTGAGCTTTCTGGTCGAACTAGGAGGAGCCCAGCTGGTCTTAGAATGTGAGCCAGAAGGAATTTCTTTTGGGTCCAGGTAATCAGCAGATTGTGATGATTAAAGTACTTTTAATCTATTTAAATCAGATTTACTTTTAAAAACTAGACAATTATAGTGCTATTAATGTCCTCTGTTACCCACCTTTCCTCCAAAAAAGCTCCAACATCAAACAAATAAACAACGTAAAAATCTCCCAAAGAAACAAGTCTGCCCCAAAGACACAAAATTATTTTCACCTTCAAAGTAAAGTTCATGAAATGCTCTCTCCGTGAATATTGTTGCAGAGGCAGTTTTTAGTTAAGAAGGAAACAGGAGTGGACGGTGGTTTTTGGATGGTGCAGAATCCATTCTATAATTGCACCCGAGCCAGGAGTTAAGGGGTGGGCGGGGGACCCAAGCAGGCCGGTGGGAACTCCCTCCCTGGAATTGGAGTCACCGAGTGACTTGGAGATGAAGATGCTTGGCTGTCATTCACTCCAGTGGCTGTGCCTGGGTACCACTGGAACCCAGTGTCTTCGGCACCCCCACCCCCTGACTGACCCACTGGCCCTGTCCTTTGTGAGCCTGGGACTCCTGCCTTCTTCCCTCTCCTGTGAGACTGTCCGCCCCGCTCCCACAGCTTTCTCATAAAATCCCTTTCTATTCATGGTGGTCAGACTCAGCTCCTGTTTCTTGGTACCCAAGTATTCTGACACACTCTCAGTATGGCTTCAGAGGGAAATACAGTCAGTGGGATGATTTGAGGGGGTACACAAGGAACATTTAAAGTTTTTGGTTATGTAATTGTTTTAATGCATATTGGGAAAAACTATAAACAGCACATCAAACCCACAATGTCATGGGTATTACTGCTTAGAATGACGATACATTTATTTAAGTCAGAAAGTGAGTCATTTTCAAGAAAAGCACTGAGTGATAGTACAGGTGTCTGTGGCTATGGGGAGAACATCTCAACAGCGGTGTGCAAATAGCTGGGGGAGGCCATGGGGACCTGCCACATTTTCTCAGGAAAAGGGACACCAGATTTCAATTTTGATGAGTTCCCTCTGTGCCATCCTGGGGCAGGTTGGAGAGAGGAGACGCTGGCAGTGGCCAGAACCAGAAAGAAGCCTCCTGCCATGGCCGCAGAGTGAGGCGCCCAGGGGCTGCACAGTCAGGCCCCGGCTGGAAAGGAGAGGCTGACCTGCTCCCTCTGAGACCCCCGGTGACCCCTCGTCTTCCCCCTTCTTGGCCTGTAGGGGTAGAGAGATCTACTGAGGCAGGGTGAAAACTGCCCGGGGCTTCTTATCTCTCTCTCCTTTTTTCCTCCTCCTCCCAGCCCTTCCTCCCCTGACCACCCCACCCTGAGCTCAGGCCTGCCTGGCTTTGCTGGCTGAGCAGCCCAGGGCAGTGACTGTGGTAAGTGTGGGGCTTCTGAAGCCACCTGGCCCCCAACAAGGGGAGAAGTGTGGAGCGTCCCCCCAATTCTGCAGCCTCTCAGCTGGGGCTCAGGTCATCAGGAGGAGATCCCTTTGATGCTTTCTGATGTTTCTCCCATCTGCCAACCTCTAAGCTCGGGCTTCACCAACAAGGGGGGCACCCTCCAGCAACCGTGGGGGGGGCCCCTTTCCCTTCCACCTCTCACCGCCCATCCCCACACGTCAGTCTTGAGGTTTCCTGGTACTTGGCCAAGCCAGGGAAGGGGAGGGTCTGAGCGGTGAAGCCTGAAGCTGGAACTCTCTTCCACCTGTGGCTCTGGGCTCCCAGCTGGCGGCTGATCTTTCCAGGGCATGGTGGATGCAAACCCCACAATACCTATGGCTTCCTGAGACCAGGCACTGTTCTGTCTACAGCAAGACCAGGGGTCAGCCATCAAGTCACAGGGGCTCTTATCTTAATTCCACCATTAAGGGTCTGGTGAATGGCTTTACCTCTAGTTCCTTAGCTGTAAAATTAGTGGACTGTGCCATCTGATCTCCACTGGTTATTTATGGCTGCTGACAAACCGCCCCACACCTTAGTGGCCTACAACCACAATTTTGCAGCGCTGTGGGCTGAATGGGCTGTTGTTTGCTGGGCTCGCCCATGTGCACTGGTGAGTGGCACTCAGCTGGGTTGGCTGGGGGCTGGACTCAGCTGGGACGTCTGGACATTAGCCTCTCTCTCCACATGATCTTTCATCCTGGGCTTCTTCCAGCCATGCTGGTCACAGGGTCTCTGGAGAGGACGAAGCTGGAAGCTGCAAGACCCCTTAAGGCCTAGGTTCTGAAGGCGCACAACTTTACTTCCACCACATTCTCTGGTCACAGCAAGAGATGAGGTCAACCCAGCTGCAAAAAGTGGGGAGATGGACCCCTTTTCTGGATGGGAGCATCAAATTGACATTGCAAAAGAGTGTGGACCCAGGGGGTGTGAATCATGGGGAGGGGCATGGGCATTCATGTAACAATCTACCTCATCTCGAAAATCCCTTCTGGCACAAACTATGGCTCTTAAAACCAATCGCACTTAAGCTATTGGGGGAAGGAAAGCATTACTTCTGGAGGAAGCGTGGTTCAGGGAGGAAGGCAATTGCCTGGCTCAAATCTCAACTCTGTATTTCTGTCTAGCTGTGTAACTTCAGGTAAGTCACTTTACCTCTCTGTTTCTCAGTTATCTCATCTAAAAAATGGGTATGCTAATATGATACCTACTTCCTAGGGTCCCGTGAATACTGAGTAATGCGTGTTCATGGAGCACATTGAAGCAGCTGCAGAGTAAGCGTGCTATAAATGTTAGGTATTCCCACAGAGATTTTTAGTGTCTATTTGGGTTTTAGACAATAGAAAGTGCAACTCTGGAACCACCGTTGGGACCACGCTTTGACTTTCAATAACTGTGAGGACAGACACTCAGATGTTTCCCCTCACTCTAAAACTGGAGTTTTAGATAAAACCGTATTTTCCTAATAACAATTCTAATATTGGACTGGTTCTCTCTCCACAAGCATTCACACCATGGAGGCAGTTATTGAGATTTTTATAAAGTTCTCAGGCGGATGATCTGAACCACCTGACTCTCTCCCCAGATCAGGGTAACAGCTGCCTTCTGATGTCATTGTCCAAGGCGGGGGGAGCAATGGATATGCCTTCAGCTTTGGGGCTGGAGTTATGTTCTGGAGCTGAGATTTGAAACTGTCTGACCTCAGGAAGAGATTAAGACCCTTGTTTGTAACAGCAAGAGAGTACATTTTTACTGCTGCTCCACAAAGGTGTCAGGCTTGTAGTGGAGATACTAAGAGAAAACCAGTCTCCAATGGTTTCATCACAAGAAACATGGAAGGGGGGCTTCTGGTGTGTATTGTTTGCTTAGACCCCAGAAGCCACAGGGGTTCGGGATTTCCTGAGGGCTTCACCTTACTTTCCAGCTTTCTCATCCAACCCCAATAAGGAAATATACACATAATATTATATATATGTGGATATATCAGCATCATTATCAAGCTCCTAAAAGGGCTTACCATTCAGAAAGCGAGAAAGAAGGAAAAAACATTGCACACATTTTCTCTTAATATTGGTATGGCATATTTGGGGACATCAGTAATGGTTTTGGAGCCATAGCCATATGCTTATTCTTTAGTCTAAAAGTGTGTATTTGTGTGTGTGTTGTAGTTCTCATATAGCTAGTCATTTTTTCTCTTAAGATAAAAAAAGAAAATGTCTAAGACTTCATTCTGATCTTTAACATCCAGCTCAATGAAGTTCTTTAAAGACAAGTGGATTTTGAAGTCTGGTGAAGGCCATAAAGCTATTTGATTCAGTATGTTCCTATTAACTGCATTTGAGAAACATTGATGAAGACTAAAATATTATCAATGTGAAAATTCATCTTTTATTGTGAAGATTTCATATAAAATATATGCCTATGGTAAAATAATAAATTTCAAACACATAGAAGAGCAAAAAAGGAGATTAAAAATCTCCTTCAACTACTGGGGCTTCCCCTCAGAGGCAACCACTGTCAAGTTTCTGTCATAAATTCTTCTGGCACTTACCATCATAACTTTGTGTAATATGCTTGTACCTCTGTTTCTTGATTTATTGTCTTTAAATGGAATCTTTTAGCTTCTCTATCAGGGAGAAGACTTTAGCTCACTCGTACCACGGCCCCCTTCCCACTGTCCACACTGGCTGCCTACAGCCTGTAATTTGCCTGATTCTTCTCAGGGTTGCCTCCAACAGCTGAGAGAATCCAAATAGATTACCCACTTGCTCTTCCTTCCAACTCTTATGTCTCCTCTTCGACCTCTTTCTCCACCTCCCGATTTATGGTTGTTAGAGGTACAAAGTCACGCTTTACCACAACTACATTCTGTTCATGTAACTGTAACTAAGGCTTCCATCCTCTCCTTAGCTTCATTCTAGAAAATTGAAAACCTATTAACATCATTTACAGCAATGTTATTAGGTAGGTGTTGGTCATTGTAGAGCCAACTATGATTTGAGTCATACAGTAGAAACTGTAGTCATTCCTTTGAAAAACTTTGCTCATCAAAGAATTTTCTAAGCATCTCATCCTAGTGGATTTTCCCTTAAAGTCTCCCAGTTTCCTTTACTTCTGTGAAGTCACATTCAACGGCTACTCTTATTACATGATGTAGATTTATTTTGTTTCATTTAATGTACTTGTCTAGTTCTTTCATATAGGGTATGGGTGTGATAAATCCTTTGGTACTTGACTGAAAATACTTTTACTTTACTCTAATATTTGATCAAAATTGCCAGGGCATAAAATTCTTGGTAGACAATAATTTTTCACTAGACTATTAAATACACCATGATTGTCTTCTAGAATCCAGTGTTGTTTAAGAAAAGCCTGATTTTTATTCCCTTTTGGTGATCTGATTTTTTTTCTGAAAGCTTTTAGGATTTTCTCTGTCTTCTTGGAGTCAGGAGATGTGAGCAGAATGTGTCTAGATGCGGGTCTGTTTCCTCAATTTTGTTTGCCGCTTGATGAGCCCTTTCAGTCTGAAAATTCACATCTTGCTTCAGTCCAGGAGCATCTTCTTTTACTCTCGTTTTGATTATTTTTTCTCTCCAGGTGTGACCGTACGCTCCTGCTGGAATTACTGTTGGATGCGTGTCAAACTGCCCAGATCTGCTCTCCTTCTCTACTCCTCTGTCAGATTTTCCATTTCTTTGTCTTTTAACTCTATCTGTTCTGGGAGATTTTTGACTCTGCCTTTAAAATCAACAACTTGTACTTCAATCCTTTCCACTATTCCCTCTATTTTCTTTTTTTTAATTTTGGCGATCATATTTTTAATCAATCTCCCTTCTTTTTTCCTGATTGACCATTTTCCATAGCACCCACTGGCTGACATGAGCTTCCTCTGCAGACGTGTGGGTCTGAGTTTTGGTGAACAGGGCCCTGGTGCTTTCATGTAAGTGGGTGGGGCATCTTGAAAGACCAAGCTCATAGTTGCGTTGACGAGAAAGGGGGGGCAGGTGGCCTTGGGAGACGCACGTTGGAAACCTCCAAATGGGCTGGAGCTCGCCTTGTGGTGTTTGAGTGGGCGCTGCCGAGAGCCCTGGTGTCCTCAGTGCCTTCTTTGCCGCGCGGTGATTTCTCCAGGACAGCCCTTTGCATCCGGCAGGACTCACAGCGTCTGCGGGGGACCCGCACCCCACACTCTGTCTACCATCCGGCTCTGCCTTTTTCTCTACTCTTTCCCTCGGTCAAGCCATTTCTCAGAGATTCCTCAAAATTTCTGTCTCTGAGGCTGCCTTTCCTGGTGGTTGGAGAAAGAGATGAGATAGACGGGTGTCCTTGGTCCACCGTCAGAAGCCAGAGGTGGGAAAGTTTTTATCTTATGCTGATCAAAATTCTGCTATAAAATCCCCATGCGTGACCTGCTTTCCCACGAAGAATGCACCGAGTGTGCCCGTAGGCGCCATCTCTCAGGTGCTGAGATGCGGTGTGTCCAGAAGCCCAATTAGCAGGAAGAAGACGCCCGCCGCTCCCGCACATTCTTTGGTTAATTAGATCTGCTATGAAATCATTCATTTGATGACCACCCTAATGAAGCTAATAAAAGCCTCTTCTGAAGCAGTCTATTCTTCGTAACTTAAGTCCTGGACCTCGCTCAGCGAGGCTGGCAGCAGAGCTAACAGACTCATTATCTTCCAAATTCTGATGTCTATTTTCACACTCCGTTGATTTCATTAGATACAAAATAAAATCGCTGCCTATTAAAATTGCATTAAAGTACTAAGTTAAACTGACGAAAGCCTAGAAACCTAGAGCCTTCGGTGCCCAGGATATGGGAAATTCCTGTTTCGCCAACTGAGGGGCTTGGGCCTGGCCCGTCCATATTCTATGTTTAGGGCCTAAACCTTCTGCGTTTCCCCAGGCTGTGGGGGGCCGGGGGCAGCAGTGCAAGCTGCCAATGAAATTATGTGGTTTCTCATCAGTTAGTGATTCCACAGTATTTTAGTGATTCTGCGGCTATTTTCAGATTTCTAGAATCCAGTGAGGCAAATGCAGGGATGGGAAGAGAGACGATTCCCATGGCCACATGGTGTCCTCAGAAAAATCCCCATTGGCGACCTTTCCACTGGTCACGGCTTGTGAGGAGGCCAGAGGAGTGGTTGTTCTTCCAGTGTCACATGTAATCAGTGTTACTTTCCTCAGAGATTTAAAAAACAAAAATTCACCAAAAAATAATCTGAGTTCTTATAGCAAATAGGAACCGAAGCGTTTGGAAAGCCCATAGCTTTCCAAAACCAATATGTAACCTGACTGTGTGCAGGGGAGGGAGGGGGGCCGAGAGGGCCTCTGAGGGCTGGTTTTGGAAGTTGCTGCTGGCAGCTGCACAGGGAGAAAGGCACTGGCTAAAAAGAGCCCGTGTTCCTGGCCCCCATCTGGGTTCACTGGCGACCTTCAGCCGGTCACTGTGGACTTTCACTTCCTTCCTCAGCTGTAACGTGATCTGTCTTATTTTCTCCCTCCCTCCTTCCTTTCTTCTTTCCTTGCTTTGTCTTCCTTCATTCTCCATTTGTCTCCATTCATTTCCTTTTATCTTATAAAATACACCACACACAAGAAAAGTACATACAAATGTACATTGTAATTAATGCTAATAAGGTAACACCCATGTACCACCACCTAAATCAAGAAGGTAATCTCGCGAGTCCCCAGAAGCACCCTATACGCCTTCTCTATCGACACTTGCTTTCTCCTCCACAGAGGTAACCACTACCTGACTTGTGTGGAAAGCATCTGCTCGATTTTTAAAAAATATAATCTTGTCACCCACGTATAGCTCCCAAAAATGTAATTCACCTGCTTTTGACCTTCCCGCGAATGAGATGGTCCTGTATGTCTTGCTCCTTTCACTCAACAGTGTCCAAACGTTCATCATGTTTTGATCCTCTAGTTCCTGTCTTCTCATTTCATGTTCCATTGTTTGATCATACAATTTATTTATCTATTTTGACTTTTTGGATTTTACAATTTTACAGATTCTCCAGCAAATAGGCCCTATGAGTAGAATTGCTGGGTGACAGGCTCTGAACATTTTCAAGTTTACTAGATAATGCCAAAACCTTTTTTTCAAAATAGTGATAATTGATGATCCCCACCAGCACGGAGTGAGTGTTCCCATCCTCACCAACAGTTGGCACTGCCAGATTTTTTATGTTTTTAGCAGTTTGGTGGTGTGTAGTAATATCTCATTGTGGTTTTTAATTGCATCTCCCTGACTACTAATGAGATTGAGCACCTTTTTGCGTGTATTGACAATTTCAACCTATTCCTTTGTGAAGAGCTTATTCAAATCTTTTGTAGTTTTTTTCTATTGGATTTCCTGCCTTTTTCTTTCTGATCTGCGGGAGTCCTTTGTATAATGTGAATTGAAGTCCTTTGTCACTCACATGGGTTGCAACATCTTCTCCCATTCCATGGCTTGTATTTCCATTTTCCTTATGTTATTTTTTAACGAACAAAAGCTCTTATTTTTAATGTAGTTAAACACGTACATTTTTTCCTTCATGGTTAGTGCTTTGGTATAATGTTGAAACGTTTTTCCCTATTGAGATCGCTAAGCTCTTCTTCTGCAGCCTCTTCCCAAAGCATTAGTGTGGTCCCTTTCACATTCAGGTTGCAATTTAGCTGGACTTGAGTTTTGTTATAGGATCCAATGTCATTTTTCCATATGGACACCCAATTGTCCAAGCATCATTTATTGAAAGAGAGCCTCTGTCCTACCCTTTTGCAGCTCCCACTTTGTCACAACTCACAGTCCATATATGCCTGAGTCTCCGATACCTGAGTCTATTGTAGTTCACGGTCGATTTTTCTGTGCCTGCACCAATACCCCAGTGTCTTAATAATGAGAGCTTTATACTATGTTTTGAAATCCGCAAGAGCAAAGCTTCCTACTTGTTCTTCCCTGAGGTTCTCTTGGCTTTTCTTGGCCCTCTACATTATATATCCATCAACTTTTTGATGTTGGGTGTGTTGATCTGAATAACCAAGTTTGTCATTAGTGGAAGCAGTATCTTCTGAGTAGAACATTTTTAAGGACTCAGATATGTCACAGCAAATGGCACTCTGCAGAAGGTGATACAAATGTGCACTCCCACTAGTGGGTCATAATAAGATTTAGAATGGAAAAGGACTATATATATGTTTTGTGATTTAATTTGGGTGGGGACATAACGTTGACCTCATGCCTCTGGTAGCTGCTTAAAAAGTATGTGCTGAATATATGAATCTTTTGGATGAGTCAAAATGCCAAGTGTAATGACAAGCAGAATGTATTTTCCCTTATCATTGTAACTGCAAGTGCGATACCCATGTGACTCTGATCTTTCCAAATAATTGATCATATACTATTCTGAAAAGAAGGCCTAGATATACTTAAAGGCAAAGTGAGTATTTTTAAAAGCTCTTTGTTAACTATGAACCTTAACAGCAAAAGCAAACTGTGTGTATATAGTTTACAGAAGCATTTCAAAGGCATTAGCAGATTTGGGTGCAAGGAGTTTGCCAGCATGTTTTGCAATGCTCATGTGCCAGGAACGGAAATATTTACCGCTAAGTTAACCAGAAATATCACGAAGAAGTCATTCAGTGAGCTGGAGCGGAGCTGCAGGTTGAGAGAAATGGCTTCAGGTCGTACAGGCAAAAACACAAACCCTCAGCAAGGAGAAGCTAGCGACCGGAGGATGAATATTCGACGTGCGTCCTAAACCAAAACCCCGACATAAAAACCAACCAGCGGCTCCATTAAACTGTGTGGTTCATGACCTAACATCAATGAAGGGGGTGATTTGGCATGCAAGATGGAAACTGTAGTAAACAAACAAGCAGACAAAAACCCCACTTCAGTCTCTGTTAATGAGCATTCTGACCCCAATCAGACCCCATGCAAATGAGGTGCTGTCGACTTGAATTGTGTAATTGGAACTCACTGCACAGTGGAAGGAATTCACGGGGTAGAGCTTATATTGTACTAGAGAGACACTGGACTAGGGAAACACTAAAGGTTAACGGAGCAGTTAAACTGAGGAAAGTTGCAAAATCAATTTTACAGCTAGGGGATGTTTGTACATTCCTTCATTCATTCGCTCAACAAATATTTGTTCAATGCACTCCACGTGCAGAGCACTTGTGCTGAGTCCTGAAGCCGTTTTGAAGAGGTACATTACGTACTGTAGAATGCTCACATGGGTTTCCTAAGGGACAATATGTCTACCTTTGAACGGTTACATTTCCCATAAAATATGGTCCTTATCTCTGAGAAACTTTTAATTTCCAAGGCAGCGTTTCTTAAAGACTAGGAACCCTACCACTCATGGTGTGCCAGCTGGTTTTCAGGAGAACAAGGAAGGATTTTCAATTTTAGTCTGGGGCTGGTCTGTCTTCAATGCTGTTCAATCTTGTGAATCTTCCCCTCCTTTTTAATTTAATTATTTAATTAATTTAGGTGATGAAGATTCGCCCAGAGCTAACATCTGTTGCCAATCTCCTCCGTTTTTTTTTTTTTTTTTGGCTTGAGGAAGATTAGCCCTGAGCTAACATCCATGCTGATCCTCCCCTACTTTCTATGGTATGTGCGATGCCTCCACAGTGTGGCTGGTGACTGGCGTAGATCTGCTCCTGGGATCTGAACCTGCGAGCCCGGGCCGCGGAAACGGAGCACCTGGAACTTCAATCACTGGGACATGGGCCGGCCCCTCCTTTTTTTGTTTAAACAAAGAGAGAGCATATCTAAGCCTTCTGTGGGCTATAATCTAACTAGGATTTAATAACTTCCTTTGTTTTTGTTACATTTATTTTTTGATTGCTTTTCATTTCTGGAACATAATGGTTTTCATTTTCGGTGGTGATGTACAATTTCTATTTAACGTAAACATAGATTAGGTCTTGAACAGTGAGTCGGCTGAAAGAAACTTTTAAATAAACAACAGAACAAGTGATATCCACACATGGAAGGAGTGAAAGGCGTAGAGGAAGGCGTGAGGTTTGGGAACCTCTGCCCAGGGAGAACACACCGCTGTGGACTCAGTGCTTCCTGCGTGAAGGGCAGAGAGCGCGCGGGGCCTCTTCCTGCGTCCTTATGGAAGGCTCTCTGGAGGAGGCTTGTCAGCCTGTCTGTCTAGGGATGGAGACTGGCACTGGAGCAAGGGGTCTTCCAAATGGAGGAAATGGCTGGGGAGCCTGGTGTGTGTGTGTGTCAAGGTGCGTGTGCTGCAGGTGGCAGCAGTTTCCCAGTGTAAGCATGCCTCAGAATTAGCTGAAGGGCTTTCCCAGGACCCATCCTTAGAGATAATGGTTCGGTAGGTGGGGAGGGGAGTGTTTAAACGTTACTTTGAGAAGGTCATTGGACCACAATTTGAGAAGGCCTGTGAATCTAGAGAACAAACACAGAGTTGGAAGTCAGAACCCCCTGAGCATGGAGTCAGCATCCCGTTTGTGGTCATGGACTTGCACCATAGCTGGGCCGCTTCCGCTGTCCTCGGCTCTTTGCTGCTGTCATGGGGAAGCTCAGTTTCAGAACATTTAGGGATCTCCCACGTTGCCCAGGAGGCTCCCACGCATGTTTGCTCCAGTTAGGTGGCATTTCTGTGGCAGAGATCAGGAGGAGAAGGCGTGGATGTGCGAGGACAGAGGGAGGAGACATCCTTTTTTGAGTTCTCCGTTCGTCCTTTCCATCTGAGCCTGGTACTGTGTCAGGCATTCAGTCAGTGGTCCTTGGGGAACTCCACAAAATAAGGGTGTTAAAATTCTCCTGGACCTAGCTATTCATGGGCAAAATTAATGCCCATTTTCAGTCTTCTTGAAATTTCTATCCTTCTCTGGTGGGAGATTATAAGGGCGAGCATCTGTACATTGCTTTGACAAGTGAACCATGATTGCATAAGCAGATGACATTCTCTACCTTCTCCTGACAGCACGAATAGGCGATGGGGGGAGTCTGGGAGGTCAAGAGAGACTTTCTCAGTCAGGAGGAACCATGAGATTAGACTGAACGTGAGCCCCAAATGCACACAGTGCACATTCAGCACTTTGCCTTGAACTTCCAGATGGATAATAATCTGTTAGGGGATATTCTGTGTGGGTTATTTAAAAGGATATAAAAGACTGCTGACCCAGGCTGGGACTCTGGGCAAGCCGTGGGCACAGCTGCAGCGATTGAGCACACACTTCTAAGGGTTTTCAGCAGAACATAAGTAAACAATTGCCTGCCTGAGTGATATGGGGGCTTCTTAAGGGCCATAGACACCCAAGCTGATGGCCGACGTGGTTGGACAAATCCAGCTGTTTACGGAAACGGTGCTATGCAACCAAAACATACCAAATGGCACCATCTCTCTTGGGTTCTTCTCCAACATGGCATGCCAAGCAGAAGGGCAAAACTGTAGAGATGGATGCCCAAGTGCTCTGAGCCGGCGACACACGCAAAAATGCTGCAAATATGTGAAGATGTTGCAGCTTCCACCTCATTATGGACAGAACTAAACAGGCCAGGCATCCAAAAGTTTCCAGAGCAGTGCCATACATAGTAATTGAGAAGAATGAGTTTTCCCCAGTGGGAGAGGCCTTCCTTCTGTCACTAGTGACTGTTACTCCCGCTTTGTCGGCACTGCCTTTCTGTCGAGTGCAATGCTGTGTGCTGTGATGCTGTCCATCAATTCTTCATTCTCTGGGCACAGAGTCCAGGCCATGCCAATGGCTGAAGGCTCGTCCGCCACAATGAGTGTAAGGTGGGGGGCTGCAACGGCAGGTCTAAAATCCACCTGTCTCCTATGTTCCGGCAGAGGAGACTTTGGGGAAAAAGAAACAAAGTGTCCATCCTTAAAATAATGACGGAAAAATAAATCTGGATGAACCCAGATGTTTGTCATAAAAATCAAAACAGATATCTCAGTACAATAAATTCCTAATTTCTTACGTTGTACAGAAATTTCATCAAGTCAATTAGATCCTGAAACAAATGACAACCGAAGCATTGGCTGGAGATGAAGAAAACAATATATTTTCATGGAAGGCTGGGAGTTTAGATATTTATTGGATTGGAATGGACCTGTGGCGTTAAAACGAGGATTGTTTCCCAGAAACTGTAAGTGGGACACGGATACGCAGAGGAGAATTTTCTGCATAATAAGTTGTGTCCTAACGATGAAATCTTGCATAAAAACAGACAGCTAACAAGGCAAAGAAAAGATGCAGTTCGACAAATCAACAAAACGTTTTGTGCTCTGGAAATGGATGTGGCAGAAACTGCTAGAGCCGAAAGGGTGCTCCTTTGAAGTAAGTAAAACCACATGTTATGTCGTGACTGAGAAGGACAAGGATATATCATCTGAAAACTAATGAGATGTTACATTTTGAGCCAAAATTGCATCCAACTTTTCAGCATGTAACTAGGCAAGATCCGAGCCAAATTATATAGAGTTGACTTAAAACTCTGGGAATTCAGAACTGAGACACAGCCATGGAAGCTGAAAGGGGAAAAGACTAACCGTACAGCTGAGAAGACGTGGAACAGAACCTTCCAGGTCGAGAGCTACTTTCTCCCTCCAATTTTTCCCCCCGTTGGGTCTTCTATCTTGTGACTGCCAAAACAACGCGCGCATGAAATTGCACATTCCACTTCATTCACCAGGACACTGTAGAAATGAAATACAGAAGCATGGAGGCCACCTGTGGAAAATTGCTACGTTTCTGCATCATAGTTTGTCTGTAAGTTACAAGAATGGAGGTAACATTGCCTAGAATGGAATTTGCTTTCGTGTGTGGCCACATGCACCGCGAGACTCATGCCGTCTCCAAGGCACTCATCTTTCTTCAGAAAGAACCTATGTCACAATGTGGTCACTAGTCTAATTAAGTGCCATCATTTCTTTCTCTTTCTGTTTAATGCAAGCAAAGCAGCTATTTCTACTACTTTTGGTAAATACAGAAGTTGAGAGGGATGGGCCAGTTCTGGGAATCTGTCAGTATTTTTTGACTTATTTTTGTGCTAGGAACAGGCCCTCACACGGTTGTGCAGGTTGTGTCCTGTGCAAAGGTTCCAGCGTCTGCTCGTTGGCTGTGCCATACCTGGGGCGTGGAAATGGGGGAGGGAAGCATCTCTTTTTAATTTGCACTGCATGGGCTACCAGCTGCTCCGGAAGCTTCTACGAGCCTTATACAACAGAAAGGGGGCAGCGAAGGGGGACAGTCCACCCACCTGCACGACCCTGAGTTATTTCTTGTAGTTATTTCTGAGTTATTTCTTTACCCCCATTAAACACCAAAGAAGCTGCTTCTGTGCTCCCAAACTGCAGTGTGCAGACCAGTGACTCAGGGATCTTGTTAAAATGCAGATTCTGGTGCAAGAGGTCTGGGGCCTCAGATTCCGCATTTCTAACAAGCTCTCAGGTGACCTTAACTTGGCTGGTCCTCTGACACACTCGGAGTAGCAAGTCCCCACAGACCGCAAGGCCAACGAAGCGCACAGGTCAGCTCCCGCCATGATGGCTACGCTCTCTGCTACCACGGAACCCTTCCCCTCCTCTCTGCCGTTCCGAACCTCAACCAGAACCTTCCCCGCCCTGCAAAAAGCCCTCACCAAACCGAATCTCCAAACATCCCGAAGAAAAAAGGGCTGGAGAAAGGGACCCGGCATGCTTAGTCTTGTAGACCCTGAGTTCCTTTAACTCACTTCATTCCTCCCCGAGAAGAAGCCCTTCACCAGGCTGGGCAGGATGCTCGTGGACCACTCGCTCTGGGCCAGGCCGCGTGCTTTCCCTCCACACGCCCCTGGCTTTTTCTAGCCATTCTATGAGACAGCTACTGTTAGCCCTATATCCCAGATGGGAAACTGAGGCTCAAAGAGATTACAGACCTCGTCTGAGAACAGAGAACTAGTGAGTAAGCTTGTGGGGAATTGAATCCAGGGCCGATTCTGAATTCTGTCCAGGAGCCACTATGTCTTGTTTCTAAATCTTAAGGAACTTAACTCCTTCTGTCAACAAAGAGAGGGTTTTCCAACTGACAGCCTTTTATCAGACACTGTGGCACCTGCGGTAGAAGTCACACTGAAGGCACGGGAACCGTTAGACATCCCTTCATTTGTTTTAAACAGAATCCTATTACTGCAGAGCTATATGGATGTCCCACGGAGTCTCTACTAATGTGACGTGTCTCTGCTTCCTCATGACAGTTGATTTTGGTGACTGGTTGATCATTTTTAAAGCATTTCTGATCAGGGACTGGAACCTCAGTGTCAAAGCTCCTCCGGGTTTTCAAATGTGGTGTTTCACAATATGGTGAGTTATCTCTCCGGACTGATTAGGACCAGGTGGGAGACGGGTCCAGACGGTCCACAGTGAGGGGGACGGCCATCTCGCGGCAGATGCACGGGGTCCTGGCCTCTAAGCACCGACTGTCAGGGGACAGGCCCTCCGTGGGGACAACAGGTTTACTCCAGGGAGGAATTCCTGCCAACTGGAGCACCAGAAGGGGTGAAGGGCAGTGGTCAGAGCAAGACTCACTGAGTGCTCCCCAGTTCAGCCCCACTGAGTGTTTTCATGACTCATGAGTCCTGGGAAACTAGGGGAAAAGCCAGGAAAAATTAAATGATTTCCAAAATGCTTCAAGACCACTTTCCAGCTGGGGATGGCACAAGACGCAGCTTTTACTGCCCTTGGGAGTTGTTTGGCATGGAGACGTGGAAAGAGATGACAGAGTTTGGGTCTCTTGTTTCCAGGCAATAGTCTCTCCAAGATGTCTTTTTCTAGAAGTTATTCTTCCCTGTACTCTTTAGCATGACAAATAGCTTCATCAGAGTGGTGGACGTGGCCCACACTGAATTGCCTTTAGTGAACTGAGCCTTGACATTATGCCATTAGATTGCATTGATCGGGCTTATACAAACCAGCACCTTCTGCCCCAACTCCATAGTTGTTTTTATTGTAGATTGTAGAGACATACTTAAGGATATAGTCCACTTTCTATACCATATAATTCTTTTATAAGGACCCTTACTAAGTCAGCCAATAAATATTTATTGAGCACTTACATGCCAGACATTAGGCTAGTATTGTGAATAAAGTAGTGAACAAAGAAATCACGTGAATGAAGCTTACAATAAAAGGAAGATACATTTCTTCTTTTTTTAGTTCTCTATGTACGATAAAGCTATCAGTCTCTTGAGCAACTTCCCTTCTTTACTCTGGCTATGAGGAAGCTCAGAGCCAATTTTTTGGACTCATCTCTAGCAACTGAACAGGACTTCATGGAATGGATTGTTATACAAGACCATACCCCTGGCTTCACGTTATTTTCGCTTTGATCAATTTTCTTGTATTTATCTTTGTTGACCACCTCACATCACACAACCATTATCTTTTTTTAAATAGGGGGGCTATAATTTAATAATAATTAAAAACCTGGCAGGTCCTTAGGACCAGAGGTTAGGAGATACTGATGATTAGGTATGGTTTCTGGAAATAAATCTCACTAAAAAGGCATACTAATTAGCGTGAGTGCAGTCCTGGCTGTGTGGCTCTTGGGGTCAGGGGTTCCAAGTGAGCAGCCCCACCAGTGCTGTGATGCATCAGGCCAGGGATGGGTGGGCTGTGAGCTCGCCGATGCTGCTGTGGGGGCTGGGCTGGAGTTCCCTAGGATCGCTGGCTGGCCAGACACTTAGAGTTTAAAGGTGGGAACTCAAAGGAGAAAGCACTGCTCAAGGGCAGATGGAGAACAAGGCACAAAGACAAAGCAGGAATAAAACCAAACCTGGAATTAGGCCGGAAGCTGCCACGTCAATTTGGAATTTTTTGTCCTAACAGAAACTAACTCTGCTGAACTTAGTGGGGAGGAAGGAGCTATTCGTGGATGCATTTAGAATAGCTCACAGAATATAAAAGAAAAACCAAATAACATGCTTGAAAGGGACAGGGTCCCCTCTGAGAGGACAATGGGACATCGCTCTAGGATCCACTGTTGGGGTGAGAGGACAGCAACTCTTTTCCGTCTTTTGGTCTGTTGGGTGAAGCCTCAGATTGCCTGGCACACAGTAGAGCTCAATACATATAGATGGAATGAAGGCAGGAACGGAACTTTCATAGTGAGAACATCTAATTTGCTGAGCCTGGGTCACAGACATGCCCCTTGGGAGTTGAGGAGGGGAACTTCGGCCAAAAGTCCCACCAAAGCCACATACAGTGGGGTGGGGTAGTTCAGACACTGTTGCCAGAGGAGGGGAGAAAGGGTGGGGGCAGGGATCCAAACCTTCCAACCCTGGGCTGCTGAAGTGGAGCATGCAAGCTTAACCACTATGCCAGCGTGCTGGCCCCTCATTTAAGTTTTTAAGCTAAATTAAGTAGCATGGTTACCTCTGGAGATTCTTAGGCTGTGTGATGAGTTCATGAGTATTCACTATATTATTTAAAATTATATAGAATAGAAAAGGGCCACCCTTGAACTAATGATGACAGTGTGTTTGAAATCAAGGATTATGATTAATCCAATTCTGTGCACTCAAGTTCCATTGAAAACGCATAATTGCTGAAAATATGAGTGACTTAATCTATCTTGGTGCCCAGGAGCAGACATTCCTCAAAGGTGAATCCTGCAGGCCCCAGTGACACAGACAGGCCTGGAGGGAACTTTCCAGGTAACCCAGCCTCACATCTTTTCCCAGTTCACACTCTGGAGGAAGGTTCTGGAAGAACTCTCCACCATATTCCATGGGCTGGGTGCTGAGCCTCCAGCACCCCAGAATGATGGGCCCCCTATCTGTCTAGGATTAGGTAAAAGCCACAGCAAGTTTCCAACAGCAATTTCCTTTCTACATGACGGACAGCAGTGAAGAGAGACTGAAGGAACGTCCTGGAAAAGACTGAATTGCAATGAACCAAACATCAGCTGAAATTCAGGACAGCTCTGTGGCAAGAATGGCTCCTCTGCCAGTGAAATGATTATGTGACTTATTATATGTCTGGGTCATTACTACGCTAAAAGGATAAGTGGATTAAAATGAAAGGAATTTCTGAACAAACGTGGGAAGGAAGGCATTATCAAGTCTTTGGATGTCATTAGTTGTAACAAAGTTTGGAATTAATTGCGACACTGTGCAAAATGGTAAAATATTTGCAAGCAAGGAGAGATGGAGATGCCGGAACCTGTAAATTTATGCCAGCTGAGCACTCACAGCTGAGCACTCACTGTGGGGGCGTCTGGCAAATGGATTTACTATTTTGCCAACTCTAGTAAAGTGTGACAAAATTGCGACAAAATTGTTTCTATGCAAACAATTGCTTAAAAACGGGGTTGTTACATCAAATGACTGTAATTCACGTGCTTTATGAGTAATCACAAAGCCAGAGACTAAATGAAAAATATTAGAAATTATTTTTCTTGGAATCATGCTGAATATTAAGATTGAGATTTTCTCTCCTCCCCAACTCCCTTCCTTTTCCATCAGTCTTACAATGTGCCAATATGACTTTGGTTTTTGTGGGGACAGGGGAGAGGGAGGAAGGGACAAGGATATCTGAGACCGCAGGGGAAGGGAGGTCCAGAAATGGAGAGATGGGAAGTCATTCAAACCCTACCACTTTCGTCTGTAAACAGGGATTAAACAGTGTCTGTCCTCACCGGCTCCTAGAGCTAAGGCTGTGCTACTTGAGCAAGCTGCATATGAAACTCGTGCTCTACTCTCCCTCCCCCTATTTGCATAAAACCTGTCCTACAAAAGCCTCACCCCTACGCTTCAGCAGAACCACAGGGGAAAGCAATTAGCTGAGCTCTACTCGTGACATTCTGGATTTTTCTGCAAAACGGGGCCAAGTCAAGATCCTTGAACATTTTTCTACCCTGAAGACCCATATGAGTTAAGTCACTTTCCAAGATTCCTTGCACTCACAAGATTCTGTAAGACGCACCGAAGAATAATGGCGCAAACAGTAACATTTTAAATTTAGAAGGTTCCTCCGGCTGAGAGAGGCTGCCCAAAATAGCACAGAAATAAATTTGCAGTAACTTTGTCAAACTTCTAAAAACTCCATCGGGACAGGAGGCAACAAAACGCCTCCAGCAGATCAGCGCTCAGTCTGCCCGCGGCCCAGGAGCTTTGGCGCTGGTCGCGATTCGTCGCCGTTCAGGCCTCAACTGAGGTTTAACCATCTGAGCATCCAGCCCCCAACCACAGATTAACTACTGGAGGCCATTATAACTGTCTCCACTTGACGGATGAAATTGAGGCTATAGCTTAGTCTTCTTTGGTTCACTTGCGGGGGGGGGGGGGAGGTGAGGGGAAGCTTTTCCTCATTATCTTAAAATATACTTAAACCAACTCAAAGCAACTAAAAATGATCTACTTCCAACAACGGTGTTTCCTTTAGGGCTAAATCGTTCAATTTCATCTCTAAAACCAAGAAGCAAGACAAGTATTTCACTATAAATTAGAACCAAGTGTCACCTCCCGACCCTCCATCACCCAGGGGCCGGAGGACGTCAGTCACAGCGGACCCATCACTTCGAGCGGAGATGGGGACAGCATTTGCTGGGGGCGTGACAGAACCGAAGTGGCCCTGTCCATAGGTGGAGTAAAGCGGGGAGAAGACGCCCCGCTGGCACGCTCCTCCGGAAAACTGAAGCGTCTTCTTTGACCCCGGGGTCAGAAAGATTTATTACTTCCTCGGTGAGGGAGAAGCCGCTGGCCAGCTGGAGCGGGCGAGCCGGGAGAAGGAAGCCTGAGAGCGGCGCTCGGCATCCTCCGAGCGCGCCTGGCGCGGGTGCGTGCTCGGTTCCCCGAGGGGCCGGGCAGTGCCGACCCCGGGGGAAGAGTGGAGTGAGCGGCTGCCGAGGGATTTCCACCCAAACTTTATCACCAACTCTTTCTGAGAGCAAAAATGTGCGGCTGAGCCCGGCAGCGACACGGAGAATCCAAGTTTCTCAGAGCTCGGGGCGCCCGGGCGCTCGGAGCCCCGCGTCCGCGCCCTGGCGCTCTGCGCACGGATTGCTGCGGCCTCTGCCGCGCGGATGGCGGCCCCAACGGCGCCGCCGTAAACGGGGCCCCGCATCTCCGGTCCCCAAGGCGGCGGCAGCGGCGGCGGCGGGAGCCGGGCACGGCGAGAGGGGCGGGCGCGGGATGCGCGGAGGAGGAGAGCAGCGCCGCGAAGGGGAGGAGCCGCGGCGACGGACGGCGGCGCGCACCAACCCGGCGCCAGCTGGCAGGAGCCGCGCAGAGGCCGGCCCGGGCGCGTTGCAGCCGCTCGGCGCAGGGGGAGTCGGATAGCAGCATCCTCCCGGGCGCCGCTTTAGTGCGGCGGCGGCGGCGGGGGCTTCCTCTGGCCCGACATCTCCTTGGCCAGAAGCGGCTGGTACCGGGGGCGAGGCGGGCAAGGGAGCGCTGCGGCCCCAGGCTCCTTTGTTGAGAGCTGTGTGTGGAGGGTCCTTGCGGGCCAGTCGGAGGCTGCGGAGCAGCGGGGGCTGCCGGCAATGCCCGCCCGGGCATCCTCCGGATGATGGGAGAAGCAGCTGCTGCCGCCGCCGCTGCAGGGACGCGCTGCGCCCCATCCGCCGCCGCCAGAGAGATGGGAAGATTTGGGGCTCGGAGGCCGAGAGCGAGAGAGGCGGAGCCGCTTTGCCGGGAGCTGGGTCCCGTATAAGCCCCCTCCCCCCACCTCCCCCAGCCGGCTTCGCCCCCTGGAGCGAGGAAGGAAGCTGCGGTCCCGAGAGGGCGGAGGAGACGCCGCTGGAGCCGGGCGCACTGGGCTCAGCGGAGCGCGAGCAGGGCTCCGGGCCCGGTGAAAGTTTCCCTTCCCGAGCCGCAGGGCGCTCGCCGCCCGGAAACTCTGCCCAGGGCTTGGGCTGCCGAGTCCCGCGGCCCCCTCGGAGGCGTGGGCACCCCCAGCGAAAGACAAGGCGCGAGAAATCGAGGAAAGAGTGACAGCAGGATAGACCGCTGGGCGGTGATCCGGGGCCGCTCCGGGGCGCGCCTGCGGCTCCAGGTGAGCGGGGGAGCCAGGCAGACCCGAGGGTGGGCGTTACTTAGGCGGAGGAGGCGGCCGGGGAGGAGGATTGGGGGGCACCGGCTTACTCCGCTTCCCCTCGCAGGTCCTCCTCGGAGCCGCTGCCATGGGAGAGCCAGCCCTGGGCGCCGGGGACCAGCCGCCGCTGCCGCCGCGCCCGCCTCGGAGCCGCGGCCCCAATCCCCGCGCCCGAAGCCGGCCCGCTGGGTCCCCCTCCCGGGCTGCAGGGCCGCCTCCCCCGCGCCGCCGGCCCAGGCTGTGCCTGTGATGAGCCGCAGCCCGCCGCGAGCCCTGCCTCCGGGCGCGTCCGCCCGGTTGCTCCCGGCCGCCCCTGCCGCCGCGCCGCGCGCCCTGCTCCCGCCGTGGCCCCGGCGCCCGGGCCGCCGCTGGCCCGCGTCCCCGCTCGGAATGAAGGTGTTCCGCAGGAAGGCGCTGGTGCTGTGCGCGGGCTATGCGCTGCTGCTGGTGCTCACCATGCTCAACCTCCTGGACTACAAGTGGCACAAGGAGCCGCTGCAGCAGTGCAGCCCCGACGGGCCGCTCGGGGCCGCGGCGGGGACAGGCGGGGGCGGCTGGGGGCGCCCAGGGCCTCCTCCAGCCGCGCCGCCCCGCGCACACACCCGCTTGGACCCGCGTATCCCGTACCGCCCTCCCGCCGCTGCCGTCGGGGCGGCTCCGGCAGCTGCGGCGGGGGCCGCAGCCCCTCCCGGCAATGGCACTCGGGGCACCGGGGGTGGCGGGGACAAGCGGCAGTTGGTGTACGTGTTCACCACGTGGCGCTCTGGCTCGTCCTTCTTCGGCGAGCTCTTCAACCAGAACCCCGAGGTGTTCTTCCTCTACGAGCCAGTGTGGCACGTGTGGCAAAAACTGTACCCAGGGGACGCCGTTTCCCTGCAAGGGGCGGCGCGGGACATGCTGAGCGCTCTCTATCGCTGCGACCTCTCGGTCTTCCAGCTGTATAGTCCCGCCGGCAGCGGGGGGCGCAACCTCACCACGCTGGGCATTTTTGGCGCGGCCACCAACAAGGTGGTGTGCTCGTCGCCGCTCTGCCCCGCCTACCGCAAGGAGGTCGTGGGGCTGGTGGACGATCGCGTGTGCAAGAAGTGCCCGCCGCAGCGCCTGGCGCGCTTCGAGGAGGAGTGCCGCAAGTACCGCACGCTGGTCATCAAGGGCGTGCGTGTCTTCGACGTGGCCGTGTTGGCGCCCCTGCTGCGTGACCCGGCCCTGGACCTCAAGGTCATCCACCTGGTGCGCGATCCCCGTGCTGTGGCCAGTTCACGCATCCGCTCGCGCCACGGTCTCATCCGTGAGAGCCTGCAGGTGGTGCGCAGCCGGGACCCGCGAGCCCACCGCATGCCCTTCCTGGAGGCCGCTGGCCACAAGCTGGGCGCCAAGAAGGAGGGCGTGGGCGGCCCGGCGGACTACCACGCGCTCGGCGCCATGGAGGTCATCTGCAACAGCATGGCCAAGACGCTGCAGACGGCCCTGCAGCCCCCTGACTGGTTGCAAGGCCACTACCTGGTGGTGCGGTACGAGGACCTGGTGGGAGACCCTGTCAAGACCCTACGGAGGGTGTACGACTTTGTGGGGTTGCTGGTGAGCCCTGAAATGGAGCAGTTTGCCCTCAACATGACCAGCGGCTCGGGCTCCTCCTCCAAGCCTTTCGTGGTGTCCGCACGCAACGCCACACAGGCCGCCAACGCCTGGCGGACCGCGCTCACCTTCCAGCAGATCAAACAGGTGGAGGAGTTCTGCTACCAGCCCATGGCCGTGCTGGGCTACGAGCGGGTCAACAGCCCCGAGGAGGTCAAAGACCTCAGCAAGACCCTGCTCCGGAAGCCCCGGCTCTGAGAGTGGTTCCCGGGGGACCTGACTCTCTGTGGAGACCCCCACAGGAGGATTGTGGTGTATTTAAACTAGAACAGTCTAGACCCAAACTGAGGAAGCCCGAATATTCGGTTATAGTTCTATAATATAAATAACCACACAGGCACTTGCTGTCAATATTCTGAGTCATCGAATTTCAAGGAACAGCCACAATACTACACACACATCTCGGAAAAGACTAGACTGGAAAGTTCTGACGGGCTGCCCCTCCTCTCCTCTCCCCTGCCTCTCTCCCTTCCCTTTTCTCCCATTTCTTACCCTCTCCCCTACCTGCCTTCCATCTTGAAGTGGGATGTTGATTAAATCAAGATCCAGTAATCCAAATCTTGTTTACAAAATTTTCGTGGTATCTGTGAACATGTGAAAGAGTAATTTGGATGTGGGGGGTGGGGTGGAGAAAGGGGAAGTGGTCCAGGAGCAAAAAGCCCCATTGGGCATGATAAAGCAAGGAGGCATTCTTCTCAAGTAGACTTTTGTGAAAAAAGCAAGGGTTATATGTGAGTATTAATAAAGAAGATAATAAATAATATTCTTTTTTTATATTTGCCTCCATTACTTTGGATTTGCCTGTGTTGCTTGTCCTGTGTAGCCTCAGACAGACTCTGCTTCCCCTCCCCCACACCCTCTGTCCCTCTGATTCCTAGAGAACAGCTAAGATGGGTGGGGGCAGCTTCTGACTCTGATAAGAACCCGGGAGTTGTTTTCTCAGATGTAAATCATGGCCTGTCAGGTGCCCAGGAATGGGAACAAATCTTCAAATTCTAAAGGCAAAACCCAAGCAGGGCAATGGAGGAAAAAGCACACACTCCTTTCCTGTTCCCTGCGGGCACAGAGAGGAAGAAGCAGCCCCCTGGGGATCTGAAGCATTCGGTTTTCGTTACTGTTAAGTCTGGGGAACCTTGAAGCCGAGACCAATGTTTTTTTGGTTCTGAGGTTAGTTCAGAAAAAGAATTTTTTTAAAGAAAAGTGTGTAATTAATAAAACTTCTGATGATTAGAACACATGCCTCAAAAATCAGGGTGGACCTCTTATTGGCGATGGTAACAACTTCTTTGGTTAGAAAAGTGACAGAAGTATATGTGTCTGGAGTGTTTTTTTGCCACTGACAAGCACACGGTGCCATATGACAAGGGAAGTTTTATCTGGGAACTGTAGGGGCACTCAGACTTTTCCTCCTCTTCCTCGCTTCCCATCCAGATTAGTGCAAAAGAGAACGTGAACTTAAAATGGCTTATCTGCGATGCCCATGGGGTCTGTTGCTTTTCTTTATCATGTTTCCTAAAAGTAAAATTGCAAGGAAGCTATAACGTTGCAGACAGTATAAGGCTTCAGCCAAGAGCTTCTTTTAGATGTGAAAATGAATTATAAGTCAGTGTGTTGCATTTTGAGATTTGGTATTCTCCAGGGAGAAAACCATTGCAATTTTCCTGCGGTGGTAATGGTGTTGCTGCTGTCCTGAGCCCGTTTGTACTGAAGCATTCTACAGAATGTCATATGACGATAGGAAGTTATGAAGCCTAAACAGGCACAAGAGACCGTGTAGTTATATATTATATTAAATATGGTACAAGTTCAATATCATCATGACTTTATTTTACTATAATTTATTGTGATATCTCTGCTGGCCAATCTGTACAGGTTAAATGCTGAGGATTTTATTTGATGGAAAATAATATGTACATGGGAAGTATTTTAGCACAAGAGGGTTCTTAAGTGTAATTTTCATTACAATGTGAAATCTAACTGTTAAGAATTCCAGGATAAAGAAGCACAGAGGTTCAAAAAAAAGATGTATTGAGCAGTGGGTTTTATAACACCTTCTAGAATGGTTATGTCTTAATCTAGTAAAATCGTTTAAAGCATTGTGTTTATTAAGCCGGATTCTGGTTATGACACGTTGACCATGTTTTCTCTATTTTCATGGTAGTGCCCATGCTGACTTATCTTCAGCAGCCGTAGGAGATTGTAATAGCTTTAATTTAAGAATACTTTAACATTAAATGAACAAAATAAATATTAATGTTGGATGACTACAGATGAAACAGGTTTAACAGGAAATTAAGGCAGCGTCATTAAAAAGCAACTACTCTGAATAAAATAACCATTTAAAAATAAATTTCATGTGGCATTAGAACCAGCTCTTATCACTTAATCACAGTAAAATTCGTGCTTAGTTTTTGAGTGAAGGATTTTGAAGCAATCGAATTCATTCTTCTCTCAGTAGATCTAAGGACTTTGATTGCGTTAAAGTGGAATTATGATGTTTTTGGATCTTGTATTTAGAAAAATATTTGATGCTGTGTCGAGCCTTTGCAGCCTGCAGAGCGTTTGTGGCCTCCGCCCAGGGGAAATTTTAAGCTCAACACCCACAGTTCTGTCCTTGCTGTGTTTGAACGGGCTAATTCCCTTGTTTGTAGCAGCTACCTGCTCTCCACTCTGCCACTCCTGGGCTCTGTAATTTGAAAAGGTGAATTGCTGCTCCTGGAGATTTGTAGCTGGCTGCATTCTAGGAAAGCGAGACAGGTGTAGTTCCCACCAACCGCCGAGATGGCCATAGCACTGACATTCGGCTTCCACAGGTTTGAGACGGAGAGAAGCTTTTTTTTTGTTTGGTGCTTACAAGCTTCTGTCAGCTGCTGGTGCAAGCAGGCCTGTGCCACAACAAATTGCAACAGAGCCTGTGTCCATTTCTGAAGCAGCAAACGAGCAAGAGATCCTTTCACATTTCCCAACTTGGCAATATGTCCATCGGCAGGAAGAAATAATCTTCAGAGCAGGTTATCAGAGTGATTTCTATTTTCAAATTCTGCTCAACTAATAGCAGCCCTGACTTACCCCTTTGACGTTGGAATGCCTTTGTCAATTAGAAAGCTCTGTTTATGAAAACGAGGTCTGCCCAGTGCATTTAGTTAACAAATAGGAGTTTGCAACAGGGCAGTGGCACAGGCTGGGGGCTTGAGTTTCAGGGATCTCCGAGGCCACTCAAAGGCCTCATTCAGACTGGCCCGTGGGTACCTGGCAGGCAGGGACTGGGACAAATCCTGGACCCTTCAGTGTCCACCACCATCTTTAGTATTTTATTATTTGTTTTCCCAATTGCCTTATCAAGATAAAGGCGGGGATCTGAACATGCCTGCAGAGCTGATGCTCGCCGTGCCAAAGGGGGGGCGTGAAAGGTGTTTGTTCTTGCAGAAACTGCATGCTACTTTTATTGTCGTGAGTCCGTGAACGCACAGTCTGAAGGACTGTGAGGTGGATTTTACCTGGACACAGGATAGCTGCTTTCAGGAAGTTTGTCCTACTGTGGGTGCTGAGTGAAACAACGGCTGCCTGTTCCCGTGCATCTCCATGCCCGGCCACGGCCAGTTCTGTCCAGGATTTCTCTTGCAGGCAGTACAGTTGTGGCTGGATTATGCCGTCGCTTTGAAATTAATGTGAATCCGAGTGAGGCCGTTAAATTAATATTCCCCAGGTCTGAGCAATGAAATGAAGATCACGTTTGAAACCCGGTCTCTAGAGATGACTTCAAAAAGACCAAGAGGGAAATGGAAAGGTGTGTCTGACCCGTAGTGTTGAATAAGGATGAGGTGTCACTTTACCAGCCCCCCCTCTCGCCCCCGCAACTTTCTTCCCCCCCACACACAACACGCATGCGCACTCACACATGCAAGTGAGTTTCTGCGTTGTCTTGAGCCTGGAAAAGAGAATGTTTTAATACCAGCCAACACGTATGTGGGGAGGGTTGCTTGATTTCAGGCCTCCGGAGATCAAGTGGCAATTATTCTATCAGAATCTCTGACAGATCTGTGTCAGGATCCAATGTGGACAGATAGAAAATGACAATCGCAATGTGAAGAATGGCTTCAGGTGTGTGACGGGATGACCCGAGGTAAATGCACAGTTTGCAGGCCCCTTTTGTCACCCACCTGGAGGGCCCTTTCACATCCGGCTTGGCCTAGAACACAGTTCGTTCCTATACTTTCCTGCCTTTCCGGGCGGCCCCGCTGCTACTCGTGCAGTTTGAGTCCGAGCCACCGGGCTGCTCGGGTACAGGCGTTGGTACAAGTGTTTAATAATTGAAGTTACAGGGCTTGACTTTTATTACATCTGGTGCAGTTCTGCGCACCCTGAATCAAAGTATGCGAGGGGAATTGTTAAATTCTGAATAACGCATTAAGTTTGTAGAATGAGAAACTTTATGAACCAGTGTTTGGGGACGGTATTGTTTATAAACTTCAAGGGGGCTTAAAGGTCAGGAGCCTGTCTGTACATCCGGCAGGATGATAAAGGGGTGCCAAGGCCAAAGCTTCAGTTTGGTTATTTGTAATCAGATGTCAAAAGTATTTTTGGGCTGCTTGAACTTTCAGGCTTGTGACAGTCGCCCTGCCAAGTGAATGACAGTGAAAATGATTACTGTAACCAAAAGCTATACTCAGACCCAGTCAGTAATGGCTTCCATCCTGGCGTTTAGACAGGGCTTGACGGAAATTCACCTTGAAGCCCTTACTCCTCTAGACAGGACTAGCTACCTAATTCGTGAGGCTCAATGGAAAATGAAAATGCAGGACCCCTTGTGAAAAAATTATTGAGCATTTCAATTCGTCAGCAGCGGGGAATTGAACCAAGCACGGGGCCCTTGTGAGCGGGGAGCCACAAACTGCACAGGCTGTGTGCCGTCAAGTTAGCCCTGCGTCCAGATGCGGAGACTAAATGCCAACTACAGGAGAGAGCAAATAACAGGGGCCTACAGGTCCCTGGAAAGTGGATGCAAAGGTATGAGTTATTGTGTATAACTCTAATTAAATCAAAGACATCCTGGCGAGACAAGAGCATTTTGCATGACGGAATTCTAAGGGGATGAGTGCACACAGGACAGATGATCCTTGGTGACTGCAGTGAGTGACTGACAGTGCCCTCTGAGTCCTTGGTTGGGCTCGAGAACGATAGGGACCAATCCTGGTCGGCACCGAGACAGCCTGTGCTGTTGTGGGAATCCTCACAAGAACAGATCAGACATCTTCCATGAGGATGGAGAGTGTGGCCAACTTGTCCTCAGCGTGTGGATGCTGGCAAGTTCTGCTAATGACAATGTTCCCTTCCTTCTGGAACTGCTGTGGGACTCTCTCTATTTGCTTCGTGTATAATAGAGAGGGAAGGTCTATGTATGGAAAGCAGAAGGTCAAGTCACAATAAACTCAAGAAATAAAGATGCAAGATGGCTAAGCCAACTGGTACGCCTCATCAGTATGCTGAGGATAGCCGGCTAAGTCCATTTTTATTGTGGGTGTGATGTGTCCCACTCTCCTCTGGGTAGCAGTTTTCTACTCTCTCTATCCTTCTCCCACCACCTATTTCTTCTCTACTTTGTGAGTTCTTACTCATTATTGGAGATCCTGGATCTTTTTGAAGCTTTTATTTATCAGCCCTGTTCCAAGATGCAGAACTGTCTTTCTGTCTCCTATTTCCTCCTACTGCCTTGTGCACAGTTCCCTCGGTGTGGGTCCCTGCTGATTGGGATTCTCTGTTTACAGCCCATCTCCTCTCCTCGTGCAGGTCCTTCAGGAGGGAAGGGACTGGATCCTACTGTGTGTGTATGTCTCCCCAACACCAAAGCTGCGTCTTGCTCATAGGTCTTTAATAAGTCAGTGCTAAATAAAAAGTGTCACCCAAGAAGCCAGAGCAGAAGGGAGTGAGGGGCAGACACTTTGTCTAAGAGGCTTTAGAGTTAGGATGCGACATTCCACCCTGTCCTGAGCTTTGTGTGTGTGACAGATGGAAGCTGAAAAAGAAGGCCAGTTGACTTGGATGAAAAGGAATACCAAATAACTCCTGCGGAAGGCCCCAACTGTGGTCTTTCCATATTGATCCTTGAAACAGAGGAACAATAAACTGCAGCCCAAAAAAGAAAGGTAACAACTGAATTATAGTCAAGCAGAAATGATGCCGTTTTTTAAGGGCCCAGTAGGAAAATGTGTCACTGTCACGTAGGCTGAGGCTGTGTGTTTGGTTTTGATATGCTAGCTCACCACCAGTGTGATTGTCTTTTAACCTTTTCAGGGACTGGAAATTTTTAAGAAACAATGTGGAGGTCTAAATGTCACGTTTCCATTTTCAGATGTCCCACTTACTCTGGCACACTCTTCTTCCCTCTAGGACTGAATAGCTCCTGGGAGGAATGAAAATATTTGATTTTCTTATATGGGTGCTCAGCATCTTTAGACGAAGGAGGGTATTAGGTTACTCCTTTTCAAAAGAAAATAGAAGTAAAACACATTTTCTTTCTGAAATAATGGCATTCGCATTTGTAGTTTGTAGCCGTGTTGTTTAACCAGCCCAGCTTCCTGGTGAGGCCAGCATCCTTCGTAGGACGTGAGTTCTGAGTGGACTCTATTTATGCTAAGTGTTTGCTGCACATAGTTTTTCATTTATATTTTCACATTTCCCAAGTGACTTCTCGATGAGCTGTGCTCTTTATAACTTTCTATCACCATTTTAATTTCACCCTCAAATGCCTTAAGCAGCAATAACGATGGTGGCGATAATAATAATAGTGCCATCATTTTCCCTTTGTAGAACGTCCGTTATGTGTCAGTCACTGTGCAAAGCACTTTATGTGTAACCTTCTATTTGATTCTCATAACAATCCTATGGGATGAGTATTATGATTGTCCCCATTTTACAGAAGGGAAATACAGGTGTAGATGGGTAATTTTCCTAAGGTCACAGAGCCAGTAAATGTCAAAGCCTCATTCTTTTTGCTTGGTACCTCAGAGACCACACTGTCTCCATTTAAGGGACAGGAACAAAAGAGCAAATCATTTTGTCCCAGCCCGATGCTTTCTGAGAAATTCATCCTGAGAGCTGGAGGCATCGTGCCTTCAGCCTGGGAACAGGAGTTACCGGCATCTTTAGAGATACGTTTTTTGCAGCAGAAAGAAAAAAGCAATTATTGGCTTAAGAGCTGTTGGTCAAAATTCCTCTTAGAATGACCTGTGTTAGCACAACGTGTCAGAGGCCATTTTGGTGGTGGGAAGAAGCTCTGTGTAAAACCTGAACAGGGAATTTAGGGGTTGGGAGAAAGAGAGTTTGAAAGGAGAGGCGAAGACGTACGTAATGGAGGAATAACAGGAGACAAGCAACGTGGTGGGATGCTGGAGCGACGAGCAGGCAGTGGCCAGTGACAGGAAGAGCGATGCTCAGCTTCAAGTTGTTTGTCCCCCTGAGCGGCAATGTAGTCGCCTCTTTTGCCCCAAACCTCCAGTTAGGCAGCTCATGCTTCTCCTTGAGTGGTGGCGCTTTGCAGGCTGAAGTGACCAGAGCAGCGCCAACCAAGAGGGCCTGGGGCAGAAAACCACAGGAGAGGGAGCACAGGGAGGTGCTGGAGATGTTTGAGAGGGAGAGAAACTTGTCTCCAACTGTGACTTGGGGCTTCTAGACAATCTTACTTAAATTTTAAAGGATGAAGTGGCCCAAGCACGGCTCAAGGAGCAAGTGATGTCCGAGAGGCTGATGTGTGGATTGCAACTCTAAAGCTATGCAGGTAGGAACTCAGTGGGCGGGTGGAGACCTGGCAAAGTTAGGAAATAGCGGCGTGTTATAAAAGCTGCTGTCATCAAGTCAGCTCAGACATTTACGAGCGTGGAAACTGAGGTTCAGAAAGGCTAAAAGATATAGTCTGTACCCCTAGAAATCACAGCCCCCACTTCCCAGTCGAGGGCGCTCTGACATAGTCTTGCCCTGAGCCGTTTCATTGCCTTGGTTCCTACCAATCTTTTGGCCACTCCAATATTCTCACTGTCTCTCTAGAATGTTTGGGATCAGAGAGGTGTGCCCTTTGGGATTCTGGTCAGGCTTTAATAGGAGATGAGGTGAAACCAAAGCAGACAGCTGAGTTTCTGGGTGGTCTGTAAGGGTCATTCTATGAGGCATCCATCAAGGGTCTTTGGTTGCAAAACTGACTCAACTACATTGAGCAGAACAAGAGATTAAGTGGAAAAGCTGTGGGGAGCCCACAGAACTGAAGAACAGCTAAAGATCAAGGCTGGACACTCTGGATTTCTTTCTTCCCTCCCTCCATCCATTGTCCCCGCCCCCCCCCCCCCCCCCCCACTCCTTTGCCTTGCTTCACACATTCAGAATTTAAACTCTTGGAAGAGAAAATTACGTTGGCTGAGGTTGGGCCAGGTGTCTGTTCCTTGACACCTGAGCAGGGCATCTTGACCTACAGTCCCACCAACCTACACACAATTTGGGGAAGTAGTTTTCTACAAGGAAATCAGGGTGCAATTATCAAAAGTAGGGACGTGGATGCCAGGTGGCCTCAAACCAGTAAATGTTTTCTATATTCACGTATAACTTTAGTATCATTCTCCTGTTACCTTGAATAATTGGGGGCTATTTGCTTTAGAGTCCACTGCACACGAGGTTGTTCACTCCACACTGCTATGTGAAAATGTGGGCAGAGATGTGCCTTATTAGTTACTGCGGCTGCCATGCTTATTGGATATAAACAAGAACATTCATTTAGTCTTAAGTAATGTGGATTAATTCATGTAGTGAAATCCCTGTGGATACTGTATTTTGTGAAGTACTTTCCTTTGAGTGTTAATAATAATGCCACCTTACACTGCTATAGTGCTTTCTAGTGTACCAGGTATGGCGGAGATTGCTGGTCTCCCACCCCCTATCCATTCTCCCTTCTTTCTTCCTCACAGAACCTTAATTTTGTTCAAGGAGGCAATGTGCTCAGCTAAAAATATTTCCCAGTCTCCCTTATAGGTAGGAATGATTATGTGACAGCCAATAAGATGTAAATGGAAGTCTGCTGGGGATTTTTAGGTAAGTGTTATATTTCTGATATAGATAGAGCTTTTCTTGCCTGTTTTGTCTCCTTCCTTCCTTCCTTCTTCCCTCTCTTCCTCTTCTCTTCCTTCCTTCCTTCCTTCTTTCTCTCTGTCTCTTTTTCTTTCTGTCTTTTGTGCAGGTTGAGTCTGGAAGTGGAGGCTCTGTCTCGTGACTGAGAGGCAGCCATGAGGGTAAAAGTCACTTGTAGTAAGACAGAAGCTGGGGATATTGATGACATCATGGAGCCGGTGCACCAGCTGTGGACCACCAGCATTTAGAATATCTGTGGTGCAGGAAAAATAAACACATCATTGTTTAAGCTGCTGCTGTCAATTTTTTGTTACTCACAGCCAAATATAATCCTAATGAATACACTACATATTCTCGCTACTATTTTATTAGCTCATTTGAACTTGCCACCACTAGGCAGAGGTAGAATTATGATCTGCCTTTTAGGAGAAGAAACTCAGAGGGACTAAGTGGCTTGCTCAAGATCTCAAAGCACAGTAAATGTCAGGTGTTTTTTTTTTTTTTTTTTGAGGAAGATTGGCCCTGAGCTAACATCTGTGCTCATCTTCCTCTATTTTATATGTGGCACGCTGCCACAGCATGGCTTGATGAGCGGTGCCATGTCCATGCCCAGGATCTGAACTGGCGAACCCTTGGCCGCCGAAGAGAAGTGCGTGAATTTAACCACTCGGCCACGGGGCTGGCCCCTAGTAAATGTCAGTTTCGATGTCCAAATTAGTACTCTTTCCACCCAGCCAGCGGTTCTCAGCTGGGTGTGAGACTGTCGCTGCAATCTGGTTGGGAGGAGGATTAGGGAACAGTCTTCGGGAAAATTTGCTTGTATATGTGTGTGCCGTGAGCGGGGGGTGGTGCTGGTGTTTAGTGGACTGGGGCAGTGGTGCTGACTGTTCTTCAGGCCCAGGGCTGTCTCATGTAATGAAGACTTGTCCTGCTCCAAATGCGAATAGTGGTTCCTTTCAGAAATACTGAGCTAAATTAAGCCAAAGAGAATTATGTTCTTACTGACTCAGAACCAAGAATAAGGGTGGCTCATAATGAAACTTAATAAATGTTAGGCGATAACGATGTCATTGTTGTCACCAGTATCGTCATTGCTATTTTGGGCATTTGTGGCTATAATGAACTCAAAGGTTGCGTGTTTCTCTAGCTGCTTGAGGTTAGGTGTAGAGAAGATGGCTAATTGGTTGGTGGGTAATGGATAGGGAAGAAGGACGAGGGATATTGGATTGGAACTTTCGATGAGATCAGAGATTTGAGATTTTATATAAATATAAATAATATAGAGAGCGTTCTGGCAGGATAGCAAGTGGAACGTGTGGTCAGGAATTCTTGAAACCTGCATTTCCGCGATGGCGCAGTTCTGATTGATCCAGGGCTGAGGCAGTTGCGTTGGATGGGAGGCAGAGATGTTGAGGAGCTGAAAGGCTGGGATGTCACACAGCTTCCCAGCCTGATTACTGAAGTCACGGATAATGGTGGCAGAGGCCAAGGTGGGGAGGAGGTCATTGATCTGGGCACCCAAATCTTGCAGTTGTCCCTGGTTTTTGAAGATGACACTTCTCTCCTACGATTTGTTTGTCTCTTCACGTCCCAGTGCATAAGCTGGCTCATTACTGCACCTGTTTGTCCACACCGAGGGAAGCTCCGATTCCAGCTCACACCAATGTCTCCTTTCTTTGAGCACAAATCGGTACTCAGCCATGCAGTATTGTGTACTGGCTTCAAAATAGCTGACCGGTGTCAATCTGGTCTATATTCCTGTTTAACTCTAATCTCCTCAGGAACAATTAAACCATGCTGGTCACTTCCTATCTCCTGTACAGAAGTAGTGAATGAAATTTCTGGAGTGACTGAACTACTGTGGCTGAGGTGGACGAGGGATAGTGTTGTGTTAAAGGCTCCCAAGAAACTTAACAGTAGTCCTTCCTAGACCGGGGACTGTGTGAACTTTGCCTGTAGCTGCTGAGACACACACGCACACGCGCGCACACACACATTGTTGTTGACAGTACTTATTCTCCATGCTCTCATTGCCTCCTGCACGTGCTTCTATCACACCTCTGTCACGGAGCCTGTGGGCTTTTGGCTGCCCAGCGTCCAACCCCTGATTTTCTTTTGGGAATCCGTGCCTCCTGCTCTCCTGGTACATGTGGTTCTGCTGGGGCCAACTCTGTCCTGTCTCTGGGGTTTGCCATGGTGGAAGTCTGACTTCCCAGGGCGCAGTGATGGGTTAGGACCTAGCACGTGAACCAGTTAGAGCTGATGAGAGACCTTGAGATTTCTGCTGTGACTTCTGGGACAGGCAGGCACTCTCATTAAGGGGAGAAGACGTACAGACTGGCATCCAATTTGCCTCCAGGAGAAGGGAGCCAAACCACCCCGAAAGATGGAGAGAAAGAAACCAGGGACTGATGGGGAAAGAGAAACGAGGGACTGATGACATCATTTTACCTGCTTTAAACTGGACCTGAGGTCGCCTTACCCGGGCTTTGCAATTACAGGAGCCGTTACAGTCCCTTTTTGCTTGAGGCACTTTACATGGGCCCCTTCTTCCTTGTAATGCAAAGAATCCAAATGAGTGCCAAGTTGCCCAGCATGTTGTAAGCTGTCTCCTCTCTCATATGCAAGCTCCTCTAAGTTGGGCCCTTGTCTTGCCCTTGTGCAGTCACCAGAAGGCACAGGCCTGGCACCTGGGATGCCTCCAACCCATGTTTATTTAATTGTGAATGGAATGGTCTTGAGCTCACTTTACAGTGTTGCTGCTCAAAGTGGGGTCCTCAGACCAGCAGCTTCAGTCCCTCCCTCTCCTGCCTGATCAGAACCTGCATTTTAATAGGATCCCCAGGAGATCTCTGTGCACATTACAGTTTGTACAGACCCGTAGACAACTTCGTTTGCAAACATCCAGCCTGGAGTGGTTCAGCACGAGGAACGCCACCTCAGCTCAGTAATTAGAGCTGCGTTTCAGGCCTTTTTCAGTGGGCCTCCTGCTCACAGGCTTCCATAAATGTATGGAGAAAGATGCTCAGAAAGACAGGAGTGGCAGCCACAGCTGGTCCAGCGCCACAGAATGAGGGGAGTAAAAGACCCCTGTGGCTGCACCTTGGCTGCCTGGATCCCTCCGTGGCACCACAGCCTGGCAGCCTGCCAAAGGAACAAGCGTTTGTTTACTTATGAATATGCTAACAACCCACTAGATTTTTCTTGGTTTTGGGAGCCCGGAGAAGGCTAATTGAAACTTGAACGGTGTCACAGTCAAGGGAATACTTCCTGTTAAAATGAATTCTGGGCTTCCATCCAGCAGCATGTTAGCCATGTGGCTGACTCAAGAATTGGATTTTTCGAGTTTTTTTGAGCGTGCATTATTAGGAAGACTAACGGCAAACAAGCATTGTATAAATAACAGAAAAATGACGTATACTCTCATTTCCGACCCTGTTGTCAGGTGATGAAAAAATTTGACTTGCCAGACTTCCTAAAAATCATGTTAGCTGTAAATGACAATGTAGAGCTTTTTCTTTTTTCTGATTTCTGCTCACCCCATTTAGAGAAAATATCTTTCTACTGCAAGAGTTTTGCACCTGACCGTAACATGAGCTTTGAATGAATTTATACAGAGTCTCATCTAAAGGTCATATGTGCATCTTTATGCATATGTGCATGTGACATAAGTGACTTGCATAACTTTGAATAAGGCAGGGCAGAAAGAATGAGTCATTTCTTTTCCGTAACTTAAGAATTTGTTTAAAAATGGCTGTGAGGAGACCTCAAGCTGCCAGGAGAGGAACACACTCACATCCCTTCCAGCTGCGGTCATCTCTTCTGGAAATGAGAGAGGTGACTGACTCAGCATCGTCCCTATGGGGATGTGGTCTTGGCATTGCCATTGGCAGTTGCTCTTCCAGGCTTTTCAAACCACCTGAAATAATTTCAGACCTTTGGCCATTATTTCTTCCAGGCTCCAGACTACAGTCATGAGTCAGTTGGGGATCAGTTCTCGGGGTTGCAGTAATGTTATGATGGCTGATAATAACATCAGAGGACTTCCAGGAGCTCCTAATTGCTTATAGATTGTTACCGCACCACTCTGATGAAAATATCCCAGTGTGGTAACTTGCATTTTAATATCCAATGTGTTACTCATCTTTTGTTTCTTTGCGGCAGTTAAGAGCCTTCATTTACACAATTTTTGGCAGCCAACATGGTTTACAAAGCCAATAAATGGCAGAGAGCAAAGCCACCACAGACTAAGCAAGACACATCGTGAAACACACCTGACTCTCGGTAGCCTGGAGGAACTCTCCTTGAGTGAGGGTTCTGACAGCTGGCCCCGCCGGCTCTCCCTGCAGAAGGCTGAGGTCAGTCCTCACAGCGTGGTGACAAATCAAGAGTGTGGTAATAGATGGTTGTATGTACATTCTATCCATTTATCTATATAGATGAACGCACAAAAAAACATGTATGTGTGCGTTTTTTTTTTTTTTTTTAAGATTTTATTTTTTCCTTTTTCTCCCCAAAGCCCCCCGGTACATAGTTGTGTATTCTTCGTTGTGGGTTCCTCTAGTTGTGGCATATGGGACGCTGCCTCAGCGTGGTCTGACGAGCAGTGCCATGTCCGCGCCCAGGATTGGAACCGACGAAACACTGGGCTGCCTGCAGCGGAGCGCGCGAACTTAACCACTCGGCCACGGGGCCAGCCCCTATGTGTGCGTTTTTAAGGAAGCTATTTCATGGACAAAAAGCATTTTACATATCAGAGCTGAGCAAGGAAATGCTAGACACCCCACCTTGGGCTGGACCGCCCCTAACAGGTGGTGCCTAACCCACCAGGTTAGGCTGGAGCGCCCCTAACAGCCAGCGTGCAGATAATGCTCGCTTCCTCTGGGAGAGGGAGGCCCAGCCCTCTTAGATTTGCTGAATTGCTGATTGGTTCACTTTTCAAGAGCAACTTTATATTTGCAATGAATGGGTAGAAAAGATCCTCTTTTCTTTGACCTCCAGAGGATGGTAATAATTTGCTGAACTTGACCCAGTGCACTGTTCTAGCCACTGTGCTGTGCATACGTTTAATCCACACGGTGACCTTCTAAGGTAGCCACTACTCATTTCCTTGCTTACAGAAAAGGCTCAGAGAGGTGGAGTCATCTGCCCAAGGGCACACAGCTCAGTCCGCCCAAAGCCCAAGCTCTTACCACTTAATTCTTTTTCCCAGTTAAAGAGTTGGTAGTTGTTCTCATTTCAGACTGACATGGCTACCCTCTGTCAAGTCAAAAATCTAGGATGGGCCTGACGATTTGCTAAGAAGAGGAGGAAAACATCACACAGCTCCCTCCTTACATGTGGCAATTACTGAAGGATCTTTGTTTTTTAGTTTTTTTTTTTTTAAAAAACTTGAAGTTATCTAATCCGGAGGCCCACTTAGGATCTAATTTCTGATTTGAATCATCATCACGTGTCATCCACACTTTGAATCAAATGAACGGTTTGAATGGAAACGTCCTATCTAGGAGCACAAAGAGAACAAGTATTTCTGTTTTGGTGCAGTTTGGAACCAGCTGAGGTGGTATGATTTCGGAGGCCTTATTTGTGAATTTTCTCAATGAGAAGTGCTCCAGGGGGCCTCAGGAACCTCATTGTTAATCAAGATTCACGTTTAAAACTTAATCACACATGGATATTGGATTTTAGAGTTTGGGTCTTAAGGCATTGTGAAGACAGCCTGTGATGTTCCAAGTGGTTGAAAAAAATCCCCAAACCTGTCATCTTCCACAGAATTATGTACTTAAAACTAAGGATAGACAACGTGTGTGTGTGACAACTATTACTGTGTCACGTGATAGCTCTGTGTTCAGGACAAAGCAGACGGCCGCGGAGCACAGATTCGGTTATCCAGAAAGTACACCCAGATTGCTCTGGCCTGTTGAACAACCAGTGAGAGGCAAGAAGTCAGGGCGTCTTTGGTGAAAAGTGGTGTCATCAGCTGGTGACATCACAGACTGGTATGGGCCGAGGACCAGGACAGTCTATGGGCTGATTAACTTCCTCAGGAAAGAGTTCTTGGGTTCCCCTTAACTTTCCCGGAGTATTCAGCAAAAACATTGTATCTTCGGCTGCTTTTTCCAGATGGTGGTCATCTCTGATGAGAAGACACTGTCATTTACCAGCTGGGGACCATTGGGCACCCTGTTTTGTTACTGACTTTACATGGTTGGCTAGAAAAGTGAATGAGATGAAACTCCTAGGAGAGCCTGACACTTAGAGGACGTAGTGGTCTCATATGGAAGACCCTTCCTTCCTTCCTTAGCAAACAAAACCTCGATCGGCAAACTTAGTTTAAACCAGTTTAAAACACTGATTTGGAAGTGAGGGAAAGGGCACTGAGTAAGGAAAGGAGATTGAGACAGGAATTCTAAGCCCAGTAATAAAGTGAGAATTAGGATTAGGTTTAAAATTAGGTTTCCTTTAAGAGAACATCCTTAGCAAGTGGTAACTTTTCTTCGTTCTTCCATCTGAGCTTGGTATTTTTCTCTCTTCCCCTTTTTTTGAAACTTGGGCAAGAAAAACAGCCTGAAACCATATCCTTCACTCCCCTTCCTCAAACAAACAATAGCAAACACTGGACCCACAAATATATATTTAAGAGTGATTTGGAACTCACAAAAACGATATTAAACAAGGAAATTCAGTGTTTTGGTTGAAATGACCTTTCTCTTTGGCTCATACAGTTTTGCCTATAGCTCACAGGGCACCAAAGGAATCAATCTGGAAGAAACAAAAAATCAAAGCCTTTTAACATTAAACAGCCTTTTCATGTTCATAAGCCATCTGTGCTGTGACTTCAGCCAGCAGAGCCCTGATGTTGCCACCCTAACTCTCCTTGCCCAGGAAGTGAGTCCAGAGACAGCCCCCGGTCCGGCTGATTGCAGTGAGGGAGATGCTGGTGATGGGTCTCTATTGTCCTCCAGCTCAGCGGAACATAAACAGGAGTTAGGAGCAGGACAAGCAGTCCCAGGGTCCTGTGGGGCCCACAGCATCTGGATTACTTCCTCTTTTAAGCAATGGGGCCTGATTTCACTGGTACCTTCTCTACTACCTGCCTGGGTCTGGGGTGGTCATATTTATGCCAAGAATATTCTTCCCATTGGGCAAAGCAGCAGTAGCTTGGGAATTCAATACAGATTCTCTAAAGTATATACTTAATAATTCAGCAGAATAATACACTAAGGAAATAGTGAGTTACAGAGTTTATATGTTCAGATAGATTGAACTTAGAAATGTTTGTCCGAGAAGATGAAGTTTTAGCAACTCTTCTAAAAGATGAATTTTCTTGTCAATCATAATACATTGCATTTTAGGAAGTCAAGAAACTATGCAGAGATGGGAGTAAATTGATCAGATGGTAGATTTCTTATTTATAATCATTCCAGTTATTTTTATAAATGATATTAAAATATTTTATAAAACTAAAAAAATAATTTAGCAGAAATTCAAAGCATTGGCACGTGCAAGGGACCCAGACAGACGTATTCTCTGCCCTGTTGGAGTGTACATTGTAATAGGAGAAACAGACAATAAAGAGTTTAGATGCAGTGTGACAAGTGTCACTGTAGGGGAAGTTCAGGGAAGGAGCTAATCCCTCCAGGGTGGTTGGAGGCGGGTGGGGGTGTGCTAGCAGTCTTCCAAAAGGAAGTGACGTCACTTCAGGGGTCTGAAAGGTGAGATGGAAATCCTCTAAAGGGGTGGGGTTGAAGCCACGTTAGGGCACCAGGTAGAGGGAGCAGCGGGTGTAAGTCCTGCCCTAGAGTTGGCCTACAGAAAGTGAGGGATAAAGCTGGAGATAAAGATTGGCTGGACGACTGGCAGCTTCCCAATAGCATTATCCTCTTCATCTATAGCAGCAGAATTGCCAAACTGAGCCAGGCACATGGCGGCCCAGGATAAAGACTACATTTCCCAGCCTCCCTTGCAAATGCATGTGGCCCTTGTCTAACTTGTCCAGTGAGAAGGAAACAGAAGTGATGTGTATATCCTCTTGGCTGCCCCCTCGAACAATGTGTCCTTCTTCTTTGCCCTTCCTGCTTCCTGCAGGCTGAAATGTGGAAGAGGTCATGAGCTTTCTGGGGATGGCTCTGCCCCAGGAGAGGATCTGGGGGCCTGTTCCTGGAGGCGTCTTGCAGGCATGGACTGCTCGTGCGCAAATGGTTCTGTGGGGGAAAAATAAACTTCTGTCTTATTTCATTTACTGCTTATTTGGGTCCCTATCATAGCGGCTGTATTTCTGTTCAAAATAATTGGCGAGGAAAGCTGGGTCCAGGTGTTCTTTCCTTCCATTTGAATAGCACGTCTACTGAGCACCTTCTCCGCGGGGGGACTGTGTGAAGTGCTGGGGTACAGCGGTGACCAAGCCCAACAGAGGACCCGCTCCCATGGAACGAGGCTCTAGGGAGGCAGTCTCTAGGGCTCTGGAAGCAAAATAATAATAGTGATAATGAGGAAGATGATGATTAGAGCAGCTGACATTTATGAAGAGCTTTCTCTGTGCCACACACCAACCTCAGTTCTCATGTTGTGTCGTGTCATTCTCACAACAGCCCTATGACTTAACTGCGGTTAGGGCCCCACTTTATAGATGAAGAACCAGGAGGTGAAGTAACTTGTCCTAAGCCCCATTAAGAAATTCCTTCTCCATTTTGAGGTCAGTTGGAAGCAGGATGGGGTCTGAAGCATCTGTGGGTATAAATAGGTAAGTGTGGCCAGAGGTATGGGTTAGGTTAACAGGGTAGTGCTGGGTTCATGCGTTATCTAAACCCTTGCGCTGTCAGGTCACTGCTGCCCCCTGTTGGTGGATGACTTCCCAGCTCTCAGACAGACCATACCCTCCAGTCCCTACAAAGCTGGTTCCAATAAGAGGCCACCTGCTACTTGCCAACTCCAGCCACGGCCCCAACCAGAAACATTGTAAACATTTGCTTTATTTTTTAATGCTTAATTTTAAAATTGTTTCAGACTAACAAAATGTTGCAGGAATACTGCAAAGAATTTTCATATCCTCTTCGCCCAGATTCCCCAAATGCTAACATCTCACACAGCCACAGTAAAGTTGTAAAAATCAGAAAATTAATGTCTATACTGTTGTAGAACCTAGAGACCTTATTCACGTTTCTCCAGGTGTCCGTCTAACCCCTTTTCTGTTCCAGAATCGAATCCAGGATAATATGTCACGTTTAGTTGTTGCGTCTCCTTAGTTTCCTTTAATTTGTGACAGCTTGCTCCTGTTTCTGTCTTTAATGACCTTGACATTTTTGCAGAGTACTGGCCAGTTATTTTGTGGAGTGCCCCTTAATTAGGCTTTGTCCAGGTATCACGATGATTAAATTCAGGTTATGCCTGTTTGACAAGAACACCACAAAAGTGATGTTGTGTCCTTCTTGTGCAACGTATCAGGAAGCAGGGGAGACTCGTTTGTTCCATAACTAATGATATTAACTTTGATAACTTGGGTAAGGGGATGTCTGACAAGTTTTTCCATAGGAAAGTTACTGTTTTCCCCTTCGTAATTAATAAGTATTTAATGGGGAGATACTCTGAGGCCACGTAAATACCTTGTTTCTCCTACTTGTGCCCATTAATTTTAGCACCCATTGGTAATTTGGCCTGCAACAATTATTACTGTGGCATTTGTCAAATGGTAATTCTCTGTTTCTCTCATTCCTTCTACATTTATCGATTAGAGTTATATTGCAAGAAAGAGCTTTCCCTTCTCTCTCATTTATTTGTTTATTCAATTATTTATTTATATCAGTATGAATTCATGGATTTTATTTTATTCTATGGGCAATTATCTATTGCTATCTATTCATTTCATTGCTGAAATAGTCCCAGATTTGGCCAATCGGTTCTTGTATCATTTTGACATATTCCCATCATTTTTTGAGCATCTCTTACTTTTTGGCAACATAAGATGGTCCTGGTTCATCTTTTGCTTTTCCTTCTCTGTTCTGGAATCAGTCATTTCTCCAAGCAGCGATGACTTCTTTCATTGGAGAATGGTGGTTAGAAATTAAGACCTGGGTGCTGACAATGGTCAGCCTCTCTCTGAGGGCCTCCGTTGTGTGTTGCCATTCTTCGTTCTTTCCCACTCAGTTACTTCTCCATTGTCAACTTGTTTTGATGGCCTGTGAAGTGTCAGGATGTAAGCTATTGTTCTGACAGTTCTAGAAATATCAGTGTGTATATTTATTTTTATTTACTGTGTTTCAGCAAATATTTATTGAATATTTACTGTTCTAACAACTCATCTATTTACCCATGAGCACCAAAATTTATTGCTACTATAGTCGAGAAGAGAACAGACTATGGATAACCTAACTCTGACTAGATACTTGCATGTTTTGGTATGAGTAGATTATTTAATTCCTTACCAACTGATTAACTCAGCCCATTTGCACAAGCTGCTGATCAATTTAGTGGAGCAAAAGTCAGCTTGACTAGTTGTTTGGCATTGTTAATCCTAATGAACTAGCTACATTTTTCATTTTTAAAACAATTGTGCTGTTGTGTAGGTAGAGCTTTAATTAGAAATTAAATCTCCCAGTTTGCAGTGCATTTGCCAAGATGGTTGAATCTTATCAAATTTCAGCATAGCTGGTACTCTGGGACACCCAAGCCCCTGAAGGATATCACAGGGCTACATGCATAGTCAACAGGCAATTTATGAACTCCAAGGCCAAATCTCCGAGTGCAAAAGCTAATCTATTCTGTGGTGGTGAAGGATGTCTCTATTTCATTTTCTATGGATTCCTCATCAAATTCACTCTATACATCAAACAGGAGTGCAGTGAGGAAATCCTTGGAACACGATTCAATCATATTGATTTAGCCAACAATTTCCCACTTGGGTAGTGCAGTTAGTGCAATCATATAAATCCAAACATCTAATTCTTCTCATCTAGAAAGTCAAAGACTTTTCTACATTGTATTTGATGCATTTAGCGGCAAATGATAGATTAAGAAGGAAAAGTGTGAGATTTCAAGAGAGAAGTTAGGAGGAATTCTATATATTCTTCTCATAAAAACGCATTGTTTGGTTGTTGCTGTTGCCCAGAGTCAGTTCCCCAAAAGATGAGCAGTTCCTGACATGATCCAACCTGGGTTGTCATTGCAAAAGCAGCTGCTGTTCAAGAGAGACATCTGAGCAGGATGTACACCAGACTTGACAATGGCGCTGTCCTTCCACAGAGAAGGATGTCCCCAGCAGGCCTGGGAGGAATCCACGTATCTCCGTTACTCCCTGTGTACCTCAAGGGACTGTTTCAACACAAAAACTCTTCTTATGAGTAGTTCTTCCCTTAGAATTGTATTCTGAAAAGATAAGATCCATTCAAGTCTTCCACCCACCTCTTGGGACCCAATCTGATACCATTTCAAAGGTACTTGGGGGCATCATTTCTTCATCCAGAGCTCCTGGTGCAGAGAAGGTCAACTTCTCTCACCCCAGCCCAGGCACTCGCCCTCCTGTTGGCTCCTGCCGCCCCAAGTGATCGTGCTGAAGCTAATTCCCCTTTGTAGATTCCCACCAAGGGCTGGTATTGTTGCCGTCACGAGAAGTGTGGGGCAGAGGAAAACTCGTGACTGACCCGGATCAGCCAACGTGGGACAGAGCATGTTGTCCCTCAGTATCTGTCAAAAACCTAACAACCTGGTGTTGGTCAAACACCTTGTTGGGACCCCCACACCCCCAGCTTTGATTCCATGTGTTGTTGCTATTGGTAATTGCCCTAGAAGGTTCAGAGGGGTTCTATGGACTAGTCCTTGCACGTAGAAACAGCACTCATATTTTCCTACTTTCTTGGAATTCTGTGCCCTTATGATCACCTAGCACTACAATCACATCTTCAATAGGTGATGATTTTCTGTATGAGAAACACACCCATATTCTACCCTGGAGAGCTGGGCCCACCTGTTCAAGAAGTGCTGCAGTGGGGCTGGCCCCATGGCCTAGTGGTTAAGTTCAGCATGCTCCACTTCAGCAGCCCGGGTCTGGTTCCCAGGCGTGGACCCACACCACTTGTCAGCAGCCATGCTGTGGCGGTGACCCACATACAAAAAAATAGAGAAGGATTGGTACAGATGTTAGCTCAGGGTGAATCTTCCTCAAGCTAGGAGAGGAAGATTGGCAACAGATTTTAGCTCAGGGCAAATCTTTCTCAGCAAAAAAAAAAAAAAAAAAAAAAAAAAAAAAAAATGCTGCAGTAAGAAGGTCTGACGTAATGTGGATCTGCTTTGATGGTGAAAGGAAGGGAACATGGCAGACTCACCTCAGGGCCTTTGCACTTGCTGTACCCTCTGCCTGGCATGCTATTTCTGGGGATCTTTGCATGTCTGTTCTCCTCTTGCCATTCAGGTTTCCACTTAAATCTACCCTCTGCAGAGAGGCTTCTCTGACAACATGGGCACTCTCTTGCCTGTCCCCCAGTTTTATTTTCTTCATATTATTATCTGATATTATTTTGTGGGTTCATTTGTTTACTTGACATCTGGGGCTAGAATGGAGCCCCTTGAGAGCAGGGACCTGGTCTGTTTTGGTCATGCGTGTGTCCCAGGGTTTAGGCCAGGACTGGTGAAATCTGTCTTACAACAGGCCTGCAGCGCCCGTGCCATGTGTTCATGGAGCTATCCACTTTACCAGGAAGAAACGAGTCCAGGATCCTCCTTTGCTGGCAGGCTGTCATGTGGAGAATGTCTCTAAATTGTAAATCCACACGCCCCTGGAGCTGTCTGTCTGCTGGAATTTCACTACTATGATAACCCTCTCTCTAGAGATTAGAAAAGATGGATTTTGGTGGCAAGTGAAGAATCATTTGCCTCTTTCTTACTTTCAAGCCTTCTTCCCTGGCTGAACTTTGCATAAATTAAGCAGTGGCAGCGTCCAGGCCAGCAAGCTGTCCTCTGTGTGTGGAGAGCACTTCCCACTGTAAGTCATTTCTAATGTGGGGTGCAGACAGGGTTCGCTCTACTAGAACATTCTGGGGCTGGCTGCCGCTTCTAAGGGCCAAGGGAGGCTGTGCACCCCCACCTCACTGTGCAGCCAGGATGGAGGTCTGCCAGCTGACATCTCTGTCCTAGCTCATCCCCCCACCCCAATTAATATCACGAAAGGGCAACGTTGATGCAACACCGCACCCCAAGAGGCCCTTTGCTCCTCATTTAAACTATTAAAATGTCATTAAGAATTGCCCAGCACATTTCAGCTCTGTTTGCCTTCATTATTTCTTGTTGAAGAACAGCCATGTGGAAAGGAATGCATCTTGTTTCTGTGCAAAGTGGAGCTCATTGTTCTCAGGATGGTTTATGGTGTCCATCGCTGGAATTTATATCCCCAAGTCCACCCCCCCTACTCAGAGCTGGAGTTAGCAGATACAATTTCTGTCAGTGAAAATGAGGACAATCAATGCAAACACACCAAGACATTTATTTCCAAGATTTGACTGAATGAGTCACCGCGGCCACCACGTGGCAGACGACCCTCATTCCAGCCTCGGGGCCGTGTGGAGCTGAGACGCCTGGCCTGTCTGCCTGTTCTTCCTCGATAAAGCCTCCACCGTCCATGTGCCAGGCGAAGACCCCGTCAGAGGGACGTCCATGGCTCAGAAGCAAGGCTGGTATCCAAAGACCAGCTCATGCGTCACGAGAAACTTCTCGTGAATATATAGGCTACCCGCAGGGCTTGTTATTTTTGAAATTTTGGCCCAATTTACATTTTTTGGAGATTAAAATGCACGCAGTTTGATCTCAGCTTTGACCTTTTAAATTGCTACAAGTTAATCTTTGGCTAAAAGCCTGGAGAGCAGGAATAATTATATTTTGTGCAAGAAGCAGGTTATTCGCACAGAGGGTGACGGCAGTTATGGTAATGTGCCTCTTAGACAACGTTTCGTTGCTAGAAATGGTATAAACAAAGAAAAACAGTATTTTTGTGCATTTTTATCAGAAAAGTGTACTTTGAGTCTGGACGGTTGCTTTGCAAACAAGCTGCTCTGGGGTATTTTCCTTCGGCGGGCTCTTCTCCGCGTGAGTGATGGGGTCCCAGCCAGCGCTGCCCCCGGGTGCTGTGGCGGGAGGCGAGGACACTCCCCAGCTGACGCACTTTGTGGAATTCACGCAGGGAGCCACTTTGGTTCAATCTGAAGTCAGAGTCCCTTTAGGCCACGTCCTGCTGACCTGTGAAGGAAGAGCAGTTTTTGCGTCCCCTGCCCTGTTCACTCCCCACAGCTGGGAGGCAGTGGCTCCTCTGGGAGCATCTACTTCTAGCTGGAAGGGACAGAAATAATAGACGAGCTTGTTCAGCGCCAGCACTGTGCTCAAGGCTCGGCATCCATGGGGTCATCCAGTCCTCACGCCCACCCCTGAGGGATGCCCTAGTTAACTCCATTTTATTGGTGGGAGAAAGTGAAGTTATTCACCTGGTGGGTGGCAGAGATGGGAGTTGGACTCAGGTCTGGCTGACTCTAGAGCCCAGCATGACAGGTGGCCTGTCATCTAAGGGATTCAGAAGGTCTTTCAATCCTGTCATTTGCTTGACTGAGGAAATGAGCAGAAATTCCAGAAATCTCTAAGCCCCCATGTCCAGGGGAATACGTTCTCTGGAGAGAGCCTAAGGATGTTTTCTCATGGAGGACAAGAGCCAACAGGTCTTCACATATTAAAATCTCATGAGCTGTGACTATGAAGGAAATCAATGGCTTTATAACACATGCAGGGGTGATGTCCCCAAAGTCAAAACCTGAGCCAAGATGGGCTTATTCTAAGGACGCTGCCAATGCCCATAATATGTTCTCTCTTCCTCCTCTTTAGCTTCTGTATTCTGTGCAGGACAATGAAGTTCCTCTTAGAAATGGAGGAAAAACACAAGGTTTAGTGTCATAAGATAAGGGTTCAAGTCTGGGCTCCACGGATGACAAAATAAACGACCTCAGGCAATTTACTCAAACTCTGAGCCTTATAAAATGGAGATAACAACCACCTCGTCATCATCTCCAAAGATGGGCCAATCTTTATCCTTTAAAGGTGGGTTTGATCTTTGGAATAGAGCTAAAAGCCTTTGCAGAAAGGGGCTGTGAATAAGGGGCTCGCTCCGGGAGAAGCTGGGCACCTGCAATGCGATGGCTGAGTCACGAGGCTCCTTTCCTCGTACGGTTCGTGAGCTGGCCCTGCGGCAGTCTGAGAAATGCTTTCCTCTTGGCATGACTGTTGGAGGAGCATCGCACCGTCTCTCCTTGGATGGAGAAGTTCTGTTTGCTCCGCTCTCTCATGGGTCACATGACGCCTGTGGATTTCCATCTTCCTGAGACCGTGGGTGAATGTGTGCTGCTCTACACGTTCACCCGTGAGGGCCTCAGGCCTGGGAAGGCACCGAGTTCATTTCCAAAGCGGTGAACGCTAGTGAACGGGAATCCCCATCCTCTGCTGACTCCTTACGACACGACTTCAGACAACTCACTGAAACTCCTCAAGGCTCTGTTCCTCAACTCCAAATGGGAAAATGTTGCCTGTGTTAAAGGATCGTTGAAAGGAACAGAAATGATGTATGAAAAGCATCTGGCACCCCACTGGCATGAAGTAGGTGCTCAATAAATTACAGCTGCTGTGCCTGAAGCTCCTCGAGCAAAAAGGATTTTCACAGTTGGCTTTAAAACGTAGGTTATTTCCAACAAACTAGGACTCTCCCAAGCACTTGAGGACTTTAATACAGTTTTAGATAAAAATTTACCAGTGCCTCCTTTGTGCCCAGTTAGCGAAGTGTTAAAGGAGATCTGGGGTCACTTCAAGCCGTGACTGAGAAGGAGAAAAAGATTAAGAAGAAGGATAACTGGGGAAGTGAATGGGGTCCCCGGGTTAACGTGTCGGGAACAGCAGATGGGCACTGCCACCGCCCAACCCGCCATGCTGTGGAAGCTTCTACTATGTGGAGGCAGAACAGACCGGTGGCCACCATCACGGCTCTGCAGCCTCCGGCTTTGAATCCCAGCTCTGCCGTTTACTGTGCAGTCTTAACTTCTCTGAGTCTCAGTTTTCTCATCTGAAAAACGGGATGGCAGCATTGACCTCATAGGGTTACTGTGAAGTTTAAATGAATTAATACGTGTAAAACATTTAGGACTGTACCTAGTGATACTCAATAAATGTTTACTTAAAAAGTATTGGGCTGACATTCATGGATATTATTTCCTATATGCCAGGTGCTGCTCTGAGCAGAGGAGAGGGGACTGGCAGAGTACTTGGCTGCGCGGGGCTTTTAGTGTAAGCAATGTATGTGGAACAGAAGCCCTGTGAGCAAAGGGCAGGGAGTGAGGACCACCAAGTGCATTAGGGAAGGCAGCTGGGGAAGGCCTCTCTGAGAGAGTGATGCTGGACGTGACCTGTGATGAATGAGGGTGATCTTAGAGCCTATAGCAAGGGTTGGAGGTAGAGAAAGACTAACTGGCAAGAGAGTTTCAGATCCGTGACATAGTCCTGTGGTCAGGAACTCCCTGGGATAGTATGTGGCTTCATATCCCCATGAGCACCTGCAGTGGCCAGTGGGCGAGGTCACCTCTGCAGAATGGCGGTGCACTCAAGAGGCTCCTCTCTGGAGGAGGCTGCGTGCAGAGGCAGCCCACGACTTCCCATCCGGGGTGCTTGTCTTCCGGAGGCGTGGACCCAAGATGCAAAGCCTCAGTGAGGGACCGTGATGGAGAGGACTCTGATCCTCCGAGGCAGGTCCCACCTGAGCAGCGTTCCCAGCCCCGTGTCACCAGGAAGCCCAAGAGCCTCACTGAGGCGGAGCTGGGCGTGAACCAAGGGCTCAGGCGGGATGCAGGAGCAGCTTCTCCCTCTGAGCCCCTCCCTCACCTCCCCTCACTTTCATCCCTTCCCTCCACCTCTGCCTGCAAATGCCCAGGGCTGGCAGCCGGTCTCGGAGGAAGGAATTCTGACAGCATCACTGAGGATCCACTGACCCATGGCCCCGTTGACTTAACAGCGACAACCGTAGAGGCGGACTTTGCCTATGCAGCTTAGGGGCTTTTAATGGGATTGGAAATTGGGTAATTATGGGAACAAATAATCAGAAGTGGCAGACTCTAGGCAGCTGAGGAGAAAACGGAATCAGATACAAGTTCCACATGTTATGAAGGCTATTTACCCCTTCTGCCCACCAGATGATTCCAACTCTGCTCAGAGCCACATTGCAGATGTGGAAACTGAGCTACTGAGAGGACTAAACCACATACACCCTTACCAGCATTACGCGTTTGTCCATTAATATGAAATGCCAGTGTTCTTCACACAGCGTGGGAACTCAGCAGACAACAGCACCTGCGCTGAACCACAGGCTTGCTTGCTCTCTGGCCTGGCACTTGTGGTCGTGCACAGTGCAATGAGCCCAGCTGTGGTGGTGGCCTGCTGGTTGCCTATCCAACATATATTTTCACTTTCAGTAGAATGATGACTCTGTTAGGGCTTGGCAATATGTCCAGCAAAAAGGGCACACTTCTCAGGCTCCCTTGCAGCTAAGAATGGCCGTGAGACACCATTCTGGTCACTGGGTTGTAAACAGAATGCTTCTAAGGGATTTTGGAAAAACACTTGCTTTCTGGATAAACACTCTTCCTCTTTTTGTTTCTTTCTCTTCTTCCTGCCTGGATGTAGATGTGATGACTGAAGGTATAGCAGCTATTTTGGAACCACAAGGCAACAAGTATGAAGATAGAGGCCTAAAATAAAAGGCTTGTGGAGCAGAAAGAAAACCCAGAATGCTGATGCCAGCGTTGAGTTTCTGAGCTGTGGCTAGACTGCTGTTTGCATAAGACCAATAAATCCCTCTCTATTTAAGCCCCTTGGAGTCAGGTTTTCTGTTATTTGCAGCAGTCCTCGTTTCTAACGGATACAAATAGCTTCCATAACAATGGGCTAGCGGACATAAATACATTTCCCCTTTTGAAATGGACACTAGATTTTATGTGAAAACAGAGGCACATGAGCGGATAATCAAAGCGATGCACTGTCTAGTTTTCTGTAGGACAACCAGCCTCTCAGCTTTGTCTTAAATTATGGCGTCTGGGTGCTTGTGTCTTTCGTTCCTTACAAACATTTAAATTGAAGCAATTCTTTGTGAGGACGCCAATGGGCCACTTGCGTCTCCAGATCAGGTGAGGGTTCGTTCGGCTCCTATTTAGCCTGATCTCTTGTCCTGGCTCCTTTCCTCTCGGCCATGTCCCCCAGCTTCTTCTTGGCCCTGTTTGCCACCCAAATACTGCTTTCTCTGCAGTTATTATCTCAGAGGCTGTTCCTGTTCCTTCATTTCGACCAAGAGTGACGTGAGCTACAGCCATGAGAACGGCCAGAGAGAGACCACTACAGTCCCATTCGCTTTTCCTGGCCTTTGAGACAAAAATTCAGCAAACAGTGCATTCCTAGGTAATTGTATGGTCTCACCCACCCCCTCTTGTTTGAGCTGCTGGTCTACTGGATGGAAAGGGGAACGCCGTTTTAGGCAAAGGGCTCCTGGTGGGCAGGTATGGGTTGGAGTCTGGAGCTCCCTACCCAACCCTCAGTTTCCAGAGGCTGGAAATGGCATATGCGTGTTCCTCAGCCGTCAGCAAGCAGACACTCTGATGTCTGCCAAGAAGTGACCAAGCCTTGCGACTCCTCTTTGCTCATGTCCACATCTGCCCGGAGATTTCCCAGAGGGGAGAAGTTCGCATATTTCCTCTGCCAAAGTGACGAGGGTCCTGTGCGGAGAGCCTGGGCTGAGCTGCAGGAGTGATTGTGGCGTCTGTGAACTGCTGTCCCACGTGGCAATCACCTCCCAGCCCTTCCTTTTCCCATAAACCTGTAATGGCATCCCAGATCAAGCTGTGCCGATACCATATACCTGCAAATGCCTAAAATGATAAAAAACGTTAGAAGGAAATGGGCCTCTGCAGAGACACTGCCGTCCCGGGCACCCCGGCACTGACGGCCGGCTGCAGGGGCTCTCCGCATCCGAACGACTCGACTCGATGTGTGAGAGCTTTTGTTCCTAGTCTCCGATTTCATGTCCTTACCCCTTTGTCCTTGTGTTATTTATGGGACAAGGCTGTGGAGTGGGCCGCTGAGGCACTTTCCAGCGTATGCTCCATGAGTTTGATGAACCTCAGTTGCATTTGCCTTCTCGTCTCCCCGGTCTAGGCTCAATAACTCCTTTCTGGAATATAAGCTAGCAGCCCGCTGAAGGCGGTGAATACACCCCCAGCCCCCCAGCCAGCCAGTCTAGACGCTTCCCAATCATTTGCTTCATTTCCTGATGCAGTGGGGCGCCTGAAACGGGGCACATGGCTTCAGGGGAGGCTGTGGGCCGGGCCGTCAGTCGCCTCCTCTGCTCCTCAGCTCCATAAATGCTGGTCTCACGGATGCTGCTATGACGCCCTCCTCAGAAGGGAGTCTGCCTCTTCTCCGTGGGGCCTTCCTTCCTCAGGTGGTTTGTAAAGTGCTAAGCTAACTTGAAGTGCTTGAAAATCAGAAGCAAATGAATTTTCTAGACCTGGGCCACCGGACAGGCAGGTGGAGCGTCTGTTTAACAGTCAGGCAGGGTCTGCAGTTGAAATATCTAAGTGTGGTGTAGTCCATTCATCACCGTTGGCCTTCTCAGTGTCAGAGCATCCTTCTTGTTGGAGACAACTCTCTCCTGGTAGGGGTCTTGGAGAGGGGCAGGGCCCAGATGCCCACAATACAACCAAGGAGAGGGACAGACACTCTTTATTCCTTACTCCTTGTTTGCTTGGTGAATAAGACACTTCTACCAGGACTTGGAATTTTCAGAGAGTGACGCAAGCATGCACGGTCTGCTGGAGCTAAGTTGTGGCAGGCAGAGCTGGGTGGCGCTGGCCCTGCTGGAGATGACCTGACAACACCTTGCCTGGAGGGGAGCATGTCTGTGTTCCTGGGCTGCCTGCCTTCCCTTTTTCTGCCTGTTTCCCAAACCTAGATCTTTAGTCTTCCAATTGATTCCAAGAGTGCCCCTAGGCTTTCAATATATCCCCTTTGGTATAACCTGCTAACCTAGCTGGCCCACAAAGGGAAATTAACAGCATTGCCCTCCCACCCCATCCACTAGAGCAAACCAGGAGAAACGCTGTTGGCACTCTACTTGGGTCATCTTTTTTTTTTTTTTTTTTTTGCTAAGGAAGATTTGCTCTGAGCTAACATCTGTGCCAATCTTCCTTTATTTTGTATGTGGGTCACCATCATAGCATGGCCACTGATGAGTGGTATAGGGTCATGTCTGGGAACTGAACCTGGGCCACCGAAGTGGAGTATGCCGAACTTCACCACCAGGCTGTGGGGCCTGTCCCCAGTCATCATTTTTGATGCACAGCAGTTCATTTCTTATGGGAGAGGAATGTCACCCACCCCTGTCATGATCTGAATTAAGGCCAGGCTTCTTTTCTTTATTGCATCTCTGGGAGAAGTTTGGAGGAGGTGACCAGTTACTGATGTTTTTACCACACAAGTAGCACGTGAATGCGTGCTCCCCATAAAAGGTTCAAACCATGAAGGAACACTGGGAAACACGACAGCCGCCTCCAGCACACGCCCATCCCTCCTGCCTCCTACCCCACACGGCAAGGGCTGTGAATACCGCTTTGCATTCATTCCGTCCACACATTTGTAAAACACATAAATAGGACATCCTATGGGTTTTGCTTTGTGACCTGTTTTTTCAATTAACAGTTCTTCTGGGAGATCTTTTCATAAAGGCTCAGTATATTCTTTTACTGAGTATATAATATTCCACATCATACTTCATTTAACCTCTTCCATTTAGGAGTTTCTAAATTTTCACTGGTAGAAAAAAATGCTCCCATGAACAACCTTGTATATTTATCTTTATGTTCATATGTGAATGTTTTTCTAGAATTGATTTTTTTCTAGAATGGAATTCTTGGATCAAATATTATATACATTTACAGTTTTGATAGGTGCCATTCAAGAACTTTCCAAAAAGTCTTCACCAATTTACAGTCTCTCTAATAGAACGTCCTAGCGCTCAACCCTCCAGCCCTTTCAATGATTTGATAGGCACTTAATTCTCTTTCCACTTAAAATGGCCAAAGTGGTTTTGATTTCCTGCAGCAGAGCCCTGACTGATACACCATGCTATGGTCACCCGACTCCTCTACTTGAAACGCTTCTGTGGCTACCAAGTACAGTCCATGCTAACACACTCTCTGCTTCCCTTGAGTCCTGCTTGTACTCGAGGACCAGCCGCAGTGCTCTTGCCTCTGGCACCCAGAATGCCGCAGCCTGCCTTTCCAGCTCTCCAGAGTTCTGCTCCATTCCCTAGTGAGTCGGTGTGGTTTTGCTGTTCCCCTACGTTCATCCTGTGCTCTGAACTAGTGTGTCTGCTGCCAGGCTGCTTCTACCTGCAAGGTGGAAGCACCCAGCCTCCACCCAGACGCCCTCCTGTCCTCAGCCCCATCCTTTCTTCATCCAGGCGCACTACGCTCAGGTGCATACCACCACGCCGGGGATGCTAGCGCACGTTTCTCCCATCTCAACTTTTGTGTGGGTCGTGCTCTGTCACGCACTGGCCCCCTCTCCAACTGAACTCAGCGCTTGATTATATCAGACTGTGAAGCTGTTCTTTGGTGATTATTCCACATGTGTACATTTGTCCCAATCTAGATGATAAAGCCTCCACGTAAGAGGAACCACATCTTGTTTTCCTTTCATTGTATTCTAAAAGGTTTAAAACAAGAGAAAAGGAAAGAAAGGCTATTTGTTGAATACCTGCTATGGGATAAAGTGCTTTCTTAAGCATGACTTCATTTAACATTCACAACAATCCTGGGAAGATATTTTTGCATATCAGAGGTGTGAAACAACTTTCCCCCCAGGAAATTCCCCAAATTCAAATTCTGACCTGCCTCAGCGCGGTGCCGGAGAGCTTCCTAGATACCTGCCTGACCCGTTGCCCTGAAGGCCTTTAGTCCCAGGCTGGCAGAGACCGTGAGCTCCTACTATGAGTGATTAATTCAGGAAAAATGAGAATGTGCCTTCTTTGCCCAGAAAGCTGATGTTTCAGGACTCTCAAAGTATTTACGGTGTGCTTTTATTTTCTTTCAGGTATTTAAAAACCTTTTTATTTTGAGATAATTTTAGACTTCCTGGGAAATTGCGAAAATAGTACAGGGGCTTTCCATATACCCTTTATCAAGCTTTCCCTAATGTTAAAATCTTTCGTAAATATAGTATAATTATGAAAACTAATAAGTGAACATTGGCACAATACTATTAAATAAACTACAGACGATATTAGGATTTTCCCAGTTGTTCTACTGTCTTTTTCTGCCCCAGAATCCAGTCCAAGATGCACACATCATCATTAGCGTCACGTCTCCTTCCTCTCCTCTGCTCTGTGGCACCTCCTCAGTCTTTCCTTGTTTATCACGACTCGACAGTTTTGACGAATGCTGATCAGGTACTTTGTACACTGTCCCTCAATTTGGGTTTGTCTGATACTCTCTCGTGATTAGACTAGAGTTATGGATTCTGGGAAGAATACCACAGAGGTGCTGTGCCCTTCCGGTGGATCATATCGGGGTACATGATATCATAATGACATCACTAGTGATGTTAGCCTGGGTCACTTCACAGAGGTGGTATCTCTCCTGGAAAATGACCGTTTTTACCTTTGAAACTAATAAATATTTATTTTGAGGAAGATAGTCTGAGATTATGGAAATACCTAGTTTTTCCCTAAATTTTCACTCACTAATTTTAACATTTATCAGTGGATGTGCCTCCAACAGGTACTACTGTGGTGTTCTAATGGTGATTTTCTATTTCTCCCATCCCTCTACATTTATTTTTAAAATTTTTTTGTGAGGAAGATTGGCCCTGAGCTAACATCTGTTGACAATCTTCCCCTTTTGCTTGAGGAAGACTGTCGCGGAGCTAACATCTGTGCCAGTCTTCCTCTATTTTGTGTAGGATGCATGGCTTGATGAGTGGTGCTATGTCCATACCTGGGATCCAAACCTGCAAACCCTGGGCCACCAAAGTGGAGCGCACGAACTTAACCACTATGCCATCGGGCTGGTCCCCTTCTACATTTATTAATTAGAATTCTTCTGTAAGGGAGTGTTGTCCCTTCTCTCCCGTCTATTTATTATTCATTTATTTATTCGCTGAGTCATTTCTGTATCTCACTATGGACTCAGGGTAATTTTTGGGTTATAATCCAGTACCGTTGCCGTGATTTTGTTGCTCAAGTTCTTCCAGCTTTAACCGTTGGGAGCTCTTCCAGGTTGGCTCTGGTGCCTTTTAACACGCCCTTATCTTCTTCTTTTTTAATCACTCTTTTACTTCCTGCCATTGTGAGATGCTCCAAGTTCATCTTGTATTTTCCCTGCTCCAGCCCTGGAATCAGCCACTTCTCCAAGGAGCCCTGCTTCCTTTCATTGGAGCGTGGTGTTAGAAACCAAGATCAGGTGCTAGGTGCTCAGTGCCGCTGGGTTCCTACGACTTTCAGGCTCTCTCGGGAGCCAGGCTGAGCCAGGACACACGTGTGTGTATACTAATCCATGCAAACACGTACATCCATATGTCTATCTATCTATCTATCTATCTATCATCCATCTGTCTATCATTTATCTCTATCATCGATCATTTATATCTGTCTATCATTTATATCTATTATCTGTCTATCTATCATCTCTCATCCATCTGTCTATCACTTATCTCTATCTATCTAAAATAACCATGAGTCTTGATACCAAAGCCAAAGACTGGACAATAAAAGAACAATGAGACAATGAAGAGTCAGTGTTTAATGGGCACAAAGCTTCAGTCTGGGATGATGAAAAAGTTCTGGAGATGGATAGCGGTGATGGTTGCACAACAGTGTGAATATGCTTAATGCTGCTACTTTGTGCACTTAAAATGGTAACTTTTTATGTTATGTATATTTTACCACAATAACAATAATAATCATAAATTCACACTGCTACCTCCCACTCCCATCAAGCACCACAGGGTTCAGTCCAGCCTCCCTCTTGCCTTATTTGTAACTTATTTCTCTAGCAATAAGAAACTTGGTTCTCATTACCTGCGATATATTTTCTTCTGTGTTCAACACTGGCATACACATCAAGTAGTTCCATAATTACTAACCCAACACTCCCGTGAGGAACAAATTACCAGCTAGAGTCCAATGTTTACGTACGTTCTTTCTGTCTTTAGCCTTGTAGTATCCAGACAAAGACTGTTTTCCAAAGTTCCTTAGCTCAGTTCCTTCCTTCCTCACCCTTTCAATGTGGTTATGTCATTCCTTTGTAATACCCTTGGATCCCTTTGTCACAAGTGCCTGCTTGACGGCCAATGAGATAATGCATGTGAAGGGCCTAATGCACTACCTGGCGTGGAGCAGGGTCTTAGGAAATACGAGCTGACCCTGAATGGGCGGCGATGATGAGTGCTGTCCATCAGCTTCATTACTCCAGCCCTATGAAACGTCAAAAGAGCTTTGATCAGCTTTCAGGGCCATGCTTGTCGGTGACTCAGAACTAAGGTAACTGGCCCACAAAAGTCAGGTCAGAAGTGCTGCCCTCATTAGCATCAGGCTCGAGACAGCTGAGCTACTTCCCGGAGGACAATGAATCTACGGGTTTAAATGATGAGTAACTGTGAAGGGTGTGAATCGTGGAAAGGACGGAGGATTTCAGGGGTGTAAAACTATGCAGAAACCCAACAAAATCAGAGCCTAATCCCTCTTCTCGTCTCTCAAAACAACCCCTATTCCTCCACTCATTTGCTCTTTCCTGTCAGTCACTTCTTGATTCCTGGAGTGGATTCTGACGCTGAGACTCACCAGTGGCAAGTGCAGCTTGCTTTAGGCCGACTTGAGATTCACTTAGGATTTTTGTTTGCAGAAAGCAGCCCTAGATAACTTAAGCAGAGGAGGAATGTGTCGGACGATATGAAGCAGCTCACAGAATTGGAGAGAAAGCTTCTGGACTCTGTTTCGGAACAAAAGGGACCGTGGAAGCTCTGGGAAGCTCGGTAGCAGGGACGGAACGTCACTGTGTCCAGGCCATGGCCGCCAGGATGAATCAATTCCAGAAACGTCCCTTTGTATCTCTCTACTGAAGACTCAGTTTCTGGGAGTGTTCCATTGGTCTAGCCTGGGTCACATGCCCACCCCTGGGTTGTGGGAAGGCAGAGCACCCAGAATAGAAATCCATTCATGGGGAGAGGGTGCTAAATTGCAAATAGCCGGTGCCTGCTATTCTCTGTGATGTGCTCATCTTCCTCCTATTTATTGTGAGTTCTAAGTTAATTTATCAATAAAAACATACAGCAATGGACTCTCTTTCCCCACATTCCTTACGTGGATCCCCTTAAATCCTATGTAGTTAACCCCTCATTGCCTGGCAGGTGTGAGTTAGATGGCGCCGCATGGCTGGCTTTGCTGTCGTCTGAGTGGCGCTCTCAGTGGCACGCTGAAGGTTCCATCCTCCAGGGTGGTGGGAAGCGTGTGGTCAGGGCGGCTCCCTCGGACATCTGTCCAGTGTCTCTGAGGCAGCCCTTTACCTCGGGGCTTTCGTGTTGGTTTGAAGCCCTGGGGTTTCTCCAATTTCATATTTTATGAAATCCTCAAATAAAAGGTTGGGTGTGAAAGTCAATTTAATATAACATCAAGCTTAAGAGCATGAAAGTTTGGAATTAGAAAGACTGGCATTCAAGTCCTGATGTGGCCACTCACTGGCTGCGTGTTCTCTGATGTTATCAAGCTTCCCAAGGGCTCAGCGCCCTCGTCTGTAAAATGCAGAGAGGGTCTGGCAGTTAAAGGCACAAGCGATAGGATCAGATACTCAGACTGATTCCCTGGTCCACACTCAACAGCTCCTATGACCACGGGAAGGTTACGTAATGTCTCTAAATTCTTTCTTTCTCTGTAAAATAGGGTAACGGCAGTGCCTCCCTCCAAGGCTTGATCTGAGAACTAAATGAAATAGCTGCATAAGTTGCCAATGTTGTTATCATAGAATTTTTTTGAGGATTAAATTCACGTACGTGAGTGCTTCAGCATAGGGCCTGCCCTGCTACGGCACGCCCTTAATACACGGTGGCCGTTGACTCTGTGTGGGGTACTGGCTGTTTGTGAATGATCTGTGCTTCCTTCCTTTTGTGTGGGTGGCTGCGTCCCTGTGTATGCACATATATTTTAAGCAAATTGCCTTGTATCTGGTGAGAGACTTGCTGTTGCTGTTATTTTCTCCAGAGAATTCTAAGAGATTACAAAGACCTGAGGAGACTTTTTGAAAAAATGTGCATAAACTGATTGGATTCAACAATCTAACTTCCTCTGGGGCTACTGAAATGGTGAGCTTTGTCCTTAATTGCAAGATTCTATTTGCGGAGCTCTAAAGGTAGAGCTGAAAATGTATTCTAATAATTTAGGTGAAGAAAGCAACAGACAGTTCTTTTTTAAAAAGCTTGAATTCTTTGTCCCTAGTTTCCCAGAGATTTGCTGAATTCCTCACTTCACGTCGTGGTGCAGACGGAAACGTTTGACTGTGTCCTGATGTTAGGGGCGGCCCGCAGAGCCTGTGGACATGATTTTGAAGCTTAACCTTTCATTGGCTTCTGCATCTGGAGTGTTTCTCTTTTTACAACCTGGATTTCATATCTTCGTCATGAGTGCTACCATTTGGCTTTTTAGTTCCTTCTGAATTCTTGGACACAGCCCTTCTGTCCTCATGATTTGTCACTGTGTGTTTCTCTAGAGACTGCCCCACCTCTTCCCTGGAGGCTTCCAGCTCTGTCATGGCCCTCCAGTGACTTCCTGTTGACAGTGTCCTTGGGATGGAATCACTCCATCAACTCCTCTAAAGGACAGGTGGGTTTGAAGAACTAATTTAATGTCTCAGTAACCGCATCACTCCTTCGGTGGGCCTCAGGCTCGTGGCTTCTCTGACTTCCAGACACCCCTGCCCTGGCAGGGCGCTGCTTCTTAGCTGTTTGTTGGTGCCCTTTGAGCTCCCAGTGTGGGCCTCTGCGGCCTGCAGCTCAGTTCAATAACTGTACATCTTCTGTGAGATTGGCCTTTGTAATTCTTCAAAATGACTTCTCTGGGACTCCTCAGAGGCCTCCTCGTCTGACAATGCCCCATGATTCAGCCTTCAGTCTCTTCTGTAATTCCTCTCTCCCTAGTAGCACATACACATTTCACATTTTTGACAAAGTCTTGGTTTTCTGGGGATTTAACTATTTTTGAAGGGGATTTAACTGTTACTTTCAAATTTTCCCTTTATTTAATTGTTCATTGTCTATTCCCTTAATTTCCAAGTTCTACATAGGAGAATTCTTCCACTAAAATTCTACAAATTTTGCAAAATAAGCCCAATGTTAGACTTCTATCCCAAATCTCTCTTAATAGTAAACTGTCTGTGAGCTTTAGGAAACATTGTGTTGTGGGGAAAAGTTGTTGCATTCATCAAAATGTTAATAACTTTAGTTTTGCTCATGAATTATTTGGCAGTTTAATAACTTCTTGAAATCAATTCCTTTTAGTTTCAAAACCCCATGGTTCTTCTGCTAATCTGTAGCAACACTTGGCTACCCAAACGACTGGAGGCATAAACCGACCTGGAGACTTGGGAATCGGGACAATGAGGAGTCTGCCCTGTTGCCTTTGGAAATCCTCTTCTGAACTTCTGCATGAGAGAGCAGCGATATTTCATTTCTGGGGGGAACTGAGGTGGGATCTGGGGACCTAACGTAAAAGCCAAGGTGCCTCGAACAACGTATGAGGGGGGCACAGGGCTCCACTGTTCAAAAGAATGCTTATTTTTTCCACGCAGAGAAAAAGTATTTATTGAGCACCTACTGTGTACCCAGCATTGTGCTTGGTGATACAGAGGCATAATCAAATTTAAGACCTGGCTTCTGCTAGCTTCAGAGCAGTATGTTGGAAAGAGAACAGGTTTTGGGAATGGCATAGGTATCAATTAGAAAATGATGCACATCTGCGCAACCACCATCGCGGTAACGGAGTGCAGTTGGAGTTTAGAAGAGTGAGAGAGGAAGGTTGGAATTGTTGGGGAAGTCTTCCTGGGGGAAGTGAGATTTGAGTGGGTGTCTGAGGATGGAGGTTGTAGATGATGATGTCTAAAAGCGTTACCTTTATACACAGGACACCTGGGTGTGACTCACATGCCTCATCCCAGAGACTGTGTCACACTGGGGAAGTCATCTCGTCCTTCTGAGCTTCAGTTTCCTAATCTGTAAAATAGGGAAAATGCATCACAGGGTTGTGAAGATTAAATATGATACCATGGTAATTGACTGAGGTGCCCAGCTATTTCAATGTGAGAAAAGAAAGGTTTTTTGACCAATGGTGCTGGAGCCACTGGATATCCACGTGGGTGGAAAAATGGGCCTCGGCCCCTACACCAGTCCACATACAAAAGTTAATTTGAGGTAGATTACAGATATAATATATAAAACCAGAGCCATGACTCTTCTAAAAGAAAGCAGAGGAGAATATCTTAGTCATCTTGGGGTAGACAAAGATTTCTTTGTCAGGACATGGAAAGCACTAACCATAAAAGATAAAATCGATAAATTGGACTACTTCAGAATTAAAAACCTCTGCTCATCAAAAGATACTGTTAAGAAAATAAAAAGGCAAGACACAGATTGGGAGAAAATATTTGTAATACATATAGCAGAAAAGGACTTACATCCAGAAAATACCAAGAACTCTTACAACTCAACAAGAAGACAAACTCACTGAAAACATGGACAAAAGATTTGAACAGAAAACTCACGAAAGAAGATATATGAGTGGACAATAAATATACGAAAAGATATTCGATGTCTTTATTTATCAGGAAAAGGCAAATTAACACCAGAATGAGATAGCAGTAGATATCCATTAAAATGACTAAAATGAAAACAACTGATAATACCAAGCTGTAGAACAACAGGAACCCTTATACACTGCTGACAGGAATTTAAATGGTACAACCACTCTGGGGAACTCTTAGCCAATTTCTTACAAAGTTAAACATACATCTACCCCGCGAGTCAGCAATTAAATTTATAGATATTTATCCAAGAGATATGGAAACCTATGTCCACAAAAAGGCTTGCACAAGAACGTTGACAGCAGTCTCATTCATAAGAGCCAGAAACTAGAAACGACCTACGTGTCCAACAATAGGTGGAAAGATAGGCAAACTATGGTATATACACAGAACTGAACGTTACTTGGCAATAAAAAGAACAAATTACTGATACATAACAACATTGGTGAAACTCATTATGCTGAGTAAAAGAAATCAGACACAAGAGAACACACAGCATGACTTCATTTATGCTAAATTCTAGAAACGAGATGAATCTATGGTGATAGAAATCAAACAATGGTTGTCTTCGTGGGAGGGAACGGACTAGAAAGTGGCACGAAGGAATGTTGTGGATGATGCACAAGAGCTATATCTTCACTAGACTGGTGGTTACACAAGTGTACATGCTTATCAAATGCATTGATCTGAATACTGAGGACCTGTGCATTTTACAGTATGTAAATTATTCCTAAATAAATAGGACAGCCTGTTCAAGTGCGCAGCACACGGTAACTTCTCTGGAATGGTGTCTATGGGTATTACAGGCATGGACAACAATACCAGGGGTTTTAGTCTTGATCTCCTGCCCTAGTAAGTCAGCGGCTCTGCCAGCCATCTCCTCCGCCGAGCAGAGTCCTGTGGGACTCACGTGGAACTCTGGGCAGATGTTGCGATGTTCTTGTTTTCACTCACAGTGATGCACCTGAATTCTTAACTCACACATATTCTCTTTCTCCGCTCACCCCCTTCTCTCTCTCTCTAACAGACATACAATTGTGGACATTCCTTCCTTCCTCCCTCCCTCCATTCCTCCTTCCCTCACTTCTTTCCTTCCATCCTATTAACTACCATCTTTATCCCACCTCATTCCAAAGCCAATATAATGTGGCTCATAAAAATACATGTCAGTCACTGGATAAAATGGTGTAGGGAATAAATACAAACCAAAAGCCCCAAGGAAATAGACACGACTTGGTCCTGAACCCTTGCTAGAGGCAGACCACAGATTTGGCTCTGAGCTTCCTAGCCACAGCAGCAGAAAGGGAAACATGATTAGTTACTAAACAGCCCACAGATCAGATTCACTTGCTTGCAAAGGAGCATCTTGAGCTGATCTCTGTTATCCAGAGCCCCAGGTTTCAAATTTGTTTGTCTGGGTGGTGGATTAGTGGTGAGGAGAGAAGAAACCAGAGACTTTTTTTGCTCTTGGCTCTGTTCTCCCGGCAGGGAGACACCGAGCGCTTCCTTCTGGGAGGGAGTGGGGCTGGGGCTCTCCCTGTAGTGGCGATGACATTATTTGTGTGCTGAGTCTCTGTTGTCATCCTCTGTGGGATCAGCCTGCCCCTCTGCACAGTTCATCTGCCATCTCAGTTTCGATGTTGACACCTTTTCCTGAATTATATTCTGGCAAGACAAGTTTGTTGCTGAATGGCCCATCCCAGCAGAGGTCTCTTTCATTCATCTTGGCTGTTTTTCTGTGATTATGGTAGACTTACTTTTCTCCTTCCCCTTGGGGGGTTATTTTAGACTTTACAACCACCTCTCCGGGTTTTGGCTGCAGCTATCAAGTGCATGGATGCAGGCATATTTTAGATGGGGAGCCCTCTCCCACTGACCCTTTCAAGAATGAGTTTCCTAAATGCAGGCAGGCACTGGTTTCGCAATATATTGCAGACCCATCTTCCTCTTGTCTTAAAGAGCTACTTCTGCTAAGAATCTGCCATTTGGTAGCTGGAAATGAGATTTTCAGACTGCTCACTGGAATTAAATCTTGACTTCCCAGAAAGGGGGCTGGTTGTAGTGTCAAGTACACCAGTTCGGGTGTTGGGGGACGCAGATTCCAGGTTTATATCTGGGGCTGACCCGCAGTGTGATGTTAGGCAAGAAGCAGACCTCCCTGGGCCTGCCCTCCTCAAAGTGCCGTGGAGGGGATCCCTCGGAGGGTTGCTGTGAAGGGCAAATAGGAGGTAACACTGGAAAAGGCTGTGAAAACCTGAGTGTTTTAAATTCTAGGTCAGTAAGGGAGACGAAAAGGAGGAAACGCTTTCGCTAGAACTGAATTTGCAGGCTGTATCAGGGCCTTGGTAGGGGGACAAAAGAACTAGGAAACATATCTCCTGTGCTGAAGCGTTTTAGACGGAGTTTGAAGGATACATGTAAAATGCAGACCATTTACTCTTGAAACTCATCTGAAGTCTTCCTTTTTTTTTCTGTCTGATGATTTTGGGACTAGACTTCTTTCTTTAATTTTTCTTTCTCTAAATACTTAACTTCTTCCTCCTAACGCTGGTATCTAGGCCTTACAGAAACATCTCTCACCTCCCTTGAGTGGTAAGTTTCAGGTGAGGAGTTTCATAACTTATCATGTTTCTCTTTTTGCTTTGGCTTCCAGTAACCCCAGAGCTACACGTGCTTCTTAGTCTAAATAACCATGATGCCCAAGGTGCTTCAGAGAATTCTCAGGTGGCTGTGCCTCCCACCTGCCCCCAGTTCCTTCATTTGGAGCCATTGACTGCTACAGCTGTGCAGGTTTTGGGTCTGTTCTTTCTCAGCAGCTCAGAATGGTCTGCTTAAACAGATTTCCTGGTTGCCGTTTGTAGACATATACATGTAGAGTCAATGCTTGGCACTCAGACCAGTACTTAAACTTTAACATGCTTGTGAATCCCCTGGGGATCTTGTTAAAATGCAGATTCTGATTCATCATTTGTGGGATGGGGCCTGAGAGTTTGTATTTCTCATAAGTTCCCAGGTGATGTTGATACTGCTGGTCTGTGGCCCGTGCTTGGAGTAGTGAAGACTTAGAAGTCATTCAACCCATCTGTTGAATGGATGAATCTGACTTGTTCCTGAGTGATACTTTCTAATTTCAGAACTGACTGTATCGCTTGACTCGTCTTCTCTTAAGAATCCTAATTCTTCCTAGATTCTAATTTCTAACTATCGGTTGAGCATCTTCTGCTAGAAATTTTTTCTCTCTTTCACCTCATGATGAGATTTCTCCTTTCTTTCCTTCCCTCCTGACCCACGTCACACTTTGAAGTCCCTTCCTAAAGAGAATATGTCGTGAGCTGGAGTGTTGTTGGATAAGACTCCAGTCTCTAGTCTAAGGGGTGGACTAGCTTGTATTTTTCCATAGAACTAGGGGTCCTGCTGGGCCTTGCGCCTAGTGGTTGCTTCTTAGGTGTTTGTTGATTGATTGACTGGCCTGTGATTCTAAATATTTTCGATAACTGAGAAGAGACTGGGAAATTGATAAAAATTGACTACCCTTTATCAACCTCTCCCTGCTCACAGAAGCAGAAGCTAATGCATGTGGCAATGACTTAATCCCTGTGAAGATTAAGGCCTTAACCTGCAAGAGACCAAGGGATGAGGGTGGGTATTGGTGTCTAAGCCCTGGTGCCTCTGGGTCAGGCCTTCACACAGTTTCTGCAACACTGGTTCTCCACACGTGAGGCCACAGAGACCAAAGGTATTCACAACCCAGTGGCCGGAAAATGCTGCAAAGTGTGCTGTGGGGGCTGCATGTGCGAAGCCATTAGTACCGCCTCCTTGCCACATGCTCTCTGCCACGGCCCTTTTCCACTGTCTTGATTCTCCATGCACTTTCCTCCCTGCTTCGATCAGGGATGCGAGGTGCAATTAGCCAGGATTCCTTACTGCTCACATGATATGTGATTTAGTAATACAAGATAATACTTAACAGTGATATCTTAGAACTTTTACATCTGCATAAATGGACCTCCTTCTATCGAGGTCTTCTCCTTGGCCTAAGACTATAGTTGCCCCAGTAAAGGAAAGGTTCTATTTATGTTGCAAAACATCTGTCGTTGGGGGGGTACCAAAACCAACTTATGAGTCATGCTTAAAGCATCCACATTTGCTAATAATATTTTTAAAAAAATAAATTTGAGTAAATTCAGGGGTTTCTGTATGACAATTCCATTCCCGTTGACTTGCGTTTGGTGTGATTCATGAGTGATTGGGAGAGAAAGGTTTTGTTACAATTAGTGAGTGGCAACTTGCACGTACATCAGTTGTCAAATGACATCTCTTCTGCTGTCTTGAAAAATTCAGCTAAAGTCCCAAAGCCAATAAAGATTGGATGACAAGTTCCTGCTAGACATGTCCCTGTGGCACCTGCCACACTAGCCCAGTGATCTTCAGCCCAGAATGGTCAACCTATAAGAAGAGATGCCCAGAAATTCCAGGGGGTCATCAAGGGCAGGAGTCGCATGCCTGGGGAGAGGGCTCTGGCTCTTCCTTCCAAGCCCGGGGTGGGGCTTCCCCAGGGCGCCAGCACTGAATTGCAAAAGCATCCATCAGGGAGCACCTTGGTCCCACTTAGCCCCAGGCCCCTTTTCCCTGCTCCTACCTACCAGGGAAGAGAGCTGAGTGGAGGAGGAGAAGGCCTGAAAGGGCCGTGGAATACAGACCTCTCTCCACCCGCTGTGGGTCAGGACTAAGCTAGAGGAGAAGGGGTCCCGTTGTGGAGGGAGAGGAGGCTGAGCGCTGAGTTGCGCAGGTTGGTACTTTGACCGCGACTGGACCAGGCCCGAGAGTGAGTCTGGATTACCAAAATGAGCCTTGTTCTTAGAATCTGCAGTGACTGGAAAGTTATGGGATCTGTCAAGTGTGGTCAAGTGTAGAGAGGGGAGCTCTGACAGGGCAGGTCTGAAGGCAGTGGTTAGAGGAAAACAAAGCTGTTTCCTGTTTGAACCCTGCTCGATTCAGACTGTTCAATGAGCTGGTTTCCCACATCAGCCTGGGTGCACCGTGGGAGTGTGTTCTGTCAGTGACTGCCATCTGTCCTGGGCGTCTCAGGGGAGAAAGGGTAGAGAAACTTTGGCTAGACTCTCTTTATATCTCAGCCTCCAGAACTTGCATCCTGGTGTTCAAGGGGTGGTCTGAGCAGCAGTCGGAGGCCCCTGTCCCTGGCTACGCCCCTTTTGACATCTGTCTCTTTGGATTAACACTTTATTTTACCTTTAGGAAGTTTTTAACTGAGATGTAAATATTTACAGGAGGGCAGCGCCTGAGGCCATATCAGTCAGTGACTTTGGGGCATCGTCTGATGGAATCAAGTCCCCATCCCTGCTCAGAAACCTTCAGTGGCTCCCTAGTGCCTGTGTAATTAAATCTGAACAGTTTAGCCCGGCCCACTGGGCCCTCCTGGGACTAGGCCCAGGCTACTCTTCTGGACTGGACTTCTTCTGAATTCCCCCTCCTATCCCACAGGTCGATATTACAGCTCCTCTGGAGTGCATGCATCCTCTTCCACAAGCTGCTTTCCCCATATATTCCCATCATGCTGTTCTCCCCATCACTTCCTTTAAAAAGTCTACCCAGTGGGCTGGGTTCAGATGCCACCTCCTACACAAGGTCTTCCCTGAGCCTCTCAATCGATTTCTCTCCCTTAGTGACCCTTAATGCAGAAACCACCTACTTTGATAAGATGGCATTACACATCAGGAGTTAGAGAAAGAGAGGTAAAATTTTAGCAACATGACAGCTCATGGAGATGGTATTAGACAAACACTGGGACTTCTTTCGAGTGCCTCATCAGCACCTCCCCTGTCTGTCTTTTTTTTTCCTTACAGTTCTAAGGTTTACCCTTCCCTCTCCTATTGAATTTAATGAGATCTCCTCTCCCCACGTGGCATCCAGGCCACCCTCCCCTGCCGACCACAAGGAGTTCTCAGAGGGGTTCACTCGTAAATTTTGTGTGTTAATTGCTGATGAGTGCTCCCCTCCCCCCTTCCCTGCAGACAGCGGTAAACAACCGGCTTTAAAAAAATTCCTGTGTCTGTAGACTTGACATTTACACCATCTTATAGCTTTGTCTGTTCACAATTCTGGCACACAGTACTGCTTGCCAGCCTTAGGATTTGCTGTGTGCTCCCCTGATGGATTGTATACTTCTCGGCAGTCCGTTCACTGGGTATACACAATCTATCTACTCCATGTACTTTGTACTTCACAGGTGCTTAATAAATGTTTGGCGAATGACAGCCCATGAGATCTAAATCTACAGGGGAAACACTCCAGAGAGAAGCTAAATGAGAGTGAAAGGAGAGCTGTTGGAAGAGGTGTAGAACCCGGGCTCTGTGGACCAGCTTCCATCATGCCGCCATTTTGCCTGAGATTGGTCTGCAATCAGGCTGCAACATCCCTGTTCAGATAAGGCTATAGACATCCAGCCTGTAAGAAACTTCACATCCTTCTCCTTGCTTTCCCTCTTCATGCATACTCAGGTACGCACATGGGTGCGTGTGTGTGCAAAGTGGGGGCAACCAGCACAAATGTGGGCTTGGGAGTGAGGGAAGTTGTAGTTTTGACCACTTACTCCAACGTGTGAAGAAGAGGGTTTGAATTTTCAATGGACTCAGCCAGGTCTAAACACTAGGTCCATGATACTACACTCTTCTTGGGCTGGTTGGTAAAATGTAGCACAAATATTACACCTAGACCAAAGAGTGTGCAAGAGACACACTAGTGTTTCCAGGGTTAAATTCTCCTTCCTCCGTGGAGACTTCCAGATTCATACAGTCCTTGCACATTGCTCCTTCACGGAAGCTCCTACAGCATTTAATACTTGACACTGCTCAAGCCCCTGATTATGGTCTCGCAATTTTTAGTCAGTTTCTTTAATAACTTCTGTCTTTCATTTGCTTCAAATCTCATCTCTTCCATGGCTTCCTTGCTTCTTGTCACATGAAGCAGTGTGGGACACGTAGGAGGAACTCAGTAACTATTAATCGTTTTACTCTCTAATTAGACCACTATGGAGTAGATACTTCAGGGGGCTGGTTTTTAGGGGCATAGGAAAGTAATTCGGAGAAGTCATCTCCAAAGACCAACTGTGCAAATATCAACTGGGGTTGCCTCTCTTCCATCCTTAGGGGACTTGAACAGATCAACAGACTTTTTAAGAAATAAACCACAAGTAGCGGAAAAACACAAAAGTTCAAATCGCATCCGGTGTAACCCTGTGAGAGAATTTCTGCAGCAGAAGGAAGTCTGTTATTCTTGACCTGAACTTTAGTTGCAAAAATGCTTCTAATCTCACTGACAATGTTGTATTCTTATCCATAAATCATATCTGAAATTAGAGGCACCGACAGACTGATAGCAGAGGAAAAATTTCCCCAGTGACAGTAGATAATGTACGTATATGTGCATGTGTTTAAATCAGAGTAATTGGTTAGTATTATGGAAACTTCATCTCAGTTTTAAGTGGTGTTTTTCTTAATTTGATGTGCGTTATTTTAAAAACAGGGCACAGACACAGCCTTTAACCCCCCTGTGCCTTTGGCGTGATTCATACTGAAGCTTTCAGCCAGCCGGCTTGGAGAGCGCTTGTAACTAGAGCTCACATCATTAGTGTTTCTGCTGTCTAAGCAGAAAATATTGGGATGCAGCTTAGCAAAAGGCCAAGGAAAATATAAGGTATGAAGGGTAACAGATCTGTTTCTCAAACAGTTTTCTTGTGTAATGAGCATCCTAATGATTTTTTTTTCAATTAATGTATTTTCACATATCTCAGAATGAGAGACCCGAGGATATTTTGTTGGGATAATCTGTCTTTACCGAAATATGTTAACTTTGGAGTCACTGGTCTTTACTCAGCTCTTGCTCTGCCAGGTTTCCCCATCTGGGCCCTCACTGCTTGGTGTCAGCTCTTGATCTTGCTTCTGGGCTCCAGACTGGACTTTCTAGCTCCTCGATAAACATTTCAGAAAAGCCGGATTGATATTTCTAACTCACCAAACTAATAGTGACCTCATGATATATCCCCAATGATGCGTTAACATCACTGACATCCTCCATACGCCTGAGTCAACTCTGACTTATTTTTCTGTCTCCTATAATCAGAGGTGGCCAAGTCCTGTTGATTCTGACTGTGAAAGGTCTAGAGAATACTCTCTCAGGTTTCCTTTTCTATTTCCACTGTCTTAGTTCAGGTCACAAGCTCGCTTGCTTGCCTGGGTCACGGCAACACACGATTGTCTAATTGGTCTCATGGGCTGCCATAATTCCCTCTCAAAAGCACCCTTCATGTTGCCCCCAGGAGCTCTCCCTAAAGAATGACTCAGACGAGGCCCCTCTCCTGCTGAAAATCTTGTGGTGGGTCCTCTCTGCCTACTGAATCTGTTTCCAACCTAACTCTGCAGCCTCATTTTATGCAACTGCCTGCCATCTTCCTGCAATGGAACCCCGAGACAACTCCCTATTGCTCCACAAGATGCCCCCTTTGACCCCCTGAGCCTTGGCTTGGCTTGTCTTCACCCGTGGAGGCTCCAGCAAGACAACATACAAATGTCCAGAGCCTTCCCCTTGCCCCCACCCCAGCCTGCCCCAAGCATTGCTCTTCCTTTGAGGTTTTAAAAATCCCTCTTGGCAGGTTTTATGGAAACTTTTTTTACATTTCTCTCTCTCCTGAACGTTAAACTTGAGCTCCTAGAGAGCAGGGACTGTGTCATTTTTGTCTTTTTTAAGATTCATCTTAGTGATGGATATATGTTAAGTGCTCAGTGAATTCTTCTTGTTGAATGAATAAGTGAACGGTTGCCTCCTTTGTGAATCTTCATCTGATCCTCTGAAGCACAATTATTTTCTCCTTTATGTAACTATAGCATTTTGTATATAGCTCCAAGTTTTTTCTCTTTGCATTCGGTTTTTAGCAGTTTTCTATGATGTGAGTTGCTATGTTTTCCTTTGTATTTTTCCTGGTGGGGGCTTGAGGGACTTCTGGAATCCGTGGCTTGATGTCTTTTGTCAGCTTTGGAAAATTCTGGGTCGTTCTTTCTTCAAATAGTGCTCTGCCTGTTTCTTTCCCTCCTCCTCTTTTGGACTCTAATTCCATATATGTTGGATTTTTCTCCTAGGTACCCTATGTGCCTTCAGTATTTTCCATCCTTTTCCTCTGTGCTTCACTCTGTATAATTTCCACTGTCCTGTCTTCCAGATTAATAGCCCTTTTTTCCAGCTGTGTCTAATCTTCTATTAAATCTATTTATTATGTTCTCAATTTCTGATAGCAGTTTTAGAATTTCCATTTGATTCTTCTTTATAGATTCTAATTCTTGGTGAAATTCTCTGGTGAAATTCTCAATCTTGCCATCTGTTTTCATTAACGTATAAGTCAGAGGAGTTTTAAATAACTCCTTGGATCTCTGGAGGGTCTGTTTCTATTGTCTTTTTTCCCTCTTGGTCATCTCTCTTGGATGTCTGGTAACACTTTATTGAATGCCAGGCATGTATATTAAAAATTGCAGAGATTATAGATGACGCTTTCTTCCTCCAGAGAGAATTTAGAAAGTCTTCCAGCACTGTGACACTGCTGATAGCTCTGCCCAGCTTCTTACAGTCTTAGGAACCACTATCTGCCTCTCTATAGGTGTGTCTTACGAATCAGTAAATGCCTCAAGTGGAAATGCTGCTCAGATCGTTGGACTCATCTCTCTCTGCTTCCTGCCTCTCCTGGATCTTGGTCCTTTAAGTCCTGGCTATCTTGCTGGCCCCAAACTCCAATTTTTGTCTTCCCAACTCTGTGAGACATGAAAGCTCTGCTCAGTTTTTTTTTTTTGTCTCTCAGCAGTTGCTTTCTGCTTGGCTTCTCAGCCCTTCCACACACACTGTGTATGTATTGTCAAATTCCCTGAGAGGAAAGTGGTGTAGAACGTTGGGCTCATCTCAGTGAGTTTCTGTTCTCTCTGGGCCCCTGGCCCTGCAAATCCTGGCTTCCTTGAAAGTTTCCAATGTCTTCAAATGTATTCTTTTTTTCCATTTTATCACACCTTTGTAGTTTGCTCAGTGGGATGATGGCTGTGCTGTAAGATAGTCTGTCATAGCTGGGAGTGGGACTCTCTCTGTTCTTCTGTTACAGCACTTTCTTCCACTATAAGTTTCCAGGTGTGTTCATTTATGAGTTCCTTGAGAGCAGGAGCAGTATTTTATTTCATTTATTTCTTGTAAAATGCCAATTCATTCATTGACTCATTCAACGATATTTTTTTTGAGCGCCTACTATGGACCAGTGCTGAGAATATATCAATGACAAAATAGACAAGGTCTCGGCTGTAATGGAGCTTTCATCCTAATAGGGGAGAAGGTGCACGATGAAGAAATAAACAGCAAAAATGCCACATAGGAAAAGGTGTTATGTACGGGATTAAGTTAGAATGCAGGGGAGAAGGTGGGTGTCTATTCAAAGCCCTCTCTAAGCGAGTAACCATTAAGTTGAGATCAAAATGACAAGAAAAAGTCAGCCATGAAGAAACTGGGAGAATTCCAGGCAGAGGGAGGAGCCAGGACAAGGGACCAAGGTGTTTGCCAAAGTGGATTAATTTTGTGAGATTCTAAGTTAAAAATGTCGACATAAGCTTTTTTTTTTTTTTTTAAAGAGAACATTATACATTTTGAAATGCTTCTGGTTTTTGCTAAGTCATTGTCTCTGGTTTGTAAGTGTGTGCTGTGTATGGGCTGCTTAACTTGCTCAGGAATCATGACTATTAGTTATGGCTCTGGAAAGAGCGAAGGTCTCTGTACCAGGCTTAGCTCCCTGCAGGAGGGCCCCTCACTCACCAGGGTGGCAGAGCTGAGTGGAAGCAATAACTGATTTTTTCTTATCTTTGAGGCTATGTGTATTTGCACAAATGCTTTTTGTTTAATAATCACATTAATAATTATGATTTATGTAAAATTATTATACTTTTACCAGGGCTCTGTGTCAGTCAGGATCTTAGCAAAAGACAGAATCTAATTCACATATTTCATAAACTGCAACAAAGAGTCTGATTACAGGAGTGTGCACGGGGTTAAGGGAACAAACAGGGATGGTGAGGTACCCAGAGATTAGCAAAGGCGGGAACCATTACTGCCCCTGGCCTGAAGGGACAAGAGGCGTTACCCAGCCCGTTACTTCAGTCCAGTGCAAGCTGAATTCAGGGAGGGTTGCAGCCACTGCCAGAAAACGTGGCCTGGAGCAGGAAAGAAATGCTGTCTTCTCTTTCTTCCTGCCTTGCTTTGAGGTGTCTCCGTTGGCCAAACCCACGCAAGAGCCAGCTGGCACTGGAGGGTGGTGGAGTCAGTCCACAGGAGTTGGTCCCCAAGGTCGAGAGCTGCACAGACAGGGCCACGGCTGGACGCACGCTGCACACACACTTGCTGTTGACATAGCTGGCAATAATGAGCCTGAAGAGAGTTTGTAGGCTTCTTCTGGAGCTCCAGCCTCACTAGGACTTGCGTGGTATAAAGTGACTTTCCCAAACCTGAAGGAGTTTCAGTCTTGTTTTTAACGACAGAAAATGATTTTGAAGAAAGCGGAAATTAGCTAGGGAGAATACGAGGATGTGAGAATGGAGTTCTCAGAGGAGTTCTGAAGGATTGTTTCAAGGCAGAGTCAGGCATTTATGCTGGTGGGAGGAAGGGATAGACCAGGAGAGTGTGGGGACAAAGGTACAGGTCAGAGAGAGGTCTGGGAAGAGGGAGCGTGAGGTGGGACATGGATTTCTCGATGTATAATCATTGATATCCCCAAAACGTCTGTAAATCTAGTCACACGCTGCAAATCTGTTTGTTAATGAAAGGTTCACGACATTGATGTGAGTATGATTTTATGACACAGAAATAGTTAACTTTTCAATTCAGCAATCAAAAACAGCAGAATCTTAAAACGCTGTTGCCCAGCATATTACAAAAGCACCCAGGTGTACTTGTCTGCATACCCTCCTGCACAAAACGTCAATGCTCCCAAGCCTGGAGACTTGCTGGGTTTAGGCTAAGTTGTATTTAGTTCATGTCTGATATTTTTCTCTAAAATATCTCAAACTGATCAAGCTCTCATTCTACGCCTGCATACTGTATAACTTTTCAGTCAATATTTTTTTGTTAACGTCTAACTTAAATTTCTGCTAGTTCTTTTTCACACTGAAAATAGGGCAGTTCTTACATGGGGAAGGACAATTGGATAAATCTTATTGGTTCAAAGGATATGTGCGCCATTTTGCTCCCAAGAGCTTGAAACAATTTATATCACATATTACTTTTCAAAAGTTTAGTTAGTATTTACCATCCCAAGTACTTTATAAATTTTTTTATTATTATTTTATTGAGGTCATATTGGCTTATAACATTGTGTAAATTTCAGGTGTACATTATTACATTTCAGTTTCTGTAGACTGCATTGTGTTCATCACCAACAGTCTAGTTTTTATCCGTCACCATACATATGTGCCCCTTTACCCCTTTCTTCCTCCCCCAACCCCTCCCCCTCTGGTAACCACTGATCTGTTCTCCTTATCCGTGTGTTTGTTTGTTTGTTTATATGAGTGAAATCATACAGTATTTTTTTTCTCTGTCTGACTTATTTTGCTTAACATCATAACCTCAAGGTCCATCTATGTTGTCATAAATGGCACAATTTTGTCTTTTTCATGGCTGAGTAGTATTCCATTATATATATATATATATCTCTCACATCTTCTTGATGCATTCATCAGTTGATGGGCACTTGTGTTGATTCCACTTCTTGTCTATTGTGTATAATGCTGCAATGAACATATTGGTGTATAAATCTCTTTGAATTGTTGATTTCGTGTTCTTTGGCTAAATACCCAGTAGTGGGACAGCTGGATCATATAGTATTTCTATTTTGCATTTTTTGAGAAATTTTCATACCAAGTGCTTTATAAATTTTTAGCTTATTAAATCTCAAGCAACTCTGTGAAGTAGGTGCTATTATTGTGATCATCCTCATTGTAGGTGTGGGGAAGCTGAGAACTGTAGCACAGAGAGGTTAAGTACTTAACATGAGGCTGCACAGTTAGTAAACAAGATTAAAACTGGGATTCAAACCCAGGAAGTCTGGCTCCATAGTCTGTCGCTGAACTACTATGCCAGGTCTTCTGCCTTCAATGGAGACTTTGAGTTTATGATAATTCCACTACTGTGGGGCTCAGATTTCTATACTATGAGTTGAAATGTTTACCCAACATTTAAACTAACATTTTCAAAAGTGTCCGGTATATAAGTCTTCATCTTAAAAATACTGTTGATTGGAATATTACCATGAGAGAATCCATGAATGTTTCTCTGGGCCAGTAGAAGAGAAAGATCTAATCAGCATTTCTTAAAATGTGTCCCTTGCAGGAATGTGCCTCCAGGATGCTTCCTGTAAAAAGATTTCTATCGTCAAATAAGTTTGGGGAACACCACGTGCTATATCCAGATATTTGAGATTCACAACACACATATTAAAGGTACTGAAAACTCCTCCAGTAAAGACACCCGTTTAACTTTTTCATCCTAGGATTGACCAAGTTAAAATGACCAAAGAATTATTTTTTCGTGAAACACTTACTAACGTCCTATAGAACCAGATTGTACAACTTCGAGCTGGTCCCTTAAAATGAAAGCAGTGGCTCTGAGATTTCTAGAAGGCAAGCGAGAAGTGGAGAGGGGCTAAAAAGATGACACGAAGCGAAACGAGGATGCAGGCCGTCGTCTTTTTGCCTCCGCTGTCTAAATTCACCTTTTAAGGTCTCGAATAAGCTGCTGAACCTCACCGGATAACGTTTTGTTGGGTTTCTTTCTGATCTTAGGCGGCTCCAGACGTAAGTTGGGAAGTCTGGCGGTGAGCCGCACTGGCCCTCCCTGCGTGTGTGTGTGCACGGCTCCTCCAATAGTCCTGCTTTGTGAGACATTTTAGAGCGATTTCTGAATGCTCGAAAAGGGCAGATTCTAAATCCAGATCTGGTGAGAAACGGTATGACTTATCTGAGGGAACAGCCATGGAGAGCGCACACAAATGTGAAAAGGAGATCTTTTTAAAACACGGAAGTCTGAGGCGGGGTGGGGAGGGAGGTGCTAGGTGCAGGGATGTGCTGTTCACTGAAGGCTCTGCGGTCATCCTAGTCACCCGACGCTCTGGGCTGGGATTCCCAGCCGCCCTCTGAGAAGATGCGGAAGAACACTGTGTCTCCCTTCTCTCCTGTAGCTCTCTCTTCCTCCCTCTCCTCACCAGCCAGGTTTACGTTTCCTGTCATTTTGGACCCCTGGTTCTGACTGTGGCTTTGGGCCTCTGGCTTTATCCTCCCACTTCCTATGCCTTCCCAGTGGTGGTCAACATGTCCCCCCATCTTTTGGTCCCTCAGGACAACAAGTTAACAGTCCCGAGAGCAACACAGAGAACAACTTCACCTTCTCGCGAGTCCTCCTTGCTCCTCGTTTCTCTCCCTCAGCGGGCTCCCGAGGCCCGGGGCGATGGGCGCCACCGCTGCAGGGACCCGCGCTGCTGCGCGTCAGGTTCCTGTTAGACTTGTGCCTGCTCTGGCGGGGAGGAAACTGCTCTCTGGAAGTACGCTCGTGACCTGTGCAAAATGAATTCACTTTTCCATGGCACCAGAGGACCATTAGTAAATTCATTGCCCAGAATACCCCGCTGGTGTCCTGGAGGATGGAATTGGTGTCACACGGGTGAGCGGTTCTCCCTGAGAACAAGTGTCTGTACACACAGGGCTCTGGTGTGCCCATGAGCCTCAGTTGGGTGGGTGGACTGGGGGATATTCGGCTGGGGGTCTGCCAGGACAGGGCGAGCATGGGAATTGGGTTTGGCCACTGAAGCTTCTAGAAGTGGGTCAGGGGGGTTTTCCAGGGACTCTAAAACTGAATTCTTGACCGTGGTTTGCCACAGTAACATAGATTAATGACGAGGACAACAACAACAATGGCAACAACTATCAAATCCTGGCACAGAGGAAGATACTCCACGCACGTTGTGTCACTTAATTTAGCAAAAACAGTGTGAGGTAAGTGTTTTGCTGTCACCACTTTCTGGATGAAGAAATGAGACCTGAGAGAGGTTAAGCCCTATACTTAACGTCACGCACACAGAATATATTGAAGTGAGGTTCAAATTCAGTCATTTATTCAGCAGATACTTATGTTCCAGGCACAGTTCCAGATGCTGGGGATACAGCAGGGAACAAAGGCCAAAAAAGTGAACATAGTGTTTTACATGAGAAGTGTAATGGAGAAAAATAAAGCAGGATGAGGAGATAGCATTTGTGTGGATGACAGTTCTATTTTAAGCAGGACGGGGGTAAGGGAAGTCCTCTCTAACAGGACAGCATTTAAGTAGAGAGTTTAATGGAATGCAGAAGCAAGCCAGGTTCACATTCCAGACACGTGGAAACAGGAGGTGCAAGAGCCCTGTGGTGGGAGTGCCTGGCGTGGTCAAGGACTGAAAGAGAGCAGTGTGACTGGAGTAGAAAGGCTGGGGGAAAGGGGTAAGAAGTGAGGATTAGTGTGCTTATAAAAGAGACCTCCGAGAGCTTCCTCACCCATTTTGCTACTTGGGGACGCAGCAGGAAGACGGCAGCTATCAGTGAACCAGGGGGCGAGACTTCCTCAGACACTCAGTCTGCTCGTGCCTTGATCTTGGATTTCTAGCCTCCAGAACAGTGAGAAAGAAATGTTGTTTATAAGCCACCCAGTCTATGGCATTTTCTTATAGCAGGCAGAGCAGACTAAGACACACTATAAAGGCTAGTAATTGTCCCTTCTTTTATCGTGGGAGATGTCCAGCGTCTGGTGTCCTTTAATCGCCCATGGTCAGGTGGCCCAGCGTCTATGCCCCTGGAAGAGAATAATCAGTCTCTGGACTTCCATGACTGGATCCTAGATGGATGCTCTAGTCCTTCACTCTTCCAGCCAGGCACAGTGGAAGAACACCCCCTTCATCCCAGTCCCTGCCCTGGCACCTTTGAAACTTGTGTAGGGAAGTGAGCTGCTGAGCAGAACAGCTCCGAGGGGGCCCCTGCCCTCCCCTACACCCACACACCCCTTTGAGTCACAAGAATGGACAGCTGGTTCTGGGTCTTCCCACAGTGCTTCTTGAGAGACTTCCTGGGCCAACCCCAGGTGGGTCATGAATGTTTCTGCCTCGACCCTCACCAGAGAACCCCTCACGGCACGTTCCCTTATCCGCACACTGCTCTGTACATCCTGAAATCTGACCCTTCTTCCACTCCCCTTCACCTGTCCAACCCCTCCGCTGTGCCCTTGGGAGCTCCTCCTCTGTCCTGAGTGGACGTGCATTCTCATCCCCTTCCCTGAATGTCCCCTTTACCCTCTCACTGTAACTGGAAGCTGGCTTTCCCCAGGACACTGCTTCCACTGCAGTCCTCTCAAGGAGAGGCTATGATTTCATACCCCAAGGCCCTTAAAGCCTGGAAAAAGGGCAAGTCTCTTCCTTGCTCTCCTTTGATGCTGCTAATTAATCACTGCTCTTGCTCCAACTTCAAAGACCTCAGCCCCTTTGAAGCACCTCATCAGATGTTACCACCTGCTACCCACCTTGTTGCTGTTGTTCGCTGACCTTAGTCGTGGGTGCCTCCAGCACGTGCTTTGCTGTCTTTATCTCTACTGCCAATAATAATGACAATGACAGTCTTCTAAGCACTCTAAAAGCATTATTTTAATTCCTATAATACTATGAGATGGGTAGTATTATTATCCTCATCTTATGAGTAAACTGAGGTGCAGAGAATAATATACTTTGCCTAACGTCATTCATAGTGACAGAGTCAGGGATGGAAATAGAGTCTGGCTCCAGAGCATCTCCACTTAAACACTGTATTAAGCTCCTGTCTTGGTGACGTTCCCAGCAACCTTAACACCTGTGCAGATGAACCACTCGACACGCTGGCCTCTCTGCTCCTGATCCCCTTGGTTCCTCTGCTCCACCACAGCTACCCACTCCTGTGGTCACATTCATGGCCTTTTTATCAGTTATAACAGCATTATCTCAAAATATTGATTTCAAGTTTTCCACTCTCTGGTGTCATCTCCCGTCTTTCCTACCCTCCACTGTAGTGCTCCCACTTTGGAAATTCCTCAGCTTCGTGGAAGCCTCAGCTCCAACACCTCCATTGACGCTGTATTATTTCACTTATATTAACCCTCCCTAAAATCCATGTCTCCTTTCAGCGGACGATGGCAAAAAGCCAGGGGAGCACTTCCTGATTCAGCTAGCTAATGCTGTGTAACAAATCACCCCAGAGCTTAGTGGTTCAAAACAATAAGCATTTTATTTGTTCACAATTTTGTGGGCCAGAAATTTGGGCAGGGCTTGGCTGGATGGTTCTTCTGCTCCATGTGGCATCCACTGGAGTCTCTCATGAGGTTGTAGTCAGATGGTGACTGAGATTGGAGGACCCAAGACAGCTTCATTCGCTGTCTGGGACCTTGGTGATGATGCCTGAGATCCATCTCTCTCTCTCTCTCTCTCCAGGTGTCTATTTTGGGTTTCTTTCCATGGCAGCTGGATCTCAAGAGTGAGTATAGTAATTAGCAAAGCTAGAAGCTGCAGAAGTTACACAGCATCACTTCTGTTGCATTCTATTAGTCAAAACTAAATACACGGTGAGCTCAGATGCAAAGGAGGGAGATAGACTCCACCTCTTGGCAGGCGAGTGGCGAGATCACACTGCAACAGAGCACGTGGAACGGGGGGTATTGTTCAGCCATCTTTGGAAACATGATTTAACCGTGATGCAGCACTGCCATTTCTCCTTTGCAAGCACTTCTACTCCCTTCTCCTCTCCTGCTTCCTCCTTGCTTGGCAATATTCCTGACCTGGTCAAACCCAACTGTCAATCCGCTCAATGCCTGCACCCAAGTAGCTGAACATTTCTGGAGAAAAATCACACAACTTTCTAACTCTTCTCACCTTTATATCATTGCCATGAATCTCAAATGAGCGCTGAAGACTGCTGGGCAATCTTAACACTTTCCTGGGTGTTTGCCTTCCCACTCTTCAGCAGGACCATTTCACACCTCTTCTCTTTCCTTAAATCCCCAACAGCATTCTATCGGTCTAGGCCACACTGGGGTTCACTTCACTTCATAATTTATAGATGCAGTCAGATGAGAGGTACCTCATTTTCCCGTCCTGATATCTGTCAGCTTACATAAATCTGTACTCACACACCTTGCCTTCCATTGTGTTGAAATGGTAAAAGAATCCCCGATCCCATCTAAGGCAAACCCTTCCACTTGTGCAGGGGTCCGCTTGTGCACTCTCCATCCTTTCTCTCCTTATAAAAGACTTCATTTCTGCATGCATCCCTCCTCACACCAACATCATCAGTTAGTCTCACTCCCTGGGGATATCGTTCTGTTTCTATTTACACGCTCTTCTTGGTGATCACATCTAATCCCATGGCCTTAAATGCAATCTGTCCTCTGATGACTTCTAAATGAGATCTCTAGCTAGGGCTTTTCTGCTGAACTCCGGGCTTGTACATCTGCTGCCTACTTCATGTCTCCACTTGAATGTCTAATAGGCATTTCGAAATTAACATAGCTAAACAGAAGAATGGATCTTTAGCCTCCTACTCATACCCTAAACTGCTGTTCTTCAAGTTTCCACTTGAGCAAAGGGTACCACCATCCATTTAGTTTCTCTTGACAAAAACCTAGCCATCCCAGTAGATTCCTTGCTTGTTTCCAAACCCCACATTCATTCATCTCTCCATCCATCTATCTATCTTCAGGTCCTTCCACGCTACCTCCAAATATTCAGAATTTGACTGTTTTCCCATCTCCACTGCTATCACCCTGGGTCCAAGCCACAACGGCACCTCCTAGCTGCCCACCCTGCCTTCACATTCCCTGGCTACAACTTCCTTTATTATTAATTGGGTAAAGACATTGAGGTATGGTTAAAATCACAGCGTAGGACATCAGGCTGTCTGGTCCAAATGACAAACTAATTAGAGTGAGTCAACTTATTAAAAGGAATATCAGACCACATCACTCTCCTACTTAAGATTATTTAATGCCTTTGCATTACAATTGAACAAAATCAAATTGTTATGCATAGCCTAAAAGGCCCAATAAGACCCAGCCCCTGCCAAACTTCCTGAACTCAGCTCCTATTATCTCCCTTTACCCACTCCATCCAGCCAGCTGGCCTTCTTTCTAGCCTGACAACGTGCCAAGCTCAGGCCTTTGAATGTGATGTTTCCTCAAACATGTGCGTGGCTGCTCTCATCAGTCACATCTCTGTTCAAGTCATCTCCTCCCAGAGGCCTTCCTTGATTTCCGCAGATGGAGCAGGTTTCACATGCCCTTTGTGGACGCTCTAGATCGCATCACTCCACTTTCTGCATAGCAGTCACCACCTAAAATGTGCTTGTTCATCAGATCGCTCCCCTGTTCACTGTCAATCTTCCTCGCCAGAACGTTGACCAGGCCCGGCACAGAGTGTGTTCTCTGTAAATATGTATTGATGGGCTAGACTAGTGCTTTTTGATTTATTGAGTAATATAAGTGATTCGAGCACATGAGGAAATTTTCAAATAGCATCAGGTATAAAAAAAAAAGTAAAATTATCCTCCTGTTTGTGCTCAGGATCTCCTCCTCCTGGTCTTGCTCCCAAGAAGTAAGTTGGTTTTGGAAGCTGTAGAATTTAGTCCATTAACATCACTCCTCTTCTCTTTCATTTTTAGAAGTTCCATTATCGTTTAAAATACCTTCTTTTGTGTACCTCTATAACCATAAACAGCACATGTAAACCACTATTTCTTGTATCCCCATTATGTAAGAAGAGAAAATGGGCACCACAGAGACTCCCTTCCCCTCTTCTCTGCCCCTCTTCAGCTCCAGTCATGACTTTCACATGATCAAGTTTTATTACATTCATATTCCGATCTGTAACTGTAATTAAGTCTTCTGTGCTTTGACGATAGTTTAGTTTCTTAAAATCGAATACCATTAAATGGCAATTGGAAATTATGATTATGTAAATATTATTCAGTGGAGAACCAAGCAGTTTGATTAGACTTGTAGAGAAGGAAAAATAACCCTAAATCACCAAATGCATGGCACTCAAAGGAGAAAGATCCAATCTTCAAGGTCAAATGAATTCTGTTTTCCACTTCATATTCCTTTACTTGCTCAAATCATGCTGCAGTTTAATTTGACATACGACATTTCTTGACAGCTTTGTTTTGTCTTTTCCAAAATCTCTAATTGCCTGTCTTTCTTCTTGCTGATATGAAAATTATAATAATAAAAATAAATCTTTTTAGAGAAGTTACTGAGGGCCAGGCACTAAATATTTTGCATGCACTGTTTCATTTAATACCCACAACGACCTTATGAAGCAGAAATTACTTTTATACCCATTTGTCAAACAAGAAAACTGAGCCAAAGAGAATTTAAGTAATTGTCCAAGGTCACATACATAGTTTGTAATTTGAGCTAAGCAGTCTGATTTTGGAGACCATTTTAATAATGTTGTAATGTCTTTATCCAATTAGGAGGCATAACAAGCTCCTTAGTTACACTGTTATTGAAGTAAATCTATTTTTTTTAATTGAAGACCTTAATGGGAGGGATTTCTGACTTCCTGTTTCCATTTGAACTTTCAGGGTCAGTCCTGCTGCATAGCTGTCATCTTGACATTTTATTTGATTGCACTTCTTGTCTGGTCCACAGATCTTCCTCTTTCTTTTATTTCATTTAAATTTTTTCTGGCATGCAATGACAGTAAGTTTTTCAGAAAGGGTAACTGGAAATGAAAATTTCTTGGTTGCTGCATGTTTCAAAAGTCCTTGCATGATATTGCCCTCACGCTTGATGATAGTTTGGCTAGCTGTACATTTAAGTTAAAAATAATCTATCAGAACTTTGCCAGCATTGCTCCACTGTCTTCCAGCATTATCCAGTTAGAGTTGGAGAAGTCTGACATCAGTTTTTCTGCAGATATTTTTTCCCCTCTGGAAGTTTGAAGTTCTTCTCTTTATCTTTGATGTTTCAAGATTTCATAAGAATCTTTTCAGGTGTTGGCTTTTTGGTTCAGTAATTGGTGCAACCAAGACTTGTGCTTACGTCTGCTCTAGGAAGTTTTCTTTTATTTGATTTGTTTGATGATTTCCTTCTTTCCGGTTCTTTTTTTTCTCTCCTTCTGGAACTCCTGTTGGATTGGTGTTGGAGTTCCTAGATTGAAGTTAGACCTAGCATTTTGCTTAAGTGTTTTTCCTGTTTTTCTTTTTAAAAATTCTCCTTCTTTCCTTTCTTCTTTCTCTTGAGTCCACAGTCTTTCTTTGACTTTGTCTTCTAGTCCTTCTATTTATTTTTCTGTTGACAAGTATGTATTTAATTGCCAAAAGGATGGGCTGTTCCCTGCACCACATTCAAGCAGCCTGTTCAGATCTGATGGATGCAGTCTCTCTTTGAATCCGTATCTGCATCCTTGGTACTGGCTGCTCTGTTAACTTAGAGAGTCTTTTGTGCTGTTGATTTCCTCAAATGTGTGCCGAGCCTTGGCTGCTTGTTCCTATTTGTAATGAAAGGATTCGATTTTCTAATATGGGCCAGTAAGGTGAGTCTCCTCTGGAGCTGAGTGGCTCTGATTCTACAGCAGATTTTACCAAAAAAATTCTCTCTGAGCTATTCCTACTTTGGGGGCAGTTCACACCCTTGCTCCCTGTATATAACCTGTGTATTTTTATCCAAGTGAAGCCAGAGTAAAGTGGGTATCATGGGAAGGCTTTAGGGAAAAAGGCATTATAAAAAGTCAATGTGTGGCTTGAGAAGCAGAAGTGAAGGAGGAGAGTCTGTCTTACGGGTGGTGGTTCTGCTATGGGTTAGTGTTTAACGTGGCTGATGTGTACAAGGGAACCCTAAAGTGTTTTTGTTTTTTTTAAAATTATGGCTTTATTTTTTTAGAGCAGTTTAAGTTTCACAGCGAAATTGAGGGAAGAGTACAGAGATTTCCCCTTATAACCTCTTCCCCTCTACATGCATAGCCTCCCCCACTATCAACATCCCCCAGAGTGGCACATTTGTTATAATTGATGAGCTTACATTGACACATTATAATCACCCAAAGTCTATAGTTTTTATTACGGTCTAGTCTTGGTGGTGTACAGTCTATGGGTTTGGACAAATGTATAATGACATGTGTCTATCTTTATAGTATCATAAGAGTATTTTCACTTCCCCCAAAATCCTGTGTTCTGCCTAGTCATCCCTCCACCCCTCCAACCCAGGGCAACCACTGATCTTTTTACAGTCTCCATAGTTTTGCCGTTTCCAGAATGGCATATTGTTGGAATCATACAGTATGTGGCCTTTTCAGATTGGCTTCTTGCACTTACTAGTATGCATTTAAGTTTCCTCCACATCTACTCATGGCTTGATAGCTCATTTCTTTTTAGTGCTGAATAATATTCCTTGTCTGGATGCACCACAGTTTATTTATCTACTCACCTACTGAAGGGCATCTTGGTTGTTTCCAATCTAGAGGGTTTTTTATGGTGGTGAGTTTTTTCTCCCTCCTCTCTCGAAACCCAGGAGTCAGAACCATCTCCTTCAGCCCCTGGGTACCTCACAAAGTCACTGCCCAGTCACTATTAGCAGCACAGCAGACCTCCAGGACTCAGAATATAGAGCAACTGTTTAAATCTATATTGTCTAGAGAAGGGATTGGGCATGCTACCCTTGGACCAGCTCTGGCCCCTTCCTAACTTGGTAGTCTGTTTATTTTACTAATATATTTTTTTCTTCTCTTGTGAATACAAGATCATTGTGAGAACTTGATAAATTCGGGAGAGTTAAAATATTAAATATCACTCATTATGCTACCATTCAGAAAAAAATTAACATTTCAGTATGCAGCTTTCCAATTTTTTGAGAAGAAATAGGTAGCATACAATATATATAGTTTTTATTTGACTTTTTAAAAATTTGTAGCTCATATCTTTAAATGTTCTTCAAAAACATGATCCTTGATGGTTGCACAATATTTATCACAGGCCGTACTACAGTTTATTTGACTATTCTCTATTTCTGATGTTTGGGATATTTCTAAAGTTTTTCTGTTATGAATAATGTTATGAGAAACATTCTTGTTCGTAAAGCTTTGTTTTTTTTTGCACATCTCTGTTCCTTGGATTAATTCTTAGAACGGCAGATAATAGGCCAAAGTGTTTCAACACATTTTAAAGCTTTCGATGCATACTGCCAAATTGTCCATCTGCTGAAGCTGTATAAATGGATACATTTTTGGTTAGTGTGTAAGAATTCCCTTGTGACTGAGCTAGCATCTAAACTTGATAAGATAAAAAAAAGAGAGAGAGACTGGGAAAAAATTTTCTATCAGCATAATAGAAGGGAATATTTTTCAATGTTTTTTCTCTTGTGTTTTTCTGATTCTTAGCTAGATTAAATATCTGTCTTTGTCTCTCTATCCCATTTGTGTTTCTTCTTTTATTATCTTTTCTGTTTAGATCTTTGCCTATTTTTCTGTTAATGTGCCTCTCTTTTATTAATTAATTTGTAAGACTTTTATAGATTAAGAATTGTTCTTTTCCATATCCATACATATATAGAGGAGAAAAATTCTTGTTTAATAAATAAAATCAAGATTTTTTAAAAATCCTAAATTAAAAAAAAAGTTTTAAATTTCTTGCATGAACCTTTTCTCTTATGGGTTTATATGCTTTGGCACTTTTGAAATTTAAATCTTTAAACCACCTGGAATTTATTTGTACAAGTATGATATAGAGATCTAACTTTATCGTTTTGCTAAACTGATGGCCAATTGTACCAACACCATTCGCTGAATGATATTTTATTTACCAGCCAGACTGAAATGTTATTTTTGAAATATCCTTAATTCTTACATGCATTAGGACCTGCTTCAAGGATACCCTCTCACCGTATCTGCTTACTGAAGTAGTAACACATTGTTCTAATTATTCTATTTTTACTTCATATTATTCTATGTGGTAGTGAGAATTCTAATGACTTGCCTTTTCCAAAAATTTAAAAGCAATTCTTGCCACTTATTTTTTCATATAAACTTCCGAATAATTTAATTGTACTCTTTCCTGTCCCCAATCTACTGAATCTAATATATTAAGCCTATAAATTAATTCGAAGAGAACTGACGTCTTCATACTCCCCAGGCTTTTCCTCCCGCATGATCTATCTTCTTGTTTATTCAAATAGCTAACTTGTTTTTATATAATCAGTAAAATGTCTGCAATATAAGATTTTTAATCAATCCATGAACTCCTGTAGAAATGTGGTTTGACCAAAGCAGTCCTGGACCAGGAGGCGTGGCTTCTTGCCCCAGCTCTGCCGCCGATCGGCTGTATGAACTCGGACAAGGAGCATCTTTGGGCCTCAGTGTTTTCACCTGTAAAATGAAGAAGGCTTCATGAAGAGTCCTCGAAGATCTCTCCAGTGAAGGCAGTCTGTGATTCCATGAATCATGATGCAAAATTTGTCCCCCAAAGGAGGAGCAACGTTACTATACCTCACTGCACGATTGTCACAGGCATTCGCAGAACTGTGATCAACGTATCCACCCACCCCTCCTGAGATGAGGGGCACTAAGAAACAGAAGACCTGTGTGTTCTATGGAATTAGTTCGCTTTCTTACATTTTCTAGCCTTCAGTGCTGTGATAAAAACAAATTTAAAAGCACCCTGCAACACCGTCGTTGAGGTTCCAAAGCAAGGGTGAGATGTGAGCCCTCAGTGGGAGGAGGCGGGTCTCATGATGGGGGCATGGAGCGTGGGCACTGTTACCATTGCGCAAAGCTCCAGGGAAGCGAAACAAAGGAAATGGAGGAGCTTTGAAGGTCCCTGCCAAACTCTTCTTAAGAGCAACAGGATTAGGAGGAAAATGAGGCTTCTGAGGGCATGACCAAGCATTTACTATCCCCCTGGAAGCTGCAAAACAAAAACACAATCATCTTCATCTCGCCATTAAAAAGAAAACATGAAGGACAGTGGATCTGGTTGATCTCTGTAAGTGGATTACAAAGCTTGGATGGAAATTCTTTTGCAATGAAGTGGCCCAAAGCTTCATGGCCAGGACAGAATACCTCAGCGCAGAGCTTTAGGTCCACCCTAGACCTTAGAAAAATGAGGCTTAATTCTACATCATAAATGGTTTTAATCTGCACAACTTTTCCTACTACTTTTGAAACAATTTGGTTTCAGGAACAATGGAAGCTCGAACTCAGTTTGTTGGCGGCCATTAACAGCTCTCATTTGGATGAATATTTTTGAAAGCTCTTTTTTTTTTTCATTGTCACAAAAAATGAACTAGCGATGCATAAGCAAACATAAAAGAAGAGCTTAATATATTGGCAGATAAAAACACAGCACACAGTGAAGCAATGTATTATGGACATCAGCTGTAAAAATGTTTTCAATTCCTTTTGGTGTTAAGATACAGCGTAAGAAACTAGTCAATTTCTGGAGAGTCGCTTGAGGCAATTTGCACAGAGAATGTTTATTGCAGGATGGCAGATGTGACTGAATAAATAGAGCTGGTTCTTGTGGATGTTGCCTCCCGTCTCTGTCCAGGCTCCCAGCATCTGGGAGCTGAGGCCGTGCGGTGCTAAGAGAAAGATTCCAGGGATCGAGACACAGTAACAGGTCTTCCCCACAAGTCTGTATAATTTTAACTTAATTTGCAGCTAATCGATGCAGCTCTGTTAGAGGTTTCTGTGAGGTGAGTCCTCTGAAAGAACTCTTTGAACAAGAGAAATGCAGGTTTACTCTCAGCCCCAGAAACATTTCCTTTTTTTTTTTTTTTAGATGGCACAACATAAATTCACCCCGTTTGTGCACATTGTGATCCTTTCCCGTTCTATTGTGGAAGATGGTTTACCACACAGGCTCTTTTATAACCGGGTTCTGGGGAAGCACTTAATTACTCACCTAGGGAGGAGGGCTTCACGTGGAGAAAAGAGTGACGAAAATGTTATGAAAAGTGCCATGGATTGAAAGGGAGGATAATACGCCAAATTATAAAACCAAACAGACAATTTTCTTTGATTTCCTTCCAGATGTAAGAAAGAGGTCGTGTGAACCAACCATCCTGCGAACAGACGATTGTTCCCTCTGGGGGTCCTAGGGAAGGGAAGGAGGGGCAGAGGAGCACACGGGTTGTGGCTCATTTGGGTTTCTCGTTCCAGATGCAGTGGTGACAGCGGACCTGCTCCACTGTGCCTTCCAGTTGCCTTTGGGGTCAGGTCCCAATGCTGAGCATGCCCACGAGCGCTGCTGGTCAGCCTCTTTTCCAGCCATCCTCCACAGGCCCCCAGGGTTCCTCAAGAGCAAACGTCACCAACTCAGGTTGGCCTTCCACGGTCTGCTGACCTACCTTAGATCTCCCACGCCTATGCGCTCACTGCATCCTGCGGGTTTCCCACCTGGCTTGCACCGCTGTCTGTAAATGTGCATTTGCCTGTGCATTTACTGGTTTCTCTGGCCGGACTGTGCATCCCAGTCAGGGCTCGCTGCCGCTCCCCAGCACCCGGAAGAGGCCTGGCGCAGAGAAGATGCCCAGTAAATTGTTGGTGACAAATAAGCCACCTTTATGGTTTTCTGAGGAAGGCTGGTCTCCATTCCCCTGGCTTGTCCAGGCAGAATTCTCCGACAGCTTGATTTCCATCTGTCTCCCCTCTACTTTCTCACTCCCCGTCTCTGTCCTTCCCTCCTTCCCTCTGTTCATTTGCAACAACTTTATTGGTTTCCTTGTTTTTTTCTCCCATGTTGCTCTAGAAGGAAACAGATGGGTAGAGGATTTCAGATGAATACTGAATATCACATCCCCATTGATGAGATCATTTCGGAATTTTCTAAAATTACTCTTCACGGTTACATGGCCAGGGAGAAAATATCCCTGGGTTTTTGAGAGTTGGGATGCTGCTGCCAGGTTTAAACCATTATCAAAGAGACAAAGGCTCATCAGGATAAAGCTGCTGGAATTTTCTTCAGCAGTAGACTATATTCAATAATAGTACTCACCTGGAGGTACACTGTGCGACAGCTCCTTCTTTTGCGTGTGTGTGTAATTACTTGTCACTGTCCCTAAATGTCATATCTGGGACAGCTTATCTTCCTTTATACATTTGCAATAGCATCCACCTTGAGGCTGCCCATAGCAGATTACACGGCCTTGGAAAGTATTTTTAATATTACATATTAATAGCATAAGATTTTTGTCTCCTCCCTTTAAAAAAATGTCGGCCAGTGTGTCAAAAAGGTGATGTCACGCCTTGAGCGTATGAAAGGCATTCCAGGTGTTATGGCCTGCCTGCCACATTTGATTCCATCCTCCCGTATTCCCCAGGAAATTAAGTTTGTATGGACTTGGCTCCTTCAGAGAAGCCAGCTGAACTCTGTCAGGGTGAAGCCCATCAGTTGTGTATGGAGCCATCTCTAGCATTGATGCTACAAACTGAGTTGTTGGAGCCAAAGAACAGGCAAACACATTCGTGGTACCTGGTGGCCAAATACCCTCTCTTCCCAGTGATGCCCTTAGCATTTTGACTCTAGGCCAACCACCTCTCTCTCCCACCTTCCTCTCAGCTGGAGAAAGGCTGCCCTGGTGCAGAGCTGTAGCCAGTCTCAACATCTCAGCGCAGGCAGGGAGGTCTGTCAGTAACCTAGCAACGTGGCCACAGAAGCATCCTCGTGCTCTTTAGTTTTTCAAATAATGAAAAGATAGTCAATAACATTTTGCGATTTAAACAGTGCAGTCTCCGAGGACCTTAAAGTCTGCTGTGAATGGAGGAAAGGAATCACGAGGACCTGCTCCTGCAGGGATGGCTAGCTCTATTTTACAGATGGCTAAGCGGGATCAAGCAGAGCACAGGGGTCCATTCCACATGAGTGGCAGGACCGGCTCGGAAGCGTGCAGAAAGAACTTCGACCAACGGAAATAACTAAAGAAAGGGAGCTGTAAACCAGCCCATTTTTTCTCATTAAACTTTGCGCCTCTTAGGGAGCAGAGAATGTGTTCTTCATATGTTCTAAAAAGTATCAGCCTTACTAGTTCCTAAATTATAGCTGGAATCAATGGGTATGTGGTCTACCTTATAGCCTCACTGCTGAACGGAGGGAGAATCAGCTATCGGAAAAGTTTGTTAGTTTTCTAAAAGTGGGATTATTCTGTGATTGTTTTCTGACAATGTAATTCATTTCTGATCTGAAGGCAGATACTCTTGTTTCTTCACTCCTTCATTTTTTCTAACAGTGGTGGTTTTTCTAAAAAAATTGCCACACATTTTCTGATACTCCTTGAGAGATGGGGTCTTTGTAATCTCCTCTAGAGTCTGGATGGGCTTAACTGACTCAGTCAATGGGATATTGTGGAAGTTATGCCGTTTGACTTTCTAGGCTGACTCATATAAGGTGGTACAGCTTCCTCCCCATTCACTGGAACACTCACATTGGGAGCCTGGGGAAGCCACATAGGAAGTCTGACCAGCACGAGGCCGCCATGCTGTGTGGAAACCCAAGTCACACTGTGAGGCTCTGCGTAGCTGCCCCGGTTAACCATCCCAGCTGAGCTCAGCCTGAGTCACTCGCCTCCAGACACCAGACATGTGAGTGAAGGAGCCTCCAGGTAATTATCCTGCCCCAAGCCATTCTACTTGTCCCATCTGAAGCCGTGACATCGTGAAACAGACGCTAGCCATCCTCTCTGTACCCTTTCCAAATTATCTGTAAGAATAATTAAATCATTGTTGTTTTACGCCACTAAGTTTAAGGACATTTCTTAAGCAACATTAATAACCAAAACACTAACTGAACCCCAATTCACCCTCCACTGCATGTTTATGTCCTGGAGGAGAGGATGTGGCCCTTTCTCGGCTGCTGAGGGTGAGTATTTGTTTGTTTAAGGCAATTGTGATCATGTCATTTCTCTCACTATGTGTTTAGATTGGGTGTGATCTGGAGATGCTATTCCGGCCAATACAATGGGTGGAGAAGTTTGCTGGGCTGCTTTCGGGAAAATTCCCCTTATTCTCAATGGGATTTGCAGGACAGGGTGGTTCCCACTGCTACCTTTGCATGTTGTTGTCTGTGCATGGTGCCTATGCCTGTGGTACCCATCCTAGGATTCTCTATCGGGGGAGACAACAGCCCAAGAGCACAAGCCCCACACTAAAGGTGCTAGGTCAAAGAGGAGCGGGGAGAAGCCATGCCCTTGATGATGCTCAACATCGACGGTGCTCAGTCCTGGAAGAAGCTCCGCCTTTGCACTTCTTGTTGTGGAGTATAGTTTCCTCGTTGCTTGAGCCTGCTTGCGTTGGGCCTTCTGAGAGCTTCAGCCAAAGTTGCCTAAGTGGTCTTTGCTATCTCAGAGCACAGATTTTGGTCCTAAAGATCCAGGTTCAAATCTTGGTTCTGTCACTTACCAGCTGTGAAACTTTGAGTTGTTCTGACTCTATTCCTTCAACTGTAAAATTAGGATAAAAAAGGTTTTCGTTACTGAATTCTTGTGAAGATAAAATCATTCACTCAATAAGTCATTATTGAGTGCCTGCTGTGTGCCAGGCACCGTTCTCGGCACTGGGGAAGTGGCTTTGAGGGAGACAGATAAGCTTCCAGCCGTCATGGTGCCTTGATTGGTGCGAGGGAGCCGGGTAATAAATGAGCAAAGGAACAAGAGAATCTCAGTGGCAAATGCTACGAAGATGGAATGAGACGAGGCCCACAAAACGCCCAACACTGGGCCTCGCACACTGCCAGCAAACCGTAATGGTATCTATTGTTTTTATTCTTAAAGTTAATGGTATTCAGATCACCATTAGGAAAAGCGAGTGAGCATGAGTGAACTTTGATTTTGGTCTGAGGATTGTAGGAAAGCGAAGGGTGTTCGTTCCTCCTGTTTCCATCCATTAGGATTAAGAAGTTGAGGCCTGCTCTGCAGTGCACTGGTCTGAATTTTAGCCTTTAGCATCTTGGAATTGGCTCCTTCCTCGGCCCGGCCCCGCCCCAGGTGAGCTGGGAGAGGTGTGTGGCTGTTGTGCAAGGGGCTCCATGGGAAGGGCGTCCACTGGCTCTGGTCTGACCCTCGGGCAGCCGGGGTGATGGGAGAGTGCCAGACTGAGGTGGCCAAGCGCCAGCACGTCCCCAGGTTCTCCTTGCTGCCATGGCCTCAGGCCGCCCAACTGTGCAAAGCGGGTGGACGGACGGAACCACGGCTCCAGCGCCCGCACGCCGAGGTCGTGCACTGAAAGCTGCGAGGGCTTGGCTGGGTGAGGCTCGTTTCGTCTTTGCAGGAGCAGTTCCTGTTCTACGTTTTCCAAATACCTAGAAATTGGAGAATAATGACAAAAACTACTCAGCATGGATTTTTGTAGGGAGGGGTGGGCCAGGTGTCTGTAAAGTATCTTCAAATTGCCGTGGCGTCCAAGAAAGATTAATGGATGAAAAGTCTTGACTTCCAGCTCAAAGTGGCAGAGGAAATTCTGCCATAAGATGGTCTGCCGCTAATCCCCATCAGTGCAGAGCTGGATGACTTTTTGCACTGTCTTATCTCTCTATTAAGGCATCTAATCACTCTTTTCCTGTTTACTTTCTCCCTAATATGCACAGTCTGTTAATGATAAATAGTGCTGAATACCCACCCACACCTCCAGCTGAGAGACTGAGCTCAGGGGCTCTCTGCCTGTGTGTTTGGAAGCCGTGCTTATGCTGGGAGCTGCCTTGACGCCGGTTATCCCAAAGAACACCCCCTTCTCACATCTCAGCTCTCCGTGCCAGGCTGGAATTCAATCTGCCTGGCTTGCTGGGCAGCCCTTCAGATCTAAGTAGGACTTCGGGCTGCTGCTGTCAAACCCATGGAGAAGAAAAACAAGTCCTGCCTGCCCGGCCCTGGCTGCTGGGCGGCCGAGACCTGCAGCTGCGTAGCCATCCTGTCGTGAGTGATGGGCCGTGACCGCTCAGCTGTGCAGGCTCACCACCGAAGATGCACATGCAGCCCTTTCTTTTCTTTGCGTGCTTGCATCTGTTCACTGAGGCATTCCCCTGGAGCTCAGGGTGGTGCATTTTTTTTTTTTAGGGGATTGTCAGTTCCAAGTGCTTCTTGCCGTCTTACAAAGGAAACCTGCTGAATCATCAGCGGTGGCCAAATACCGTGGCTGGAGCTGACGTTTGATGGTGTTCCTGGTGGAGGAGGCCGCTGTCCGTTCAACCTTTAGGCCTTCGTGGAGGGGTAAGGGGTCTTATTAGGAAGGGGAGTAGGTAAGTGGTTGCCTTCTGGGGTCCTCCTATCATCCTGCCTTTTTTCCTCCTCCTTCTAGTTAGAGAGAAAAGACCTGAGCTCTTAAATCAGACAGATCCAGGTGTGAAAGCTGATCTTGCCATTTAGATGCTGTTCGACATTGAGAGAGTTACGTAACCTCTCTTTTTTGTCTGCTTTTTTTTTTTTTTGCCTTTGGAAATGAAAATAATGCTTAAGTCGCAGTGTTGTTGGAAAGATTGGATCAGCTCACAGCATCCACAGGGCTCAGTGACCGTCTCATTTAGACGTCCTCTTTGAAAACACAAGTGTCCTGTCAAGGATTCCTACAACGCACTGAGAGCGCATCAATGAGCACTTCCCCGTCCCTGAATGATAATTAAAGCAAAGATTGACAGAAGGAAGTATCGAGGGGCAAGGGAGAGAGGATCTCGCAGGAAATGGGTGATCGCGCCAAAGACCTTGACTTCCTCACCTCCCAGCTTTGCCTGGGCTCAGGCCTTCAGGGGAAACTACGGTGTATAGAGAGTTTTCTTTATTTAATCCCTTCTAAGGTACAGACTTTTTCCACATTTAAAGATCTCTGATGTTTGAATTCATTTGACAGTTTATGTCATTTATAAATACAATTGTTTCTTTGGCGTCTAGGAAATAAGAGCACATCTTGTAACCAATGACATCCCAGTTTTGATGAATACAGTAACACTTTTTATAAGGACGACAGTTTCAGGAGTCTAGGGCCTGCCCTGGGATCTCATCACAGCTATTGTCCAAAACAGTAGCCGCTCGCCCGCTGTGGGTTTTGAGCGCTTGAAATGTGGCTGGTCCAAATGGTGATGTGGTGTAGTGCAAACGCTCGTCAGATTCTGAAGAACTAGTGCAGAAAAAAGTAACATTAAAACAGCTCACTAATACTTTTTTCATTCATTAAATGTTGAAATGATAATATTTGAGATATTGGGTTAAATAAACTATATTATTAAAACTGATTTCATCTGTTTCTTTTTACCTTTTTAAGGTGGGTACTAGAAACTTTCAGTTTCCGTATGCAGCCTGCGTTACACTTCTGGACAGTGCTGTCACCGAATGAGGATCTCAGAGATTGTCTATTGTGACCACCCTGTAGAAACTGGATGGACCTCAACCCAAAATTTGGCTCAGATGTCGAGACTGATTATGTCACATATCAAGAGGAGATGAAAAGGTTTGTTACTCATGCAATGAGGCTTTCGGGGGAGAGCAGAGTCCATCCCAGGCAGGTCCAAAAAGAGCCTGAGGGAGCAGGGAAAGGAGATTGGCTTGGGATTTTTCTGGTGGTAGGGGGTGGGACAGGGTGAGGGTTCCCGCGTGCTGGCAGAGCGTGAGTGACTTGAACCTCCCTGAGGGCACACCTGGGCTTTGCCAGAGGTGGGGCAGAACAGGAAGAGGGAAGGGTGAGGTTAAAAGCTGTCAATTCTAAATGCTGACAATAAAAGATTCAGACTTGTACATTATCTAATCCTGTGCCTTCATTTTACCAACGAGGACTCAGACACAGAAAGGGAAGGTGACTTGCCTGAGGTCACACAGCCAGCTTGTGGCAGCACTGGCACTGGAATCCAGGCCTCTGGGGACCAGAGATTTTTCCTCTCCCTCATAGTGTCTGATGGAAAGCCACCTTGGAGGACAAGAAGATTCTTTCTCCAGGAGATGGTCTTTGTGTTTTGTGGATCTGCTGGGAAGGAGGAAATGCTGAAAGCTGGCGGTCAGGTGCTGCCTGGGCCCCCAGGGACTCTGGCTCCTAGAGCAGCCCCAGGCCGACTTGGCTGATGTTTGCTGACAAGCTGGCTCAGGAAAGTGACTTGAAAAGTAAATACTAACTCAACACAAAATGAAAAGGAAACGAAGAGTCTGAAAAAAAACCAAAAACACAAACAAATCCGTGAGAAGAGAGTGGGCATTGTGCGCTCCCTCTTTTTGACATCAAAGTGTCTTTGAATGGAGCCAGGAAGCTCTCACATCTTTAAATCCACGTTTACTTGAGGTTTGAAAACTTCCAAGAGAGGTTAGCAGTCCGGGGACAGAGGGCTCCCACTGCACCACAGGAGCAGAGCTTAAATGCTTTACAAAGAAAAGGGAACACACTCGTTGGGGTTTGTTTTAATCCTTCCAGGAGAGTGGTGTGGAGTGTACAGCATGCATTTGGAAGCCCGAGTACTTAAACACACATCTGGGAAGGTTCAGAATCTTCGCCTGGTTCTCGGTGTCTCTGAAGTGTTAGTAGTCCAGTGTCTTGTTTATTGTGCCACACAAAAATAAATCTGAATCTGTTTTGATTTTTCTGATTCTCTTCCACTCTGGAAGTAGAGCAGCCTTTTTGGTGGAAGTGACTTGCATAAAGTCTCAAATAATTACCAATTCCAGCTGACACTCGCTGGGACCCTGGAACTCGCTCCATCTGCTGCCTTCCAGGAAGAACAAAGGATGGAAGGAGTTGCTGGAGAACCAGAGAAAGAGCGCCTCCTATATTATGGCCAACACAGAGAATTCCATAAAGATTTGCATGTGGAGTCAGCCCACAATTGTCTGGCGAATGGGAGAAGATAGATATGAAAAGGTAAAAGCTGTGGAGAACACTCGATGACTTATATTTAGCTTTGAACTGTTTTTGGTTGGTACCGTCTTTTGAATATGGGGATTTTATAGTTAAAACAATATCAACATATATCAAGTATGTGTTCTGTGCCAAGCCTGGGGTAAGCAATTTCACATTTCTGATATCGTCTCTGTTGATACTATTATTTACTGTCTGAAGGGCTTCTTCACCTGGAGAGGAATGCTTGCTACTATCTATCTTTTCTTTGATGCTCAATTTATTAACTTTTCGGACTTTATGAAACAATAAGCATTTCTTTAATGATTAAATAATATTCCGCTAAATATTTATACACTGCTTAACACAGCTAAGAAGTCAAAATTTAGGAGTTTGAGAAGATATTTTCCCCCCAAAACTTAGGAACTTATTTGATTAAACTCTCTCTCTCTCTCCCTTTTTTTTTTTTTTGCTGAGGAAGATATGCCCTGAGCTAACATCCGTGCCAATCTTCCTCTATCTTTTAGTATGTGGGCTGCCAGCACAGCATGGCTGCTAACAGAGTGGTGTGGGTCTGCACCTAGAAACTGAACCTGGGGTGCCAAAGTGGAACACGCAGAGTTTAGCCACTAGGTCACGGAGGCTGGCCCAGATTAAACCCTTCTAAACAGTTAATTTTCACAAGTCCAATGTATCAGATTCTCTTAAATGCTCTGAATAACCTAAGAAGGAGATAAAACACACACAGTATCACAATGATTGCAGACCTTGTTCTTAACACTTACACGGTTGATTTCAGTGTTGGATTATTTCTAGCCACATCTGTTTCCTCATTCTCCCTCTTGCTTCGCAGTAATTTTACCAGACCAACTTAGACGGCAGTTCTGGGATGCACCGGTGGATTCTTGGTCCAGACGTGGAACCTGTTTTTTAAGTTCAAGATGAGTTTAACCACAACCCAGGTTGATGGCCCTGACTGGGTGGTTTAATTTATTTTTCTCTTTAGTCACAGGATTTTAGGATTGTGAGCCTTTTGATATTTGTCGTCTTTCTCACTGTCCTGCCATTATTGGGTATTGGCCAGGTCTTTAAGTAGAATCAGAACACAGTTATGCTTTCCTAGTATCGCATTATTATTAACGAGTGCATTTAGACGATGCGTTTTGTGTAGTAAACTCTCTTCCTTGGGCTGTATGGGGGATGCTGCGAAGAGCCCTCCCCACTGGCCCTCGTTCCTCCAGTGGGGAGGCACGTTGTCTGCTGATGGCTCATAGCAAAGTCCTCCCTCAGAAACTGTCCTTGGACAGAGGGAGCTGCCTCGCCCCAAGGACAGGTTGGCGTGGTGGTACAGGTGCCCTATCCGCTTGCCTCAATAGCCATTCCAGCTTTAGAGCTCCCCGTGAAATAGGCTTAGATCTTTGTTGCCACTGTATCACACTTCAGCTCTCCCTTGTGCTCCATTCTGCTTCCCTCACTTGCTTACAGGGGTTCTTTCCAACAAGACACCCCAGTAAACCTCCACCCTGGACTTTGTTTTCAGGGAGTCCACCTACAAAGGCTAGTGCCAGGCATAGTCCTACAAAGCAGAATCCAAATTAGGATTTTGGACCCTGGGGGATGATGCCACTGACCAGGTGGCCATGAGGACTCCATCATTGTTAGTAGCCCCATGATGGTGGGATGGTGCAGTTGCTAAAATTTCTCTGGGGGTGAACTGAGATGGGATACCAGTGAAAGGGAATTCACTGGCAGATGTAATGTTCAGCGCTTTAGAGGTTCAGAGCAAGTAAAAATTTTTAAGATTGTGAATTGGATGGCAATTGTCAGGGGATATCAAGGCATTGAGAAAAACGAAAGTCTGAAGGTGATTAAACACCAATTTAAGGTGAAGTGTGAAAAGCAGAGGGCCTCCTTGCAACATATAAAGAGACTCTCATTTCCAGCAGCCAAAGGGCAGAAAATGCTCAGCATCAAGTCTAGGATTTAATTATAATGTCGACGCAGCTCTGGAAGAGGTTGAATTCTCAAACCTGGCAAATCTCCTGCCCTAAGGTCAGAGTCCTGATGAGAAAGGTGTGGGACTCTTAGACTTGGGATGGGATCACTTGAGTTAGTGTAATCGACACTCTTTATCCCTTGAGTCTCCTGAACTTTCTGAGCCTGCAGAAATGGCCACAGTCCTCACTATTAAAGACTGGTGCACCCCTTTCTTGAAGACAAGGCAAAGATTTTTGCCTTGAAAAAGACGTCACCAATCCCGTCTACCCCCAGGATCTATCTCTACATGGTTATCCTTTCTACCATATAACCTGGCCGGAGAAGTCCGGGCCTACTAAGGGAGGAAAGGTAGCAAGAATACCTGGCCAACATGTGGTACCAGAGCTGGAAGAGTATGAACGGGAGTCAGGATCAGTTGGGGCTGTTGGTGAAGGGGAAGTACACAGTTGGTTAAAGGAGGGTTTATTGAAATGGGAACACTCTCACAGGATATATGATTTAACACTTTGGCACGGACCCCAGGGGAGGATGCTAACACGCTGCTAACACACTGCCCTTGGAAGCTTGGAGAAAGTGATGGTCTACGCTAAGTGAAGTAGAAATGCCAGAACTGTGTGGTAGTTGGGAGAAGGGATCAAAGGCTGAGAAGTGGGCATGCTAGAGAGAAAATACGAAGTAAGGACAAAAAAATATACCAACTAACTATGTTCCATGGGAAGGCCAGAAGAACCATCCATTTAACAAACAATAAGTAATGAGCAGGAAGGACACTAGCATCACGGAATGGTTCAGTGTTGGCTGTGCTCTGAAGGGCACGGCTGAAAGTAGGTGATGCTGTTCCAGGACCGAGTTCGGTGATAGCAATGGGGCTGATAGGATCCAGGCGGTGGTACTTAACTATCAAAAGCAAGGAGGGCACAGTTATCGTAATGAACGGCACAGGTCGAAGTGGCAGCCAGAAACCCTGAGCCACTGAGAGCTATGGAGATGGTTAGTAAAATGTAGTGTCTCTACAGGTGAGATCGACGGGCAGCCAACAAAGGATGGCTCAGCCCATCCAATCAAAAGACGTCAAAGCTAGACCATGAGGAGGTCGAGGGAACTACTCCAATAAAAGTTCATGAAGGCCCTTGTCCAGTTTCCAGACTTGAGCCAGTTTTTGGACAGAACCTGTTGACTGAAGGAAAGGCAGATTCTCCAGGACGAAGGAACTTGCAACACCACGCAGGTAAATATGATAATAATTCCTCGGATAATAATTCCCCAAAGGGCCTCCAATGGTACTCAGGTAACTGGATGAAGTTACTCTGGTAACTGCACACCCAAATATTTCAAACAGAGTTGGCAGCAGAGTCTCAGTTGACCTTGATACCCGGGGTCCCTCCCTCTTAGACAGCCTAGGTCCAACATACATAGTCCATTGAGTCCACGGAAGCATCCAGAGGTCGTTTCCCTGGAACAGACATACTTGGTAGTTTGTAGAACTGCCGTTTTATTCCTTGGCTTCTAAGCTAAGGGATATTGTGAGGAAAAAGCCAAGTGGAAGCCTTTGGAACTGCTCTCCTCCTAATGGTCACATGGGCTATTACTTTGTTGGCCCTCAATGAGCCACACCTTCCAATAGTCACACCTATGTGTAGTCCCCTCCAGCATCGACTCTGAGCTTGGGAAAATGGATGTGGGCAGGCATGATGCAAGCAAAGGCTGAGAAGAGTCTGCACGTGGTGGCTTGTCTTCTTGGAGTGCTTGCTCTGGGGATCTGTTAGCCATGGAAAGAAGCTCTAGGTAGCCACATGAAGAGACGACACGGAAAGAGAGGCCCCAGCCTGCCAGCCCTCCCTGCTAATGTGCCCACCACATGAGTGAAGCTGTCTTGGACATTCCTGCCATCTGACTGCATCTGCTTGAGAGACTCCAAGCAAGACCAGCAGAAGAACGATCCAGTTCAGCCCTGTGAACCCACGCGTTGGTTCTAAGTAATAAAATGGTAGCTGTTTTAATCCCCCACGTTTTGTGGTTATTTGTTATTCAGTAACAAGTAGCTTAAACAACTGTAAATTAAAAGCAATATAGCATCCTGAGGGGAATGGCAGAGATTAGTATAACTGATGAAGCCCTAAACCCTCTCAAAGCACAGAATTTTTTTGTATTTAATTATTTTATTGAGGTCACATTGTTTAAAACATTGGGTAATTTCAGGTGCACATTGTTGTATTTCAGTTTCTGTATAGACTGCATCTTGTTCACTCCCAATAGTCTAGCTTTTATCCATCACTATACATATGTGCCCCTTTATCCCTTTCGCCCTCTCCCCACCCCATTCCCTTCTGGTAACCACTAATCTGTTCTCTTTATCCATGTATTTGTTTATCTTTCACATATGAGTGAAATCTTACAGTGTTTGTCTTTCTCTATCTGGCTTATTTCGCTTAACATGATACCCTCAAGGTCCATCCATCTTGTTGCAAAGGCAAGATTTTGTCTTTTTATGGCTGAGTAGTATTCCATTGTATATATATACCACATCTTCTTTATCAAATCATCAGTTGATGGGCCCTTGGGTTGCTTCCACATCCTGGCTATTGTGAATAATGCCTCAATGAACATAGGGGTGCATAGGTCTCTTTGAATTGTTGGTTTCAAGTTCTTTGGGTAAATACCCAGTAGTGGAGTAGCAGCATCATATGGTGTTTCTATTTTTAATTTTTTGAGAAATCTCCTTCCTGTTTCTATAGTGGCTGTACCAGCTTGCATTCCCACCAGCAGTGTATGAGGGTTCCCTTTTCTCCACACCCTCTCCAACATTTGTTGTTTTTTGTCTTGTTAATTATAGCCATTCTGATGGGTGTGAGGTGATATCTCATTGTAGTTTTGATTTGTGTTTCCCTAATAATTAGTGATGTTGAACATCTTTTCAGCCTATTGGCCATCTGTATATCTTCTTTGGAAAAATGTCTGTTCATATCCTCTCAAAGGGCAGAATTTTGTGTGATACATCTGGTCATATACTTTTATGGAAGGAGAAATGGTTCAAGGTAAGAATGGTTCAAGGTCGTAGGCAGTGGTGAGTGGCTTGACCGGTTGGTTAGAGGCCTGGCAGGGGAAAGATTGGAAGGCTGGGGACACAGAGGTCTGGGAAAGAGGCATGTGGATGGACGTATGGGAGTGGCTGCGAAGTGTACCCTGTAGGTACCAGAGAACATTTCATTTCTCTGTTCCAACCAGCTCACCCCGACGCTGCACGCGGGAAGTATTATTCCTGAATTTAACTCCTCGCTCATTTCCTGAGCTTGTTTCTGTTTTGGCTTACACCTCCTTAGAGCAGGGAGATCATTATTTTGGGTCTGAGTGTGGTGAGAAAACCCCAAACCTCCCTTCCTGTGGGCTGGGGTAGTGCTCCGACGATTGTACCACAACTAATGACTTTTTTCTGATCTATTGGTTTGAATGCTAAGGTTTACACATACTGTTGACAAGAATTGCTGCGTGTGCTATAATTAATCTTTAGCTGTGAAATCGGAATCTTCAATCCAGGAAACACGTCCAGAGACGGCCAGGAGCACATTGCATTTAGACTGTCTGCAGTAGAATATCTTCTCCTTCCTGAGTAAGAGACTTGAGTCGGTGCTTGGTGCTGTCTTTAGCTAGGTTAGGTACTTGGCTGTCTTTCCAGCTCTCAATAACCTGCCTGCTTAGAGAACACACCTCTACTCATGGGGACGTTGTCCCGGAAGCCAGGTTTGTCCTACCTGCCGCTCTGGCCAGTTGATTGAACCAAGCATGGGCACCTGACCTGAGCTGAACAAACCATATTTTGTCTCCTGGAAACCTTGAATTGAGAATATGACCCATTCAGTCTGGGCTGGTCTTTTGAAGAGAGAGGACAGAGTCTCTGGAGCTGGGACATGTTCACCTGCTCACATGCGCACAGAAAAGCATCAGAGGCTGGTCTTTAGAGGGAAAAGAAAAGCCGATTTCCAGAGAACTTTCTTCTTCTGGGCTTCCATCCTTCCCTGATCCCACCTTCTTTTTGCCTCCGGAGATACTCCTATATCTTTATAAACCGCCTCCCCCCCGCCCCCACGCTGAAAGCCAACTTGAATTATTTTCTGTTACTTAAAATCAAACAGACTTAACTAACACAGGCCCTTTTGCCTGAACGTATTTTTGGTGCCTGCCTGTGGCTACACAACTTTTTCTTCCTTCCCTCCCTCCTTCCCTCTCTCTCTCTTTTCCTTTTAATTCTTTTCTCCAAGACTGCGTTATGATTGTATATTCAGGCTACAGAGAATCCCTGTTCTAACCTGAAGCCATTTTCTTGCCAAGAATCCCGTAGCTACTAACCCTCAGCTTTGATGGGTAAATTAAGCTGAAGGATGTACCTCCCAGAACATAGCTCACAATCTAGTACCTGAAGAAAATAAGCAAAGTCGTTGTTCTTCCCTAAAGGCAGCCTCCTCTTAGAAAGTACGTGTGTCTAGTTCCATTTGCGTGATCGTCAACAGCTCCTTTCACTGGGGAGGGAATGACAAGCACCAGAAGAAAAGAGGAAACAAGAGGGTGTTGTGGTCTTTTACGTGAGTTTCTTCATCCTTCAAGATTGTTTACTGTAGAAGAGAGACTTGACAGCCCCTCCACCTGTCAGTCAAGGAGAGTGAAACTGCAATGCGTTTGTTTAAATACACTTGATAAATCTCTACTCAAATTCAAATACTCTTTCTTGTCGTGGCAAAGCAACAAAAACCTGGATAGAGCACAAATTTTCAGAAATAGGAGAATGGTTGGATAAAATCTGAGATACCCACACTTTAGAAAGTTGAGTAGCTATTAAAAAGAATGAGTTTGAGTGACATGTATTATAGTATGAGCTCTATCTAGGGCAAAGGCTGCTCGTTATCCCTCTCCCTCCCAATAAGTCTACCCCTTTCCATGATTTTTAGCTGGGACATAGCTGAGAGGGAGAAAGACTACATTTCCCAGCTTCCCTCGCAGCAAGCTGTAGCCATGTGACCAGGTCCTGGCTGTTGAGATATGAGGGGCAGTGTGTTGTGTTCTGAAAAAGAGGGGGAGAAATGTCCTTTCTCCCTCTTTCCTCCATCTTATTTCCTGGAATGTGGCTGTGATGGAAAACTAACTTAAGCCATGTGGATGAGGGGTGCTGCCTGGGAGGGTGGGCAACAAGATAGAAAATGGAGCAGAGTTCCAGAAGGCCCTGGATTACTACCTATAGACTGTTAGGTCAGATAGAAAGAAAATTCTGTCTTCTTAATTTAGATCTGTTGTTTGCAGCCAGACTTATAGCCCAATTAATATCTTTTCTAAGTAGGAAAAGAAATATGGTTGTAGAGTATGTGTATAGTATGATTTCATTTAAAAATATCTGTGAAAGAAAGAATCTGCTTTACACATACGCATGTATACTTACAAATGTTTAAATGATCATGAGGAAATGTGGGAAAGTATATGGCCAAGTTTTTAACTTTGATTTTCTAAGAGGCGGGGTGAGGAGAAAGTATTCATACGTTAAACATTTTTTTTTAACTTACAACAATTAAATTTTTTTTTTAATTTATAGAGAAAAATTATTTCAGGTCTTCCTGAAATAGGAGTAGCTAATGTGAAGGTGCTTCTTTAAGCCACACAGTTGAAGGCTTTTGGGGTAAAATTCTGGAGCAGAGCCCCAGCCTGCTGTTCTGCCGTGCAGGGCACGCTCTCTGCCTGTGAGAGTTATGTTTGTGGGGTCACTCTCACAAAGTTTTTTCCAGATAGAGGTCCTGCTGGCTCTTTTATGTGGTTGGGTAAATGCTATTGGGGAAGACTGATGATTTTATGTTAAAAAAGGAGGAATTGTTGCGTTTTGCACAAAATTGTCTATTGATTTGCTTCCGTTGTGGAGGAATTGTGGGAAGAGGGGGACAGAATGAGTGAAGTGAAATAATGAAGCTGTGGAAAGATAGCTCCCTAGTGACAAGTGACCATCTGACCATGTGGCCAAAGCTCAGGGTGACAAGGGGCGTCAGGTAGCCCTGAGTTTACTGCCCGCAATGAATACAACAACGTCACTCACAGGGTATAGCGAGATTCACGCATTTGTTGATATGGCCGCAGTTGGAAATGAAAATTTGGAAATCATGGGCTTCAGAGTCAGAAAACAGCAGCAAAAGCTTTCAAAAGCCTTTTCTAAGCATTTGCTCAGAATATGTATATTCTTTTGTGCTCCACCATACCTCCCCATTTCTCTGAGGAAAAAAATGAATGCCACAAAGCCATAGTTTGACAAAGGTTAAAACCGCACTATCCATTGAGCATAGGAGCTAATTAAATTTTTCCACTTGTCCAAGGAAAGGGAAACCAATGGCTTCCTTTGGTTTTCCATCCTTTGGTCAAGTGGAAAAACAAACCACTGTGAAGGGCAGGGTACGACACGTACACGTTTAGGAAGGCATCCTTTCCAGGGCCGAAATGAAGACTTTCAAAAAGGACTAAATAAATTCGATATGCAGTCCTTAATTTGACAAATGTGGAGGTGGTCTGGCATAGTAGAAAGAACATGGAATTTAGAATCAGTTGAATAGGGTTCAAATCCTTGATTTTCCACTTATATCAGTTTAATAGGATATTAAAATAAAAATTTTGGGGTATCAGTTTTGGCTAGGACTTCAAGACCATGATATTAACTTACATTACAAAGTGAGGTATGAGACCACCATGCAGGAATTGCAAGGAACTGTTCAAAACCAGTTTTGGGTCTCTTATCCCCTCAGCCATCAGGAGTATAAAAGGATTGAATAGAGATTGGAAGAAGAATTTTGTTGAAAAGGTGGAACATTTTTCTTTTACCTCAAGCCTAGGGAGAAGGTCTCCAGTGGAACCACCAGTGAATTTGACATGTGTCTCAATGGATTGATATCTGAGTCATGCCCGAGACTCAGAAAGGCAAGAGACTGCTGTTGCTTCACTTTGCTGAGAGAGGAGTGAAAAGATGTTGCTGCAAAGGGGATGACTTTCACTCCCCAAGTTGGTTGGGGCAAAGAATATATGTTTCCTTTTGACCAGACATTGCCCATGAGTGTGAGAAAACTGATGAGGGTTGTCTTAGATACCAACCAGGAAGGCTGCCTGGAAGGCAAGGTGAACCCAGTGGAGAGTGCTGTTGGGTACTGCTGGGCTCAGTTTTATGGGAGAAAACCCACTGTTGGGAGGGGTCCCTGAAGAACCCACAAAAGGGCCTCTCAAAACAAAGAGTCAGTTGTGTACACCTGCTAATGGGAGGAAGCACTGGTGTCAACTGCACTAATGGTGGCAGGTGGGGCATGATTCTAAAGAAGGCTCACAGGACCCCAAATGTCAGTGCTTACAAATCTGGTTTGTTGCAGGAGAAGGTAAAATATAGCATCAGCATTAAAGCAAGGACATATCTCTCAGCCAAAGACTGCCTCACAGCAAGGGGTCAGAGACCAGGTGCAAGCTCCTGCTGTCTTCCTTCTGAGGTCTGTGCCAGGATGCACTGGCTCTCTCAGAGCAGGAACCACTGGCGTGTGCACAGAACACTTAGGAACCAGGGAGCTCAACGTAGAGTCATGGCCAAGATTTCTCATACTCTGCTGGTCATGTAGGTATATCTTTGGTATGCAACCAGCCCCGGTATGCACTGGCCGAGACTTTTGGGGGGATCTCACCAAGACCATGTGCAAATCATCAACCTTGCTCTTATCAATAAGCAATGCTGACAGGCTGGTACAAACCATCTCTAAACTCCTCAGACATGGTTATAAAGCGACACTATTCATCATGCCTTGACCAGGAGTCAAGGCCATGCTGGCACATTTCTTATTTGAGTAAAATAGCTCAGGCGTAGTCCAGGCTTGCTGGAATTGACCTTTGTAGTGCACCGAGTCATGATGGTATCTGTCCAGTAAGTCAGGTCTGCCCCTTACTTCTTGCTCTGGAAGCCTAGAAGAGGTGGACGCAGCCTCGGGGATGGAGGAGGAAAATGGAAGCTCGAGGTGGAGAAATAGTAAAAGAGTTGACCACATCTATTTCCTTCTCGAAGCATGTCTGACAGAAAAAAGATTTACTTTTAACTGGAGTTGAATCTTGTGACTATTACATAGGACTAGATATTTTAATTATTGAACTGAGACTGCTTTCATGACTACAAGTGACTGGAAAACTTTTTTTTATTGATGATGACTGACCATAAAACTGTGAGAGTTGCCTTAAATTTCATCTAGCAGGCTGGGGAAAAATCAGGCCCACAGAATGGGTTTGAATAGGTAGGAGGAGAAAACGATTGAGCCATTTGTTGATTATATCACACGAGTTTGATTCTTTTAATATATTGCTTATGTGAGAACATCAAAGGTAAGATTGGACAAGCGCTAAGGAACATCTAAGAAAAATTAGAGATGTTAAACAAGTAAGTAGGTAGACAGTAACTCTCCCTTTCCCGCCCCAAACCTAACTAGAAACAAGCGCTGGAATCTTTTTGCTTTCTTAATACAGCAAGACGTTTACATACATCATTTGGCCTTGTGCTGAAGGAAGTGGGATTAAGATACCAGTTTCATGAGTTTAAGAGCTGGTTTGCAGGACTAAGAGCTACCTTGAACAGCTGGGAAGGTGGCAGGGTTGACGTGGGACACATGCTCTTCTGGGTCATTAAGGCATGTGACCAGAAGCAAAATGGCAGCTCCTTTTCTCCACCCCCCCTGGCAGTTTGTTTGGGGCGGTGCGACTGGGTTCTGGCCACTTGAGCAGGGCAGAAGTGGTCTAAGCCACTTGTAGACCTTGCTCTTAAAAGTCAGGTGCACTCCCCAGATTCCTCTTTCTCTGCTACTGTGATGCTTCAAGGTCATGTTTTCTAGATGGAGGCAAGACAGACGAAGTTCTCCTGACTTCTACGGGGCTTTGTGTGAGCAAGTGCAGCCATAGCAATGTTGGGTTAAATTGTAGGTTAAACTGCCCTAACAGATGGGAAAGAACTAGGAAGAAAGGAAGGAGCGAGAACGTGAAGCAGTTTCCACAAACAAAGGTCTAAAGGTGGAATCTATACTTCTTTTTGATCAATATTTGTTGAAGAGAACAAGGAATAGGGAAAGAAAGAACAAATGACATTAAATAATTCTGCCTTGTGGTTGTGTTAAAAAAACTTTTAAAAAGGAATAACGTATGTACAGATGTGTACAAAAATCATAGAGTTTTTACAAACAGAATGTGTCCGTGTAACTAGCACATGAATTTTAAAAAACACAAACCCAGAGTATTAGCAGGATCCCAGAAGTTGTCTTCACGGCCTCTTTCAGTCACAAGCGCACGGGAGTCCCCACCACCCTGACGTCTAAAGCTGGCCCTGCACCTTGACCTCTGCTTGACCATGTGGTTAAAAAAGGATCTCACTTCCCAGTCCGCTCGAGTTTCCATATTTTACCCAGAAACTCTGGCTTCTTGACGCTTCTTAACCTTCCAGTTTTCATAACTCGTAGAATAAAAATAAGACAATGAGGAATTGAATGAAACAATTATCCAACTGATTTTAATTCTTAGTGGATTTTATTTTCTTTGAATAAATATTATACATTTTTATATGCCCATAAAAATGTATAAAATTAGTTATATATATTACCGAAAACGACATCTTACTACATTTTTAAAGGTAGAGATTTTACAAGGCAAATTGTATGGTCATAATCCAATACAATTAAAAAATAATACTGGAAAGTAACCAAAATGTTGCTACATGGAGAATAAGAATAAGTGGAAAACACTTGGTACAATCAAAAAATCAAAACTGAATTTACAATCTATTTAAAAGCAATGGAAATAATGCTTTTACTAAAATCTCAAGTCACTGCAAAAGGTATTTTCATAGAGAAATTCACAACCTTAAATATCTTCATTATTAGAGAAGAAAAACTAAAAGTAAACATATTACCAATCTTAAAAAAAAATTAAAAAAATACAATAAAGCAAAATAAACCAGGAAATGAAGATTATCATATTTCGTTGATTCTAAGGCCCACTTTATTTTTTCTTTGGACATCTCTGAAATAAGAATGTGTCCTTAATTTCTGTTGACCATGTAGCAGTGTGACCTCGGTGCATGTAAGAACTTGGCTGTTCTTCCTGGTGTCGTGATTGAAATCCCTTGGCGTGTCAGTCAAAAGACCATTTAAGCACTATTTGAGGAAGGGACGTGAGTACTGACTGGTGTCTGAAATATTTTGAATGACATTTCCAGTAAGAAAGAACCAGCATTGTAACTTGCCGAACAAGTATCAGCAATTTGGAAGAACATCTTGGAAACAATGGTGGGATATTCTTTTAAGAAATGCTGTGTCACCAGCACAGAGGACAATGTGTGGAACAACTGGAACACTGATGACTGACTTGACAGTGATGTCAAAGCACTGGACTCTCAACGAGAAGACATTTTAGAAACACCATCTGCACTTTTATACTTTCCTTTTATGGATGCACAAGAGAAATACGATTAAAATTTGCGCCTAAATAAATCTAAAAGAGCTCTTCCAATGAGTACAACATAAGCATTCTAAGTGATAGGAAGGCTTTATGTCCCAGATTATGTGAAGTTATTTTATTTCTCATTGGTATCCAAAATAATGATGAAATGTGGTAACACAGCCAAAAGCTAAAGTTAATGAAATAGAAAACCAAAAGACTAGAATATATAAATAAATATAAAACTAGATTTTTGAAAAGATTAATAATGTATACATAAACTTTTCCTGAGCCTGATTAAAAAAAAAGTGTGAGAGCAAAAATATACAAGATGAGGAGTAAGAAAAGAGACAGAGCTACAGAGACTGCAGAATAAAACAAGAAGAAAATATGATGTGCAACTGGTCGGCAACCTACCTGAAAATCAAGAACTGGGGTTGGCAAACTTTTTCTGTAGAGGCCAGGTAGTAAACACATTTAGGCTTTGTGAGCCGAGAGGCAAATTGAGGATATTATGTTGGTATTTAAATAACCATTTAAAATTTAACCATTAAAAAATATATAAAGCATTCTTAGCTCAATGGTTGTAGAAAAATAGATGGTGGGCCAGACTAGGTTCAGGAGCCATTGCTCACTGACTTGATAATTTCTTCTTGGTGGATAATTTGAACAGAACAATTACTGTGGAAGAAATTAGAAAAGCACCGAAAGATCTGCTTATATATAACAGACACCGGGATCCGATTTCACAGTTGGAGAATATTTAACCCTTAAAGAACAAATAATGCCAAGGTTATTTCAGATCATAGAAAACCCTTACACATCATGGAAAGAGATGGAAATCTCCCAGATTCATTTAATGAAGTCAGCATAATGTTAATATCAAACTTAGTTGTTGCGCAAACAGTATACAAAACATATTGACCAACATTACTTATGGATATAGGTGCAGAAGTTAAAAATGAATTATTAGCTAAAGAATACAGCAAAGTATCAAATGCATGGCATATTACAACCAAGTAGAAAATTTGTCAACATAATTTATCATGGCAACAAATTAAGAGAAAAGCTACATGATCAGAGCAACAAATGCTGAAAAGGCATTTGATAAACAAAAACAAAAACAAAAACAAAACCCAGGAGTTATTCCTACCAAAAAACTCTAAAAGGCAATAAAAGAAATCTATGTAAACATGATTGACTATTTTTGAAAACAAAATAGGAAACATCACTGTAAATCCTGAAATGATAAATTCAAGTCACTGAAATTCAGAAACGAGATGCCAACTATTACTTTTCCTGTTCAATACTATTCTGGAGGTTCTACTGAAGGTGCTAAGACAAAATACTACTAAAATAATAAGCATAAGCATTGAAGAAAAAAGAGCTAAACTGATCGTGTGATTCTACCCCTAGAAAAAACAAGAAACTCTAGTTTCAAAATTTTCTAGAATGAATAAAGGAATTTGGTAACGTTGCACACAAGCTTTTCTTTATTCTAGAAATAAGAGCCTAGAAATGGAAACGGGAAAATATTCCATTTACAACGCCAACAAAAATCTTAAAATATGGATCAGAAAACTACAGAATGGATTTGAAGTGAAAGATAATGAGATGGAAGGGTGTAAATCAACATCTGGATAAATGGAAAAGCTTATCATGTTCTCCATGGAAGAGGTAATATCATATAAAATCGATGACATCACTATTAACATATCAATGCGATTCCAATTAGATTTCCATCAGGGCTTTTGGGGGGATAATTAATTATGATGATAAATTTCATACAGAGGAAAAAAATGCCTATGAACAGCCAGCGAAAGTGTAAAAAGAAGCATGGGGAGGCAGTATCTGCTTTACTAGGTATGAAAACGCTAAAAAACTGCCATAATGAATCAGTATGTTACAGGCATAGGGGAAGCTATATAGATCGGAACACAGATGGACAATTCCGAAATAGATCCCATTTTATATGTGAAAACGTGGTATTTTGACTTAGTGGAAGAAGAATCATTTATTTAATAAATAATGTGAGCACAACAGGCTGTCCATCTGGAAGAAAATTAAAGAGGACTCGTACCCAGTATCACGCATAAAAATAAATTTCAGATAGATTAAAGGAATGAGACTTGTAAGGATCTCTTTAAACTGCTAGATCTCGTATTTTGAAACTACTTTGGTGACCACGTCTTGAGCCATGCTGTCCAAAATCCTCACAGGATGAAGGAGAAGTTGGAAGGACAGAAGACATGGCCAGCCTAATGTGCCTAGCTGTAAGAAAGCTGGGAAGCAAAGGTTTAAACAGAATGAAGAAAGACAAGGAGAACGGATATGGGACAGGTGACTGGGGGTGTCTGTGAAGGAAAGCCAGTTGAAGAGAAAGAGAGAGTTTCTGTGGGTGCATTTTGTTGTGGGCTGGGGTCAGTTGCTGTTGCTCCAAGACGGGATGGCTTCCCCTTGCTGTGCTTAGCTTTGGCAGCTGGCCAGGCCTGCACCGTGCTGCTGCAGCTGCCCCCAGAAGAACAGGAAGACTGACTTCTATTTCAGGTACTGAGGGGGAAAGAGTCCAAATTTCATGTCTAGGAACCCCCCAAACTTTCTAGGACAGCTCTCTCACAGGAAGGAAAAGAAATATAATTACTGCTGCCTCTTTCTTCATACTTAAGAATTTTGAAAAAAGAAAAAAAGAAAGAAGAAAGCCAGAAAACTGAGCAGAAGGCTGACTCCTTTCTTCACTCACTATTTTTTTTCATGATGAAGAGTGGCCCTTAGCTAACATGTGTGCTCATCTTCCTCTATTTTGTATGTGGGACGCCACCACAGCATGGCTTGATGAGTGGTGTAGGTCCGTGCCTGGGATCTGAACCCGCAAACCTGGGCTGCTGAAGTGGAATGCACTGAATTTAACCACTACGCCACTGGGCTGGCCCCTCTTTACTCACTTTTGAGGGACACCAGAGACAGGTGTGGGGGTCATTAACCATTTCCCCAGCAGCCTTCAGAGGAGGACCCTTGGGTGGGGGTGCTTGGAAGCAAGCAGTTAACCCCTGGGATGGTTGCTGTTGAGAGAGGTCCTGTTCGTGGATTTTCTGGCATCTGGTCCTGAGAGAGAGCCAGGCCCAGGTTTCACCTGAAAGAAGCAGTGGGCATGGGGAGGAGAGAAGACGAGAGGCTGTCTGAGCCACAGAGACCAGGAAAGATCCATCCACTGCCCTCTCGGGCCTGGGGGCTTCTGGGAGAACAGCTGACCTGAACCAGAGAGCCAGAGGGAGCAAAGGAGCGCTCCGCCATGCTGGTCAGGATGTGAAGGACACTTGAGCTTAGACCTCACTGTGGCCACAGAATCATCTGGAGGGCTGGGAGGTGCTGAGAGGATAGTTAGCTCCCCAGTTGCCAGATAACCCTACCCCAGGCTAGAGAGAGGTTTATTTAAGGGCTGGAAGTGAGGACAGAGACGAAGCACGTCCAGAACTTCAAGGCTGGTGTAGGGTTCTTTGGCAGAGCCAGGGCCTGGGTGGGCCCGGTGTCCCTGGATAGTGACCAGGAGGCACGGCACTGATAGGATGGCCCCTCATCTCTAGCTCTCATCAGCCACGCCGCTTCCCAAGAATGAAGTGGTCAGGGCTGACCATCCCTCAGGAATGGTGTCTGGTGTGTGGCTTTGGGGTCAGGCAGACCTGGACTTAAATCCTAAATGATCCACTCACTGGCTGTCTGATCTCGGGCAGGTGGCCAAGCCCTCTGAGCCTCAGTGTTCTTGCTGTTGGTGGGGGGTGGGCTTCCACAGGAATGCGTTAGGAAGCACTCAGCACAATCTGGCACAAAGTAGGCACTTAATCATGCAGATTTTCTTCATTCTCTCAGAGGAAGCAAGGGTGGCCTTCCATGGCATCCTGGAGGTCCATTTTCCTAGGGTCAGGCTCCTCTGGCCTTGCCTCAGGCGGGTGGCTGAGGGTGGCTTAGGGAGCTCTACCTCAAGGTACGTTGTTACCCGCTGCTTTATCTACTTCTTTACTGTTGTGCCCTTTGCCTAGAATAGCGCCTGGCACACAGTAGGTGCCCAATAAAATTGTTCAATAAGTGGATCTCTTTTATCCTTAGACTACTTTGAGTGAAACCCTAAAAGTTCCATTAATTTTTTATCTGGATAATTATTGTCACCTGGAGATCCACCTGCCTTTTTCAGTTTATAGTTTTCCACAAAGAGCTGCCACATTCTAGGGTCGGTACCAGGTCTCAGACCTCATATCACGTTATGTGGATTAATGCGTACTCAACTCAAATCCCACATTAAAAAAAAATATTTTGCTGTAAAATAAGAGAAAGATTTCTGTGTGAGGCTTTAGAAATTATTGGCTACTGGAAACTTACTTAATTGACAATTTGCTGGGATTTCTTGGCAATCATCACGCTGCTCAAGAGTTTTTACAAGGTGAGCAAATCTAACTTGCAAATGGTTTTCAGAGGTAATGGAATTTTTATGAATACAAAACTGAACAGTTAATGAGGTTAAAATAATGTTGTATTTTGGCAATAAACATTTATTAATTTATATTTTGCTGGTTTCTTTTCACATTTGGGAGTCAATGATTTCATATTCTGGCCTCAAACGTTTTTGTAGGTCACTGAAGAACTCACATGCCGTGGGCACTGGGCCTAGAGTGTCTGATGGGGAAAATAGTCCATATGGATGTAGAGTTGGCACGTTCGTAATTTATTTTTCTGTAGAGTGGGTCTCAGTGCTCTCTCAGGAGAGGGAAACGACTTCTAAGGAGACTGTCTTCTAGCTCCGGCCTCGGCCTCTTCTCCATTCAGCCCTAATTCTCCTTTTAGTGTCTTACCCTTTACCTACCTCCTTTTGGTTTTCACACTCTGCATTGAAACCTGCCAATTACATCACCCTCCTTCAAGGTCACCATTCCTGGCTAATCAGGCCATTCATCTGCATTATTAAATTCTTGCAAAGATGAGCTGAGTCCTTCATTTTTGTATTCCCTTCAAAAGGAAGGTTAGCAAATATGAGTTGAAGGTAAGAAATAGTGGATGAATTCCCTTCCCAGGCACGTGGCTGTCTACACTGGCCTTCTGGGGAAGATGCACGTGTCTGAAAATCCCCTCAGTGTCTCTCCTGCTCATTCTGGCAATAGCATCCAGTCTTATCCCTACACAGAGAGTGGACAACGGAAGGAGGGGGAAGGAATGGAGAGCGAATATCTGAGAGCTGACTATCCAACTGTCTTGTTAGACTTGCTCCTTATACTGTGGTCTGAGGATAAGTAGCCTCTGTACCACCTGGGGTTGTTTGAAATGCAGAACCTCAGGCTCCACCCCCAGACCTGCTGAGTCAGAAGCTGCATTTTAACAAAGCCTCTCGGTAAATTTGTGTGGACATTGTACCACACCTTACCACCTGGATGTCCCTTAGGTACCCAACGTCCACCGGTCTGAATCTAACCCCATCATACGCCCCCACAACTTGTCCCACTTCTGAGGTTCCTCTTCCTCTGGGTTTCTGAGGTGCCTTAAATATAATTTCATCCTAGGACTTGTTTGTTGTTTATTCTGTTATATTTTTACTGTTTCTCTCAACTAGATTACAAGCTTCTTGAAGACAGGAGTTATGTTCGCTCATTTTCTATCACCAGCAGCTTTCGCTGAGCCTGAAACAAGTGTTGGCTTCTCTAGACCTCACTTTCCTCAGCTGTAAAGTGCAGGGGCTGGTCTTCATCTCGAAGACTCCTCCCAACCTTGACGTTCAGTGATTCTGTGAAATATCTGGAAGAATCAGAACTGCAAGGTTGAGAAGCACCTTGGAGGTCACCTAACTCAACAACTTCCTCCTGCCATCTTGCCCCAGGATACCCTTGCAAAAGCGTAAGCCCCTTTAGCCACATGCACATCAAATGGCGGTCCAACTTAAGCATAGACATCTCTAGCGACAGGGAATTTAAGACCTCTGCAGTCGGTATATTCCATTTTAGAAGACTCTACATTTTTGAAATTTATTCTTATGTTTTTGAGGCTTCATAGTTAAATTGAAAGAATGGATGTTTGAATAAGATAGAACTGGTCTCCAGTTGCACAAGAGCCACTAATTAACTGTGTGAGTTGGATAGACTCTAAGATGACCCCGTGACCCCTGCTTCCTGGTGCTCATGCCTTTGTGTAATTCTCTTCCCTTGAGTGTAGGTGAGTCCTGAGACTTACTTCTAACCAATAGAATATGGTGAAGGTAATGGGTTGTCACTCCTCTGATTACATTACACTATGTGGCAAAGATGATGTCACTCCTATAATTATGTTATGTCATATAAGACTCCATGTCCCTAGCAGACGGCCTTGCTAGCTCCAGTGCTGGCTTTGAAGAAGCAAGCTAGCATGGATTTTATAGCCACAAGGAGAGAAATTCTGCCATCAACCTGAGGGAGCTTGCAAGTGGGACCTTCTCCAGCCAAGCCTCCAGATGAGAACTCACCTCTGATGGACCCTTTGATTTCAGCTTTGCAAAGGACCCAGCCAAGCCATTCCTGGCCTCCTGATTCTTAGAAACTGCACAGTAATAAATGTGTGTTGCTTAAGCTGAAATTTGTGTTTCAAGAAGTGTAGAAGGGAAGGTGGCATCATGGTGGTAGTGGCGAGGTGGGAGTGTGTCAATTACATGAATTTATGTGCAACTAACAGAAAACCCAACAACTAACAATGGATTAAATAATAAAAACATTTAATATCTCATGTAACTGGAAACCAGTCTTTAGGCTTTGTTAAGAAAGTGTTTTGGTGGTGTCATCAAGGACTTAGGTCCCCTCCATCTTTCTTCTCTGCTGTCTTCAGTGTGTGTCTTTGTCCTTCAGTTAGCCTCCTCTTGGTTGCAAGATGGCCACAGTAGCCCTAGGCATCACCAAGCCCAGAGGTGGAAGAGACACCTTTCTTTTCTTCTCATATATCTTTGCTTTTAAGATCTCAAAAGCTTTCCCCACCCTCCCATTCCCATCCATTCATATGTCATCCATCAGAACTGGGTTACATGCCACCCCGAAAACAACCAATGGGAAAGAGAAGAGATCAGCATGTTGGGACTGATGAATGAAGATTCTCTGGGTGGAGAAGAACCAAGTCTCCTCTAAAGCACAAGGCCCCCTAAGCCTTGAATTAACTCAGGGTTCTGTTAGTGTCGAAGACAGGTAGGCTTTCCAACCAACCAATATCATCTGCTGTAGGGTGGGTGATGCCTGTGGGTGCTCAGACCTGGCTCTGTTTCAAATCAAAGTCTGTAAGTGGCTACCATCTACGAAATGTGGACTCCCCCTTCACAACTTCTCAAGCACTTTGAAGGGCAGTTTTGTGTTTTCTTGGGGAGAAAGTTATTCTGGATGTACTATATTTCATCAAACCGAAGAAACCATAGTGTATGAGATTCACCATTACTTTATTAACCTCTAAGACAAAAGTTGTTTTAAACTCTGACATAATGTCTCAGCAGTGGTTGTGTGTGGCCCTCTGTGATGCTGCCTGTGATATTGCCCCTTGCTGCTTTGAGATTTCTTTCATCTCTTCTGAGAGATTTGGCAATTACTCTTGCTTTCAGCTGCATTGCTTGATGTGGGGCAAATATGACTGCTTCATTTCTTGTGGATTCCGTCTTTTTTTAGGTCTTGAAAGCAGTTGATTGTTGCGTTGTGAGAAAGCATGGAATTGTAGTTGTTCCTGTGACAACAAATATTTGCTCCACAAACGTCAAATTCACAGCCCACTCCCCTGTTTCTTCTTGCATACACAATAGCTCATTATTCGAGAGCCAGGATATAGGATAATCTTTTGTGTGCCTTTTAAATGGCATTGAACCTCAACACCCATCGTTGCAACTGTATTGAACTCAGCTGAAGTGATGACAATATGAGCAGCTGTGACCAAGTTTGCCAGGCAGAGGCAATGACAACTGTACCATAATTACCTTGATTCTAAGGCACATTTTGATTTTAAAGATGTCAAAATGTGGAGGAAAAAAAGCATGTCTTAGAATTGATGAAATATGGTGCATCTAAACAGCGCAATAGTTTGTGGCTTGATGGAAACTTCTGATGGCTTCATGTCCCTCGTTAACGCCTGAGAGAGCACGGGCGCTGCGTGTGCTGGCGGTGCAGGGGAGGCTGGTTGGCCGTGGCCTGACTGGTCCTAATTAGATCAGAGAGACGTGGAGCAGGGCTCTTTGCTGAGTTAGCTGTTCAACATGAGTGGGCACCACCCGGCCTTGTGATTTTCTTCTTGCTAATTGGACAAATGTCTGTGTCGTTTGTCACTTCCTGCATTTGTTTTCTGCTTCACTGCACTCTTCACCAAGGCAATGAGATGCTGCTGGAAATGAAGAGGGGTGTGCACATGTGTGCATGTGTGTGTGTGTGTGTATGAGCTAGAGAGAGAGAGAGACAGAGAGATATAGAGACAGAGAGACAGAGACTGAGAGAGGGAGAGACAGAGAGACAGAGGAAGAGAGAGACAAAGAGAGGAAGGCAGGGAGAGGGAGGAACAGAGACAGAGAGTAAGAGAGAAAAAGATTTCCAGTCGAGTCTTAGTGAAGAAAAACACTCACCTTTAAAAAAATAAGTTCCTAAAATGATGGGACCCAGTCAGCCACGTGAAATCGAAGAGGACACCACCAGCCCTGGTGGGCCTCTGCGGAAAGGGGTCATTGGTCCAGTTCCCCTCAAGGACCCTCTTTGAGATGAGGTCAGGCTCCTGCTGAGCCTGCATGTGAATGCTGTGAATAGTGGAAAACAAAACCAGGCTGGAAACCGGACCGCCCCACGGAGGTACAGATTTCCAGCAGAAAAAAATGAAAGGAAAAAAATGTTTGAGAACCATCTTGTCTGATGTCAAGCAAGTGAAACGGACTTACTTCCTTTCTTGATGATTCGATCTCTCAGCAAAGTTCCACCCTGCCTTGAAGTTTGTTGTTCTTCAGCATCTCGGGCCCTGCCCTGTCCCCGCACCCCCCCCCCCACCATGTAATTCTTTGCCACGTGGCACGAACCACACTGAGGTGTCAGCGTGTGCTTGCCAGATGCAGACAGGAAGGACTGGCTAACTGACGTCTTCTCCCTGCTGTGCCCTTTGCCCTGCAGCACAGGCACACTGGGGCTGAGGCCATTTCTGACAAACCGCATCTTTCTTCTTACTCTCCTAGCCCCTAAATTGTCGTTTCTTCTTCTAACATTTGTATTTTAAAATTTCACCTCTTGTCTTGGTGAAGAGCAGAGGAAAAGAAAAGTTCTTTCTCTTTTGCATTTAGTATGTGGTGTTAGACCATCACACATTAGTTAAAGGTGTATGCTCTGTAGTCTGACAGAACTAGGTTCAAAACCTGGCTCCTTCGCTTACTAACATATTATTGGGGCAAGTTTGTTAACTCCTATAAATCTAGGTTTGCTTATTTGAAAAATGAAGATGATCAGGGAGACCCCTCCCCGATCGTTTGAGGATGAAATGAGATCGCTCACGCACAGTCACTCACTGCCTGGCACCTGCTAAGGGTTCAATAAACAGTAGTCAGTGCTAGTATATTTATACTTTTGAGGGGTTTTTTTTTTTTTTTTTTGGTGAGGCAGATTGGTCCTGAGCTAACATCTGTTGCCAATCTTCCACTTTCTGCTTGAGGAAGACTGTCGCTGAGCTAACATCTTGCTATTGTTCCTCTATTTTCTATGTGGGATGCTGCCTCAGTGTGGCTGATGAGTGGAGTATGTCTGTACCAGGGGTCCAAACCCATGACCCCAGGCCGCCAAAGCGGAGCTCAAACTTAATCACTATGGCACTGGGCTGGCCCTTGAGGGGTTTTAAGTTCCTTGTCAGTCTTTATAGATCCCATTACTGTCAATCCTGTGCTCCCGGAGGGAAGATTCTGGCCTTGACCACCCTTTCATCTCACAAACACGCTTTCTGCGGCCAATCGCTTCTACTTCCATCCTGTATCTCTAGTTTTGTGTTTCTACTGCTGGTCAAGCCTCTCTTCCCAGCCCCAGATGTACCAGTCAACCTGCTGACAGGATCTACATTGCAACTAATACTGAAACTGAACTCATTGTCCTCTCCCCAAATGCACTTTTCCTCCCGGGTTTCTCTCTCACCGCCATCCCCGAGGCATCCGGTGCAGGACTTTCTCTCTGACTCTCCACCTCCAGGGATTCCCTGAGTCTCCTCTGCCCCCTCCACTCCATCCTCCTCACTCCTGTCTCGGTGCCCCTTTGATTTCCACAGTTTTACTGTAATGAACATTCCTAACTGGCCTCCTCATTTGCATTTTCTCCATCTCCAATCCATCCTTCACTCTGTTGCTCTTCTCTATTCACAACCCTCTGTTTAAGACCTTTGGTAACTCTGCATTTCCTTCAGTGTAAAATCCAAACCCCTCAGCAGGGCCCGCAAAACCCTTCCTGATTTGGTCCACCTCTCTTGCTTATCCCATCACTCTCCATTTTGTCTTCAAATTCCTCAACCCTCAGCCGTATTGGAATGCTTGGAACACTCTTCCTGATCGAAGGACGTCTCTTGGACTTTGTATAAGCTCTTTCTTCTGTCTGGAATGCAATTTCCCTAAGTTTTCCACCAGGTTATTCACTTCATTGGGTTATTCTTTTCAGCTCAGTTGACATTCCCATAAAGCCTTTCCTGTCTGTACCCCTCAAATCCAGGATAGGTTCCCTTCTTGTTGCTCATTGCATCCTAGGCATTCCTTAATCACTGCTCTGACCACATGCCTTGAATGAAGGGATTTTTTTTTAGCTTTGTATCCACCATACCACCATACTTAGTACTAAGTCTGGCATACAATAGGAATACAATGTTTTCTCAAAGAGTGAACAGAAGAAGGAAAGAAGGAATGGATCAATTTGACGGGAATAAATCTAGAAGGTAGATGGTCCTCCACGGCGCCATGTCCACATCTCTGTGCTTGCCACAGGGGACTTGCCACCGTGCAATGAGTTGCCTGTGCTCCATCTCAGTTATCTGGAGATGGAGATAACCCCCGGAGAGCACCCCTGTTGCTTGCTGTGCTCTCCAGAATCAAACAACACTGCCCACAAGGGCCAGGTCCCCAGGCCTGGGGGGAGTTAACCAGCCTGCTTCCCAAGTTCTGTCCTTCTGACAATGGAGGTCACGTAAGGAGTTTAAGTCCACCTTCTCAGCTACTTGACCTGGGAGTACTGCAGACTTTGGAAGAATGAACGCCAGGATGCATCGTATGTCAGCTCTGACTTCCAGTCTTTCTCACTGGATATTATTTAGTTTTTATATATCAGTTGTTATTGTCAAGAGACCTTGTAATGGTTAAAAACATCTCTTCCACCTCACTTTCTATCATTGTTTCCTGTTTGTCTGTAACAGAAAAGAAATTTTGATAATGCATGAATGTATCTGTAGATCTGGGGTGCTCTTTTAAAGCTTGTGGGTTTTTACGCCTGTTAACAGATCGCTGAAACCTCTGAAGCTCTGTCTTACCCTGAACATATTTCAGTTCCGAGTAGCTCTGATCAACTTAATTTTCAAAGCATTTATCTTCAGCACCCTGAGGGAATTTTAACATATCCTTTCCTTAGTTTGGTGCATTTCCAGAATTTTTGCATCTTGTTTCTGTAAACAGATAATTAAAGCAATGGGGACGGGTCAAGATAGCGGTTATCCGCGGACTTGCCCCTCTCCCATTAACAACTTCTATGGCCTGTTTTTCATTCAGTTCTTATAGGTCAAAAGTTACTTTTGGTTGAGAGCAATGCCTTTTGTTTATTTAAAGGATCTTAAAAAGGCCAAGAAGGCCACTCCCATTCCTCAAGTGGGTAAACTTGACTAGGAAGGTGAATAGATTAATCCCAGGTCATAAAGCAAATGAGTGTGAGTCTTGGAAGAACAAACAGGCCCTGGCATGCTGTCACTGCAAGACTTTGCCAACTGTACCCTGACGGTCTGCTCCTCTACAGTTTAGGTGACAAACTTCCTTTATCAGTCACTGTCCTTTATGACTAGACAGAGTTTTTTTCTCATAAGCAAAGGAGATTTGGCTTCCTTTAAAACTATCCTCAGGATCCTTTAATTCATAAGCTCTTCGTCCTCAGGTTCTCAAGACAACGAAGGGAGCACACCATTCCTCGGATGCTTGCAGACATCTTTGCCCAGGTGACACCAGCTTGTGGATGAATCAGAAATGGTGACCTGGACCAACACCCTGAGAACCTGAGCATCCTCCATGCAGTAGTTCTTAACTTAGCTGCACATTTAAAAGAAAATTCCAGAACTTAGACCCCAACCTCAGAGATTTGCATTTAATTGGTTTGGGATGAGGCTCAGGCACGGTTATTTGTAAAAATCTCCTTGAATGATTTTAACGTATGACCAGGTTTAGGAACCAACACTAGTCTTGGCTCTTTTGCTGATTTGGTGTGGACCCACTTCATCCTTAAAAGCAGGTTTTGTAGAGCCATGGCCCGATGGGGCAGAACTTTGGTTTATTTTTGATTTAAGCCACTTTTATTGTTCTCTGAAGATGCCTGAAGAAAGAACGTTGACTTATCCTAGGGAGTTACAGACTGATAGCATAACTTCTCTGTAAGGAAGCTGAGAAGAATGAAGCAAGTGGAATCACTGGAGAGTCTGCTAAGGCACCTGGGCGAGCAGAATTTGAATGGAACAAGCTGGCATGCCTCTGGGGTGAGTAAAATTATTCCTCATGAGCCTGTCAGAAGTCCTTGAAATACAGCAGTGGATAAAAGGGACTAGTGGCTATAATTTATTTAGTGTTTCCAGAAGCCTTTGATAAAGCTCTTCATTAAGAAGGGAGCTCAGTAACCAGCACTGGGGTGCGGGGACCACAGAACTGTCAGGGACTAAGGGCTGATTAGGAGATGGGACACCGAAAGTCAGGAACAAATGGCCATTTTTCAGGGTAGCCACCTCTGGTGGGGACCCATGTGATGATCTGGTCAAAAACTTTGCGACTTTTAAGATTCTTTTTTGTTTTTATTACCCAATTTCAGAACACCTTTTGAGAAACAAGGCTCCTCAAGCAAAGGGGTTAATTACCAGCTCTCTGCCGTCCTCCTTGTCCATGACAGCTTGTCCAGGACCGAGCAGCAAGGTTGAGTGGCTTTTTGTCTGGTTTTAACCCCAGACCTTGATTTACGCTCTGAACTGTAAGATCTTCTAATGTGTTACAAATGAAATGAATCACGGGTATTCCAGAGACTGTTTTGAAAGGGTGGTGGGATGTGGTAATCTGAGGAATGATAGGCAGACAAGGGCAAGAAGGGTAAGCAGAAGAGCTGCTTAGAAACTACACATCTCTCTTCCCATCTGTAGGGTTGGCTACATTGGCCCAGAGACCTGGTGTTGCCCAGCCAACCCTGGGCCCCTATATCTTAGGTCCCCTGGAAGGTTTTGTTTCTCCAGCATCTACTCCTGCTTCTTTTAATCTTAGCACTGCGTTTTTTCTTTGGCAAACTACTCATCACCCAATCCATGGAATTCGGGGGGGGGGGTCTGTTACTAACCTACCCTCTCCCCCAATATCCATGTACCTTAACTCCAAGGGTGGGCATGTTCCCTAGGCCTGGTCAGTTAGCGTATTCCATCCCCTTGGCCTCAGTTAGCTGGTATACGACTGGGCACCTTGCCCAAGTTGGTCCAGGGAATTCTGGCCCAGGCATTTTGTTGGGACTCTTGAGAAAGAGCTTCTCTCTGTCCATTGTGTTTGCTAAGCTGGTGACCAGGGGCCAGCATGAGAAGAGCAGCTTCTTGAGAAAGGGAAACCAAACAGAGGAAAGCAAAGCCAAGAGATGGAGCATGACACACTTCTTGACAACGTCTTTTAAGTATCTGGATCCAGTCTTATTTATCAGATATGCCCACTGGACTTTTCTGCTATGTTAGTCAACAAATCCCTCATCCCACATGTCTTTCCTTAAGCTTGTTAAAGCTGTGTTTCTTTCACTCAGAGGATCCTTTCATAAGAGGTCCCTAGTGAATACCTTCCGACACACCTTAATGTCTCATCCCACCAAAACTAGTCTGTCCTGTCTCCTTAGGGGCAGGCTCTCGGGGCAGTGGTGCATGGCAAGATCACCTAGGAAATGAGTCTGTGACTAGGAAATGAGACTGATGAGCCAATGGGAGAGGGATGGGGAAGGGTTGTCTCGGGTAAAAGGTTTACATTTTGACAGCAGTTTTCTGGAGCTAATAGTTCTCCTTTTGGTTAACCCAACAGAGTGGTTGAGAGGAACACGGGGAAGGAGGGGGTTGGGGGTGAGTCGTTACTGAACGTCTTCTATGTGCCAGGCACTGTGTCAGGTGCTTAACATAAATTACCTCAATTCTTACACAAATTTGTGTATATTATTATCCCTTTTTCACAGATCAGAAAATAATGTCAATAACAATAATAACTACTATTTGAGTGCTATGTTCCAATGTTAACTGTAATTCAACTTTATCTATTATGATCATAATAACCTGCAAGATAGAGATTATAACCCATATTCTATAGATGATGAAACCAAGGTTCAGAACGGGTAAGTTCACCATCACACAGCTAAAAAGAGGATAAATCTGTACTAGGGCAGACTCAGTTTGAAAGCCACGCTTGATATGAAACAGACCTTCATTTATAGACTTACGATGGGGCTGGCTGGGGAGATATTTGGGGCTAAGGAGGGGCTCTCAGCATGCCTGACATTGACAGGAGAGGCACAGGAATAGATCATGTATGGTGTCGACCCTGAGCTACCTACCTCAGGCCCTGGCATAGTGACTACCAGCTTTGGTGGGGACCTCTGCTCAAGTTACTTGCTTAACAAGATCTAACGGAGTTCTCTACCCAGGACTGTATAAACACAGCAAGAAAGAATCATCAGGAACACAATGTAGAACACGGCTTTCATCCAGCTTATATGTTGTAAAATAAACCCACACAGATCCTAAACATACTGGATGCTCCTTATATTTGAGTGTCTGGTGTTAACTACTAGTTGGTGAAATGTGGAGCTGGCTGAGATTAGAGGGTGCTTTCTGGGCCCTATTAGTATTCTCTCCTTATGTTGTGCAAGTCTTGGGAGTTCTGTTGATCTGCGCTAATGTCCTGTGATGATTTTGTCCCATGTTGATCCATGCCAGGCCACTTCAGGCGTGTATCTTCATTCTGAGTCAGTCAATATCCAAGTTACAAAGGGATCTCTGTCCTTTTGTCTTTTAGAATGCAATGCCTTGGAGCCCAGTCTTTAAGATTTACCAACTGCATTTCAGTCACGCCATTTACTCCTGTTCCAACTGTTAAATTAATTAAACAAGGAGGCCATTAGGCCGAGGTGGCTCTAATGCCATGGCACCTACATAAGCAAACCAAAATCTAAGCCTGTCAATGCCTTAAGGTCATGAAATCAAAATGCTAGGGACAACCAATCACAAACAGCCAACTAGGGTTTAAGCTGCAAACCATCAAATAATTTTCTTTCTTCTCCTCTGCAACTGTTGCGTCTTTTCCCTAGCTCCTGTCAGCAGAGTGTTCCTAGTCGTTTCGGGTTTGGCACTGCCTGATTGGAATTGATTTTTGCTCAGATAAACTCTTGAAATGTTTAATATGCCTCAGTTTATCTTTTAACACCACCCATGGCTATGATGCTTGTGGTAGGCTGAAAAATGGCTCCCACGGATATCCACGTCTTAGTCCCTGAAGCCTGTGTATATGTCACCTTACGTGGTGAAAGGTATCATGCAGATGTGATTAAGTGAAGGCTTTTGAGATGGGGACAGCAGCCTGGGTTATCCAGGTGGGCCCAATGTAATCACAAGGACGCTCAGAGTCACTCGAAGGAAATATGATGATGGAAGTAAGAGGCTGAAGTGAGGCGAGGAAGGGGTGATGAGCCAAGGATGGCAGCAGCCTTAAGAAGCAGAAAAAGGCAGAGAAACAAACTCTCCCCACAAGCCGAGCCTTCGGAAGGAACCAACTCTGCTGACACCTTGACTTTAGGCCACTGAGACTGACTTTGGACTTCTGACCTCTGGCACTGTAAGACAAGTTTGCATTGTCTTAAGCAGCTAAATTTGTGGTAATTTGTTATAGCAGCAATGCTCCACACCAAAGCTCAGGTGCTGGTGGATTTTTTTTCCTCCAGGAAGTGCTTTCTGCAAACACCTGCCACTCAGTGTGTTAGTGATGCGTTTGTGAAGGTGTACAAGTGACTTCCCCTGATCCGTCTAGGTGGGTTTCATGGATTCTTCTGACTTTAAGAGGCACGAATAACTCTCGGTTTGTGTGCGTCCTCAAAAATGCTCCCCCTTACAAGGCCTTTATTTTCCACTTGCTTCCTGTGTCACACTAGCAATCACTCCCCCTGCCACAGCAACTTGCTGGTAAAAACTGTCCACTTGCTCTTTCACTGGGTTTTGCTGGCATAGAAGAGATCTTGTCAGTTGACTAGTACAAAGTTAACCATTTAATTCACATTTACATGTTGTAATTTGAAGATGGCAGTGAAAGGCCAGCTTCCACACGCTCTCTGAGTTCTTCAAGGGTGGTGAATTCATCACAGGATAAGCCTCAGCTGGACAGGAAGGTGACTTGACTTGGACTATGACTTGGGTGTTTCTGGAGCCAATTAAACTCGGAAGAGACCAATGACTAAACTGGATTTTGTACACCCATAATTGGGCTTATTTAATGCTGGTGACTGATATTTATACTTGCCATTTGGGAGCCTTCCTTTCTTTAGTAAGGAGGACAAATTATCATCAGAAGCTTGCTTAATAGCCATGAAGTCAGAGCAAAGGGAAGTATTAATAGATAAGAGAGTTTTGGGGGTGCTTAATTCAGGACAGCTGTTTTCAAAAGAAGGCTTTTTTTAAAAGAAATGTTTGGTGAAGTCTAGCATGTGGGAGTCATAAAGGGAGAGCTGTTCTGGGTGCATCAGGGTGGGGGTCCCTCCTCCTAACTTGGGGTGGCCCCCAAAGGCCCTTGGAGAGCCACCATGGCTCTGCCAGCGACAGGCCTGTGTGTCGGCCCTGTGCCATGGCAGAGCACAGCTCCTTGTTGACATGTGCCTTGATCTCTGCCACCAACACTGACGGGGCTGAACACACATTCAGCAAGGCGGGAGGGGGGGGGTCTCTGGGCTTCCCCTATGTGCGTTCCAGGCCAACCCTCCCTCTTGTGTTCCAGAGTCTGTTCTTAAACTGGGCACAATACAATTGATTAGGATTTATTTTCCTAAATTACAATTACAGTTCGGTTTTGTTTCTTTAAAATTACACCCTGGTCCCCTTGATTGGAGTTTTGAATATTCTGATCTCGTCAGTCACGCGTTTACAATCTTTTAGTTTATTTCCACAGATGGCGGAACTGATGCATTATGTATAGTTTTACGGGTGGTGTCCCAGAGGGCAAAATTATTCCTGAGTGTTTGCTGGGCACTATGGTCACTCCATGTTTGATCCATGTGTGTGATGACTGGCTCACCTTTGAGTGGGGCTGCCTACTCTCCTTGTGGGAAACCCACCCATTAGCACAGCGAGGGTGCCTGTGCGGGGGACAGGGAAAAACACGTCTTCATCTCTCCCCCCAAATTCCTGAACCAGGAGGGGATTGTAAGTGTTGAAACTGGGTCAGACTGTCAAAAGCATATGAAGTCAGCTTGAAAATGTGAGAAACTCAAGATGTGGTTCTCTTTGTTCTGCAACAGTGCAAAATCCTCATGTTTTTCACTAGTCTAGAAGAGAAAAACAACTTGAACGCTCAGGTACAACTCAACTGGTAAGTATACTTCAGTCCCAGCATCTCTGTCTTCAATGTGACTGTGCTAACGCAGCTTTGCTTGGCTTGGTACCCGTATTTCTTACTCTCCTTCGATCAATTGCTATTTCAGCTGTAGTTGGTTGTGACTTCTTTCTGGTAATTGTGTTTAATTAACAAAGATGTTGAAACAATAGTTTTCTTTCCCCCCGGCATCTTCAGGGGCTGTGCACTTATATTATAGCTTCTGGCCTCCCTCTCTGCTCCCTCTTCTCTCTCCTCACTGCTGGCTCTGCCCTCACCTAGTTCAGAATTCCTGAGAAAGATGAAAGAGGAGGAACAACGACACTGGTGCACACCAATCACACGCATCTTGTCCCCTGCCCTGCACACTTTAGTCACATACCCTGTGGTTCAAACTATTGTCCTGTCTCCCACGGCATCGATGTTTGTTCCGAGACCCTCAGGTCCCCTGTCCACAGAGGGCTGTCTCCTCTTATGCAGCTCTGCTACCCGCCTTCGCCACTTGAACTTGACCCACTAATGCTGCCTTCCAGACGATCAGCCCAGTGTGGGAGACGCATCAATGGGCTAATTACATGTGATGGAGGAAAGTTTAGCCCTCAGAGGAGGAACTCTCCTGAGGTTAAAGCCACCATAAGTGCTTGTGAAATGCTGATATGCCTGGAGAGAAAGAGCTAATAAATGCCCTGTCGTTTTTTTCGAGGCGGCAGAGAAAGCCAAGTCTAGTGGGTGTTGGAGGGAGGAGCTGTCATTGTAACAAGTGTGATGGCTAGAGGTCATTTTAATTGAGCTGCAAAATGGACTTGTGTGTCTTTTTTTCTTTTTAATGCAGATGGGTCGCTGTTTTTATGGCTGTACTTGTTTCATCTTTCTTTTAACTGGCTGGGCTTATTGGCACAGCCAGCTTTCATGAACTGAAAGTTACTAGCAGTAATTTTTTTCCCTTCAAATGGAGAGCCTCGCCTCCTTCTTCCTTGGTTGTCTGTCAAAAGTTCGTAGCATAACCTGACTTGCGGTAGATGAGTGAGTGAACTGGGTTTGCTTGCAGTTTCTTGGCATGTGTTTCTCAAAACTTTAGCATATAAGAATACCCAGTGGATATTTGATACACCCGGGGACCACCATTTTCATAGAAATAAGATGTAACACAAATTTTTAAAAAGTAAAATTAAAACTGCATTTAAAATGAAAAACAAGAGTTTTGTCCAAGTGAGAGACATGACATTGTTTATCATGCTTCGCCAACATGTCCATGTCTGTACCCAGATCCGTAAAATGTGTCTGTTCAGTGGTGGGGAGTTTGAGCCACAGATGAGTTTCCCTACCCAGTCCATGGCTTTTTAGTTTGTGTTTCTCCTAAATTTGAAATTCTAATTAATAATTATGTCTTTGGTAATGGAAGGACATGTGGGGTGGCTCTGCCAGCTAGTTCCGGATATCTGAATAGAACCTGAACCCCCAATTCCAGAGGGCTTTCTCATTATCATCTGGGTGCCCATCAGCCTGTATCAATTCACAAGTCCTGCTGTGGAAACAGGAATATTTCAACAAGGAAGATGATGGAGAATGGATTTCTCATTTATTCTTTGGTTGTATTTGTAAGTTTTCTTCACATTTTTTCATAACATTTAGATATGGCTTTTAAATATGCCCATTAACAAACCACATATTTCTCTCTCTCAGAAGAGAAGAAAATCATTTTGGAAAAGAGCCAGTTTCAAGGGATGGAGCTGTCTACACAACAGTTTATTTCTTAAAAATCCTGATGTCTTATTTCCAACATTAAAAATGTGGTATTTCAGCTCTGAAATGATAGGTTCAGGTTGTTCAAGACACCGAATATCCAACTGTGATATGTAACTTGAGCAACACAGTTGAAATGATTAGTTGCAGAAATGGTCTCTACTGGCTGCCAGAGTGAAGTAAAAAAAACTTACATCTTATCACCCACTTAATAAACTCCATGAGCCCCTTTCTCCTTGACATTTAGAGCATTTCGGTGAGTCAAAGCACAGAAGACTCACTGTCCGTTCTTTACATGGCACTCTGAAAAACCACACTTGGTGGCCACGATTTGATTTGATATGCAACTTTTTATTGTTAAATCAAGATCATGGCTTAAAATGACATCTATATGCCAATGATTCTCATGTAAAGAAAATTCCAGGTCTAGTCTGCTGGTCCCAGAGGAGGATGGGAGGTACAGCAGGGTTGCCCCAGGGGGACCACCCCAGTGTGACGCAGTCTGGATCAGCAGACCCCCATGACTCGCAGACACATGAGCTAAATGGATGCTTCCTGTGTGTGTTGCTGAGATTTTGTAGTTGTGTGCTCTGTAGCATTAGCTGAGCAAAATACCTTGTTCCTAGCATTACCTGCCTAGAGTCTATTTGCAACACAGCAGATGGAGTGATCTCTTTAGAAGTCAGATTTTGTCAGCTACTTCTTGCCCCTGTAATGGGGTCTCACTTCACGAAGAGTAAAACCAGTCTTTATATGGACCTACATGCACATTTCCTCCCTGACCTCATCTTCCACAACTCTCCTCGTTGCTCGCTCTGCTGTAGCCACACTTGTTTCCTCACTGTCCTTGAGCATTCCAGACAAGACTGGAACTTTTCCTCCCTGCAGAAATCACCATGGTTTGCTCCCTCACTTTTGTCCAGTCTTTACTCAAATGCCCTCTTCTTCTAGAGGCCTGCTCTGGTCATCGTATTTAAAATCCCAACCTCCACACTACTCCTCACCCTGTGTTCTCACCCTCCCTTACGCTGCTCTGTTTACCTCTCCCATGGTGCTGTCACTTGGTACTATACACTATACCTTTGTTGTAAAAGTCCATCTTCTTCAGCTAGAATGTAAGCTTTAACAGGGTGGAAAACTGTCTTCTGGTCACTTCTGTACCCTAAGCCCCTGGAACAGTGCTTGACATAACATAGTGACTCATTAAACATTTATTGAATAAATAAAAGTCAAGAGGTATATTGGTGACATTTGAGGCCCTCTCTGAATGACGCCGTGTGTGGGTGGATGTTTTCATTTGCCCAGCAAAGGCCTCCCTGGCTGCTCTAACTGTACTTTGTCACTATGATCCTGTCACACCTTTTCTGGTCTACCTCGCCGGGTACAAAATGACTATTTTTAAAATGGAAAGTCTTTTCTGTAGCAAAGGCTTTCGGTAGCAAAGAGCACAAAAAGGTCTAGAGCATTTTTACTTCATTTATTTATCTCACGTGAGCTGAGAGCTGACCTCTACTCTCTTCATTAGCGGTATCATCCAGTTGAAAAGTGAAAAGCCGACCAGCAAACACACATGGCCACAGAGGCTTTTCCCCTTGAAGATAACGTCTGCAAGTTCACTCTTGTTTTCCCTCTAAGGATGGTATTTATAATTAAACTGGCTTGACAGACTTTTTAGCAAAAGTATAGCTTGCCCCATTTTTGCTGTTAGGCTTACAACTTTGAATGATGTTTCTGTGGCTTGTGAGTCGTCTTCGACTTTGGGCCCAATTTGTCAATTTTGTGCTAGAAAGTGTTATTTGTACTTGTTCTATACAAATTCGAGGGTCTTATCACAGAAGGTAAGAGAAGCTTCCCTCTGTGCTCTGAAGGTGAAGGGAAAGCTCATGCCCTCCTTTGACAAGTTTCATAGCAGACGATGTCCCACGTGGTGAGAGTAACTGATGACCGCTGAGTTTCAGATCCTTTTTCTTCATGGCTGCTTTTGTGCAGTTTTTATCCTTGTGGATCCATCTGCCTGGCCGCTAGAATCACGGCGCATGTTCTCCCTCAAGGCTTGTTCGCTCCCTACATGTTTACCATTTTGAATTATAATATTTACATCACTATTTCCATCTCTACTTTTATGCTCCAATGAAGGACTTTTAGTCATTGATCCATTTTCATGAATTGTGATGACACAATACTAACAACCAAAATGTATATTTGACAAATGTAAACATTGATGCCCAAATAGGGAGAAAATACATTAATAAAGATGAGCTGAGCCAGCCCTGATGGCCTAGTGGTTAAAGTTCAGTGTGCTCCAATTTGGTGGCCCGGGTTCAGTTCCTGGCTGCAGAATGATACCACTCGTCTGTCAGTAGCCATGATGTGGCAGCTGCTTACATAGACAATCTAGAAGGACATACAACTAGAATATGCAACTATGTACTGGGGCTTTGGGGAGGTAAAAAAAAAAAAGAAGAGCTGTGCCCTGTTAACTGAAGAGTTGCTAGGCCACTGGCCAATCCCAAGCGTATCAGACACAGACTAACTTCAAGAATAGAAGGATTTCTTGTGAAAATCACAGTTAACATTACACTTCAAATGAGTGACCTGGTTGTGAACCAAATGGTTCTGTTACTTTATTTCTGAAACTGCCAAACTGCCTGCAGACCCCTTGACAGATAATTACAGACCACCTGTTAACCAAGTCCCAGGGCTGGGAAACACTGCTCTGGCCCCCAGTTACTCGAAGTGTGGTCCAGGGACGAGCAGATCAACAGCACCCAGAGCTGGCTGCAGATGCAGGGCCTCGGGTCCCCTGCTAGACCGTCAGAATCGGAACCTGCGTTTTAACACCGTCCTCAGGCATTCAAATGCACTTTAAAGTTTCAGAAGTGCTGCTCTAGACATCCCTTTCTAACTAAGATGGAGATCAGGAGGGTGCACTTACTCTCTTAATAAAGAACAGCTGCACTTCAGCCTTTAAGGATGGCAACCCCACCAACTGAATTGGCAATTGATGGGGAGCAGAATACGCCACCCCAGAATATGCCACTTTGGCACGTGGGTTATTTTGAGCTGAAGACAGTGGGGGCCCAGCAGACTCAGGAAGAGCTTTTTATCTCCCCCTTAACTGCCTCAGTGAATTTAGATAGGGGCCTGTACCACAAAGAGAGCTATCACAGGAGATCACTTTTCTATCGGAAAGACTCACCTGCAGGGCAGGGCGAACATTCGCTTACCAAACCTGTGCTCTTCTCTTCTTGTGACTTCTCCTCCTCCCCTTTGAAGCCCCAGATCCCACCCACTTCTCCTTAGCTCAGGATGGTATATTAGCTTTATTTACCTGACTGCCGGGAAGCTCATATTTTTATGGGGCTCCTGTACATATGAAATTTGTTTTTCTGCGGTTAATCTGTCTTATGTCAACCTAATTATTAGACCAGCCAAAGAACCTAGGAGGGAAGCAGGGAGAAGTTCTCTGCACCTACCCAGTCACTGACAGGATCAGGCATCATCTCTTCATTTCCTGCTGGTGCAGATTGTGGGGTGAGGGTCGGGGGCAGGGGTGGCTCTCGGTCAAGGTTTCACCAGGAAAAGGATGCACGTGGAGACCCACAGCCAAGGCTGACTGAGGCACGGCTGCGCCACATTCTGATACAGTTCTCGTCTCTGGATCCAGCCTTATGAAAGGAGACAATTGGAGTGATTTGGTGGATGACGTCGCACGGTCCCCGGGGCTTGCGGGAGCAGTTATTTTCTCTTCCTTTGTTCAGGCAGCAGCTGTGTCTCCCTATAAATGACATCTCAAATGTGTTGTATGCCCAGGATTTAGAACTTGATGAGTCACAGGTTTTGTGAGTTGGTGCTTTTCTAGCCGGACAGTGGTCTCCGCAATGTGTGTACTCACAGCCCAGGGTTGAGAATTAGAATGCAAATGGTAGCAGCATGCCCGCCAGCTCTCTGTTACTTTGTAGCCAATGTGCTTTTATTGCCCCAGCAACCATGGTACCATGGGATAGTCCACCTGCCTGGTCACAGCTTGCTCCTAATTATCCTCTTTCCCTGGACTGTCCTACCTCCATTCCCAGCTTTTACAGCCCATCCCGACCACACTTCCTCTGGGAAGCCTTTGATGATTTTCTGCAACTGGATGACATTTCTCCCTCCTAGAAAGTGCCTGTAATCTACTGGTCCTCAACCTTGGCTGCACATTAGCATCATCTGAGAAGCTTTAAGAAATCCTGATGTTCAGGCTGCAGCCCAGACCAGTTCACTCAGAGTTGCTGGGGGCGGGACCCAGGCAATACTTGTAAAGCTCTCCAGGTCAGTCCAGTGTTCAGCCAGCATGGAGAACTAGAACCATAACCTTTTCCTCTTAGGGTTCCTCTCAAGCCTCACTCTACTATGGATTACACAAGAGACCACTGTCTTCTATGCCAAGATTGGAAGCTCCTAGAAGTCAGGGGCAGAGTTTCCTCATCTCTGTGTCCCCCGAGAGCATCCAGCATGTAGCTTGGCGAACTTGTGCATTGTTTCTCCTTCCAATCCTTCGCTCTACCGTGGGGCCCATGGGTGACCACCAACGCTGACGAGAGGGCGTGTGGTTACTGCTCCTCTTGCTGCCCCCATCACCTCCATTTCTGGATTCAGGGATGAGGGGCAGAGGAAGTCAGATATATATGTGCTGAGACCAGGCCAGCCCCAAATTGTGGTATTCTAGGGCAAATATCATGAAGCAAAGGAATCGACTCTGCTAGAAAAAATGTGCTTAAAGGTCTACACAGCTACAGACTTCTTTTTGTCTGCTCAGCAACTTTTCGTTTGAATTATCTATTGCTGCATAAAAAATTACTGCAAAATTTAATGGCTTAAAACAACAATAAACATTTATTATCTCACACAGTTTCTGTGGACCAGGAATCTGAGAGCAGCTTCACTGGGTGATTCTGGACTAGGGAATCTGATGAAATTGCAGTCAAGATGTCATCTGGGACTGTGGGCATCTGAAGGCCTGACTAGGGCCTTCCACTTCCAAGGTGGTCACCCATATGGCCGATGAGCTGGTGCTGCCTGTTGGCAGAGGCCTCAGTTCTTTGCCAGATGACCTCCATACCACCGCTTGAGGGTCTTTACAACATGGCAACTGATAGCCCACCAGAGAGTAAGGCAGAAGTTGAAATGTCTTTTATAATTGTGCCCTATTATCTCCACAATATCATATTGGCTACACAGGTCAGTGTGGGAGGGGAAAGCACAGGGGACTTGGTTTTTATTCACTGCAGGAGCTGTCATTTAAATGATTCTGCTTGATCCTCCACAGGATGGGTAGGTGATGTTGGCCGGCCAACCCAATAACTGTGCTCCTTGGGTGAATATTATTGGTGCAAAGGTGGGCATGTCACACAAGCTGGGCCAACCACTGTCATTCCTAGGAGTTTGCTAGAGCAATTGAGAGAAAGGTGTCCTCTTGGTTTTGGGATTATGGCTGTAAGAATAATGGAAGCGCAGAGCTGCTGGTGGGCATCTTTGCCACTGTTGGGCCTGTTGAGAATGAGGCCAAAAAGGAGAAAAGCAGGGAGGGGAGAGAGAAAGAGAGAGAGAGAGATAGAGAGAGAGAGGTAGGAGGCATCTTGATGGCTGGTTTGTGCCCTTGTATTCAGCTTCACCAAAGCTATCTTCCAATCTTGGACTTGTAAGTTATACACAGGTTGATGTACATAAAGCAGGGCTTGAAATGTGATGAGCCCAGGATTGTGTGAGGATGAAATGAGATCATACATGGAAAAGTAAGACCCATATCAAAGGGCCAACTAATATTTGTTTCCTTCTCCTCCTTTTGTCATTTTTCCTTTTCCATGTAGACACAGTGCCAGGTGCGGCTGAGCTCTGCCTAGCCAGGATTTAACCCAGGTCAGTTCTGTTAAATCGGCATATCCTAAATGCTTGCCATCTGCAAGATAGTTAGTGGGCAGTGGAGCTTCAAGGAGGGTGACCTGGTGATTTTGCTCAGCTGAGGGCTGCCTGTAGACCAAGCACGGGGTTGGTGAGTTTCACAATATGACTGCATTGCTTCAGGCCACGTTATGAAGCAGGGAGCGTTTGAATCTGATCTCTTGCATGAGGTCCTTGTGGAGGTGCTCCCCTCCCACCAACCAGTTCCCGGGGGGAGGGGAGCATAGAGGAGGATATTGACATGCAGAGAAACTGACTCTGTAATGCTGCAATCAGATGGCCCAGTCCCCTCCTTTACCTACCGGCTGGCTTGTCGGGGCTCCCATCTCCTCCCTGCTTGTTGCTAAAACAAATCAATCTGTGTGATGAGGGGATGAGATGGGCCAGGATGTCCCTCAGTGAATGTGCTTTCTGGACTCCATCATTGCTCATCTGTCCCATCTTTGTTTATCCATGAATGATGCTGACATCGGCAGTGCCTAACCTTGATTATCAGCAGCACGTCGTAAGGGTTTAATAAATGTTTGTCAAACTGAAAGAATAACAGGTTGATGGACAATATTTGGGATGCATATGGAACCTTCCATAGGTAAGCTTCTTACTCCTCGAAACCTTCCCCCGACCTAGTCTAACGCCCTGCTCTGAATGACGAACACACCTGAACGCTTCTTTGCTAATCTCGCAAGTACTTCAAGATTTTGCTTCAGGGCCATCCCAGGAATATCTGTTATCCTTGAACTAGGCTATAGATGGAGAAGGGGCAGGAGACTGGATCAACTCTGTTAGTAAATCAGAATATAGCACAGAATGTGTTTTTTAGAAACAAATCTCTGAAGCGTTCCTTTCAGAAACATTTGAATTCCTCAAATAATCTACCTGTTTCGTTAATTTTGTGTGAACATTCCTCTTACAGCTTTTGTCTTTCTTTCCCAATCTGGATGGGGAGAGGGAGGGAGAGAGAACAGGTGAGGGAAGAAAAGCTGAGTTCAGGGCATGCCATCGGAATGGGCAGTCTGGAACTCACTGGTATGAGCTGAGACTGCAGTTCAAGGGCAGTTTCTCCTTCTTCCCAGAAACCTCGGTTCTGCTCTTAAGGCCCTTCAACTGATTGGATCAGACCCACCCAGATTATCTAGTATAATCTCCTTTACTTAAAATCAACTAATTATGAGTGTTGACTATATCTACAAAATATACATTCACACCTAGAATTAGTGTTTGATTGAATAATTGAGGATTTTATCGTTGACAAGTAAAGCTGACCCTCACAGCTGAGGAGAGGTAGGGCAGTAGTCTAAAGCCACAAGCATAGTAATGGTAGAAATCAGTCTTTCTCTGTAGCTAGTTCCCTGTCCCATGGGAATGCCAGATCTTCTCAAATTCTCAGTGAGGGATTCTCCAGGGCTTGTTTCCCAGGTGCTTACTCCGCCCATCCACCGAATTTAGCACTTCTCAGTTCTCTGTCCCATTCCCTCTAGCTTCTTATTGTCAGGGGTTCTCCCCAGGGTTTGGATGAGAATCGTCCTTTTGAAGAAAAACATGCTTGTCCTTGCGGAGATTCTGGCATGGCCCTTTGGTGGGGAGGGCATGGCAGAATCTCTTTGCAGAGTTAGAGAAAGGTGAGGAGGGTCGTGTGGCAGTTGAAAGGCTCTTCAGAGAAGCTGTGATGCACATCTCCTGCCTTCAAATATCCATCTCCAGCCTAGACCTTTTCCTTAAACTTCAGATTCACTTAAACAATGTCTGGACGCTCCATGTGGCTCTCCATTGGAGCCTCAGACTCAATGTATCTGAGCTGAATTCGCTGGCTTTTCCTCAAACCTTTTCCTCTTGGTAACACCCTCGGTGGATGGGACCATCCACCTATCATCATCTAAGCCTTAAATTGGGGGTCATAATGGCTCCTCCAGCCTCCTCACCTCACATATCCAATTAGTTGCCAACTTTGTAGATTCCAGCTCTGAAACTTACCTACTGCCTCCCCTCCTCTCCATCCTCTCTGATTCTGCCTTAGCTAAGTCTGTCACCATCTCTCTCCCGGGCTAGTGCACCACCTCCAGTCTTACTTGCACTCCGCCTCCCTACAATCCATGGAATTTTATTCCCTGTTAAAACATTTCAATAGCTCCCCATTCTCACAGGATCATAGCCCAGACTCCTTGGTTTGATCAACACTTCCTGAATTATCCTTATTCTTCGATTTTCCCTCCCTCCAATGCATAAACAACCTATCCAGTAGCCATGTGGAGTACTCATGGGTCCTCTAATGTGCCAGGCTGCTTCACACCCGTGTCTGCCCATGCTGTTCCCTCTGATTGGAATTCTTCTCTCATATCTAGGGATCCACCCCACCTTCTGCCCCACAGGCCACCACCAATCATGTCTGCTTGGTCAAACCTTTCATCTGTCAAGACCTCATTCAAATGTAGCTTCTTCCTTGAAGCCTTTCTTGACCATGCCATCTTCCCCCTCCCCGATCTTGAAGCCAGTGTCACTGTCAGAATGGACCACACATGAATATGGTATCATTGTAAAACTTAAAAATAATGTAGATAAACCGAAAGGCTCTTTTGATCCAGCCCTCCTAATCCCACTCCCTATTTGTTATCAGTCTGCTGTGGATCATTCTAGACTGTTTTTCACTAACAATTCATCTTGGAAATATTTCCACGTGTGATGCATATAGACCCATCTTGACAGAGAGTATAATTGGTATAGAAAATTCCCTAGTATGAGTGTGTTTAGTTTGGTTAACTCTTCTGCGATTGATGGATAGTTTTCCCCTAATATTTTTCAATAATAGTGCCACAATGAACATCATTTTGTATGCCTTCGTATGCATAAATGCCAAGTATTTCTTTTCTACACAGATGCCTAAAAGTAGAAGTCTGAATAGAAGGTATACTTATTTGATTCTACATATTCTTGACCTATTTTTGTGTTTGGTAGTTTTTCCTTCTTTTTTGTGCATTGGTAAGAGTTCCTTGTATATATTGAAGAATAATCTTTAGCCTGATACACACATATATGCACACAAAAAAGTATATATATTTTTTCTCTCTGCTTTAAAATTTTGCTTATTGTGTTTTTTGTCATAAGAAATCTCATATTTTTATGTAGCCAAAATGATCATTCTTTGTTTTTGGTTTGTGACTTTCTTGGGAAGGCTGTCCGTATACCAGAGTTATTTACACTTTATACTTTACTTTTTTATTATCCTATAGTTTTATTTCTTACATTTAGCTGTTTAAATTACTTGGAGTTTATTTTACGTACATTAGAGGGTATTACCTAATTTTATTTCTTTTTCCAAATTGAAAGTCAGTTGGTCCACACTATTTACTGAATAATGGTCCATCCATCCTTACCCCCAAATTGAAATGCCATTTTTCAGGAACTAAATTTCTAAATATATTCATGAGTCTGTAGTAGATTTTCTTGATCTCCTTGCTTTTTTCTGGGTCAATACCACACTGTTTTAGTTACTATAGCTTTACGGTATGTTTTGGTATCTTTTAAGGAATCAGTATTTTTTAGTTGTCTGCCTTCTCTTACTAGACATTTGATGGATGGGACTGAGTCATATTCGTCTTTGAATTTGAAAGACCTTTTACATAATTCACGTACATGTTTGTGCGAATGATGCAAATAAATAAACCCAAAGCAGCTGATGCTATTGGTGCTACACTTTGTATTCTCAGAGTCTCAAGGATCACGGGGAAAAATAACTTTTCCAGTTTTCACTCCACTTCCTATTGTAGCTCAGCACTTCAATGAGTTCTTTCATAGGCATTGTATTATTGTTGTTTAATTTGTTTTGAATAAATAATGCATCTTCAGTGTACAAAACCCAAAAGGTACAAAAGTGAAAAGTTAAGTCTCCCCTCAGTTCTTAAGAGGCAATCAGACTACCAATTTTTTCTTTAACCCTCCAGAACGGCAGCACACCCTCCACTCTGCCCTACACCTTGCTTTTTTCGTTAACGATGTATCTTGGAGCTCATGCCGTATCAGTACCTATGACGCTGTTTCATGAGATGTCTGTGCTGTGTTTTATTTAACCAGGATGTCAATTTAGTTGTTTTGATAAATACTCTTTATATGTATAATATTCCCAAATATCTAGAATAAAACTTCTGTGCCTGAAATTGGTGGGTCAAAGGGTATTTGAATTTTCAGCTTTGATTTGTATTGTTAAGTTGCCCTCCAAGAAGTTACTAGAAGCTTCATGAATGAAGGCCCTGATGGCCCTTCCAACCAGGCTTCCGACTTGCTCAGACATGCGCCAAGTACCAGGGGGCACTGCAGAGGCTCTAGCTGGGACCCCGACAGTGAGTGGAACTCTGTGTGTGTGCGCACACATGTGCACGTGCATGAATGTGTGGGTGATGTACCCATGGTAAGAAGCTCAAGGAAGAACCATAAGTCAATTAATTAATTAGAGTCCTATTTAAACTCTAATAATGAGTGGAAGCGTTAGTGCTTTGAATAAAGCTCCTCTTTATTATTCATTAGAAACTGGCAGTAAATAATAGGTTTGAATTTCACAGTCCTGGTGCTGCTAATCAAAGCACAGAGCATTTCTTAAGATCATAAATTATTATCCTTCACAACAGGAGCATAAAGGGAGTTTGGTTTTATGAACTGCTAACTGGGACACCAGCCTCTGTTTGGGTCTCAGGCTCACTCAGAGGGAAGGAGGCTGGCACGCACATCTCAGGACCGAAACCCTGTCTGAGGGGTTGGGCAGGGCACAGTTTCCTCAGACTCACAATATTGCATCTCCCTGGAGTCAGCTAGGACAAGTGGCCCAGCCCAGATTAAACAGTCTCCCGTGCTCCTTGTGGGTGGTGGTCCGCAATGCGCAGCTGGAAAGAGACATTTTTTAAAGCAGGAAGAGGGCTTTGCCTGGGGGGCAGCAGGCTATCTTTACTTCACCCCCTTCCCAAGTTGGCGCTGGGTTTAGACTGTGAACGTGCCCCCCCCCCTTTTCCATCTGGTATGTCATCTTTCTCTCCCTTCTCTCCATTCCTGCCCCCACTAATGTTTGGCATTTTGTGGGGAATCTTCTCCTTCCCTGGTGTGTCTTTCTCCACACAAAGAGAAAGAAACAGACACCAAGTGTGCAGAAATAAGATGAATCCTTATCTTCTGCATTTCTTTCCTTTCCTTTCTCCTCTAGTGTCTTCTCCTGTTTTTGAAGCTTGATGTAGTTTTCCCTCCTCTGACAGGCACATCCTCCCATCCCAGCGCCACTCTCTTCATCCCTCAGGTACTTGGTGTGCTGGCCCCTATGGCTGTTCCTGGGCCACAGGACCCCTGCATCTCCCTCATGTAACCTTTCAGTGCCTGCTTCACCTGGCACTTCTAGTACAAGGGCTAGAAGTGCCAATTAGTACAGGCAGAGAAAATGCCTTAAATAAAGCATTGACCAACACAATCATACTTTATAACAAAATTTTATTAGGATTAAGTCAAATTAGAAAACTTCATGCTTCACCATTTGTCCTATTTCCCTGGGATGACCAGATGATACTTAGCTGAGTATAAAACAATTTGTGCCTCTGGATTCTACTGTTCTGAAAGCAAGAACACCGATGTGCATAGCAGTGTGCCTGACACCACCGTGGCTAATGTTTAAGGTCTAACACTGGTCAGCGAAGCGTACGTTACTTCCAAGCTTTGGGCCCGGGGAAGATGTCACTCCCTTCCTCCCTCAGAAGCAGACCCATCATAGCCTGGGCACCAAACTGGAGACTGCTTTTTGGAGTCTAATGTTAATGTCTGTATTTCAAGAGAAGCTAGGCTTGAGGTATCTTTATGGCTTAAAAGGCACAGGTCATGCAGCTGAATTAAGAGCTATTGTGTCGGTCTCTCCAGTGCGGGCCAGGAGCCACCCCTTGTAAGGGGAGTCCTGATGCTGCGTCCTGGACTCCTCAGTGTGGTCCATGCATCGTCAGCCCTGCTCCTCTCACTCCGGTCCCGCTCATCAGCTGAGAGCGTTGGAATCGGATAGGTCTGGGCTCCTGCGCAGTCTCCTGCCCCATGGACCCTGCAACCTGTGCTGCAGAATCTCATTGCCCAACTCACAGGGGGACCCACCGCAGAGCCAAGAAGGGACTCAAATGGAAGCAAGGACAGGAAGGCTCTTTCTTCAGGTAGAACACGGTATGGGGAAAAGACACCAGCTTTGCCTGGGAGGGTCTTAACCAAGGTTGGAGAGCAGGACTGATCGAGTGCAGGGTACACCCAGCTGTCACCAACCCTTCATTCAATAGGACAGGCAGCTTGAAAAGGGGGTCCCCATGCCACACGGGTTCTGTGAGGCCATCAACAGTGGTCCCGAGCAGTTCCCTGACTCGCAGATAGCCCTCGGGCCATTCAGGGCAGGTGGGAGTCCAGGTCCTAAAATATACAACTTATCACTCCCTAAATAACTGGGCAATTCCCTTCAGTTTAGAAGCCACCTGTTTATGCTCAGAAACTCTTTTTCTTATTTTTACACTCTTCTTAATGAAGGGAATAAAATCCAGAATCTAGGAGAAGGGCCTGGAGAGCTGCCTACAGAGAAGAAAGGCCCAGCAGACACAGCCCATCTGTTTTCTCCTCGCTGACCCCTCCTGACTGCGCCCCCCACCCTCCACCCCACCCAACTCACTAACAAAAATGGCCGCTGTCAAAAACTTAAATTCAGTTGCATAATATCGAAGGAGGATAATAAATTCTCATTTCTTCAGGCACCAGAGGATACATGGGACAGGGTTTCGATTCTCTCCAATTTCCACTCTTAATACATTTCCCAGCCTCTCCTTGACACCCCTCCCCAGCTCGGCCCACAGCCCTGGGTGAGCCTTGCATTCCTGTGATTACATCTGCACGCTCACGCCCGCTAATTCAGCTGGGATTGCCCCGGAGTTTGCTCAAGCTTGAGTTCATAGCCCCCTAAGCCGAGGTCCCCTTCGTAAATGTTCTCCTTGCCCGGAGTCTGGGGTGCAGCTTTCTGGTCCAGCCCCAGCCTCGTGGGAGGGCTGCAGGGGGAGGCGGCTTGCTCCTGGTAATTCATGGCCAGTTCGTCCTGGTTCACAATGCACTCCGCATCGTCTTCTTTTAGCTGTTCCTGGATTTTGGAAAGAGAGAGAGGTCACTTCATGACGAAGGCAGGAAACAACAGCAGTCCTACTGCGTAGGAAAATAGGGTGTTTTCCTTTTCTTAACTGCCCTGTCTTGCCTAGCTGAAGCTTCTGCTACAGGAGATAGCAGCTTTTCCATCTCCATGGGCATGGTGAAGCGTTTCTCTGAGCTGCCTGCCTTGAGGACTCGACACCATAACGCAGCCATGTGGGGTCTCTAGGCCTAAGATAAGAGTCAATAGAGAGCACGTGCTAATTGAGTGCCTCCTTGGGTTAAGGGAGTTAAAAGGAAATGCTGTGGATTTCGAGAACTGATACCTAACCTGGCTGACAGGTGTTACGAGGCAGCAGAATCCTGTGACCTTAGAGGACAGAATGATTCATCGTGTGGGTTTTCTAACACTCCTTCCTGTCAGAAAATTCTCAAAACACAGTTTCTGTTATATTTATTTTAGAAATGTGTCCTCACAGCATGTTTCTTGGGATGAGCATCCCAAGGCTAAGAATGGTTGGAAGTCACCACAGCGGATAATGGCAGAAACCAAGTAGATCTGGCCAGCATAGTTTTCCTCAGACAGAGCTTCCCTTGAAAGAAAGAATTAAGGTCTCAACTCCCCTTCCATTGGCTTTGGGAAGCCCATACAAAATTATCTGTAGAATGAGCCCTGGCTAGGTGACCTCAGGTCGGTGGTTTCCAATTTCAGCCTGTTCTAGAAGCACCTGGAGGGCTCCTTAAAGCACAGATGCTGTCCCCAAGCTCAGAGTTCCGAGGCGGGACCTGATAATTTGCATTTCTAACAAGCTCCCAAATGATGCTGAGAATGCTGGTCTGGGGACCACACTTTAAAAACCACCGCCCCTGGCCTGTTGTGCCTGACGCATATCTGAGATGCCGTTTTCTCTGTTGATGTGAGTGGCCAGCTGGATAACCTCCTAGGGTGCCTCAAACTCCAAGATTCTGCTCCTCTCCAATGCCTGACACTCTGATTTGCTGCTAATGATTCTAATTGCTTCTCAGCATTTTTTATTCCACTCCCTTGAGCTATAAAGCACAGACCTAATATTGAAAACCTCCAAACATAGAACTCTGTGAGGACACATTACTTCTTTTACATTTCTTAAATCCATCTTATGGTTAAAAAATTTTGGTAACAATAAAAAATTGCATTTTTAAAAGAAGAATGAGCCCACATCAGCAACAACTGAAAAGAGAAGAGAAATGCTTCTCGGTGTAGCGAATTTTCAAACTGCTTCCTCCTTGAGCCGGGGAGGAACAGCCCAAGATTCCTGGGCTTATCAATATTCACAACCTTGTTCCTCCGGGATATCTACTCACCCCATAGGCCTGAGGGCTGGTGAGTAGCCTCGAGATGGGACCGCACCATTCAGGTAAGGTGGTGGTCAGTGGCGGACCAGAGTGGGTTAAAATTGGTTTCAGATATCTGTGAGGCCTGTTAAGGAATACTTGCCAAAAGGGAGTTAGGATTTAGTTTCTCACACAGCATAAATCTTTGCACGCAGCAAAAGAGACAGTTACGTTCATCTTTAAATCCCCCACTCCTTCATTTAGGAGACAATTTGGTTTGCAAAAATTGCTCTTTATAATCCTTGCTCCACACACGTTTCCAGCCCTCGCAGGGAAGAGATGGCGAACGGACTCGCCAACATCAGAGCGAGGTGTCAACGTGCCTCTTCCCCTCCTCTCCCATCCCCTACTCCATGTCTCATCTGCTTAGAGAATGCATTCTAAGAATTGTCTTAAACAATAGCATAAAAGATTGCATTTTCTTAAAATTGCACACACAGCTTAAACCACCGGTAATTTTCACAAAGAAGCAAGGGGTATTTCATAAAATGTTGTCATTTCAGAGCAGGGTAGTGAACACAGATTGTTTTCCAAAATACTTTATTTTCACTATTCAACACAGTGACTTTATACTTCATACATCAATGCATCTCTATAGAAAATTATGTAAATAAGCGGTGCCCCATTTACTCTATTGTCTAGCACCTATCTTTCTCATCGCTTCATCCCAAAGTACTCTAACAAGTTAAAAGAAAAATCTGTTTGTCTAAAGCCATCCTGTTTCCCTCCAGCCTGTCAATAATGAAATCCCCAGAGGCGGCCTCAGGCTGCCTTATTATTTTTTTTGCTCAAAGAAAAGTAGTGGAATTATTTCACCATTCCATCAGAAACAACTTTTAAGCTTTATATTATTTCCTCTGCTGGAGAATATTTCACCTCATCAACTTTCTGAAAAGCTGTAATAAATAGAGACAGGGAAAAAATGGAAAGCAGTTCACATTGGTTGGCTTGTGAAGATCCCCAGTCACCCCCTGGACTCAGGACACAAGAAGACCAGGGAGAAGGCCCCACTGGACAGCACCACTCTGTCATTCCCGTGATGCCCTGAGTGAATGGGGACAGAGGGAAGACGCAGCCCACAGGGGACCGGGAATCTGTTTGCTTCTGGCTTCAACTCATTTGCTACCCAAGTGGTGACAAGGCAGGGGATGCTCATGAACATGGCCTAAGTGTGATGCAAGGAGAGTGACGGAAAAGATTGTTCAGAGGGTCTGTAATTCCAACTGCAAATGGAAAACTTGCCGACTGCTTTCAGATGAACAGTTGTTGTGCTCAGTTAAGGACCAGGGAAGATATTAAAGTTCAGAGCCTGGCATTCCCTATAACATCTTGTAAGCATATCTACAACTCTGGAAAGCCCTTGATGGTCTTCCGTTAATTTTCAGTATGGAGTCTTCCTTCCTTCATTTCACAGAGGAAGGAATTGAGTTTAAATCGTCCAAAGCCTCCCTTTGCTGTATGAATCCACCACCTCATTCCCTGCAGAAGATAATTGATCAGGGCAGAATCAGGCATGTGAGCAGCTGGATTCTACAGAGAGAAAAGCTTGAGACCTCACCCCTGCTGGCAAGCTGCAGACGCCCTCCGGCGGGGCATGTGAAGACATGTGGTCTCATGAGCGTTTATGGTGGGCATGGGTCAGTGAGAAATGCTTTTTTAGGGAGGTGAGGAGGACAAGATATATGTACAACTAGAGTGTAAATCAAGGAAAATCCAGCCAATTTTATTTTCAGATGGAAAAGTGATAGCAAGTAAGCAACATTTTTAGAGACGTCATGTAAAAAAAATGAAGAGGTTTGTCAAGGCCCTGAGAGTTTGAGAGAGGCCTGGGTCACGTCCACTGTTTGGGGTTCTCGCTATACTGAAAAATCGAAATGCCAAAATCATGTTTCAAAAGTAAAACACAGATTTAGAATTGTGTAACGAACATTTTCTTCTTTTAATCCTGATGACGTATCTCTTTAACTCTGAACAACATTGTTGGAGCTAACACTTACAGACTAAATTTGTAGGCAGTCTCTGGAAGACCTGGGCAGAACGCCCACTCTGTCACTTTACTGACTGTGTGACCTGGGGTCTAGTTACTTACCCCTCTGAGCCTCAAGTATTGTTGTGAATGTTAACCGAAATAACATATGTAGAAGTAAGTGGTTTTAAACTCTTAAATGCTATTTGAATGCTATTTATTTTATTTTAAAAGTTTATTTTCTAAGCAATACTTTCTGGAGAGTCTGGTGTCTCAGTCGTTGTTCAAATACTGTTGGGAGATGATTCCGAGGGTAGAGATGAGAAGCCGGAGCTCCAGGCATTTGGTGTAGCGTTGGGGTTTACAGGCTGGTTAGTGGGTGGAAAACTTAAGCTGCTCCTACACCAAAAATCGCTATTTGGGCTTAAAATTGTTGGACCAGGAGCTAGCGTGAGGTGGTAGGTAAGAGGTGGGGAGAATTTGTTGGTGTAAGACTCTTCAAGGAAGCGCATGGGGCCATTCTGGCTGTTCTGACATCCCAGTAGCTGTGCGGTGAAGGGGTGAGGCACACACTGTGGGGCTGTGACTCGAACACGCAAAGCGCCATCCACAGCCGCAGCAGACGAGGAGCTGAGTCTCTGTTTTCCAACGTCTTGGTTTGCTGGGTGCTTCCATATGTCATGTGCTCAATGGACATTTGTCGAATTTATGGTATAGAAAAATATTCGGAGGTGGTGTGAGTGATGGAAGTAGATTCTGAGTATCTGTGTCAAGAAGAGAATGAAGGGGACAGAATGCAGCCAGTGAATGAGGTTTTCCTGAGGATAAAAGGCTAAGAAAGGTGAGGCGAAGATCGACGTCTTGGGCCTGAGTTATTCGACAAAGGGACCATGAAAAGAGTGGTAATGACATAAAATAAAGCGGTTAAAAAATAACCTTTGTGGGGCTGGCCTGGTGGCGTAGTGGTTAAGTTCATGCACTCTGCTTCGGAGGCCTGGGGTTCGTGGGTTCGGATCTTGAGCACAGACCTACACACTGCTCATCAAGCCATGCTGTGGCGGCACCCCACATACAAAATAGAGGGAGATTGGCACAGATGTTAGCTCAGCAACAATCTTCCTCAAGAAAAAAGAAGAAGATTGGCAACAGATGTTAGCTCAGGGCCGATCTTCCTCACACACAGAGAAAAACAAAAACAAATTAAAAAAACCTTTGTGTTTCACTTGCTTACTCAATCATTCATGCCTTCATGCACTCGTATATTTCTGTTTTTGTTTTATCTGCCAAACTAGTGAGGCACCCACACAAGGAAATTAGCAATTACTTCTAGAATGGAAAGCTCCCTTGTCTCCAGACTATGGTTTCCTTGAGGGCAGGGCTGTCCCCTTCACCTAGATACAGTGCTTGGCACATTTTAGATGTTCAAGAAATCATTGTTGAATTAATGAAGACAACAGGCTCTGAGAGGGTAAAGGAATGGCTCAATGGAACCCAGCCAGTTAGTTAATGGCAGAGCTGGGCCTGAGAGCAGGGACATTCCACCACACTGGGTGTCTTCCTTCTGTTACAGAGACACTGAGTAACAGGACTCGTCTGACTGGATAACTGATTTGGAACCTGGGAATCAGTGACTTTCCAGAGTCTTCCTTGCTGAGCAATTTCTGGAAAGTGGCTGGATCTCCAGGGTTATCTGAATTATTAAAAAGTAAGAAAACTCTTTTGACCTACAAAAAACCCCAACTGCCGATTTTGCAAAATGTGTTATTTTTCTCATCAGGTTCTAGTATATGTTTGGGAAGAAAGATTCCCCATTGGATGTTTTTGGTACAGCGAGTTTTGCTTCTCTAATAAGCTAGAAACATCAAGATGAAATGTTGAGCTCTGGGGGGAAAAAAACAATGACTTTTCTCATCCTTAAAGGGCATAAATTTGGAAATAGCAGTTTGGTTCAGAAGATTTAAGTAAAAGCTGGAACTCTACCCAGAATTTAACACGCGTGAATTAGGAAAGACAATTAGCAGATGCATTTTCTCCTTTGGCCTGAGCTATCAGCAGGGCCAGAGCTAAATTTAATGCGTAATTTAACTAACACCCAAAATACCTGGTTACATTGATTTCTCTCTCTCTCTTTTGTTAGCTTTTGTTTTGATTACTTTAAATCCTCATGTTTTGTCCATTGTATGTTACCAAGACCATTGGGTGCACAGCTTACTCATGCCTGTGCCTCACACGACGAGGTCCTACACAGATTGGTGAGATGCGAAAACTCCAAGCAAAGATCCGGCTCCACAAATGAACACCTGCCCCTTTGAGGGGACTACGCACCATTGTCCCTATCATGGACTGAATGTTTTCATCCTCCCCAAATTCGTATGTTGAAGCCCTGACGCCCAATGTGGTGGTCTTCGGAGATGGAGCCTTTGGGAAGACATTAGGGTTAGATGATGTCATGAGAGTAAGGCCTTCACGATGGGATAAGTGCCCTTATACGAGACGCCAGGAGGCTTACTCGCTCTCCCTCCACATGTCCACACAGAAGGGGTCCTGTAAGCACATGATGAGGTGGTGGCTCTCAGCAAGCCTGGAAGAGACTTCCTCCAGAACCCGACCCCACTGGCACCTGATCCCAGACCTCCAGCCTCCAGAACTGTGAGAAAATAAGTGTTGTTTAAGCCAGCCAGTCTACGGTATTTTGTTATGGCGGACTGAACAGACGAACACACCCCTTTCTCTCTGGACCTTTTAAGAAGTCTTTGATTTGAGAGCCCTGAGGAGCTATCTTCTATCTTGACTTTCTCTAAACTTGCCTCATCATGAAGATCATCTTGGACATTTGTTAAAAATTCAGATTTCCCAGTCCTCCCCTGGAGATTCCCATTCAGCAGGTCTGAGAGGTGTATTTTAAGTGCCCCGGGTGACTGTGGATCAGCAAGTGTGGAACACAGTAGGCTCTCTCTGGAGTATTGCCCTCCACATGAGGTTCAAATCTTAAATAGGAAGAAAAAGAACATGGCCTCTCATGTCCATAAAGCCATTTCTTTTAGGTGAGGATAGGTATGAGGTAAGTCCAGTTGGCCTGGAACCCAGGCCTCTCTAACGGCCTCCTCCAATTGTTCCATCTTGTCTGGAGGCTGGGTCAGATACTCGGCGCCACAAGGTGAAGCCTTGATGATGTTAGACCCGAGAGTGGATTAATGAAGCGTCACATCTCAGCTTGTGTAGGGAGACTGCGCCTATCAGAAGCATTTGCATGTGTTTGTATGTATAGGCTTGATGAATGGTCTTGTTGTCAGGATAAAAAACTTGTCACTGCACAGCTGTGTAAAGAAGGCAAGCATATTTATCTCTGTATAGGCTTTTCAGGAATACACTCTGCACTCTTTCATTTATAAAGCATTCCCATATGTCTTATTTTCTCTATACAACTGTAGGTGGGTACTATGGTCTTCTTTTACCAGTCAAGAAATGTGTAAACGGATGGCTTTTCAATTCTCTTCTAATCTATTCTTACCTCTTTTTCTAGAGTGCATTTAGTTTCCAGTGCCAGCTTGCCACCAGAGATGGTCAGGGATCAGTGCCAGGTGGGTGGGGAAGGGTGAGTATACCTGGAATGGAGGCCAGCCTTGCCCTCCAAGCCCATACATTTCTGCAGAAAACCAGGTTGCACTTGCTAGTGACTTGCTGAGTCCCCAAACTGTTATTTACGCAGCATCCACGAACAGAGCCAGCTGAGGACACCCAAAATTGTACATATCCCATCGCTCTCAGATTCCAATATACAAATCACTCCCCTTCTGCTTTGTTTCTCAGGAAATGTAGCCTAACAAATCGAGCGTGTTCTCTCTCTTTCCTTTGGACATGTCAGATTCTGTAAATGGACATTCGCTGTCCTGCCATCTTGGTTAAATACGCGATGAACCATTCTGCTGAGCTGGTGTTCAGGGTTTGGGTCAGAGGAAGGGCCTGAAGAGTCCAACCAAAAGCCCTTCTTCTCTAAGCCGTTTCCTCACTCTGTTCTCTCCAGCTTGAGGGAGGACTTCCAGTTCTGCACTGGGCACTTGCGGAGAACATAGGAGTGGGATCCTATCTTTGCAGCGCCCACTCTATTTCAAGAAAAACTGTGAAGATGGCACCGTCCCCTAGGCTATCCACGAAGTTCTGATTTAAAAACAAGGAAAAGGCAGAAACCCTCTATTCACACGCAGGTGAGCATATGCTCCTTTGGTTGACAATTCTAACCTTTACCATCTTAAAGAAAATTGCCCTGGACAACTGCTGGGGCAGAAAGACAGCAGCAGATGCCAGAATAAAAACACGCTGATGGGTGAGCAGAACTGCCTGGAGTAATCCAGCAAGCAGTGACTGCAGCCCCCTTCAGCCTGGGCTCTGAGCTGTTACTCAAATGTCTGTTTGGTGAAGGGCTCTCTCTTCAAGGCTGGGCTGGTGTGTCCCTTCCTCCTGGTAGCCTTCTTGAACCTGCCATGCTGAAGCACTTCAGCTCCATGGCAACATGCACATACCTGCCTGACAGCATTTATCACATCGTCTTGAAGCTAATTGTTCACGTCTCCCTCTCCCTCTTTAGACTCTAAGCCCCTTGAGGGCAAGAACTTTATTATTTTAAAAATCTTTTTATTGCAAAATGAAAAAGGGAGACATCAAACTTCACAAATCCAATGTATAGCTTAATGGATCATTACAAGGCACGGCAACCAGCCAGGCCAGGAAACAGAACATTGCCACCCACCCCCTATCCCCATCTAAGCCCCTTCCGGGTGTGTCTCATCCTAATCAAAACCCCTCCCTCTCCCCACAAGGAGCAGCTATCCTCACTTTTGTACTAATCACTTCCTTGAGTCTGTGTTATAGTTTTATCACTCAAGTGTGCGCTCTGACACACTACAGTGTGGGCTTGCCTATGAAAAAAATATTGTATGTTTAAGTCCATAGCTTCCTCCTCCACCCTTCTAATTTCTTTATGAATTATCTGCTGAAGAATCTGGGCCATTTGACCTTTGGAGTTTCCCACGGCCTGAGTTTTGCTGATTGCAAACTCACGTGCAGCCCAGCGTGGTCCTCTGCCCTTGGTGTTTCCTGCAGGTTGCCAGCTGGATCCAGAGATTGGATTAGGTTCAGGTTCTATTCTACCCCTTTGTCAGGACTAAAGAAGGCACATCATATGTGGTTGCTGAGCGGCCACTGATGTGTAATACCTCTGTCTATTTGCTCACTGGGGATTGCAAATAGTGAAATTCTATCTTTTTTATTTTATTAGGTAGAATACTTTTATAAAGAGACATTTTCATTTATGCTATTGGGATATTCAGTGAAATAGTCAATGCAGGAAAGGCAAGATAAATGCTTGATTTTTTCTATTTACCAGTTTTCAAGATAATGATTGGTTATCATCCTCCGAAGATGACCGATTCTTTGTTTAAACATCATTATAAAGTAATGAATTTAAATGCATTTGATTGCAATATTATCCTTGTTGAAGCTCAAATTAACCCACAATCTTTGGTCAGTGTGAGTCTTTTCACATTGGCTCCTGCGTCCTATTGACATGATGGCATTGTCTTTGATAGCTTCCTTGTCATTTGTATGACAAGTTGTTCCAGGCTCATCTTGTGCGTCTCCTGTTTCAGACCTCAAACCAACTATTTCTCCAAAACTCTCCAGTTTCTTTTAGCAAGAAATGGCATTTTAACAGCACAATCTGGGCACCACGCGTTGCCATATAAGGTGAGGTGCTGGCAAATGTTTAACAACCGACTCCCTCTCTCTGTAGAAAAAAAAAAGGCCTGGATTTGTAGTGTTTCCCAATTTCTATGGTGTAAATATTCCCATTGTGACTGAATTCATTATACCAACATGAAGTCGATAAATGTGATGTTGGGACAAGATGTGCACAGTCTGTCCTCACCAGCTACTGCAAACCCCCTTCACCACGCTGCTGGTGATACATCTCAGGAGTCCTATGGATATTTCCAGTTCAAGTTCAGGCATTTCTGATTCTCAAGGACACAGAGAATGTAGAATTAGAATATTCTATAATTACTCGTTTGTCTTATCCTGTATTACACATAGTCTCAAAGTAATAATACTGTTCTACCACAATGGTAATTACATACTACATTGAACAATTTTGCATATCCTCCCTCCATTCTAACCTCCCACTAAAAAACCCTATAGTACAACTGTCTGTACTGTATCAACACTGTCAGATCATACAGGCACCACCTTCTGTGCTCTCTCACTGCCCTCATTTAGTCCCAGCTCTCCAGGTAACTGTATTTAATGCTCATCTCCAGGCCTGGGTCAATGTCTCTCTAGTCATTTTGATTCCCTGCAGCTCATTCTTTAGCAGATTCCTTGAGGAGGACTCATGGGAACATGAGGCTTGTTCAAGAACTGAGTTCTTGTATGTTGACAACAGCTTGTGCCCTTTATATTTTGAAAGTCCGTTTTCCTGGAAGTAAAATTGTTGGCTTATACTTTCTTCATTTGATTATCTTAAATATGTTTTTATTTTCTTTTGACACAGGGTGTTGTTCCTGAGAAGTCTAATGAAAATATAATTTTCTTCACCTTATAGATCACATTTTTTTTCCTAGAGGCCCAAAGGACTTTTTCTTTAAAGTTCATTAATTTCACTAACACTTTTCTGATGTTTGCTGTTCTAGGTTGATATTCTCAGACACATGGTGTGGTTTTTCAATGTGTAGTTCCAATATGTTAAATGTGTTGTCATTTCTGGAAAGTTCTCTTGAATGAGTACTTGTTCTGTTTCCTAGCTTTGTTTTTTTCCTCAGAGACTCCTGTTTTCTGGATGATCAACCTTCTTCGCCTATCTTCAATATTTACGACTTCCTCTTGAATCCATTTTATCTTTTTCTTCATTCCTTTTTGATTTAAAAAAATTTCCTTTTTTTACCTGCTATTTCTCTTAAGGTATCATCCATTATGTTTATATGGTTTTGTATTCCTTCTGATTCACTATTCATTTCTGAAATGCTTTTTTTCTTTATTTTAAATTATTTCCAGAGTTTTTCCCCCTAATTCTGATATATTGTTCTTTCATATCTTGTATCATTTTCTTAATGTCTTTTAACTTGTTTCAATACAGTATGTGGTAGTTCTGATCTATTTATGAGCATGTCTTTCTGGTTTGTTTTCATTGTCTGTATGGATGTTATTCTGCTCTTTATCCTCTTTTTTTTCTTATAATAAGTCTGTGTGAGATTTGACTTCTATTCTTTTCTGTTGTTCATTTTTATGTGAAATTATTTTCCCGAACTTGTAGAATGAGGCAGAAAAGCTTTTCAGCTTCACAGAGGTCCCTCTTCTGTCGTTTTTATGCAGTGCTAAGCATGGTGACCTGCATTCTGTGCTTTCCTGCCCCATTTCTCTCCCCAGCTGGTCTGGACCTCGTCTTTCCTTCCTCACACTTGTCTCTATCCAGCTCAATTTTGATTTCACTCCAGGCCGTTTCTCCTGGGTGGAGGGCCCTGTCCTGGAAGGGAGCCCCGGAGGATCCATTTTGAGGGCTCTCAGGGGCCCCGACTGCTCCAGCCCCTTCAGTCCTTCCTGCTGGGACCGTTCACTTACTCCTAGTGGAGAAGCCAACACTCCCCACTCCCTACCCCTACTCCAGTTTTAGAGAAGTTTATCCAGTTGGCCCAAAGACCCTTTCCAGGAAATTCTATGGGCTATTTAGGAGTTCTCCCATTTTCAGGTCCATCAGACGCTACCCTAGGGCTTCCGTTTTCCTCCTGCGTGGACACTTGTGGTATTGGTGGTTTGTCTCTACTCACTGGTAATTTGGAGTTTGTGAGAAAACTTGCCTCTAGTTTTGTTGGAAATGTGTCCATGGGGTTTTGGTTTTGTTATGGATTTGTTTTGCCTATTTTATATGGAGATCTGGAGAGACTGAAAGACTATGCTGTTGATGCCACTGCTGTCTTCCCAGAATCCTCCAGGAACTATTTTATTTGATCTTCTATCCTTGGTGATTAGTGTCTAGCACATTACTAATGAATGGGGACGTGGTCTAGTTAGATTTTTAAATTGAACTCTGAATGAACTGCCTAAGTTAACTGGGAACTATGATTCAAACAATGTAGCTTTTTTTTTTAAAGACTGTTTCATAAATTTTATTATTGTTTAATCATTGACAGATGCTCTGCACACTAATAACATCTTTTTGGAACAATGTAGCTTTGATTTATCAAAATCAACTCCCCAGGTCACCGCCAGGTGAGTCAGATGGTGTCTGGAGCCATAGTGGTTAACCTAGGACTTGCCTCTCTGAAAAAAATGCCTGCGCACTCATCATTTGCATACAATTTCACGTGACTTTCAGAGAGTTCCCAGATACCTGGAAACCCATCCATGCTCCACGAGAGGTCGTGAGTTAGGAAGCTCTGGTCAGGAGTGATTAAGTATTAAGGACTAGGGCAGACTAAAGGCCGATAAAATGGGATGCTTGCTATCCTATTTGTACTGGGGGTTGGTTTTATCAGTGATATCTACAGGATCTACCTAGCAAATGTTAAGATAATTCTTTTGAGCTTCTTGGTTCCAGACAGACGATCCAGGGACAGAGAAAGGGCAGTGGAGTTTGTTGGAAAGGTTAATGGAAAGAAGACAGTTGTAGGATACCAAAGCAACCAGCTTAAGTAGGGCAAGTGGACGCAAGATAAACAGATAAACACAAGATAAAAGGGGGAAATACTGGAATCATGAGGCTGGAGGAAACCTGAGAGTTCATCTGACCCACAGCCTTGGATCTTAATACAGAAGAAAATCCTAACCCGGGTTTCTCTGAGTGTGGTCCCTGACAATCTGCATCCTAATCCCCTGTTATGCTTGTTAAAATGCAGATTCCTTGGCTCTTAAACCTGACCCCCTGGGGTGGAGCCTAGTAATCTGCATTTTAACAATCCCCTGAAAACCAGTGGTCTAAATGATGCAGAGCAGAATGGTGTCCGGTCTCTTGAAGGACTCTGGATGTGGAGGTGCCACATCTGTGAGCTGCACAGTGCAATAATAATAATAATGACAATAACATTACTTTTACTCTTATTACTATTGCTTCTCCTCCTACTATTGTGTCCTTGAAACTCTTCCCTTTGGACACAGGATGGGATCAAAAGATTTGTAGGAATCTTTGCTGCCTATCAGAGGTAGCTGAAATCCATTTGTACCATATTGAACGTCACATTTGGCTCAAGTTATTTTGAGAGAAAATAATTTGGAGGAAAATGCTGCTGCTGCTTACATGGAATGAGTCTTGTCTTTTGGTGGCCTTCTGGTTAGGGGCAGTGCCACCCAGACCCAGGCCCTCTCTGTGAGCTTACTAAGATTTTGGCGACAGGCCTTTATGGGTTGCCTCCCTGGAAGCATGTTGAACTGAGCTCTGAGAAGTAACTCTGCTCCAGGTCTCCACTCTGGTTTGGGGGGAAATTTCTATTTGATTTCTCCTCCCAAAACTGAGTGGATGCGGTCTTGTGAGAGTTGGAGCCTTGGCTCCAGAATTCATATTTCAGACGGAGGCGGTCAGCACTGCCCAAGCTCTCAGGCTCATCCAGTACCCCATGGGGCCGCGTCCTACCCTTGCCTCTCGGAATGGAGTGTGAGCCTGGGGGGGACCAGTCCTCGTGTGGGCTTGGGCAGGGAGCCCATGGGGATGCATAATTGTACTCATCTTTGGGAGTACCTTTGGGAAATAGAAACAGTCACTTTTGCACTGGCAACTGCAGTGTGGACACTATGGTTCAGAATTCTCAGAATATGAAGTTAAGGAGGAGACCGCCATTGATACTTTCACGGGGAGGGAGACAGCAGACACCTAACACAGATGGCTGAGGTTCCGGCTGCTGTGACTGCTTCTCAATTTGAGCAAATTCTCTCAAACTCTTTGGACCTCGATTTTCTCCTTATTATGGAAGCCCGTGATGCTGTTAGATCCAGTTAGGTAATTATTTAGAGTTTGCAATTACCGTGTGTGTTCATTTCCCAGGACTGCTGTAACAAACCATCACGAACTGGGCGGCTCAGAACAGCAGAAATGCATTGTCTCAGAGTTCTGGAGGCTACAAGTCTGAGATCCAGGTGGTGGCAGGGATGGCTCCTTCTGAGGCTCTGTGGGAGAATCTGTCCCATGCTACTCTCCTAGCTTCCGGTGATGGCCAGCACTCCTTGGTGGTCCTTGGCTTGTAGTTGCTTCACTCCAATCCCTACCTCCATGTTCCCATGCTGTTCGCTCTGTGTCTTCACATGATTGTCTTCATATTGGATTCGGGACCCACCCTTTCCCAGCATGACCTCAGCTTAACTAATTATATCTGCCTTGAACCTATTTCCAAATAAGGTCACATTTTGAGGTACTGGGGGGTTAGGACTTCAACACACCTTTTTTTTTTGAGGAAACAATTCAGCCTATAACTTCCTGCTATTTCTGAATAACCCCAAGTCTTCTGTTTATTTTTTAGTAGTAGTTAAAAAGACAGACAGGCTGGGTTTGAATCATAGCTCTGCCACTTATTATCTATGACTGGGCAAATTTCCTAAGCTCTTTGAGCCTCATTTTCATCACCCATAAAATAAAAATAGCTTACAATAGTAACCTCTAAGGGAGAGGACTAAGTGAGTTAAAAATAGATAGAATTTTTAGCATCGTTCCAGGCACATAATAAGAACTCAGTAAATGTTAGTTAACATTATTATTTTTTCACTGTGTCCCTTGAGGAGTTATAAGTATTAGAAATATACTTCAAACATCCCTAAGTCAATTTACTCATGAAACACCCACCACATGCCCTGCAGAGTTCATAATATTTCTTGTGCTGCTGCTGGAGACCCAGGAAAGATATTGCAAAGTTTCTCTCAGAAGATTCCCTTCTATTCTTGGAGCAGTGCCCTACACGGTGGTACCCAGGGAGGCTCATTGTTTCGTGACAGCAGGATTTCAATCAAGCACTTATATTACGAGGTCCTGGCACAGGAAAGACCTGTCAGGAAGGAGGTGCTTACTCAGAAGGTGCTGTGTTCATGTTGGGCATCGGGTGTTCAATGTCACCTTGCAGCAGCCCTTTCTCATCATCATGTCTGTCTCTCTGGGCCTTAGCTGTCCTTGAGGCAGCTCTAACTTTCCTATACTCTATGGACACCTCTCTTCTTGACCCTTCAGCAACTCCTTAGTAGAACGCATGCCCTGTGGCTCTTTGAGGAAAACAAAGCTCACACACACTCTCTCACCCACACATAACCCTCAGCAATGCTGACTGCTGTAACCCACTGAGTGTGCTACGGGTACAGGAAAGGAGGTTTGTGACATTGGGTTATTTTTGAGCTATGGAATGAAGCCCATTCAGGAGAGTTTAGAAACTCTATTTCCTTTGGCTGAGCAGACACAAGAGGAGTCCTTTGTTGTCATAGGGTCACATGTCATAAATAATCACATTCTCCTCTCCAGGAGCATTTTTCTCTGAGATGTAGTCACTTTCAAACTTTTTTTCACCTCTAACCCCTACCTGGAAATACATTTTACAATTGCTGCTCAGTACATGCCCCAACATCTGCTCAACCACACACACACAAAACTAGAAATGCTTCTGTGATGCGCTTGGATCTACTCCTATTCTATTCGATTCCGTTCTCCGTCTTCCATTATGCTTACACTGCACATAGCTAGTATTCACCAGTATCCAGTTCTCCTCCTCTTTCTGGTACCTGAAGTAGGTACATCAGCATCCTTGATGTAGGTGGGACTAAATGACTAATTCTGGCTGATGTCCTGTGGTCATAAGGGACTACTGTCACTTCTACTCTGAAACATAGGGAGCCAGCATGCAACCCCCCAGCTGACTCTTTCCCCGCTACAGAGACCCAAGGAGGCCTCAGGTTGAGAAGTGGAGCTGCGGATCAAAGCCGCCTGGAGCACTGAGTTACCACAGGGAGGACAGTCGCTCTAGAGGGTCACCCACATCCTTAGCAGCCTTTAAGTGGGAGAGAAATAAAACTGCTTAATGGGCCACTGAGATTTGGGAAATGTTTGTTACCACAGTATAGTCGATTCTGTCCTAACCAATGCAGTATTCTCTACTATTGCATTTTTTATAAATGCTGGTCTTGAGTTGGTTAAATGATTCTATGACCCATATAGGTAGCCTCCTATGGCTTGCAAATCATATTTCTAAAGCATCTGCCACATCAATAGTCCCGAAGTATAGACAGAGAGAGAGCGTCATAGGGGAGGCAGAGCGTACACCAGCGCTGTCTCTCCTTGGGGTCCTAAGTTCCCAGGATTCATTGACTTAAGGACGAGGTGGTTGTGTCACTAGGGACCTAGAGAGTTAGGTTGCAATTGCTTTGGCAGGGGAGGCACCAGGGACTGGTTTCAAAGGTGATGAGTAGCGGACTTAGCCTTTCTGTGAGGTTTTGCCTTTTAGATGCACATGGATCCAGATTCAGGTCTCACAGATCCTGCGTTTTATCAATGGGCCTATGTGCATTGAGCACCCAGATTACAGGTGTATCCTGCTTATTATTAAAAGAAGTAGGAGTACAAAAGCATGACTGCCACTCACGTACCGCCATGCGGTGAGATCAGAGGACGCGTCCTTGGCTAGATAGCTGAACTTCCCTGCCCTCCCTGGCCCCGCCCCCTTCTCTTTCCAACCTTATTCCCACATTCTTTCACAAGACTTAGTTTCTGAAAAATGAAATTAAGCACTGATTCCTGTTTATGTATCACTGTCCCTCTGGGTCTTTGCATCTGTTCTTCCTCCCATTTGAACAGCTTTTCTTGGCACTTGGAAATCCCCAATCCACTCAGACAGCTCAGCCGTTTGTGCCTCTGAAGTCCCACTGATCTTCCATCACTGGTCTCCCAGGCCTGACGACGCTCTCCCTTCTGATTGTTAAAGTACAGCTCTCCTGCTCCACTCCCACAGGAACCACAGCTGCTTCGCTTTCAGCTTTCCATCTCGGGGTTCCACACAAAATTCCAGCCAAACAAAGGGGTTCCTGTGCACGGTAATAACCACAACACACAACCTAATGTTAGAGAATCCACTGACTTAGAAAACAAGGTTGGTTTACTAAGATTGACACAGAAGGCCTTTCTAGGCTACTCACAGTTCCCATATCCACCAAGTACCTTCCTAACTTTTGTCTTTGCATGCTCTGTCTCCATTACCAGGAAGGTCCTTCCTCACTTTGTCTTTTGAGAAGTCCTGTTTGTTCTTTAAAGCCTGTGGGACAGATTGCTATTTGCTTACCCAACATCCAGGCTCCCTTTCCTCCTTACAATAGAAGGAGGTTCTATTTCTTCAGCAGATGGATGGGCAACGAAATGAAGAAGTTTGTTGGGTAGAATTTCTAGAGACGTTCCTTAGAGAGAATATCAGTTTTGCCCATTTTCCCTTATTGCCTGGATCTTGAATGAGCTGTCTGGAGCTCCAGCAGCCATTTTGGCTTATGTAGAAACTTATACTAAGGATGGTAGAGGAGAAAGGTAGGAATCATAGGAATACTGACGATATCATGGAATTCTGTTACCAGTTGTAAATTGTATAATGCTGGACTTATTTACATGAACGGAAAATCTCCATTTTGATTAAGCCATTTTTATTTGGATTTTTTTGGTTATATGCAGCCAGACATAATCCTAATAGATTTACAGTTCATTTCAAGTAATACCTCTTTGTCACTCTCCTTATACCCCAACTAGAGAATTTCTCACTTGGACGCCCACAGGCCTTCATTCAGACCTCTCTGATTACATTAATCATAACATAGCAGAATTATTCGACTATATATCTCCTCTTCTGTTAGGAGGAACATTGTCTCGTTCCTTTTTGTATCTGCAGTGTGCTTAATGCCCAGTAGCCGGAAATGAGTCCTCTCAATTGATGTTTGTTGAATTGAATGGAGACCTGAAAAGGATTTAGGGTTTTCTGTTAACATGAAAATTCTTTGGGGAAGGGTATTATATGAAACCTGAACCTTACTTGGGATTCAGTTGGCAAGAAATAAAGTCATGGGAAAGGACGCTGGATGGGGGCCTTCGAGACAGGAGTGTGAGAGATGGGCAGCTGCACCGGCCAAAGGAAAGGTGGGAAAAACCTCAGCCATGGGTTTCAGCCTGTCTGCATCTCCCCAGGGCAGCTCTTGTTTGCTCTCGTGCTTTCCCGTATACAAAACCTCACTCTCCGAGAGGAGACTGCCTGCATTAGGAAAGCTTTACATTGCCCGCCTGCCTCTCTGAGAGGCAAGGCCTCTCTCCCGAGACTGGGTATCACAGATAACTGGCTCCTTGAGCATATCTGCAAGTCCCTGCTGTGCGCCCCAATCCTGTGCCCTCGGTCCTCCCAAACCACTTTGGAAGGGCCTGTCACTCTTGAGTTGCAAGATTAAATGAATGCATGTTTGGATAAGATGCTTTTGGCCCCTAGATCAAAGTCTGCACTGCTCGGGGTCTAGACCCCTTTCAGAGCAAGTATAAAACCTGCCCTCCCCTTCAGGTGAATTATGGGTGCAAAAGGAGAGGAGCTCTACTCGTATCACCCACCGTGCCAACACAGCTTCTCAGGGTAGATCTCAGACAGCGGGCTCGGAAACTGATGGCTGAGAAAACGGAAAGACGCACTTTCTATTAAAACCACTCAAAAGTGGTATTGGCATTGACAAATATGATCCTTTGGCTAAATAAAACCACTGGAGAGCAAATTAAACCATGTCTCATGATATGATTATTCTCTCCTTGTAAAAATAATAAGAAGTGTTTTGGTAGATTTGCTGTGTGTTTGTGCATCTGCTTTAATAAACAGTTCCAGGGACTTTTTTTTTTTGGTAAGTCGCAGATTTGAACTTAAGCCAAACCAGTGGCAGGAGCTGTCTTCATTGCCATGGAGAAGGAAGAGAAAGCACTGAGTCGTCATACAATTTCACTCTCCTAAATCAAACCTTCCATTTGCCGCGATTATTTACCATTGCTTTGTAATTGTGAGCAGCCAGCTGAGTGAGCTGGAAGTCTATTCATTCTTTAAAGTGACATAAAGTGGCACTCAGAGTCCCAAACGATAATTGTTCTTTTCTCTTTGTTAATATCCAACCGCTGCTGGGAGTTCAGTGAAAGACTCATTTAATGCCAGCTCCAGAAATTTCTGTGGGATTTGCCTCTTGGCCTCTTTTTGAAACCCAATTTGAAATCACTCTCAGGCATTGGGAAGGCTGACTGGATTGTGACCTTCAGTCAGAATTCCTCTCTAAACATTTTAGCAGGATGGAGAACTTGCCCCCATTTACATCCCTCTACGACCCAATGAGGGTCATGAGTAGGGAGAATTGGCAGTTTCTCAGAAATATGATTACCTTGAGGACGTTTCCAGCATGACCTGAATCTTAGGAACTGGAGTTTGCTAAGGAAACTAGATCTAAGGAGATTTCCACCTAACCTAGTAGGACACTGATGCCTGGACAAAGACATGAAGCCTATGGGAAGCACTCCCCAGTGGTGGGAGGATGCTTGCTCTTCAGCCATGCTCTCAGGGGTTCCCCCACCTCTCCGGGAAGTGATCACTTACTGGTAATCTGCCAAATCTAGTAAAACTTTCTGCTGACAATAGGAGTGATAGAGATAGTTGCACCCTTTGGCTCTAAGAGGTTTCAAACACCCCTGAGATCACTGTTGATCAACTACAAATAGGAATATGGAAGGTAAATATGTGCTGATGTCAATGGGCCTTTTTACAGCGTGGATGAGTTCTTGCTATTCTGGCCCCCCAATTTCAAATTCTATGCAAATATCATTGAGTTTCTGACCTGGGTTAGAATCAAAAAAAGCAAGCTCATGCCCCTCTGCTGCTCTGACTCAAAATTGCAACACTAACAGCATTAACCATTTTCAAAACACTAATTATGTTGAAAGCTCTGCATTAAGCACTTTATATGAATAATTTTCTTTAATCTTGGCAGGTAGCTGTATCATTATCCCCAGTTTGTAGGTGAGGAAACTGAGGCAGAGGAGCCAGCCCATGGCCACATAGCTGGGAAGTGGTGAAGCCAGGACGTGAACTCAGGTTGCAGTACTGCCAGCCCAACTCCCGCTCGCTTTGACTCTGGAGCTCAGCACAGCATGCAGAGCCCTGGCCTCGGAAAAAGTCCTCAGAGGGGCCTGTTGGAAAAGACCTTCGCTCTTCTGCATTCTCTGAGGCTGCTTCAGCCCCAATCATACCTGAGGCCGTCAACCCAGTAGGTGACAGCAGCCCAGGAACTTTGTGGCATGATTCATGGCTTGGGTTGGGAGCAGAATTACCCACCATTTGGTAGAAAAGATTTGCCATGGGGGAGTTTACTGGAGACTTCCATTTGCAATGGCTGGAGTTTTAATATTTTGTCCCATGTATCCGGTTCCTTGAGGAAAAAGAAGAGGAGGAGAAGATAGCAGGGACACCACGGAGGAGGAGCCGAGATCTCTCCCTTCCCCCTTTCTCTCTACTACAGTGTTGAGGTTCTACTCACGAGCTGTCGTGTTTTGAGCATTTTAGGAAATGAATACGCAGTTGAGGGAGTGAGATGTGATTTATAACCCAGAACCCAGGAGAGGTTGGATTATAGAGATTAGAAACGTGCCTAGAACCGAAAGATTCTCCTCTTTCAACCAACAAAAGGGAGGCCAAGAACATTCAAAAGTTGGTGATTTTGGAAGTTGGGGAATTTTTGCATTCCATGTGCCATCTGCTGACTGAATGCTAGTTGTTATCATTTTCTCCTAATTGAGCTTCTTTTTTTCTGTTGCTGATTTTAAGAGTGTTTGCATAAGAAGGCATGTGTGTGCCCTGGAGTGGTAGTGGTAGGGAAGGGCTGGGGCCTTGATTAACCTCAGGACCTGCCTGAGAGCTATGGCGAGGCCCTGCCCATGTGAACAGTGCTCCTGGACACAGAGAATCTAGGACCTTCCTGAGGATTTGCAGGCGGCCAGGCCAAGCATTCCAGGCTCCCTCTGTGGGCTGCTGGAGGGCCGCAGGGCTCCTGATGCCATTCAGAGCCCTTGGAGGAAATCTGACGATGTGAAAGGAGGCCAAGACATCTCAGTTCAGGCAGTGCCGTGGGTCTGCCAATCACCGAGGGTTACTGCCTGGTGACATCCCCTCTGGCTCCCAACCGTCCTTTCAGCTGGGGCCTCGCAGAGTGTTCTTGCTCAGGCGAAGGCTGCATTGTTCTGGACTGTGGCGTGATAGTCTTTTTCTCCCACTGATTCTTCCCGGTTTAGGGATACAGCTCCAGATCCAACTGGAGCTGGAAGGCCATCACTTCGGATTTCAAGGACTGCTGAGAAGCGTCAGAATGGCATCTTCTGATGTTTCCTCCAGGAAGCAAACTACTCAGATTAACTCTAGACTCTTTAGCATAAAACTTCAGTGTCTGATAAACTGTGAGACTGGTGCCACTGCAGGTCACCTTTGAGTCATTATAGCCCCTGTCATCAGAAGTCTGAAAGCAAAATGTGGCTCCCCTCTGTCTGGACCTCATGAGGTGTGCATCAGCAAAATTCTCCATCTCTCAGGTCCCTCTCTGTCCTGGGAACTGGGCCGGCGGGGGACGGAAGACAACTGCTGGCGAGCAGGGGAGGCCCAGGAATGCCCAGCAAGGCAACTCTATATGGGCAGCCAGCACTGACCTGCAGGAGGGGGCCAAGCTGATAGCGTGTCCTATTCCATGCTTGACCTGCAGCTTGGCCAGCTCATACCTTGGGCAAAAGTTTTTGCTTTGCCAATTTAGAAGATTGTTAATAAAGCAAACTGTGATTTACGTGATGACAAAAAAAAAAAAAAAAAAAAAAGGCTGTCAAGATGCAAGCATCAAAGTGTGTTATGCACCAGAAGGTAAAATCCTTTCACCCCTTCTTTCTACTCTGGGTGCTTCTCTTGCTGTGCTGCCCAATGGGAGCTTCTCTTGTGATTTTGTCTCTTTTCTATGATTCACAGGTTACTGAAGTTGAAAGAAGAACCTGGAGCGGATCGCCCATTGTTTTGATTTATCCTTGCAAATTCTCTGTCTCCTTGCCTACGCTGTAGGCGCTGACTCTATAGCTCTTCCCTCAGGGTCTGAAACGATTCCCATTGCTGCTTTTCGTGCAGCCCGGTACAGTCATTTTTCCTTCTTCTGCTCAGCCCCTTGTCCCTCAGTGGTAATGGAATAATAGTGAGTTAGTTTATAGAATCGTTGTATCTATAGATCTTTGCATTTTAATTAGGAATGGCCTGGGTTAAGAGGAGAATTCACATGAAGTGGATGCCAAAGGGGATTTTAGAGATTAAAAAATTTCCCAGAGACAAATGATTTGGTTTTTCCAGGAGGGCTCAAAATTACAAGTGCTTACACTTAAGTATAACTAGGATGGCGTTCTCCAGAAGATTCTGGCCTGTACCAAAAAATGTCTTCTTGAAAGAAAAACAAATTTAGGCTTTTGATCGATTTGTTTTTATTCAGAAAAGCTGAAATGGAATTAGTTTTATATGTGGAGGAGCGGTCATTTCTCCTACTGCTGACAGTACTACAATAGGAAAAAATGGAGCATTTCCTTCTGAACAGAATTATAGTGAATTGAGAACTAAAGAGCTTATGGAAAATAGCTTTCAAATGATTATTTTTGTTTGCTTAAATGCTTGATTATGATGATTGTAATTTCATCTATACACAGAGAGAGCAAGGAAAAAAAGCTAAGCCTAGACTCCCGTTATAACAAATCCAAAAAAAGACATCACACTTTATGAAATCCAAATGCCCATAGGTTTCTTGGGACTGCTAAGTAAAATATAAATACATGGTTCATGTTCTACTTATTTGCATTTTCAGGGCCAAGAATTCTTTCTAGGCTTTCTTTGAAAGGTTTACCTTGGCCTTGGGTCATTGTAACGACTTATGAAATAAAACTTGAATTTGGGATTTTCTTGCTTTACATGTAAAGGTTGGCCCTCTGAATTACAATGAGAAGTCTGCAGATGGCTCAGGGCTCCAGACATGGAGCTCATTCCAGTCCCTGAACCGGACAGTGTGAGTGAGATGATTTCATCACCGCTAGAGAGGGGCCGCCTCCCAGTACAGCATCACTACCGAGCACAGCCCTAGTGACAGCGATGTTCCATGAAGAAATTTTTCTTGTTTCTTGCTTAGAAAGAGTAGGATCACTACAGACATGTAGTCATTTTACTTCTCAGACCCTGACCAAGATGAATAACATTAATAAGCTTTGAACCAAGAACCTAAAGCCAAAAATGGTTGGATAATCAAATACAGAACTTCAAACGACCTTGGAAGATCCAAGGGCTGCCATGGCAATTTAAAGCTCTGATCTTCTCTGGGCAAAAGCAAACTAAATCCCTTTGCCTCTGCCCTCATCCAACCTGCACGATGGGCCCAGGATGATGAGGAAGCAGTGACAAAAGAACTGACCCTGCTGGTGGATCATCCGTCAGGGGGCCGGTGAATGGCTTCGAGAGCATTCCATTGTCAGACTGTAAACCTGCCTCAGCCTGACAAAGGACTGAGACCACTTGATAACAGCTGGTCTGCTCAGCTGGGCCGTCAGTGGTAGCCCAGGCTGGAAGCGGATGGTTCTGTGCTCACGGTGGGTGGGAGGGATGCGTACGGGGCCCTTGTCTACACCCGCTCTGTTGTAGGGCCAAACAGAGGAGCTTGGTCTTGGAGGCTCAAGACACTGCCTTCCAAACAACAGCCAGTGACACGTCGTGCCAGTAACAAGGCTGCTCTGTACACTTTGACTTGGCTTTTTGTTTCATTCAGTTTCAAGAATGTTTCTGAATCATTTTTAAAAAATGTCCCTTTGTCTTTACCCTTTCAGCCCTGAAGCTATGGAAAAGACCAAGACACAGCAAGGACACTCCACATTTATTAGGCCAAAATTGACCTCCTTTTCTCCCTCTCCCCCAGACCTGATCCTCCCCTTTTGCTCCCTGGCTTGTTGAAGCCTCCATCACCCACTTTCATGCACATGCATGGGCCTGACCTCCACCTCTCTCTTCTCCCTTTCCCACTACAGCCAAACAGTCAATCAATCAGCTAAAGAACTCCCTGTTCATCCATCCATCCATCCAACCATCCATTGATCCATCCATCCATCCATCCATCCATCTAACCATCCACTATCCACGTCTCTCCAGCTCACAGCTGCTGCCCTTACCCAGGCTGCTAGCACCTCTCCCCTGGGTGGCTGCCACAGTCTCCTCACTGGTCTAGGGGCTCAGCTGACCAGCCCCAGCTCACTGCCCCACCTCCACTCCCATTCACAGCCAGAGTAGTTCTTCTGTGACGCTGACTGGATCATGGTACTTCCCTGCCTACAACCCCATCAAAGGCTTCCCACAGCCCTGAGGAGTCTAAACTCCTCAGCACGATGCAGCTGGGCCCTTTGAGACCTGCCTCCTGCCTCCTTCAATGTCACTGCATGTGCTGGGTCCTGTCTTCTTTCGTTCCTCCCACTTGCTATTTCCTCCACCTGAGTGAAACTCCACCACTGTCCCTGGCTACCTCCTCCTCCTCAGTTTAGGACTCAACTCAAGTGCCAGCTCCTCTGAGAAGGCTTCCCGGCCCTCCCTCCTCTGGACTTCCACAGACTCACCCTTTACAATTAGGGGTCATGTAATCTATTCTCAAAAAGTAGGACACTGATGGGAGTGAAGGGGGTATCTGCACATGTTATACACAGACAACAGGTGTAATGGGGACAGACCCAGGAAAACCAGGGTGTGTGGTCCTCTAATCATGGCATTTATCACAGCTTCAAATCACTTGCTAACTGGCCAGGCCTCCCCCACCCTACCTGGCAGACTGCAAGTTCCTGGATAACAGAGAATGCCCAGTTTCCAATGTAGCTGCTTGCAGAGTTGGTGCTCAATCCACATTTTTTTGTTAAATAAATGAGGGAAGGGATGAATATGGCTGAAACAAATAGGAATCTGGTCACGTGGTCCCAGACTCCAGAGTTCAATGAGAAACCATTTGTCCTCAGACCCTGCTGGCAGGTCTTGCTGTCCAATGGAGCCTGGTCTTCTCTGTTTCCTCTCTGAAGAAGCCCTCAGCCACTACAAATGGCACAGAAAAGGGGTGTACTAGATTACCTTGCTAACATCCCCCCCTGCCAAACTCTGAATCGTGAAGCACACCTGGCAGAAATGAAGCCGAGGGGTTGGGTCTCAAAGTTTGTTTTACGGAGGATACATACCTTAGGGTGTTAAGACATATTACATGATAAGTGCGTTCTGCGTCCAAATAAGTCATGGAAATTAAGCATATCTCTTTATTGCTAAGACCCTTCTAACCACGTGAAGTCAGCAGTGTTTCTCAAATTTAGATAGACCCAGAACCTAGTCCCCTTACCTCTCCTATCTCCCAGACTCCATGTTCCACAGAACCTACTTTGAAAACCAATAAAATCATGTTGCCCAGACGTCTCTCGGTAGGTGAAAGCTTTGAGTCCCTCAAGGTCAGGGCTATACTTTGTTTCTCTCTTCCCATTGCCTAGACCAGGACCTGGCACACAGCCGATGCTCAAAAAATGTTTGTTGCATGTGAACTGGAGTGTCACGCATTCACCAGAGGACAGAAGAGCCCCGGTTGGGGAAGCCCGTAAGCCTGCTCCGCCAGCCCTGCAGGTGCCTTAGGAACAGGAGGATGCTGACTTGCCTGAAAATGACCTGGGGAACGAGGAGGTTGGTGAAGCTTGTCTTTCACACCCTGTCCCCTCCCGTTGAGCGGTGCCTCACAAGGAGGCTTGGCCTCACACCCAGTTCCATCCCCAGCTTTGCAGCATCCACTCCCACGGGATTTGGCTGTCAGTGTCTGTTCACCAAAGCGCTAAGCTGCTGAGGCTCAGTCTCACCCAGTGCTGTTTGCCTTAGATGGTTCCTGCTGACTAACACCCTCTGGCCTCACGGGAGAGCAGCTCGGGTGGCAGAAGGCCAGGTGGCAGAGCTTATTTTGAGCAGGATTCTGCCCCCTGCCACACACATCGTATTCCTCACTCTGCCCACTTGTGAGTCTGGCCCTGACCATGTACCAGAGCCAAACGTCCTCTCCACCCACCCAGAGGGCTGGCTGTGCGGCCTCGCGGGCAGTGTTCAGGAGGCAGGAGGGGGAGCTGTTGGGCCTGAAGCGCAAACCCAACCTAAAACCACCCAATAGCAGAGGCAAAAAGGATGGGGCAGGTTTAAAGAGTCTGTCTGGAAGAATTTTTTGCAGTGTTACTTTGATTTTTTTTTTCTTCTGAGATACCATTCTTTCTTTCAAATTAACTATTTTTTTATAGAATGACAACATTTCATGAAGCTACAAGCTGAATCTCTTCCTTTTCCACTGTCCTATTTCCCATCTAAAAGGGAAAAAAAGTCAGGAAATGCCAAAGTGAAATTTTGCAGTTGAGCCAATATGAGCTGCAAGTGAGTCCAGCTGGAGGGACTGTCGCCCACACGGGTGCTCCAAAGCAACGAGGGATGTGGCCCGAGGGGCCTCTCACCCACATTCCCTTTGCTCCTACAGACAGGAGCCATCCTCTTGCTCCTTCCCCGCCTAACCTGCCACTCCAGCCGGAACAGCAGGCCTGGGCTGGGGGCGGAGAAGCAGCAGAAGCCCCTCCATTGAGCACGTGGGAGGAGGACACAGAGCCAGAGAAGCCCCTGCAGCCCCTGGGGTGGGGCTCAGCTGCCCTGGGATAGATGATGACAATGTGTGGCCTCATCACTTCCGGTCAGGTGTCACCTCCAAGTGAGTTCAGTCTGGGCTGGCTCTGCCGCCAAATGAACCAGGAAACTCCTCTGCTTTTCAGGGCACTGGATTTCTGAACTCCTGCTGACAGCTGTGGGCTCACACTATAATTTCCACTGACCAAGTGAGTCAACTGAGCACCAGAAAGGTTAGGGAATTTGGCTCCATTCATACATCTGGGATTTGAACCCGACTAGGCCCAGTTCCAGAGCCCATATTCTTTCTGCTATATCCTGCCTCCTGCTGGCCACGTGGAGGTCCTCTCAGCTTTCCTGTGTCCGCTGAGCAGCCCTTGGGGCTGGGGGATGTCCCAGAGCTGTAAAATGAGGGGTGTGGACCTCGAAGTTTCCTTCCTGATCTTGCATTCCAGGACTCTAAGCAAACACATGTTCCACTGTCTAAAATGGGGTTCTCACCTAAGTGGACGCCTAGGAAGAGACACCTGCCCCCTTTAGTACCTCTTTTCCAAAATGCAAGACCCCCGGTGCCTTGGGCCAAGTGGCATGTGTGAGCCTGGATCCCTCTGTGCCTTGATGGCCCTTGCAGCATAGGTGCTCTTAACCGAGACAGGGGCCTGGGGCGGAACACCTGCTGGCAGACAGAATAGAAGACGCTAACGACACTAAGGCCCCAGAGCTGTCATTAGAGCTCTGATTTCTTTCCTTTTTCTTTTTTTGGAGATGGTGGGAGAAGAGGCCCTTTAAATTGGAAGATGTATGGGTATAAATCTCTCTTCCTATCTATCTTTATTTTGGAGTGTGTTTAAGGATAATATTATATGCATTCCTCTCCCCATATATCTCTATGCTTCTATCAATTCATAAATAAAATATACAGCTGCTCGGCTAAAACGTATCACTTGTCTGCAAGATTCCTCCTGCAGGTTAACGGCTCCTGCCAGGGGAGCTGCCCCGCTTTGCGCTGACTTTCAATGACCTACTTGTGTGCGCTGGCGCAGGCCGGGCTGAACAAGTGGCCTGGCAGATAGGTGCATCTGCATGTCTTCCCCATTCTTACCTTATTTTAGTATCATTTGGCTTCACTCTGCCAAAAACCAATCGTATGTGCATGAAGTTTGCTCTGCGATCACACCTTTAGATAGGAAACCTGTTACGAACAGATCCTTTTGGAAATGGCTGGGGAAGGGAGACTAATTCATGCTGTTTATCATTCACAGCTGCTGACCAATTATGCTAATTCATGCTGTTCTGTTATTGGCATAATTGGCATTTTCCCGATAATTGTCTTTGCATCCTCAGTGCTTATGGGAGAGAGGACCTTCGAGATGGAATCCACCTGAGGACTGGGCATCGCTGAGCGCTGAGCGAGTTTACGTTCTGTTATTGAATGTGATCTGAGACTGCGGTCAGCAGCTGTGAATTTTAGTATGTCACTGTCAATCATGGGCGCTTATCTGAGTCTTATTTGGCCTGGAATTGGAAATTCCTGCATAAGGTGACACTCAAGCATCGGGTAGCTTCCGAATCAGAAGTCATTTAATCTCCATGATCAGATTTTAAAAGATGATTCCTACAGTATTTACTAATACTCAATAATTGCATCTTTTAGCAAAAGTCAATGTTTTGAATGCCTCTGTAACCCTTATAGGAGGTATTCATGGTTAAAACCAAGCATCCAATTAGGAACCAGAGAGCAAAAAAGAGAAGGAAAATTTTTATAAACCTCTTTTCTTACACACATCTGTAAAAACAAACAGAATAAGATGAGATGATGAAACATAAATTCATATAAAATGTTGGAGAATATACTCAGCCTAGTAAAGCATTGGTGCATTAAAAATAATTCTGTTTCTTGTAAACTAAATTACAAAGAGTTGGATAAAAAAAATCAATGGACTATTATTTATGTTCCATTTAATCCAGGTGCTTTAATAATGTCTATCTGGCCAAATACAGTATTGATTTTTCATTGCTGTGGGATTCACGTAACCTCAAATAAAACTAAAAACTACACTCAAATCGCCTGCCCTCTCCTGTAATTGTTGGTGTTTACAGTGGGAAAGAACACGCTGAGTGTAAGCCACTGAGGGAGGAAGGAGATGGAAGAGCCGTGGTGTTCTGCCCGCTTTCAGCTGACAAAGACTTAGAGGAGGTGAGAGATGATAGGAAAGATACACACTGGTCTCTGCCCCCAGTTCCTGAAACCTTGTCACTTCCTGGGTGATCAGAGCCCTGGGGCATCTTTCGTTCTAATGAGGAGACTCTGGATGACTCCTGGACGGGGCCATCCCTGGAAAGACCAGGCCATGACTAGGAGCTTGGGACTTTCAGCTCCACCTCCCACCCTCCAGAGAGGGGAGAGGGGCTGGAAACTGACTTCGTAATTGGTCATGCCTACGTGAGGAAGTGTTCACGGGATCCCAATGGCAGGGGGGTCGGAGAACTCCCAGGTAAGTGAACACATCCACATTCACCCCAACTCCACGAGGGCAGAAGCTCCTGTGCTGGGGACCCTCCCAGACCTCACCCCGTGTATGTCTTCACCTGGCTGTCCATCTGTATCCTTTACCATATCCTGGTAAATACCACATACCTTAAGCCTATAAACGTAAGTGTTTCCCCAAGTTCTGTGAGCCACTTTAGCAAATTAATGGATGCTGAGGAGGGTGTTCTGGGAACCTCGGATCTGGAGCTGGCTGGTCAGCAGCACAGGTGACAACCTGGGCTTGTGACTGGCATCTGAAGGGGAACAGTCTTGTGGGACTGAGCTTGCCTGTGGGATTTGAGGCTGACTCTGGGTGCATGTGTCAGAATTGAGTCAAATTGCAGGACACCCAGCTGGTGTCCAAGACTTGCTTGTTGTGGGGACTGCCCCCCATTTGGTGACCAGGAGAGCCAGAGTGAAGGGTGGTGTGCGAGTAGGAGAACAGCTCACAGGAGAGAGGCACCGCGGGGAAGAACCGGGTTTCTCCCTCAGCTGGAAGGAAAGCTCTGGGCCTTTCCTGTCAGTGGGGTAAGGCTCCAATCCTGACCGTGCATTTTCAAATCTTAACAAGGCAAGACTATTGCCAAACAAGGTCCCCAGTAGGTATGCGACAAGGAAGCATAGAAGCGTAGAGGGGAGCCTGCCTCAGACAAAATGAGAAGTTTCAGGGTCTATTTCACATTAACTTCTTGAGGAAATCAGCTGGATTCTAAGTTGGTTGTTCAAATACTGAAAGAAAAGAAATTCATGGACAAGGGAGGGTGGAGGGTGGACAGTGGCAACCCCTGGGGCCTTGCTCAAGCTCCTTCTCACAGGCCTTGTGTACTATAACTTCTAATAATCGCCTTATTTAAATCTGATCCTGACTGTGTAATTCAGACACGAGTGTCTCCATTTTGCTGATGAAGAAACTGAACGCTCAGGAAGGTTGAGTTATTTGCTTAAGGTCACACAGCTCCTACTTAGCAGGAATAGGATTCCAACCTTGGTTGGGCAACATGTTCTTTCTACACATGGCCCATGTAGGAAATAGAATTATGTCTACAATAACATTATCATGAGGGTTAATATTCACAATTTCAATTAGTGTTTATGACAATTTTCATCTGCAAGAAGAAGGAGCTGATAGAAGTTCAGTGATAACTTTTATCTATGATAAAGTTTAATAATTTGATATTACTGGTTTAGAAAAAGCTGAGGTTATCTCTGGTTTTCCATGAGCTGAATTTGGTTCGTAGATAGATTTTGTTTCGCCTAATGATGAAACATCTGATGTTTAAGAATTTTTTGAGCTAACATTAAAGCTTATATAAAATCTGACTTCTAGTTTCTCCTGAACAACCAGCAGACCTGGCAGTCGAGTCTGCACTCCTGAAAGGTAACAATTAGTCAGTTCTCAGTAGCAGCTGTTCACTTTAGAGGTTGTCTATAATTCTCCATTTTGTCATAGTCCCCGCCAATCTCTAATGTCTCCTCAACACTGAAGCCATACGTTGATTGCTTTTACTTCTTTTCTTTGACTCCCTCAAATCTGGCAGCTCCCTGTTCTTGCACTGCCTGCCTTGTCCCTGTAGGTACTTTAAAGAAAGCAGTAAAAGCTAGAAGAAGAGAGACTTGCGTTCAAAAACCTACTACACCACTCGTCAGTTCTGTGATCTCAGGCTATAGCCCATTAACCACTCTGAACCTCAGAGTCCTCATGTGTTACATGGGAATGATGAATAGTTTGGGGAAGATTAAATAAAATAGTCCATGAGATTATGGACGGTAAATGTTAACTGACTCTAAAACATTCTCAGACATTTCTTAGAGAAATTTTGCCCCTCCCCAATCCACAGAGGATGCTGTAACTGACAGTGTACCTACAGCCTCTCATATCCATCCTCACAGCTAACCTTTCTAATCACCTATACCCTTTTCTAGACCATTTGTCCCTTTTTAAAATTTCCTCTTTAGCCAAGTGATTTTTAATTGTGCTCAGACCATTTCCAACATGACTGTAATTACATAGCAACATTTTTTCACAATACAAAATGGAACAATTGAGCAAAATGTGCAAAGGCTCCTGCCCTCCCCCGCAACACCTTTTCACATGGCTGCTCATGGCATCCCTTCTTTGTCCGTTGAGAGAGGAAGCCCCAGACTTCTTGGCATGTGGCTACCATTGTGGATATTTCCATTATCGCTCCTATTTCAGGGGCCTGCAATAGTTAATAACATGGCTTTGCCCATCATGTCTGAATAACTTCTTTCTTAATTTTAATCTATGAGTCAGCCATGGTAGTGGTATATGTACCTGGAAGGGGCAATGGGGAGTGGAACTTGGAGTCCCATCAGTGACAAGTAAATAGTAACCCTTGGGCTAGATGCAGATTTTCAGAGTCCCAGGCCCGACTTAACCTCAAACAAGAGAGAAAATGGTCCATTGAGGCCCCTACAGAAATAACTGACCTGCATTTTTGGGAAAAGCATATAATTCGCATAAAATTACTCAGAGTAGAGAACCGCTTTCTCCTTGCATGCACGAGAAAGGCTGAGACAAAATTTGTGTTTTGCCTGCTGAATTCTCTACAGAGCTTATCTATTTGGACCAAGTGTTGGAAGAGCATCCCTCTTCTTGGGGTTCAGGTTAACCACTGTGTGTCCATCCTGTGGCTGAATAGGATGAGCGGTAAGTGGGTGTTTAGAGGTTGTGCTGGCAGGCGTTGGGGCAAATGGACGGACAAGGAAGTCTGTGTGGATCCACACCCAATGCGGACCTTGAACCAGGTGTCCATCTCATTCTGTGATTGAGTTAGCCAGCATCCTTTTTGTTTTACTTGGATCATAGCTCAGAGCCTCGTTGCATCCAATGGCGTGAACGCGAGCTCTCCCTGGGGAATGGGGAGGATGTGGCTCACCAGCACCATCTTCATGTGCTCCTTCCTCTTGGGAGTTCATTTCGCAAGTTCTAGATGTGGCAAAGAAGTTCCCTGGTCTTCTGAAGAGTAAAGCTCAAGGCTGCTTAGTGGGGCGTTGGCACCGCAGGGCCCGCTGCCTTGGAACAGATGCTGCCAGTTAAGAATAGATTTCTAAGTGTTTCAGGGCGCTCAGGCACAGCTGAGCCGTTTCACTTTTCGTGGCTGGTCTATTCTTATGCTTTGAGAGCAGCTCCCCTCCCTAGTGCAGCGAGAACACAGAACACAGGAAAAGGTTGTTGAATTAGGCATCCTGGGGGCTTTGAGTAGGCGGATCTGTTTTGGGAGCTTGCTCAGAGAGTTCTGGAATCCAGTCATTCCAGATACTGAGTGTGTCCTAAGATCTTTACCTTTCCTGCTGGAGGGCAAGGAACCCGGGAGCACAGGGTGTGTGGGACAGAGCCTGGGGCCACCACTGCCACTTTGCAATTTTAGGCTTGAGCCTCAGTTTCCCTATTTCTCAGACAGGCATCACTGTATTAAATGAGACGACGGGTGAGCAAAATATGTATGCTGGCATCACTGCACGCCTGATGCCCGGCATACAGCAGATGCTCAAGGATGTCAGTTCTCTCTTCCCTTTCTGATGCCCACGTGTTTGCTGCCCTAGCAGAAAGTGGGTTGAAGGCATGGAAAGAGTATTTAATATTTTATCTGTTATCCATCATTTACTTTCTCTGTTCTGAGGCATTACAGCTCTTCCCTGAGAGGTAAAGAAAGCCCTAGGAAGATTAAATCAGCATGTAAATTTCTGCTTAGTTCGAAGCTAAGCCCGGTAAGACATCTCTGTTTGCAGAGAAGCTGCAGCCTGTAGCAGGGCTCGGGCACAAGAGCTGCACGCAGGCAGGGCCATCGGGGCTGCTTGCATTAGTGCGCTGGTTCTCAAATGAGTGAACACGGAATCACCTGCAGGGCTTGTTAAAACAGCTTGCCAGGTGGGACCTGAACATCTGCATTTCTTACACTTCCCAGATGATGCTGATGCTCCTGGTCTGGGGACCACACTTGGAGAAACACTACTTCGCAGGGGGAGGAGGCATGCAGGTGGTTGGGACTCTTGGACTCTGGGACCATTATGGCCTTAAGAAGCTGCATGACCTTAGGCAAGTCACTTCAGCCCTAGGAGACAGCTTCTTCTTTGTCCAACTATGGGCAAAAAGTATAATATAGAGCAGAGCTTCCTAATCTTTTTTCTGCAGTGGGTGGTCACCCAGGCCCTGCCAGACTGCTGGAGGGCTGAGGGGATCAATACCTTGGCGCCTCTGAAACCCATCCAGAGAAGTCTGACCAAGGGATTACGAGAATGTGCTTTCAAGTCCTGGAAATCTTAGGGTAAGTCCTCCCTCTGCTCGTCCGTGTGGTCTCGCAGCTGTTCACATCAGTCTGCACCTCAGTTTGGTTAGGTGTGAAATGGGCATAGTGCTTGTACCTGTATCATAGGTTTGTGGTGAGGATCAAAGGAGGTAATGTACGTAGGGGGCTTGCCACGCAAAGTACCTCAACCATAGAGAACGCGAATACATAGCAGATAAAACCTCAGTGTTCAGAAATGTAGAAAGTTTTTTTAAATTTTGGAGGGAGGAGACTCGACAAGAACGCGTCTCAGACTTTAATGTGCATCCATATGGATCTTATTGAAATGCAGATTATGACTCAGTGGGGCTGGAGTGGGACCTGAGGGTCTGCCTTTTGGAGGCGCTCTCGGCTGAGCTGATGCCCACGCTCCTGGCCCACAAAGCCAGGTTCTGAGCCCCAAGCCTTGTCAGCAGGTGCTCTTGAGCTCTGTCATACGGTGGAATCATTTGGGAATCTTTTAACTTCCTCAAAGCCGAGTAAAGACAGTCTCCGGGGTTGGGGTACAGGCAGGAGTAACCGTTGAAGCTCTCCTGGTGATCCCAATGTGCACACAGTTTTGACAGCTCTGGTTCTCAAGGCTGGCTACATATTGGAGAGTTTTAAAAAATAATGATGCTGGGGCCCACTCCAGAGATTCTGATTTGGTCCAGGGTGAGGCTGAGCGTTAGGGTTTTTAAAAGCTCGCAGGTTATTCTAGCAGGCAGCAAAGTTTGAGAGGCTCTCTCTGAAGTCAAAGGCACTCTTCAGCAAGGCACAAGGGGAAGTCGGCTCGATTCATAGTCCAGGAGCTCGAGGTAAATAATTTCCCTTCAGATGGACTCCCTTTTCCCCGGGAGATCTGCACTGAAATATGGCCCAAAGGAGAACACTTTTTTACCCTTATTTTAAAGGCAAACACCCGTTTAACATCTGCATCCAGGAAGCCGTGTGGACCAGTAGCTCAGAAATCGGCCCAGGAGACAGCATTCGGCTCCTAACTGCTCAGCACTGCCCTCATGGTGACCTTGGGAAATCTTTTCATGTTGATGTTTCCATATTTTCTCATTTGCAAACCTGGCTAATGCTACAAAGCATCCACAGAACCGGTGTATGGTCAGACTCAGCTTCAAAAACGCCCCTGCTGCACGTCTCCCAGACTGTTCTGATTTGCTGGCTAAATTTGGACATTTATGCAAAACGCATACTTTGTGAGTCTTGAAAATCTGTCACATTTAAACTATAGTCTATCTCTCTCCCTTTTTTAATGGTACCAATTGCTTCCTGTTTTATTCATGCAAAGTTTCAGCTTAAGGCGCGCCAGAGATGCAGAGGAATCGGCAAGAGGGCAGAAATGGTTTTTCAAAGCTGCTGAAAAGCTGGCCTTGCAGTCTTTTTCTTGATCCCAGTGGAAAAGTGCCCCCTTGTGCACGTGGTCCCCCCGCCCACACTTCTCCTGGACAACTGCCTATAATTCAGCTGTGTGACACGGGCTCCTGCTCTCTGTGTCACCGGCACTTAGCACACTGCCCGGAAGACAGGAGGTGCTTAAGAAATGCCTGTTGAGCAGGTGAATGAAGGGGCAGAGAGAAGTAAGATCAGGCAGCACAGAAGAGTCAGAGCCTTCCAGGAAACAGGAAGGAGATGATATTGAAGGGAAAACAGGTGAAAATAAGGTAAGGATGCTGATAAATATGGAAGGCAATGAAGTAAAGGGCTGAAAAGCCCAGAGAAGCAGCTGCAGGGAAGGCCAGGAGGCCCAAGGTTTGTGTGGCCTGGGGAGGGGAAGGGGGCCCTGAAACAGCCAGAAAAAGTGAGAAGTGACAGGAGAGAAAGAAAGAAGGGCAGTGACTGACGAGCACCTGAGGGGAGTTGAGGACAGAGGGAAAGGAGTAAAGGCTGCACAGAAGGAGGCGGGAGAGGGCGAGCTGTCAGCAAGGACAGAGATGGCCTCCGAGGAGGCGGGAGAGTTGGCCCTTTCCCTCAGGGGGACAGACCCGAGCGGCTCAGGCCTGAGAGAGGCAGACTTGGAGGGAAGAGCCAAACCCGAACAAGGGAAGCGGGTCACCGTCAGGGATGATCGTGTTTTCTGGAATTGGGTATTTTCAAATTGCATAATCCTCCTTGTTCTCAATTAGCCTCTACAAGAGAGCAGAGTCCCTCCTACAGCGCAAATCCACCTCAGTTAAGCCCCAGCCACACACCACCGCCACCACAGACAACTCCTTGGCAGCCTTCCCCGCCCGCCCACCACATCCTGCCCTTCCCCCACAGAACCACAACTGCATCTTCAGGCATTTCCCTTCCCAACTGGCAGGCACTTCTGGCCAGTGTGACACACGGGCTCTTAGGCTGCCTTCCTGTCCCCACAGACCCTGGTTCCTCCAGGGTCACTGCCAGCCTATTCACACAGACTTTGTGCCAATTAGACAAAAGGGCCCTTGGGGGTCCTGGGCAGATGAGTTCGAGAAAGGTGCGGGGAAGACACCGCAGGACTGCTGTCACAGAGTCAGAGCCTCTAGGAGGAAGCTCGGCGTGTGTGTGATGGGGCAGTGGGTGAGCGCGGAGGAGGGTTTGGGGAAAGTTTCTTGTAGAAAGTGATATTTGAATTGAGTTTTCAAAGATGAGCGAAGGTTTTCTCTGTTCCAGGCGATTTTTTTGGTGGGGGAAGGTGGAATGAAGGGAGAGGGCTTCTCTGGGGCAGGAACAACATGTGCCAAGGAGTGGAGGCAGGAAACAGTATGAGGTTCATTATCGCTGGAGTGTTTGTGTGAAGGGCAGTTAGGAGAGGACCGAATAGCGGAGATGATGCTAGAAGAGGTAGGAAGGGGCAGGTCACGCCAGGCTCAGAACCAGATGTCACCTCACAGGAAATAGGGAGTGTCTGGTTTTAAGCAGGGACAAGACATAAGATTTGCTTTGGAGAATAATTACTTCAGAAAGGTATTATTACTTGCTTTTTATAGATGAGCAAACTCAGCCTCAAAGGGGTATCTATAAATGACCAGCTCTGTGTCACACAGTTAATGGCAGAACCAGAACGTGATGCCATTTTGTTGTGCATTAAACGTGGGTCTCTTCACCCACACCTCAGGTCCAGGTGACCTCTGTGAGATTTCCTTTGCAGAACTTGCTAGGGCCATCTCACCTACCTCAAAAGCCAAAAAGGACTAGATTCATTCCAGCACGGATATTGCCCCTTGGGCTTCTAAAGAAGTGATTAAAAAAAGTCATCTAGTTCCTTCATTTCTTAACAGAAGGACTTTACTCATACAAGGTTAGTCTTTAGAAAGCTAAACCAAATGCTCCACTGGGCATTTATTGGCATTGGTTTCCAGAAAACATTTATATTATCAGCTGAAAGAGGGAAATTGGGGGAAAGAGTACTCAGCGATCCCTTAGGTCTCCCTGGGAAGACGGCACCACAGTCAATTCCTAGTGGCCTGCTGGAGGGGTGGATTTGGAAGCCAAGTTGTGTCCACTGGTTTTGGTCTGTTCCTTCAACATAACTTCATACCAGGTCTGCTGATGATAACAGAATGGAATTTCTTCAGCATTTCCCTCCTTTTCCTGCCTTCCACACACAGGTGAGATTTCTGCCCAATGGAGAGATGGCCTCAGGGAGAAGAGAGGTGAGATTCAGAAGGGGTTAAGCTTCTGAATCACTGGTTGGTAAGCCATCCAGGAAACACCCCACCTTACCAGCTGTGCCTTTGTTTAATGCCACCAGCGAGAAACACGTGAGTTAACAGGGGACAATAGCCCGTGTCAAGAAGTGGAGCTGAGAGAGGAGCCCAAGGTCTCCTCGTCATCTGGAGTTTTACCAAAGAGGCACTTTAGGATGAGAGGGGATGTTTGTGCCTTGTTTATGCTTGGCTTCATCTTGGCAGCATTCAGGCCTCAATCAGGAACTTGGTTTCAAGTCGACAGACTTGGTAAGAGTCCAGCCAAGGCTGGCTCATAAATGAGACACCCCAGGCCCATCTTCAGAGCAGCAGTAAATTGCTATTATCACTGCAGATGAGGCTGAGGCTCCTGGACGTTTCTCTCAACAAAGATAATGTGAATAATAATGACTCTTCCCAAAATGTCCCCTCAGACATTCAAAATCCATCTCCTATTAGCAGTTTTTTAAAAGCTTAGTTTAACATCCTCCCCTTCCTTCTGGAGTATTCCTATTAAAATTCAAGTCCAGTGGCATTAAATGCTTTAGTTTTAACATACAGATATTTCCAAGGATTGACTGTTTACCTGCAAGCCAGGTGAAGGGCATTCCCACCCTTAGGTCACAATTTCCTTCCATGACCCCTATACATGTGCACATGCACACACACACACACACACACTCACAGACACTTACACTCACACTCTCACACACGCACACTCTTTAGCATTCTAGCTCCTCCTGCTGGTGACTGCTCAGCTCTGCTTATAACTTTGTAACTCAGGGTCAACCAATTGATTTGGGTCTATGAGTAGTAATTTGAGAGCATATTTCATATTTTGAGATCTGATCCTGGACCAGATATCAAAATTATAATTAAATTTTGGGATTAAGAAAAAGATTCCCTCTTCCTTTGCTCAGGCAGTGACGAAGCCATCAGATTTTATCTCAACATCTGCATGTTCAGGAATCCTAAATGCCCACTGATGTGGGCCGTTTGGGTAGATTGGGGAAGGGAGCGTTGAGGGCAGCTTTTGGAGAAGCTCCACTCAGCACGTCTGCTGCTGTGTCACCACGTTCTAGCAGGTGAGGCCTGTTCCCTCTCCTTGCCCTCGCCCTGGGTCACTATTACTTTGTTAGGTGGCAGCAGCTACTGATGGTGGTGATGACAGCAAGAGACGCGCTGAGCGCTAAACCTTTATATTCTTCATTTATTCTTCTTGACAACCACATAAGGTAGGCAATACCATTTTACAGCTGAGAAACTGAGATTCAGAGAAGTTAAATATATTTCCCAGAGTCATACAGCTCATAAGTGGTGGAAACCAGGTCTATCTGACCTTGAAGTCCTCAAGGCAATTTTGTGGCCTTGATGATGATTCATAGCTACATGGGTTTCACTCTCTTTATGACAGGGATGCTGGGAGAAGTGAATGGATGGCAAGAGAAAGTCTTGAGAAGAGGCTGCCTATGGAAATATAAACACTGTAGTGTGGAATGGTCTCAAGGAAATCTTTCGGCAAATTTGATGGGTCTGGTTAATGAAGGTCGATTCTATTTAAAGCTCCTGATCCAAACTAACTGCCCATAACCTCATAAGAAAAAAAATGACTGAAGATAAAAACAAGTACATCGTTGACCAGAAGTGGGCTTGCAGAAAACATGGCTCAAGTCACAGAATTGTCTCCTTGGCTTCTTTCCTGGCTTGTCTCAATTTCTCAGCTGTCAAGTGGTAGAGAAGAATGTTTGCTATTTGTCAAATTCATATTTCTTTGAGAATAGGCAAAACAGTCTAACAGAACGTTCTTTTGTAGGATATCCTCATAGGCAATGTAATCAGATTATGAACATTTGTTTTTATTTCTCTTTGTGTCTATGACCTAAAAAAATCATAAAAAATGGAATTCCTTAAAAAAATTCTAAAATGGGATGCTGACAAACCTGGACATTGTTTTCCTGTCTGCTCTAGCCTCCCTTTCTTCCTGAAGGATTCTGATGCAACTCGGAAGAAAACGGGGGTGCTGTGGGGAGCAGGGGCACTGGACAGGGAGGTGGAGGATGGTTGGTGGAGGCTGAGGGCTCCCCAAGAGGACCTGGCCCCCTTCTGCCATCATTCCAGCCCCCACACGCCTTCCAGCTAACACCCAGGTGCTTGCACCATGAATCCACTTGCTTCCAGTTTAGCATCCAATATCTCATGTGAGCGTTACATCAGGACCCACCCCCTAGAATTATTGTGAGAATTAGATAATACACGTGAAGTGTTAAGCCCGGCCTGCAGGAAACACTCAAGAGTTAACTACTACTATATCTTCAAGAATTTCTCCATTTGCCCGTGAGCTCCATGAAGGCTGGACAGTGTTCTCGTTGACGAATCCCCAGGGCCTAGCACAGTCATAGGCACATGGCACACGCTCAATAAATACCTGTTACACAAATACAGAAAACCTGGCCCAAGACACCAGCATCTTCCACCTGGGATACAGGAGGCCTGATCTACCTGCTGGCCCTCTTGTCTCTTGACACATTGCCCACACTTCAGCCAGAGTGACGGTTCTAGAATCTAAGGATTATGCCGGTGGCTTCTGCAGCTGAAAACCCAGCTCTGGAACCTGGTGAGCTTGGCCCCTGCACTGTCTGGTCTCTGCTCTTCCACAACCTTGTCTTTCCCTGCTCCTGGCCTTTCTCAAACATGCTGTCCTCTTTCTTCCTCCCTCTCTTTCCTCCCGGCCTGCAAATATGCTGTTTCCTTCCCCTGGTTATGTCTATGCATCCTCAGGTCTCAGCAGAAATCTTCCTTCCTCAAGGAGGTCCTCCCTGCACTTCTCCAAAGTTATATTGACCTGTTTTCCCTTCTCCTGCCTCTTCTAGAACACCTTCAGCTTTCTTCTTTTTGACAGAGGGTGATCTGCTGGGTCACCTAGGCTCCCTAGAGCAGATTAAGCACAACTTGTCCCAACTCTGTAGTCAGCGGCCTCACACTGGTAGACTGACACCAGCCATGGCGGGGGAATTTACGCCATGGAAACTGGCATATGCTACCAAGCGGTTTCTTACCTTTTCTCGGGACAACTGGTTGTTAACATTTATTAGCATACCACTGGTTAGCCCCACAAGAGCTGAAGGTATGCCAGTCCCTCCTGCAGAGCCTGGCTCATCATAGGGTTCTATAGGTATTTATGGAATTAAATAAGCATAAATTGAGACTTGCAGTGTGGTCATACTGACCACTATATACATAATCTTTCACCTTAACAATGACCTCATGAAGTTAGCATTGCTTCCCTTATTTTTCAAATGAGGAAATTTAGGCTGAGCAAAGTAAGTGATTTGCCCATGGTCACAGAGCAAGTAAGCTGAAGATGGCCGAGCCTGCGCCCTGCGGCTCTGCTCCAGTTTGTAGCCTCCTGCTCTTGGCTGTCTGCACCCACACTGTCTCCAGCCTGGCTTGGGTCTCTGAATGTGCACTGCAGCCTACCTGTTCTCAAGCAGACTGGTCTCTCTGGGTTCACTTGCCTGGTCCCCAGTCTCACAATGGCAGCAGTTGACTGCCTACCTTCTGCCTGGATCAAGGTCTCCAGCCTGCCCTCTGGATGGGTCCTGCCGTTGAAGACCTACATGTGGCCCAGAGGGCACAGGACATGGCACAATAGGTAAGGGCTTGGAAGCCCCCAGAGCCCCATGCCTACGATTTGGCAATAGGGTAACCAAATCATCCTAGTTTGCCCGGGGCTTTCCCAATGTTGTCACTGAAAGTCCCATGTCCTGGGAATCCCCTACAGTTCCAGGCAAATCGGGATGGTTGGTCACCCTACTCAGAGCACAGAGAGATCTGAGGCCATCAGGGCAAGGAAAATCCCAAAGGAGCCCTGAAAACACAACATCCCCTTCCACAATGTCCACCTTTACACAGTCTGCTGATTCTTTGGGTTTGTGTCCCCATTTTTGTCAGTGGCTGGCACTAAGAGCAAGCCATTTAATTTCTCTAAGCTTCTGTTGATACATCTACAACATGGAGATAATGAGGACCAGCTACATAATTTGTGGGGCTCAGTATAAAATAAAAATATGGGGTCCCTAGTAAAAAAATTAAGAATTTCAAGACGGCGACCGCAAAGCATGGGGCTCTTCTGAACGGGGGTTTCTCTGCGACTCCACTGGTCTCAAGCCCATGAAGCTAGCCCTGGAGATAGATGACAACACCTATCATTCAGAGTTGTGGGGATTCAATGGCCCAAAGCATCAACCGCATTGTGCACCATGCCTGGCCCAGGGATAACGTGCAGAAGGTGGTGGTGATTGCTTCTGGGGTCTGGCCGGACTGCCCCGGGCTGGCTCAGCCTCTGCCAGAACAGACACCTGAATTCTTACCTTGACAGTAACGTGAATTGGGTAATCTTTTGTAAGTCACTTCAGCTTCTCTAGGCTCAGATTTTTCCCTCTGTAAAACATGGGGATTGCAGGAAATCTCTAAAGAGCTTACCAGCTCTAAATCTGTTTCGGCCAACTTCGTGACATTTATACATATGAGCACGGTCTTAATGTTCTTTTGAAAGCAGTTTCTCCCTCACTGGGTTTGCTGAGATTCTATTTGGCCTTCAAGTTCCACTCATATCACAGAGTCTCTCCCCCCCACCCTGAATACATAAATCAAGGGCTCCTAGATTATTTCTAAAGTTCCTCTAACACAAAGGTCAACCCATTTTACACGTGAGCAGTCTGAGGCTTGGGCCCCTGAACACCTCGCCTGGGGCCACAGAATGAGCTGGAGACGGGGAGCAATCAAACCCAGGGCCTCCATGGTATTATGTAGTTTCTTTCTTGGCTAAGGAGACACCAGAGGGTATCTTTACAATTATACTTTGCAATTATTCTTTCCTGAAAATTTTTATAAAAATAAAGAGGAAGCAGAAAAGCAAAAAAAAAAAAAAGGAAAGTAACTTTCCATTTGGGCTCACTAGAGAATTTTTTTCAAGTATGTCCCCATTTTTCTCAAACCCTGGACACCTGACCTGGGCTTGGTTTCAAGATTTCTCCAGTAGTTTCTGTTTGGTAAGGACGAGGGTTGCCTCTCTCCCATTTGAGTGTAGGATTTCCAGAGCCTTTCTTCTCACGTTTCTGTCCTCTGGGTGAATAAACAGGTGTTCCTTTAAAGGCGCATCTTCTTAACCTTTTGTTTCCCTCTATCTCAACTGGTCTTTTGGGGATATCTAATCATTTCCTTAAAAGAAAAGGTTGGGAAGAGGGAAGGAAAGTTCTCAGCCATTCCCTGGGTCTGGTCCATGGGACTCCCACTAGACCTTTCGCGGGGCATCTGATCATGTGCCTTGTGGTTGGAAAGTTTTGAGCTTTTCCCAAGGGTGAGAGTTAGAGAAAAAACAGCCTCTCTGTCTGTCCCTGGAAATCCTGTCACTTCCTAAAATTGTGCCCACCCTCGGCTGTGATGGTCCTTTGACTGAGGGGGCTCTGGCTGGACAATGGATCCAGTGCACTTTCTGAGTGATTTATTTTTTAATTTAAGGTTGTACTTTTCACAAGAAGCGGCTCAGGGCCAGACAAGACACGTATTGTTTCAGTGGGCGTGAAGCCTGTAATTTTATGCTCTTCTCTTAGTTTAATCCGACCTGCTGTTGCAGTGGGGCTGGACTCATAGATGCTTCCGAGTCAGCTGGAAAGGGTTTTCTGTGCCACCTTCCATGTTCACTGAGATTTAGGGCAACATGCCATTTTCTTCTTTTTGAAACAGCTTCGAAAGGAAGCCCAAAGGCTCAAATTCTAAGGAAATGTGATTTGCCAACCAGTTTGAGTGGGCCTGCGAATGAGGTTTCTAAACGAAGAACATTTTCCAGCAGTTTCCAGTGGGCACTTTCTTTCTTTTCCGTAGGGCTGTGTAATAATCTCTTTTCTAGAAGGAAGTCACGTAAGTCTGGGCTGCTAGGAATTTTCAACTGGTATCGGGCCAGCACGAGAGCTGAGAGGCTTGGAGTAAAATGCGGGGGTGGTGTGGCCTTTACAAAATAAAACCAGAAAGTCTTACACTTTTTTGAAAATCCTGATTTAGAATCTAGGTTTGCACCAGTTTTAAATGGATACTTCCTGCTTCCTGCCCGCTATTCTGACACAAGGCATGCTTTCTAGTTGCAGAGACTACAGAGTCATAGAGACCTAGCTGTGGTAGTGTTGGTAGATGGAGCATTCTCTAGAGGGGCTAAGGAAATTAGTGGGCATAATCCTGTGTGCGCAGAGAGGGCAGTGACGAGAATTGGTGTATCCACAAGAATTTGTGTCACGGGGCCCCTCTCATGCTCGTGAGATTGTGTAAACACTGATAAGCACAAGTGGTCATAATTTTCATGAACAGAAAATCAGAATGAAAATTTAAGTTCTGGAAAAATATTCTGGGTCTAAAATCCTTCAGGGCTAAGAATGTCCTCAAATCAAACTAGATTGTCTGTTTGGGAGGATGTCGGATGTCCGTAGGCCTCTCATTTTAGAGATCAGGAAATGGGCGCCCAGAAAGGTTAAGTGAGTTGCCGAAGGTTGTAAAAGGGAAGACTCTCTGTGTAAACAACTTGATTTCCAGAAGACTTTGCCTGTACAGTTCAACTAAGACTGAAACTGGCTTCTTACCGCCCCACACAGTCAGTGGGAGGTGAGGGTCTTTTCTTTAAGTCTGTCCAGAGTGCGCTCATTGACCCTTGCTTAATTGCCTTGTCTATGGTGGCCAGGCCTCCTCTTAGCTGCCCTCTTGTGTTTATACTTTTGCAATAAAGGGAAGGATGACTCAGTGAGCAGAAAAGATGGTGAAATACCCTTGACAGCCAGAGACCAAAATAAACAGCCTTGATAGTCCAGATTTTGATAATTTGGTCTGCCTTGGGAAGATTTTATATGGCTGGTGAAGTGAAATGGCATAATATTTTGGTATGGGATCATAAATATTCTACACTAATAAACTAATGTGCCTGATTTCTCCATTGGTTATGACCCTCTCTTTTGGGTAGTTGGGAAATTTAATAGCACTTAGTTAACGAGAACACATCATCTCTTTTGTTTTGCTGTTTGTATAAAAATATTTGTAAAATATTTTTACAGATAAAGAAATTAAAAACATAGAAAAGAATGACTCGCTCAAGGGCATACAGTTAAGTGGCAGATGTGGGGCTTGCCCCTGGGACTTCTTGTTCCAATTCAAAATTCTCTTTCTATCATCATTCATTTCTTCCGGGTTATGAGAAATTCTTCTCTAGGATCCAGGTGAAAGCAGACTTTACTCCCAGGCAGCTTAGGCGCCTCTACTGTCAATAACTACTCATTTTACCTTGCAGAACTACACAACAGTAATGGCCTAAGTAAAGTTCTATCAGCAGCAGGTGATATGTCAGATCTTATTACATAAAATAAAAATAGTGGGAAAACGTCTCTTCTGACTATGTTGACAATGGTGGGAAGTGGAACTATGTTCTGAATGTCCCTGTTCTTTTGTCTCTACCTATTGCCCGGGCTGACTGTGTTCCCCTGTGTCCCGAATACCAACCCTAAACATTATGAGATGCAAGAGTGAGGCTTGCCATTCCATATTTTAGTTTCTCTGAGATCCTCCTAAGCTCAGCCTTACAGAATAATCTGAAAATATGTGACACTTCCCCACCCAGTAGGGAAAAATGAAATGAGTTAGTCCTTTTGAGGGGTGAGACAATTTTGTCTACCAAAAGGTGAAACAAAGAATTATTCTCTAATCTCATGGAGGAACAAAGTCTAAATGTTGACAGTTTGGTCTGTTAAATCTTTTTTAAGTTGCAGAGAATCAAAACACCCCAGGAAAATACTCAGTGCCCTCTCACAATGTCAGAGGGTACGGTGTAAGCTACTTTTGTTACTTGCCGAACAAGAACTGTGTGGGTCGGGCGTGGGGGTGGATGATTGACAGGGCATTGCAACAGGCTCGATCCAATAGCAAGTCAAGGCGGCAGGAATACACTGTGGAGGAAAAACAAATTGTTGCCAAAAAGCTGACCCTCGGTTGTAATGTCACAAAAGCACCTCTACGGAAGGTCTGGCCTTGCTGTTTTCGGAAGCGGGAACATTTGTCTGGAAAGAGGCTGTTCTCAAATCTTTGCTCCAGCCTCCTCTGACTAATCGAATCTTTCCCAAAAGAGAGATGCAGGTAAACCGCCTGCTGTCACACCAGGGCAGTCAGCACGGCCTTTCCAAATTGGACGCCGGCTTACAGGCCAGAGGATGAGGTGGGAGCCCGCGAAGTCATCTGTTCCATCATCCTGCTTTTCTGTCTAGTAGATGAAAGCCTACTCTGCTTCATACGGCTGACAGAGAAGTAATTTTCTACACCTTCCTCAGGCGGCTCATTCCTTGGAGTAGCAACCCTGGCTTCCTAGAAAGTCTTCTCACTTTTGCAGCTGAGTCCCTCACGTTGTACCTTCCTGAGTGCAGCTGGTTACTATTTTCTAATAATATCAGGCATCTGGGGACTGACATTATCCCCCTCACACCTCTGACCGTTGCTCAGACCAAGATGGCAGCTTGTGTTCCGTGATGACCCCGTCTTATGCTGCTGACTCAGAGTTCCCCAGTCAATCTTCCATCCTGGAGGACAAGCTCTTCTTCAGGTGTACACCTCCTCTCTTTTCAAATTACCCTCCTTCAGGACATCCTCTGGGCAAGAAAGCTAACTTTATCATCCTATGAGACTTTGATGAAGCTGATAATATTATACAAGGAACAGAACAAAGGCTGAGGAGGGTAAAAAAAAAAAAAGCTAAAAAACTAGAATTAATTGATCTACTGTGGACTGAGCACCATACCAAAGGCTTCCATGTGGACCTCACAGCTAGTCCTCAGGATGCTCCTTCAAGGCAGGTTTGGCTGTTGCTGTTCTTGAGTTCCATTGTGAGGGGAAGAAGTGCAGTTCAGGGCCTTGCTGATTCTAAGGCCGCATGGCTGCTCAAGGAAGGCAGGGGCCTGGAGATGGGGAAGGGTTCCGTCCCAAAGGCTAAATCCTGCCCCTGCCTGCCTCTCTTCTTTTTTTTGGTCCCCCTGTAGCCATAGGGACATAGCTCCACATGTGAGTCACGAAGCATGCCCTGGGATTGGCAGAGAAGTCTACGCCACGGTCCTGCTTTGTCCTGGCAACCACAATGGCCAGAAACACTGCTTCCTGTCATGAGACTTCCTCATGGTCTCTCACCAGAACGTCAACACTTCTATTTTCTCCTGAATCTGCCAAAACATTCCAAGGGTTATTCCCCTCCTACAGATAGAGAAACTCATGTCCTGAGAGCAACGAAGGCGGGAACGTTCACCGTCTTTGACCTCTTGGCTTTCGGGAAACACTTGGGTCTTCTTCGGGTTCCCTTCTGGGTGGAGATGAGGCAGCATACGTCTCTTCCAGGCGGTCCTGGAGAACGGCCCTGGCTGGGGTGCTGGCCTTCAAAGAGGGCCTGCCATGGTGGGAAGTACCACAGTGCAGAGCAGGGAGGCTGGGTTCCTTCCACCCCGATCCCACATGGGCAGAACCCATCTCCAGGCAGTGGCCACCGCGGGCCCAGGCGCAGAGCTGACTACGCCACTGACACCTGCCTCCTTGTGGGACCGAGGATGTGGGTGTGCAAGGGTGGGGTGGAGAGGGAGCTCAGTGACCCTCCTTTGAACTCCCACTGTCCTTGTGCCCCTCTCCATCCCAGCACTCAACTCCCTGAATTATGACTGTTTAAGCCTCTGTCTCCCCATTGGGCTGTGAGCTCCTTGAGAACAGCGCCTGCATCTTTTCATTTCCATCCCCGGCAGGCAGTATAGTTGGTTAGCACAGAGGAACTGCTCAGTAAATGTTTATTGGACAAATGGAGGAGAAACATGGCTACCTCAGGTAGACTGCCTTCCCGGCCCATATCACAACCTGCTCTCTTCCATCAGATGTCAGGCTCCCATGCTCCTCCCTGCCCATGGACCATTTCTCACAGCATGCTGGTCCCTCACCCTCTGACCTGTCCCCAGAGAGGGGCTGGCCCCAGGGGACAGAGGTAAGGAATCCATAGACAGAGCCATGTGAATGAGCACTACGAGCAGATTTGGGGGTGGGGAGCGAATGGCTTGAATTATAGTTTCCAGGATGTGGAGGGGGACTGTGTGAGTGACACACAGCAGCTGTTTCCACTTAAAATTGATTAGCAAGTATCACTACAAATGAACTCTGAATTTAAAACAAAACTCCATGGAAACGAATCATTCTGAATCATTCTAAACTGATCGAAGGAAAGAAGTTTCTCCAGCTGAAGCCCCAAGATCGCCTTTAGTCCTGCTTTTCCCCACTGGCCAGCCTTCCTGGAAGCTACAGTCCCCACATCACAGAGATGAAATGGGGCCCAGTTCTTTCCTGCTGGCTGCTTGTCACGAATTTTAACTGGCTCTGAGGAAATGTCTCGGCACTTCTGCAAAGCTGGAGGTAAAATGTCGCCTGGACAGAGGCAGCCAGGCTAGCCTCGCTCTATTTTGGGGCAAGAATCATCCTCTTGGAGATTACCCTCAGAGTAACTCTTAGGACTGTCAGAATTGGTCTATCACAGCACTCAACAGTGAGCAGCTAAAAGGCTGGTGGGCAGTGCTGTTTCCATTAGCCCTTAGCACCTGGGAAGTTACACATGAAATAATTTGGTTTTTGAAATGTTCTTATCAGAGAACTAAAAGTCTAATTCATAGAAACAAATAACCCCAAGGTGTGATACTGGAGGAAATTTCAGAGAGTCCTGTGGTTATTAATGGCCATACAATGGGCAGTCTTAATAGAAAGCCTGATAGAGGAGGCAAATCAAATAAAGAAAATCAATTTTTGAGAATAAATTAAATTTAAAATGTGTCAGCTATGGACCCCAGTAAAGACAAGTTATAGTACATCTTCTGGTCATCTAACTAATGGAAATCATATTTTATTCCCATTATACTGGGCACACATTACCAAGCTCCAATTTCTCTAAAATTAGATCTTTGAAAAGATATAGTTGGCTCCTCCTGACAGGGCTGACGGGTGGTGAGAGCTCTAGCAGCAACACACTCCATCTGGGAAGATTCTGTTCTGCTCAGCTCTTTAAAGCATTCTTTGTGCTTCAAGAGTTGATACACTGCTGCTAAGTGGCATGACAAAACAAACTCAGTGGTCAGCTTCTCTTTCCTCTGCTGTTGGCACACAGAGTAAGTCCATGGTTGGTCCTGCCCAAACATCCATGTCACCCCCAACAAGAACTGAGAGATGCCACTTAGTCACTTTCCTACCTAATTTTGTTTAAAATCGTGGTGTAAGAATCATGGTTCAGGAACCATAAGATAATAAAGACCCAGGGGGTTGCTTGTCCTTTGGTCAAGGAGACTAGAAGACGCTTACTTATTGTCTGTACCAATTTTAGGCTTTTACATTATCTTCTTTAATTGGAAGAATTCTCACTTGGGAAGAGTTAAAATAAACCCAGTGTTTAATGCTTCCCTGGGGTCCTGCTAAAGTGCATGTTAATTGTGCGCTGGTAGAGTGAACGTGATCTGTGGCTGCTTGTTATGGAAGGTGCTGGAGAAGATGGAGTCTGGGATCTGGGTGGAGAGAAAAGGCCTCCAATGGCAGCCAGGAAGGAACTTTGGTGGTGAAAAGAAGTCAGGAGGCAGCAACGGAAGATGGTGATACCTAAGTCCTCTTGCCCGAAGCTACATCTAGAGGGTTCTGTGATCTGTATCTGAGTGTCTGAAGAGACAAGTCGGATTATACTTGGCTGAGGCAGCCAGGATGTAGGGGCTGTGGCAATGGGGACTTGGAGGGTTGGAAGCTAAGATATGAGGAGGAAATGATATGTTGTTGCAACTGCACAGGTGAAAACATTCCCCCCATCTTTAGACTTTGAAAGCCACTTGCCACTCACAAGACCACATATTTGGCCACATGGGCAAAGAGGCTTGCCAGCTTTGTTTCATTTTCTCAATCGATCCACCTAACAATTATGATGTGCAATTACTACATGTCAAGGAGTTTCTTAGCCAATGGGGATACGGCCATAATTATGACATAGTCCTTGCCCTCGAGTTTGCTCCTATTCCAGTAAGGGAGACAGAAAACAAGCAGACAACTTCAATTCCCTGTGCTCAGTGCTCTGAGAGGGGCTGGATAGGAGTCTGGGAGTAGACAGGACTGGCAGTTGCTATCAAACTCAGTGGCAAGAGGACCACTCATATATTGCAGTGCTTCCAGAAGAGCTGGTATGCAGCAGAGGGCCAAGCAGACAACATTCCATGCCGTGAACTGCCTTGGAGATGTGCCTTGAAGACTACACAGACATTGATCCCACAAGGATACTAATAAAATACCTGGCCAACCCCATGTCAGGTACGTAAATATGAGGTAATGCACTCTGGACATTTGATAAAACCCTGACGATCTGACATGGACCAAAAATAGGACAGTGGGGAAAATCAGCCCTGCGAGGAATAGTAGGATATAACAGACACACCAGGGAAGGAGTAGGGAAGGATGACATTGACACTGTCAAGAGCAAATTCATATTGAGTACTTAACACATTTACAAATGTTCCTGCATTTAATTCTCCCAACGACCGTCCCAGGAAGGAGCGATTATTATTATCCATTTCATAGATGAGCAAAGTGAGGCTCAGAGAGGTCAAGTAGCTTTCATGGGCACAGTATCGCACAAATACTAAGCGGTGGGCACAGGATTCAATCTTAGTTCTCATCCTAGGGTGGTTGTGAGGCCTAACTAAGTCAACACTTGCAGAGTGCCAGGAACAGGGCCCGAAATGTAGCCAGCACTTGGTCAGCATCAACCATTATTACCAACACAGACGAATCTCTCCTGCAGATCTCTTCTAAGAGAAAAATAAATGATTTCCCCTCAAATAACCAACCTAATGCAGACCCGTCGGTGATTAAAGGCACTAATTATCTGCCTCTAAAGGAGAAAAGAAATGTGGCGGGAGCCTGCCAGCTCCCTCTGTCCAGCCAGCCATCAGGCTCGTGGTGAAACAAGAACATGGTATGCGTGCCTAGGCAGCTCTCTCAGAGCCAGGCTCCTGCCTGCGTGCTCACTGCTCACGCAGAACACAGTGAAGCTCCTGGAGCCCATGGCTGGGAGGACTCCCGCCTCCTTTGCCCCTCGCTTTCCTCTCTCACCGGATGTTTTGGTGTTACCGAGATTAACAGACTTTCCTTAGTCAAAATCCTCCCGATTCCCGCCCCAGCAGAAGGATGTGAGGTCTTGGGGGAGTGATGGATGAGATTTGGTGAACCACACTTCCCACCAGTTTTTTCCAGATGTAGGCACTCTGGGCACTGGGGAGAGCAGACATCTATTTTCTTTCTTTAAGGAAAACTGTGTCTACAAAATTCATGTTATATTTCTAGAGATTTGAAGGATCTTTTTCATTTTCTTCCTTCTGTCTCCACCCCAATGTCTTTACAGGCCTTTGTCACCCAATGGGATTTCTAGAAGATTGTTACAACCACCAGCAGTGGGGCTGGATGTTGATATATAGTCACCTTTTTATTTTCACTTTTTCTCAGACAATCTGCTTTCAAAAACTACAAAAACTTTACAAAAGCTCAAGTTGTTTCCCCGTTGACTAATAAATGCTCCTAAATGCATTTCACCCTTCTTTCAACAAATTGAGACTGGGGTATTTCGAAGGGAAGATGAGAAATAAATTAAAACTGTATTAGGAAGAGGCTGTCATTACTGCAATCTTTAAAATAAGAAAGATAAGCAGGGATTTTGGTGTTATTTCTTTGAGGAACTCAAAGTAACCTTCAATTAACCCCGTGGGGAAGTAAATATGAAAGAAATGTTATTAGGTGCATTTTTCTCATGAGGAAACAAACATGGAGAGGAAAAGCGACTTCCTTGTTCAGAATACACAGCGCAGTCAAGCAAAACTTGTAAATACGTCCAGACCTCACAATTAGCCAGTAAACGTCATAGTCAACCATCCGGAAGTATGCATTGGACCAATTACAGCAAAACAACCTGTCAGTCACAAATGGCTGCCCTTTATGGGGCATGAACTCTGGACTTGCCAGAGTCCCCACCACTTCTCCCTGACATGGGATGGGGTCTCAGTTGTCATTCCTGGTCTTTACTCAGCCTGGGATACCCACTTCAGTTGCCTGAGGATATGGTATAAGACACCCTGTCAACACAAATGTAGTTGTTGCCAGGATCCTTGAGACTAGCTGCATGGGACAGAGGCAGGACAAAGGGACTTAGAGATGAGAGATGCTAACATTAATTGAAGACTTCTTGGGAGAGAGGGCCTTGAGCTTGGCCTTGCTAGAGGAAGACTGGCCAGGTGGAGAGGGAGTGGGTAGCAGGCAGAGAAGGCATAGATTATGATGCTGCTAAATACAGGGGCTGGTAGAGTAAGGCTGGGTTGGGTCATCTTCTGATTTCACACATCACTAGCTCTGGATCTCTGGGAAGGTCTCTTATCTTGATTTTGATTTCTTATAATAACGGTCAAACTAAAAAAAAAATCCACCATGTAAAGGTAATGGAAATTGCCACAAATTTGGCCTCTTGGGATAGCACCTAATCAAACCAGAGCTCACTCACTGCAGACCCAATCAATGACTAGGCATGCTGGGATGCTCATGCCTGGCGCCTGAATTGATGGAGAAAGTCTTTCAATAGCAGTTTGAGAATGAATGCAAGAAAGAGTCTAAGCGGGCCCTGGGCAGCCTGGTGCAGAGGCATCCTCGGTTCTCTCCTTGGGTGTCATGAAGCTTTCCTTTTTGACCTTGGCAAAACCACTTTGGCTGTTGCCTCCTGTTTCCCATCTGCAAACGGAAGCTAATGAATGATACCTACCCACAGGGTGTGGGCAGATTAATTAGTTAATGTTTGTCAAGTGCTTTGAAGCTCAGAGCTCTACCTCCTGTAAAAGCTTTTTACTGCTGTTCCTGAGAAGTCAATTCTCTTACAAAGAGAGGCCACCTCGCAGGGCGGTGGCTGCTCCCCATCTGATGGGATAAGATCTTCCCCATGTTTTCATCTATCAGAAAAAAGGAGTTTGTTTAATTAGCAGGCAGTGTTTTTCTGGAAACAGCTTCTGCAAATTAGCAAAGAGGCTTCAACTCCTAGTGTATTATTATCATTTGTCTTTCCCCCAGCTGACATTTGCAGTCTGTTGCAAGTCACAAATTCCTAAAGGATAGATGTACTGGGGGAAAGAAAGCTAAGTGGAGACAGTGACAAGTCACTAAGGATTTCTGCTACAATTGCAAATTTAAAATCTTGCAAGAAACATCTGCAAGATGATCAGGGCACAATGGTGGCAGCGAGAGTGGAGGCCGGGAGGGACTGTAGTGGCATGCCTTCCCACTTGGTGTTTCTATTTCCCTGACTCAGACAGGGGCTGAGAGTCCTTGGCTTGGCTGTCCCTTTGTTTCCCTAGCATATTGTATGGGCTGGTGCTGTCACCTGTGTCTGCTGCGTCAAGATCTCTGCCACAGCATGCCCTAAAACACGAGCTGTGAGTCCACTGGAGGTCCACTTAATTCTCTGCCCCCTGGACGGCCACTTTGGAGCAGCTGGGATGACGGTTCTTACCAATCTCTGAAGTTATTTCGCTTGTTTGCTTGTTCATACTCGGTCTCTCTTGGCTGCACTGTGAGCTCCAGAAGGGCAGGCACCTTGTCCATCTTATTCACTATGGTATCCTCAGTGCCTGGGCCTGGCCTGGTGCATAGTAGTTGCTCAATAAATATTGCTAGAATAAATTACTGCCTATCTTCTATATACTACAACTCCAAGGACAACAAACTCTCCTGTTTATAAGAAAAGGAAGTTTCTGTGTCTGAGGTGTTGCAGGTTGACTCATATCCCCCCAAAAAGATATGTTCAAGTCCTAAGTCCTGGTACCTGTGAACATGACCTTATTTGGAAACAGGGTCCTTGCAGATGTAACCAAGTTAAGATGAGGTCATACTGGAATTAGGGTGGGCCCTAAATCCAATGACTGACGTCTTTATAGGAAGAGGCAAATTTATACATAGAGACTCAGCTGCTCAGGGGAGAAGACGATGTGACGATGGAGGCGGAGATTGGAGTGAGGCATCTACAAGGCAAGGAATGCCAAAGACTGCCTGACGGCAACCAGCAGAAGCTGGAGGAGGCATGGAAGGATTCTTCCCTGCAGCCTCCTGGAGGGAGCTGCTGACGCCTTCATTTTACACATCTGGCCTTCAGAACGGTGAGAGAATACATTTCGGTTGTTTTAGGACACCCAGTTTGTGGTACTTTGTTATGACAACCCTAGGAAACTAACAGTGAAAGTTATTACACATCAACAAGAGACCCCTTGGGGAATGAGACAGGAAGCCCTCCTCCCCTTTGCTTGGAAGCTCAGTTTACTTGTGACCTCCACTGCAGAGCAAGGCAGTTATGTTTTTCATCATAGCAGCCTTGTGAGAGTGGTACCACACATGGATAGGAAGAGAGGGCAGTGAGTGGAACTTACAAGGGCCTTCCCTTTGTGCCAAGGAAGCTCTGCCCTGGCTGGTCTGTCTGGTCTTCAAACACGGCCACTTGAAGGCCTTCACATTCTGGGAGGCCTTTCTCCCAGGGCTAGCTTCACGTGGCATGTTCTCCATCATGGATAGCACCAGCTACTTACTCACTGGCTGCCATTCATTTTGGAGCTTCAAGTTCTTACTTTGTGTGGTCGTCAATGTTTCCAGTGGGACCAAGGGGCCTGCTATGGGCGCTGTGGTCTGGGTGTCAGCTGTGCTTTAGGACACTTCCCCTCACATTAATTATAATCACTATGGCCCAAAGAGTCAGCAGAAATAATGTACCCATTGCTTGGAAGTATATTCCTTCTTGTAATTGTGGAATATTTAAAAATTCAATTCAAATATTTTTGGAATGTCAATAGTTCTTGATTCTGATTTTTAGCCCCTTAGGAAGACTACTTGCTCTGGAGCAGTGATTCTTAGACTTGCTTAGGTGACAGACCCTTTGAGAGATGTTATGGAGTGTCTGCCCAAATAGGTGAACAGCCACACAATATCTGGACGATGCCTTTAAGCCCTGGAACCCCGGGCAAGTAACCCCTGTTCTGCCCCAGATGGATTATCTTCTCCCTCATTGCGGTTTGTCAAAAGGGGAAGCTGCTTGACTCTTCCCCTGGCTTCTCAGAAGAGGAGGGGGATACGATGGAGCCCTGCCTCTGCCTTTCTGGAAGACAGTGGAGGAGCTCTGACCTTTTGGTCGATCTCATCTGACTCTTTTTCCTTTATTTACATAGTTTACTAGTATGATGATTAATTTCTTGCATCAACTTGAATGGTCTGTGGGGTACCCAGATATTTGATTAAACACTATTCTAGGTGTGTCTGTGAGGGTGTTTCTGGATGAGATTAACAAGTGAATCAGCAAACTGTGTAAAGCAGATTGCCCTCCCCAATGTGGGTGGGCCACATACTATCAGTTGAAGGCCAGAATAGAACAAAAAAGCTGACCCTCTCAGGAATAAGAGGGAATTCCTCCTGCCTGACTGCCTTTGAGCTTGGACATGGGTCTTTTTCTGCCTTTGGACTTGAACTGAAACACTGGCTCTTCCTGGGTCTTGATCCTACTGGCCTTTGGACTGGAACTTACACCATCAGCCCTCCTGGGTCTCCAGCTTGCTGACTGCAGATTTTGGGACTTCTCAGTCTCCATAACCACGTGAGCAACTCCTTAAAATAAATCTCTTTATACATTGCTCCTATTTACTCTGTTTCTCTGAAGAACCCTGACTAATACAACCAGGGAAAGAGGAGGCAGGATCTGTACCTCTTTTTGCCTGTGAACTAGTTCTTGCTCAGTGTGTGTTCAAACCAGAAAGTCCAAGGGCTGCTTTTAGAGTACTAACTAGTATAAAATAGGATGCCTACAGACTAAAAGAAAAAAGAAGTCTACCAGACTAGGGTGTCTGGTGTGGTCATTACACAATGGTAATCAGAAAAGATAGTGATGCTTGCTTTGTTTCCAGCATATGGCTCCATTTATAACACATATGCACCCTGAGGATACTGATATTTTAAAATGGATTCTTGAAGCTGGCTTATGTCAGCCTTCAATTTGTCAGCCTAAGAAAATGATTACCTAATCCTCCAATTATTTAGTTGGTTCTGTATAGTTGGTCCCGATGTATCCATTTTTCCTTGCGTTATGTCTATCAGTCTGCTTTGGGTGGTGGAGGTGACAATCCAGGTGGAAGTTACTTCCCTTTGCCGTTCTTTGCTGTTATCATCACCTCTCTGCTTTACTCAGCTGAAAACTCCTGCTCTCCTGGGAGGGGGCAGGGATGGGGGCAGGGGAACAGCATCAGCCTTCCTTGGATTATGCCTATTGGACATGTAGGAGCGCCGTGGGGTCACTGCAGTGCTCCCCAGGCAACAGGTGGACCTGGTCTAAATCTTCCTCTCCATTCCCACAGCCTCCCTGGGTCCCTGAAGCTCCAACAACACAGCCCAGCGGGGAAGCACTCTGCAGTCAGACCAACCCTGGCTTCAACTGCAGTCAGGGACCTTCCTGTTCCTCGTGTGTGACCCCCACTGGGCGGCGTCCTCCGCTCCTGGAAGCAGTACCTGCCTATTCGGGCTGCGTGAGGAGAGCGTAAACAGCAAGGACCTGGGTGGTGCCTGGACCATGTGGATGCTTAGTAAATAGTAGCCGCTCCTCCTTAATCTGCACTGAGACTCTCCCGGCAGCTTCTTCAAGGCTGCTTCTCCCACCGCCTACACTACCGTCAGCTTCATCTTCTTAAAATAATGTCACTTCCCTCATCAAAAACCTTCTATGGAAAATATGCAAAAATTCCCCCAATCCTTTACTCTGGTTGGTCAGATTCCGGCCAACCTACTATTTTCTTTTTTATGTTTTTCTGTCTCTTCTCACTGACCGGAAAAAAAAAAAAAATTAAAAACAAGCGTCTGACACCTCCTTTTTTCATGGTGGTGGGAGCAGTTCAGAGCCCACTCTCCATTGGCCCTGGTTGAATATGTCCTCACTGCCTGTGTCACCAGGCCACTTAACCTCCCTCACCTGTAAGTTACTGCTGGTGCCAGGATTGCATAGGAAACTGCATGTAAAACAGCCAGCACCGTGCTTAAGCAATGAGAGCCCTGAGTCCCAGGAAGAGCCTGGAATCCTGGCCTTGTTAAGTATTCGTTACTAGGTCTGAGGACCCTGGTCAACTCCGTCTCCCATTTCCTCACCCTCCATAACCCAAACCTTGCCCTAGACTCAGTTCAGACAGACTTACTGACAGATGGGGTTTTGCTCTGGCAGGACCAGCGTGGCCGTCCTTTTGGTGTTTCCTCTGCCTCTGACTGCAGGCTCCGAAGGCTAGGGCCCTGCCTTACATGTCACACGTGCAAGTCAGGATAACGGTCTGCCCTAACTTTGCTAAGGGTGAGGATGCTGTGGGCAGGAGCAACTGAGCAGGACAGACACTCCTGGAAGGCCTTAGCCTGTTCCAAGGGACACAACATCCCTTTGGGCTCTGTGGGGTTTTCGAATCTTTGAAAGCCCATGGCCTCACGCCAGTCAGTATTACTAGCAGCAGGATCGAAAGGGACAGTTGTGGACTATCTATTGGTGCCTTGTCAGTAACTGTTTAAAGTGAATCCCGCAGCACTGGTCTCTGCCTATAAGATCAGCTCAGCGCAAACACAGAGGGGCGTGTCAGTCATCACTTGTGCATGTTCTGGTATGTACGGACATGCCCTCAATCAGTCCTCAGGCATCAAACATGTCCTGGGTTAATGTATCGCTTTAAGAAGGATGAATCTGTTTTGTTATGGTTGAAGCTCTGAAACCCTCAGGTATCGGTTTTCTATTCGTGCATGCAGCTGCTCTGTGAGCGCTTCATGTATGTGGTCATATGTGAATATTCACGGAGAATTCAACAAAAAGTTGTTAGCAATAATGGAAAGAAAAAATATACAGATTTTGGATGTGCAGTGAAAGGAGGTTTCGACCCTCTTTGGACCCAATTATTGGAGAAATGAACACTTTGAAGGGGATGGGGAAGAATTAGAAGGAATCCCTCCCTCCATCTATCCCGTCCTCTCAGCACTTGCTGGGCACCCCTTGTTCCCAGGCACCTGTGCAGTGTTTCATTTCACAGAGAGCGTCTAGTCCTGGTAGGCATTTCTGAAGCTACCTTGTGTTAACACCTGAACAGGGACACATTTTTCTGGCAAGTAAAAGGACTTCTGGAGGAAGCAAGAATGATGCTCTCTCTGGACAGCGTTGGAGAAAATGACACACTTGAGTTGTGGTAACAAACCCAGCTGGGTACTCAGCCCTGCCAGACGACCCTACTGTGTTTTGTAAGACGACTTGCTTTTCCTCTCTGAAATGACTTGCCGTTCCTCCAGCTTCCTGCTCTACCCTCATTGTCATCTGATCACCTTACCACACACTCTATTGGAAATAAGGAGGCGGTATCAGATATAACAGACAGGACCACCTCATCTTCCCACCACCAAACCTCCGCCTGTTTGCCCTGCGCACTCTCTTCCGCTCCTCCTTCTCGGCCAGTGTTCATCCTGCCACCCCAAAGGCCAGTCCCTCCTTGTGGGATGTGGATTCCATCCTCTGACACCTGTTCAGGGAATTCCTCTTTTACTCAGTCTTCATCACTGCCATCTCCCTCTCTACTGAATCATACAACCGCTACTTACAAATGTGATCTCATATCTCCCGTATTTAACTCTCCTTCACATTTTGCCCCATTTCTTTGCTTCCTTTCAGAGCTCGAGCACTCAAAAGAGTTAATTTATGCTCGCTATCTCCACTTCCTCATTTTTATTCACTCCTCAATCCACCCCCAGCTAGTTTTTGCTTTTGCCCGCCACTGAATTTGCTCTTGTCAAGGCCAACCAATGACCTCTGTGTTGCCATCTCCAAAGGACTCTTCTCTGTGTCCCTCAGCCCCTGGCACAGTGGCCACTCTTCTCCACGCACACTCCTCCTTGAGCTCTCAGGCCCCTGGCCTCCTGTCTTCCCCACTATTCATGCACCTCTCCTTTGAAGTCTTCTCTGCAGACTCCCATCCCTCTCCTTAGCTCTAAATACTGGTGTTCCGGAGGGTCTGTCCCGGGACCTCCTCTCTTCCCCCAACCACCATCTCCTTAGGTGAGCTCATCCATGGCTTTAAATAGCATCTAGAGGTCAATAGACCATGTATATGTATACATCTGTATATGTATTGTGAGCTCTAGACTCACATATCCAACTAGCTACTCGTCTCCAATGGCCAATCTCAAACTTAACATGTCTGAGACAGAATTCTGGAGTCTTCCTGTCCCCACCCAGTCCTTCCTATTTCTGTAAATGGCACCACCATCCACACAGCTGCTCAAGTCAGGAAGCTGGGAGTCAGGCTTGATTTCTCCTTTTCCCTCACTCCACTCCCCACAGCAAATGCATGAAAGTCCTCTGATCCTACCTCTAGTCTGGATCTCGGGCATCACGATTCCCTGCATCCAGGCCCCGCTGTCTCTTACCTGCACTAAGGCAACAGCCTCCTAACCGGCCTCCTGGAGCCATGCTCACTTTCCTACAATTCTCCACAGCACAACCAGAGTGATCTGTTAAAAGTAAGTTAGGTCACATTATTGCTCTGCTTAAAACCCTTTGATGGATGCCTACTTCATTTAGAATAAGATCTACACTCCCCTGAGTGCAGATCCTGTCCTATAGGCCCTGCATGGCGTGTCCCCCTCAGCGGCTTCCGTTGCACCTTCCTCCTGAGTCATTCTCTCCCTTGCCACCCTTCAGCCATGCTGGCAGCCTTTCTGATTCTTAAACACACTAACTCTTTCCCTGCTGGGCTTTGCACATGCTGTTCCCTCTGCCTGGAACTCTCTTCTCTCAGCTCCTCAAGAGGCTAGCTCCCTCTCCTTTTCAGTTTCAGAAAGCCCTCCCCTGCCTACCTTCCCCAGCGTGGCTCTCCCCTCTCTGGTCACTCTCCATCAGGCAAACATTGACCAACTGTGTCATCATTCCACATGCTCCATTTGATTTTTATTTTTCTGCCTGCTAGATTGTTAGGCTGTAAGCCTCATGACAACAGGGACAATGTCTTCTTTCCCCAGCACCGAATACAGTGCCTGGCACCAAGTAGGCACTAAATAAATATTTGTGGATCCAATGAGGTGGTATATCTTTGTGTATATCACAATGGTCACATGTGGCTCTCTGTCAGGGTCCCATTTTCTCTTGCCTTGTGCTCATAGTTCTTACGAATGGGGATAGAGTCCACTCATCTGTCTTATGGTGAAATAAAGTAATTTTTTTCGCTTGGTAGTAATGATCTCCTTGAATCTGTCAGCAGACACACGTTCAGAAATAAGTCTTCTGATAATTTCAGTTGAAAAAGCTCAGAAATGGTTCTGGTGTATTCTGAGTACAGTGGGGAACTAGAAACATACTCCTCCAGAATTTCAACTAGAACTCACTTGTAGAGTCTCTTTCAGACAGGAAAGAAAGAAGAAGGGAGTGTAAGTTCTCCAAAAATGGCAAATGATAAATCCAAGTGAGAGGTAAACTTACTCTCTTAAAAAATCACCACCTCCCACAATTAAGGAAAAAAAGTCTATAAAACTAGATTTTGGGGGTGGGGTAAAGTGGGGTGAATGAACTGTAAAAGAAGTTTCCTCTTAAATGCGGGGGAAAAATGGAAAACTTACACATCAGATCAGACAATGCCAAAAGGAGAAGTCCCCTAGCATGGTGCCATATGGAACAGACACGAATTTTAATTCCAGAGGAAAAGGAGACCTAGCTTTTGTCTGTTTTACTTGTTCCATCTCCTCTTACTATATCACTAGTAGACTGATTTCATGTCTTGTATCCTGAGGCTTTCTTGTTTCCTATCATTTGAATTTAGAAGTGTTTTCCTCGTCCCCCGTTCTCCGTCCCCTCTCCCCTTCGCTATTCTTAGTTCTCCCACAAACGTCTTCCATCTCTGGCCACCTACTGGAGATAGAAATATCCTCTAACATCTTTCCTGTTCAAGGTACTCAGGGCTAATACTCTGACTGTAACAAGATTAACAGGACATTCTGACCTCAAAATTTTGGGTGTGCGTTCGCACTGTTCCGGAATGTGGTAGTAACTGGATTATCCAGGCTATCCAGGGGGGAAATCAAGTACACACAGCAACTTTTATGAGAAGCAGTGTTAATTCTTCCACATTCACTCTAAACTCTTTGAGCGTTAACTAGTCCAATCCCCAACTTCCATGTTCCACTCAAAGTCGCAAACCTGGATAAGATGATCTTTCTAAGAAAAGAAAGGTTCTGAAAGGCTCCTCTCTTCCTGCTCGCAATGCACATCAACAGGGCGAGTTTTGCCGTCTGGGTGATTCTGCTGCACGGACAAGCACTATCTGAATTCCTGCCTACCTGTGGTCAAGAATAGATAGATATCTAGAAATCAGAATCTGAGCTTTCTTGAAAAAAATAAACTATTACATACGATACTGTAATGGTGGATACATGTCATTATATATTTGTCAAATCCCATAGGATGTATAACACAAGCAATGAACCCCAGTGTAAACTATGGACTTTAGCTAATAATAATTATCAATATTGGGTCACCAATATGTAACAAAAGTACCACACTAATGCAAAATGTTAATAACAGGAGCAACTGTGTGCAGAGAGAGATGGAGTATATGGGAACTCTGTATTTTCTGCTCAAAATTCTGTAAACCTAAAATTGCTCTAAAATGTAAAGTCTAGTAATTAAAAAAATACAAAGTAGTTTATAGTGCCTCTGATTTTAAGATCTTTGATGATATTAGAGATTGTTTCACCGAACTATTCTGAACAGCCTGAGAACACAGCAACCGTGAACCATGAAGAAGCAGGTGGACTTCTGCCATCTTAATGGGATGCTGATGCAACACGGAATTCTAGATGCCCTGGTCATCCTCGACACATTCCCTTCCCCCGTCTCCTTGATTCAAAACCCTACACGGCATTCAAAGCTCAGTTCTCTGCCATCTCCTTTATCAGAACGTCCAACTCTCCACCTGGCAGTAATTTTGTCACTCTTGAACCAGGGGTGATTTGTGTGACCTTTTCCTGGCTTCCACACATTGTACAGAGGGCTTCTCCTGTTTCCATCACGAGTTCGCCTCAGCTGCTGGAGCCTATTTGGGGTGTCCCCTCTGATTAGCTTGATCCATTCCCCCAACATCCTATTTGTTGAGGACCCCAAGGATGGTTCTGACAGCACCTGGATTTCTCCTTTCTGGTACCGTGTTCTTGCCTGCCTGCAAGTGTGCATGCTTCGTGCTGTTTAATGTTCTACATCAGCTTTGCTTGACCACATTTGACCCATTTAAGGATCTTTGTCAAAGAGCCCTCAAAATATAACCTTATTGCCTGATGTGGGCCCCAAACTTTCCACTCAAGTTGACCTTTGCATGTGACACTTGTTCTAAAAGAGTCAGGAGGGCAAACAGCCCACTTTCAAGGATGGACCACTTAAGAACAGGGAGCTGTTTCCCAGCCTCAGCACAGCCATCTCCCAAACAACACATTGCTCCCCACCATGCTCACAATAAATCCCGGGGTACAAGAGGCGTTTCCTATTAAGGCAACCTTACAGATCTGGTAACTTGTTGTCCCGTGTGTGTGTGTGTAAGTGGCCGTAGAGGAGTTGATGGGTGAGTAAAGAAAGAAGATGAGAACCTGAGACCAGGGCAGAAGAAGGTACTCAGTAGAGCCACGAGGAACAAAACAGCCAAAATGAAAAATACCTTGTAGAACCTGTAACTCCCCTCTGTCGGTAGCAGCAGACCTCTATTGACATGAAATTTGAAATCACTGATTAGCAAAACAATTTTGGTTTGCCACCAAGTTCCTCGGAGTGGGGGTGGGGGGATAACGGTGGTGAAGCTGCCCCCTCGCCCGACACCATGCTCACAGGCGGGCCAGCGACCCCCTGACCCGCGCCCGCCCCTGCTGTCGCCCGGGATTCCGGGGCTGAGTGCTGTGCTTGCCTCTCCCCCGCGTCCACCACATCCGTCTCCTGAGGGTGCCCAGCAGTCCTCCGCGGGGGCCGCGGGGTCCTCGTGAGCGCTCCCTTCCCCAGCTTTTCCTCCGCACCTGCACTTCCTGCGGGCTCTGCTCTCAGAGTTTTTTTCACCATCATACAGGAGGAAGGCTAGTTCAGAGGAAATCCTGAGAAAGAGCCTTGGAAATACTTAAAAAATGCTGGAGGCGCAATTCGTGGAAAGTGGATTGGCACGTTTGGCCAGGCCTTGCCTTCCAGGTGGAGGAAACAGGTGGTGAAGCAAGGAACGGTGTGTGACACCTGATGGAGGGGCTGGAACCATGCACAGGAGCAGCGAGGGGCAGAGGACGGTCCGCCTGCCTTATAACCACTGTGGACTTCAGGGCAGGAGGATAAACGGATGAAGCTTTAGAAAGGGGGAGGCAGGACGTTTGTGACTGGAATGAGCTCAGCTGTCTTAGCTTAAATTCAGAGCCGAGTGGTAGGGAGTGGTCTTCATCAGCTCCACATCTCACATTCGTCATTGGGACAGCTGGCTCATCAGAAGCTGAAGGGACAGTCTTCAGACAGTCTTGTCTGTCTCTGGGGAATGTGCCCAACGGTCAACCAGTCAGACCTGAACTGTGGAATAAATGGCACCTGGAAATATCTCTTTCCCACTAATCTTCATTTAAAAGTAGACAGTTAAGTGGTTTGGATATTATTTTGAGAGTGTCTCTTTAAGCAGAATTTTATTATTAATGGCAAATATTTTAGGGCATGGTTAGTTGCATTCTCTTGGGTGTCAAGAACATGCTGTTTCCTGAAAATCATACAGTATGTTCCTTCTGTTCCTGGCAGGAGTGACATATCCCATTGTCTCGTTTCCACAATGGTTAACTGTGTTACAGCAAATGTCAATAGCGAAGGAACTATCCCTTTGAATGTTTCAAATGTGACTTTTAATTAGATATAACCTGATGTAGCATCATTTGAGCCGCGACTAATGTAAGATTATATGCATTTTAAACTTTTAGATGCCTGCAGAACATGAAAGGCACTTTATGAAGCTTGCATTAATGCATATTTCATTATAATGTAATTCTATATTAGATATTCCACTTCTGCATAGAGCCAAAATAGTTTCTGCTCTGTAGCGATGCCGATTTAAATGAGTAAACCACAAGGAATCGAGAAAGCTTAACTCTTTGTGCATCTCAGCATTGTTGTGCTTATAGGAGAATTCTTTTGGGGCAGAATTTCACTTTTTTTTAGTCAGCAGAGAGAGTACAGCACTTATGTTTCAGGTGGAACGGGGTGAGAAAAGATGGATGCAACATTTCTTCTGCACGACATTAACCGATGAGGGATAACCCTGAATGCCCCGAGCATTTTCCCTTTACTCCACTCAGACAGCTGATCAGTTTTGCTGCGCTGAGCAGTCAGCAAGGCTGACTTACACACAAGAGGGTTGTGAGGGGCCAGTGGGCTGCCTTGGCCACATGGCTAAGAGTACAAGGGCAATATAAATGCGTAATGAAACCCTGCGAACTAGATGTATGGCACTCCACAGGGCTGCCATGAAGCATCCCGCACAATATTACTAATAGACCTTTTACAGTTTTTATAGCTTCCCGAGTTATTTTTGAGTCAGTGCTAGCATTCAATTATTTCCTGTTGAATAAGGAACAAAACAGGCCTAAAGACTGAAAGGAAAAGCTGCTGTGGGGAGCAATCTCTCCAGATGGAAGTTTTTTGGCAGATTGTGGTTTGTGACTCAGAATGAGCCCAGATCATAGTGCCATATGGGTGGCAGCAGAGCCCGTAGACACTGACGCAGTCACTCAGCAGACTCCTGAATTCCTACTATGCGTCGGTTACTAGCTGGGCACGGGGAAACAAAGATGAGTTAGCGATAGTATCTTCTGCCAAGGAGTCCATGCATTTATTCATTCATTCATTCATCAGCATTTACTGAGCATTAATGATGCGCATCATGTATTAGGGGACTGAATTTGTAAACATGGAGTAAATTACCATATGGATTTATGACAAAGTCAGTTACAAAGATAGGGAAAAAATGCTTCACAAGTGTAGAGGTGGAGACAGGGACAAATTATATCTAGCGTAGTCATAGGCATTCTCCCAGAAAAAGGTGACATTCAGTCTGAATCTTGAAGAAGGATTAGGGGATTAAGGTGGGGGGTTGGGGGAGGCAAGGCCATTTCTGCCAAAGGAACAGCATGAGAAAATCATGGAGTTAAGGATTCATGCTTGGGAGGAAAAATAAGAAAATAAGAAATTGATTGTGGAGATAGCTCGTGGCTTCATAGGCAGGAAATGCAGCCAGAGAAATAACCTGTGCAAGGTCTTAGGAGAAGTGTGTTCACCATCTTTGCTACAGGCAGAGGAAGCCAAATAAGGTTTTTAAATATAGGAATGACAATGTCAGATTTGATCATTGGGAAGACTATTTTGCTAGTACACTAGAAAATGTTTTGGTGTGGGGAGAATCTTGAATAGGTAAACTAATAGGAAACTATTGAATAGTTTAAGTCATTGATTCTCAACCTGAGTACACATTGAGATACTTGAGTGCTTGTTAAAAATATCTTTTTCTCTCTGTCTCTCTCTTTTTTTTTTTTTGGTGAGGAAGATTGGCCCTGAGCTAACATCTGTTGCCAATCTTCCTCTTTTTGCTTGAGGAAGATTGTTGCTGAGCTAACATCCATGCCAATCTTCCTCTATTTTGTATGTGGGACACTGCCACAACATGGCTTGATGAGCAGTGTGCAGGTCCATGCCCAGGATCCAAGACTGTGAACCTTAGACCACTGACACATAGTGTGAGAACTTAACTACTATGCCACCAGGCCGGCTCCTAAAAATATCTTATGCTTAGGCCCTACTGCAAAACAATGAACCCAAGTGATTCACGTGTGCCTGAGGGTTGAGATCCACATGCCTGGGTATTAGTTAGTGAGAACATTTATTAAACAGAAGAGGTTTTATCCTCCTTCAATATGACCTTGGATTGGAGAGAAGGTGACTTGGGGAAGATGGGAAAGGATTTGCCATTGTCGGGCCTTTACTCAAAGGGTGTTACTAATAATGACTGTGCTCTCTTGGCAGTCTTCTATGTGTCTGCTGACTAATATAGAGATATATCATTTCATTTAATCCCTACACTGATGCTCTAAATATGTACTTATTATCTCCAATTTACAGCTGAGGGAACCAGGTTTCAGAGACCTGAAGTAACTTGCTTCAGATCGTAGGGAAATCTGCTGCCAAAAGTTACATTCTTTGTCACTCCTCTGTGGTACTTTGGACTTTTATTTAAATCACATATAACACACAGGAACTGTGTTAGAAGAAATAAGAGCAGTCGGGGAGTGTGGTGTCCCTCTTGGGGATGATCAAGCCCACTTTCAGGACCTGAAGCCTGAGCTCTTGCTGTGAAGTCGGCTGGGCTGGCCCTTTGGCCCAGAAAATGGGTGATTTTACACCTACTGTAGTGTTTTTGGGAAAAACGGATGGGAACTCAAGCACCCGGCTCCGGGTCAGGACGAGGTCATCCCACCCATCAGGCACTGTGCTTTCACGCTGTGCCCGGTTGGCTCGAATCCTCATTGTGTGCACATCACAGCATCGCCCCGACGAGGTGTTTGCTTGGTTGGGATTCCTGTGAACACGCAGTACAAAGAAACCTCTAAAATTAGAAGACACGTTGGCTCATTTTAAATGTCCTTTTGCAAATGTCTTTAAAACTTGGATTTGTTTCACCAATTGTTATTTAGCAACCAAATAATGTTCCGTGGCTGCCTAATTATCTGCATGGGTTCAGAACAAGTAAGCAGGAAACTAGTGGAAACAGTCATATTCACAGGAAACACTAAGTTCTTACTTGATCTGAAACTTTAATTTTAGAAATCTCTCTACACAACCAAGGTGGCTATAATAGCCAGCACCCACGGTGTGTGTTTGATTTGACAACCTGAATCTCATCTACCGGCCAGCAGGCTGCTTCCTGGCCTGGGAGATAGGCCATGAGGGTTGGGCTAGAGGAGGAGAACGTCACTGCAGCCAGGTGAGCCCCATGGCTTGCCTTGATAATAAAAGATGGCAGCAGTGGAACGCACAACAGAGTGCAGAATTCCTAACTCTGAGTCTGATTCCTTCAGCTATCAGATTGTGTTAATTCCTGGCAATGAAGCCAAGTAAGGGATATCTTATTCATTTGTTATGGCTTACTCTGTTGACAAAAATCTTATTCATTTCGTTAGCGTCTGCATATTTATTATTGGAAGGAGGCCTTTGGCCCTTGGCTTTCCAGCTGTGCTCCAGTGGAGCCCCAATATTCCTTGGTGGGTGAGAGAGACCTCAGTGGATGTCATGAGGAGGAGAAGAAGTGGGGAGAGAGAGTTGGACTCTAGGCTCTAGGGTCTTCAACTCATCTTCAACCACAGCAGTTTTGCTTTTATTAATTTTATATTTGGGAAAAAAACCCCACAAAAGGGCTATAATTGGTGTGAAGAGCAATGCACTAGACGTGAGAAATCTCTGGGTAAAACATTTGCATATGTCAATCAACTGGACTCCTCATAATTTTAATCATCTGGAAATCCAATTCTGATCCTGTATGTGTCTGCAAAAAGGTGGCCTGAACCTAGCAGAAAAGAGTTGTCGCAAAGCCCATGAATTTGACTCTCAGGAGTGGTCTGGATCTACCTGCAGGCCCTTACACCATGGCCAGTGGACTTAAAATGGGTTTAAAGATAAGGTGTCTGATTTAACAATCCTGGTTACTAGATGTCAACAGCATATATTAACAGAGAGCTGCCGGAAGCTGATATGTTGAAAAGTAATAGATGCCACAGTAGAGGAGGCAAGTTAACACTTAGTCACCCACTGCACTGGAGGGACTGTCTCATAGTAGGTAGAAGTGTGGACTCTGGAATCTAACAGATTTCGGTTCATGACCCAATTTGGTCCCTCACTTACTTTGTGACTTTGAGCCTCAGTGTTCTCCTCTGTAAAATGGACATAAGTAGTCAGGCTCCACTGGAATCTGACAAGGCACCTCCTTCATAGGACTTCTGGACTTCCTCAAAGCTTTCCTGTTGACCTGCTGCAGCAGGATTCCTTGGGACACCGGTTAAACCTACGGGTCCCTGGGCTCAGCCCCCTGGCTGCCTAAATCAGCATCTTCATGGGGAGGGCCAGAACTGAAATTTTAACGAATGCCCCAGGGGATTCTGAACTGCCTCCACGTTTGGAAACAATGCTTTAGAGGAAGCTTGACAAACGTAGTCACAGTTCTTAGGGAACTAGAGAATGGGAAGGGAATCCCCAGCCTGTGCTGACCCTGGCCTTGTACTCATGTCTCTTTTTTCCTACACCTGTGTCCTCTCTGTTGGCAGAGGAGGCTCCACTTGGGTACTTGGAAAGTCAGAACCCACTGCTGCCTCTTGTCAGGGCCAGAGTGGAAGCAGTCATGAGCCCCTGGAGGAGTCCCATGCTTTTTGCTTTTCTGTCCTTAAGGAGAAGGGTGAAAGAAGTAAGGAGGGATCCTTGAATGCCAGTTAAGTGACTGCCATATGTAAGAGACTAATATGGATGTTTCTTTTAAAGAAAAAGTCCTATTAAAACAGATACTCCTGTATTTGGAGAGGTACGGAATGTGTACTTCTTGTACCAGGCTCAGGAGCTGGCTCTGTTATCCTAGTGGTCTTGGAGAGTTTCAAGAAAGAAAAGAGCTCGCACTTGGATTGCAATGTCTAAGTGTTATGGTCGTCAACCTAGTTGTGCCTAACCACATTTTAAGAGGCTTTTTTAATAAATAAAATTGGATCCTCTTTTCTGTACTATTTCAGTTTGCACAAAGAATGTGGCAAAGAGATGGACACTGTAGACATTTTTGGCCCAATTTGGTGTTAGCGTTTTTCTGGGTCAGACTGAAAATCCTGATAGGCAGACAGGGCAGTGTTACATTTAACAAACACCTTTGTGAAACTCAAAGAGAAAGGGGGGTGGGGCAAGCAGGAGCCAGTCAGCTCTTTTTAATCATTTATTTCTAATTTAACTCATTCCCAGCTCAAATTGTGTGTATAGATCTTGGGACACGCATACATGTATTTTTAAATAGTTCTTTAAAGCTATTTAAAGACCTGACTGTACCCCAAGCCAGGTGATGGCATCACACGTGCTGGCTTCTGCTCACGGCAGCTGCTGGGTGGAGAAGAATGAGAATGGTCTAGGGCGAATCAATCACCTTTATGTTACAACCACCTTCAAGCAGGCCGAGGATTGCATGTCTAGGCTGCCACCTTATTAAACAATCATGAACGCAGGTATGGTGTTTGGCACTTTACCATTATGACACCAGCGTCATCTCATTTGGAAGATTAGAAAAGAGATATTTGAAGAAGTTGTGTCTAGTCACTCAGTTATTAAGTGAAAGAGACAGGGGTGTGAACTCAAGAGTTTTGAATCGGAAGCCTCCCTGAGTTCCACAGCATCGCACCACCTTTAACTTACAACATCGAAGAGTGCTGTGTGGTCTGAAAGCTTCTTCGCTGTCTTCTCTGTTAGGCATTGCTGGAATTACAGCCAAGGAGTGGTTGCGAATGCTGGAAACCTTCAGATTCCATCATTTAAATCTTATTGAGGCCTCGTACACAAGGTTCTGCGTCAACCGACAGCTCAAGGGACGGGATTTTGGCTTCCCTATGCCACATCTGCCACCAATGGTTTCACTCTCAGTCCTCATCAATAGTTCTTTCCGAGTCCCCTGGAATTCCAACTTGCTATCTCACAATCCTCTCATTAGTGCTCCCTCCTGGGGCGGAGGTTCATCACGCGCCTCCTTGGACAGGTGCCCTCGGCCTCCTTCCCCGCTAGTACGTACTGGCTGTCATCGTTTTCTTTTGAAGTTAATTACAATTTGCGCAGCTGCATACGAGCTGAGTGGCTGGAGGGAAGAAATACAGTCTGTGGCTCTCTTGCTCACCTAGTTGGCTCAACCTTGGATGAGGATCTCCTTGCAAATTCTGGCTCAGCGCAGAGCATTCCTTTTCCTCCTACCTCCCTTTATGGCGAGTTCCCTCCTTTTACATTGATGTACTGCCTTGTTTCTAACCTGAAGAAATTACTCTTCAGATCTTTTTCACTGATGTTCTCAAGGCTTCCCATCATGTTATATTGTCACATCATTGAAAAGCATTGTTGTGCCTGGTGCACAATAGTTGTTACCAAAAGAGCAGATGGTTGAGGTGTTCTCTGGAGTTCTCAGCAATCACATCTACTCTGATGACTTCCTTTCCTGTTCCAAAGCTGAGCTCGGCTGTGTTCAGTTCTGATCCTTCGGTTCATGTTAACAACTGTCGCTCAGTTCACCGTTTTCTTACAATTATTAATGTGACTCTGAGAGTGACAACTGCTTCTGTCAAAGGATGGTGCTGCCTGGATTATAGGGTGTGCTACATACAATTACAGATCCCAAAAAGGTATTAACTGACATGGAAAAAAAAGCAACTGGGTCAAAGACTAATGCATAGGCAAAATCTCAAAAGCATTAAAGACACAACATGAGGACTTTTGCATCATGACATTGTAAACAAAATAATAAATGATTGGAATCATGGTTGATTAAATTCATGTTAGAAGTCCTCAGTATTATTATTTCATGCTTAGTCTCTTGGGCACCCTTGTGCATTGTCAGCTGACAAACTATAATTTCATGCTTGGCTGGCCTAATACAGTCTTAGGTTCCAGATTCTGTGCACAACCATGCCAAGCTGCAGAAGTTAAGTGAAAAGCAAATAAGTAAAACAGTGGGCAGAGGTCAAAAGACAAGGCCCATCACTGATCTGAAAAAGAGCAAGTCTCTTGGCAGACTGTGTGAGTGTTTTTGGTATCATTTCACTGAAGGACGGTTTTGATTACCCACTGATTCAACATTCATTCGACATTTACTAGATCACCTGCTGTGTGCCAGGCTTGATGGTAGGCCTAGAGGCTATAATGGTGAAAAAACAGGTACTAGTGAGTTGTTGGAACTTCTCAATGGAAAGCCAGATGGGGCCCCACCTCAACCATCTACGGCTGGTGGAGTCTCTGAAAGACCCTGTCAAAGAGGCTTTGCTTCAGGCCTTTGGCAGCTTTCCCAGGGCTCTGTGTCTGCACCTTCTCCACGATTTCTGCTGGAAAGGAGGCCCCCGACCCTTTCTCAGATGCAATTCATAATAATTATTTGTCCTTACTGTATTCATCTGTCTATATTTCAGAATATACTCAGAAAAGATCTTCTGCTCAGATCTTCTCTCCTCTTAGTAAAGATTCCTTTAAGGACCCAAAACCTGTCTTCAGGTGCCCTTTGACTTGCTCTTTCTAAGATGACAGTATGGATAGTTGGTATGAGAAATGCAAAGAATAGACATAGGGAATTCATTCAAATTTGTCAGTCATCAGCACAAAAATTTTCATTCATTTCTACTTATTTTGTGCAGTTAGGATCATCTGAACTTTATCACTCTGGCTGGTAGCAGAATCATAATTAAAGCTGAAAAGGGTACTTAATTCTAAGAAAACTCTTTAAGAAATCCTTAATAAAATTCTTAAGACTATCCCTCCCACCATCGTTTAGGCTGGAAAGTCTGCCCAAATGCCTTTTGGTATGTACATTGAATATAATCAGTTGTTTTCTCCAGTTTAATCTCAGGATAGCACTAATTTGGTCTGATTGGGGGGTGATTTCCTTTAATTAGGAGCGTTGGCACTGTTCTTCAGTGCTTCTGTCATGAAGGCCCTTTGGACCTGTTTGGGAGACTCCAATGCCTGAAGTTAAAGATTTGTGGTCTAGGCTGGTTTAAGGGACCCAGAGTAGTATTTAGAATAAATAATCATCCATTGATAACTGGACTGCATTGCAAGGGCGGGCAGGAGAGTCATTCTAGGTCATGGCTGCATAATGAACATTTAGACTGAAGAATGAAAGGTATTGGAGCACGTCCTATAATCATCATTATTGGGTATCTGTGAATTTAAACACACTTTTTGGAGGTGAAAAGTTGCTTGCCATGGTATTATGAGCAGGAGAAGATGTGCAAAATGGTTGGAGAGAGATGTGGAAAAGAATGACATTAGCTTCAGACGCCAAATTGAGAATTAAACTTCCTGAGGAATTTTTGAACCCTGCTCAAGTCAATTGAAGATATATTCTTTTAGCAAAACTACTTTAGTAAGCAAATGCAGAAAATGGTGCTCTGTGGGTGCTAGAGATTGAAATCTTTCACAGTGATGTGAGAATATTGTAACACTTTAATATATATTATAATAATTAATATCACAATAAGACCATAAATATATCATATTTTTTTCTGTAGTGCTTACTCACATGAACAGGAGCGAATCCAGATTTTGTGGAACCCAAAGGTTACACAATTCGGAGGGCACCAAATTCAGAGAATATAAACCTTTAAATATAAAGTAAGCACAGATCTGTTTCAAGGGGACCCCTCAAGTGAAGGGCCTGAGGGTTGAGTGCTGTTGATTCTTGGTGAATCGACCTCTGGCTGTAGAGCTGTGTTATGGGAACCCATGTCCCAAGCTGGGCCTGGCTGTCCTGCCACCTCAGTAGGAGGCAAAGGGAAACGTGGTTCCAGGGTTCTAGGGTCACTTAGTGCATCTGAGTGCTTTGCTGAGCATCTTAGGAGCTGCTTGTTGATCCCTTAGGAAGAGACCTCTCAATGAAACAAACAGCAGAACTTCTGCTTCCTTTGAACAGTGCACCCTGACCAGAAGTTACTGAGCTGGAAGATTCCTTATGAGTCCACTCATAAAGTTTATTGCTGATGTGTTCCTGTTTATCATTGAATTATCTTAGATTTAAAACACCCCACCCAGTGCCACCATCTATGTAGCAACTGGAGTAGCATCCGTAAATAAAATAACCTTCAAGACCAAACAGCTGCCAAGAACCAGATTTGGCAAGATTAACTCAAGCCGGTTGTTGAAACCAGGCAATGCTTACAGACGCACACCCCTGTGGACACCGTTTAAATATCATTATATTTCAAAAGACCAAGCAAACTGAAAGCTGGCTGCAAAAATTCCTACTGGGGGTCTATTTAATCACTCAGGTTGGGTGTGGTGTGTCTAGTGCACGTTCAAGTTCTGGCGTATGTGTTGTACTCACACACACATAAATGTGTGTCTCTTCCTGAAAAGATTATTCCTTCTTTCTATCTTATCTCTCACGGAACAATTGTCAAAACAATCCTCAAATGTTAGATAATTTAATCCTCAAATGCTAGTAATACAAAAATGACTGTAATCATACAAGTGGTACCACTGCCATCCATGGTACTGACACTTTTACTGTTTCTCAAATCTGCAACTATTCTATTGTTTAGTGTTTATTCCTTTATTTACTGAAATGACTGATACGGGCAGTTTAGAAACCCAGAGGAGGAGATAATGGTTCTGACCTCAATAGACGGTTTGACTGCACACCGCATCCCAAAGACTTAACACCAAGAGAGGTTATGGATGTTTTTCTCCTTGCTTCTCTTCCTCTTTATCATTGAGGAGACTAATTGTGTGTGATCATGCGCGCACAAGTGTGTGCGTGACAGGAAATATTAAATTCCTTTTGATTTTTCTTTTTGTGGTGACGGGAACAGGAGGGCATTGTTTTAAAATTCTTTTCTTCTTCTCGGCAAGGTGTGGGAATGAAGGGTGAGAGTAAGTCAATTCTCAGAACGAGATCTTCTACCAAGATGTAAAGAGGGAAAAAAAGTAATTTTCAACAGCTAAGAGAGAACTGCCACAAATTGTAGTCAATCAAATCAATGACATGGCTTCATAATGTGGTCGTGGATTCAGCAAGAACATGCTGTGGAGAGAAAGCTGCAGGAGTCCCTGTGTGTCCCCCCAAGATGAAGTTAAAGGGTCTGATGGAACCTTCACAAGGTGATATGTCCATCATCGGTTCTTATGATGATGTCAAAGATGATTGAGATGGTTATGTATAAAAGGAAGCACTTTCGTCTGCTATTCGTACATTTTAAATGATGGAGGATATACATTTTCACCTAGGCTATTTACTCATCATGCTAGGTCCCGTGAGTTCCCATTTAAGGAGTCTCTGTCTGTGATCTGAGTTCTGAACAAGGTCCTGAGCCAACTACCTGAGCAATGTTGTATCTAGACTAACAGCCAGGTGTAGCGATCAATGATCTGAACAGCTTGCAAGTTATGGCTGAAAGAAGGCTTACCCTTCGAACCCACAAAACTCCCAGAATAATTATGATTCTAGCTTTTGGGCTGAAAATTATTTACACGAAAGATTATTTACAAAAGGAACAGCAGGGAGAAGAATTATGTAAATTAGATTCATTAAATGGACAGATTCACTCACAGTTCATTTTGGGATAATTTATGCCAGTTTTCTCTGATGTCATCTGTTGTTCAGGTTAATAATTAGTCATGCTCATTATGAACTGATGGAGGTTGATTTGTGTTTTGGCAGAAGGAGGCATATTATTTGGGAAAGCTCCTATGAATATTGAGTTTTCAACATAGGTACAAAGGTTTGTTTGCAAAAATGCAACTCATTTGCCCAAATGAATAAATATCCTGGTTGTGCATTTAGTTCTGTATTCTCAGGAGGCTTTGCCAAAGAATCTCTCTCTCCTTAGTAGCGTATAGGCAGTCAAGACCAAAAGAGAATAGGGCAAAATGTTCATTCTAACTCTGTAGTGCTTTCTGCTTAGAACTAAAGATAATATTTTAAAATATATTGAGACATCTCTTTTATAGGCCAAGTTACAGATCCCTTGAGAAATCCAATATGATGATGCCATTTGCAAAATTTTATGATCAGAAAATTAACTTTAAAACTCCTTTTTACAACTCCACCAAATGTAAGAAATGTATGCATCTAAGAAGTTAAGACGTTAATCCATGCAGACCTTTTCTCTGTTTAGCTTGCAATCCTTTATGTGTCTAGGTCCTGTGTAATTTAGTGACACTGCCCTTGAGATGGTAACAAGAATGATGCCCACTATTAATGTTGTTCCTTTTTTAAAAAACAAAATATTTCCTGGCATGTAATTGTTTTTTCAAAGATACTTGACCCTGCACAGTATTTTATACTTACATAATTTCCCATTTACGGTTCTTTCTTGTTTTAATGTGTTGGAGAAAAAAAGAGTGTTATGTAGTTCTTTAAAAGAAATTCAACCAAATAATGACAATCATAACATTCTAAACTGTTTATCCTGAATGTAAATTCTGAAGGTAGTAAAAGTGGTGAGAGCTGATTTACATAACAGCTGGATGAAGGAGTGAGTATCCAGGAAAACGCTTGAGCTTTTTGTTTACACAACAGAATAGAGGGTAAGCTGGATGCAGAGTAGGATTGGAGTGAGGATTCGTGAGCTAAGTTTTGGATAATATTGACAGTGATGTGTCTTTAAGGCATACAAGTGGAGGGGCCGGCCCTGTGGCTAAGTGGTTAAGTTTGCATGCTCTGCTTTGGTGGCCCAGAGTTTCGCTGGTTTATATCCTGGGCACAGACGTGGCACCGCTCATCAAGCCATGCTGAGGTGGCGTTCCACATAGCAGAACTCGAAGAATCTACAACTAGAATATATAACTATGTACTGGGGGGCTTTGGGGAGAAGAAGAAGAAAAAAAAGAAGATTGGCAACAGATGCTAGCTCAGGGCCAATCTTTAAAAAAAAAAAGGCATACAAGTGGAGATATCAAGTAAGTTGTATCTGTGTGTCTGGAGTTTGAGAGAGGTATAAATTTGTGACTCATTTCTGGTTCCGTGTCATTTTAATCCAAGAGTATAGATGGAATCACTTAGGGATAGAGAATAGAGTGAGAAGAGAAGGCAGCCTTGGATGGAACCTTGATTAACTCCAGCATTTGATGGACAAAGGAAGAGGAGCCTGAAAATGACTGGCCAGAGGAGTGGGAAGAAACTCAAAGAGAGTGCTGAGTCAGGGAAGACAAGGAAGAGAGTAGTACAAGAAGAGAGCAATCAGCAGTGTCATATGGTCTAGAAAGACATGTCAGAGAGAACTGCCAAATCTCCATCTGGTTTAGAGATATGGAGGTCACTGTTGACCTAACAAGCTGCTTTAGTAAAGTGCTGGAGGTGGAAGCCAGATCCAAGCGGGGGTGAGGAATGAACAGAAGGAGAGCAAGGGGAGACAGCGAGGATAGTCACCTTTCCTGAGAAGCTCGACTGTGAAAGGGAAGGTGCTAGAAGATGTTTGCTGAAGGGGCTGTGAGGTCCCTGGAAGTTTGTATTTATGTGATTGTTGTGAAATGGCTAAGACTTAAACATGCTTAATAGCCATTTCAAAGGATTTAGTTGAGAAAGAATGGTTGACGTTATAAGAAAAGAGGAAGTGTAGAAGTAGTTTGGTTTTAATGTTTGATACATTGTCGAGAGAAGTTCCCATCTATTGGCTTCTACATTCGCTGTGGAGTAGGAGGTGAATTCATTTATTGAGAGTGGGATGGGAAGTTAGAGAGTTGGAGGTTTGAGGGGAGCAGATGTAGGTTTCAAAAAGCAATAGGAGATAAAAATTATGAGAGACATGCAGGGTAGTTGGGCAGTGCAGGTCCACTTGAGGTTGGTGAGCCATAATCTGCATGGAAACCAGTCTTCACAGGTATGTAGCTCTCTCTAACAGGCCTCATCTCCTCAGACATGATCTCCCCAAACGCGGAGAGTTGGGTTCATCACTGCTTGAGGTGTTACCAGATGGATCCCAAAAAGATATTGGGCAAAGGAATATCTTTCCTTGCAAGAGTGTTACTGGAATGATGGAGCATGGATTCCAATCTACATAAGTAGGAAAGTGGAGAAAGGATAGATCTAGTGAACTGAAGTGCCTATCATGGCAGAGAAGGCTCTCATCCATTCATATACCACCCTTCACACAGCTTGTCCATAGAAGGAGGAAAAATAATGTCTTATTTACAGTTACAAATCTTTAAAGCCACTGAATATAAGGAATTTCTTTTTGATTAAACTAAAGGGCAAAAGAGAACTAAGTCCAATTTTACTTATTTATGTTTTTGCTGAGGAGGATTCGCCCTGAACTAATATCTGCTGCCAATCTTCCTCTTTTTGTATGTGAGCCGCCACCACAGCATGGCCACTGACAGAGGAGTTGTGTAGGTCTGCGCCTGGGAACCAAACCCAGGCCACTGAAGCGGAGTGCACTGAACTTAACCACTAGGCTACCGGGGCAGGCCCAAACTAAGTCCAATTTTAACTACTCTCTCTCCTATTAAATTTGTAGGAGGGCACAAGCACAGACAAAATAAATTTCAAAGACAAGCTCAGGCTTGTATATATTCTTATCTGAATATAGATTTCTCCTTATGTGTCAGTTAAAGCTCTCTCAGTGTAATAAATTTGTGGGAAAAATAGTCTCCTCTTTTCATCTGGTAAAGGGTAAAGGAGCATCATCGTGTACAAAGAGCTGTAGTCCAGGTGAGGAAAAAAGGAACTCAAAAAGGAACCTCATTTAATTTTTCAATTATTCTTAGCAAAATGAATGCTGAGCTAATTGCTAGAGAAAACTGATACTTAGTGTTGTAAAAAATAAGCAAAAATGATCATCCTAAAGTCTCATTTCTTTTTCTGCACTTAGGGGCCCTTTTATATTATATTGTTTTTATTAAAATCTTTAGATAAAATGAAAAAAGAAAGAAAGAAAACACTAGCTAGGGGGCCAGCCCAGTGGCTCAGTGGTTAAGTTCATGTGCTCTGCTTCGGTGGTCCAGGGTTCACAGGTTTGGATCCTAGGTGCGGGCCTATACACTGCTCATCAATCCATGCTGTGGTGGCATCCCACATACAAAATAGAGGAAGACTGCCACAGATGTTAGCTCAGAGACAATCTTCCTCAAGCAAAAAGAGGGGGATTGACAACAGATGTAAGCTCAGGGCCAATCTTCCTCACCAAAAACAAACAAACAAAACACTAGCTATTGGAAAACAAGAGAAAAATAGTGGAAAAGAACTTGGTACTCAAACTCCACAAAATTTTTCAGGTGACTTGTCAGTTTCCTTCACCAAATAAAAAGAAATATGACAGCCAAGAGCAAGTCTAACCTTTCTTTTTTTTCCGGAAAGGAAAATGACCAGTTATTCCAGAAAAGCAAATGAAAGGAAATGGAATTGTCTTCTCACCAACTAAGCCTCAAATAAACAAAAAGTATCTAACAATTCAAGGTCTGAACTTGGACCTGGTAGGAGATATACACTGAAGCAATTGCTAGAACTCCAGAATGTGTCAATCTGGGAGCCTATAAGAAATGATGGATAAAATTTTTTTGGCAAGCAATGCTCCAGGTATGTTTCATCATTGAAGTTGGCCCTGCGCCGGCTCAGGAACTTCCACAGCAGGGCGGCCAGCCCAGGGCTTCCATAGAGAAGGGCTCCATGTATGGTTTAAGCAGATGGGTGGGTGGGAAAGGATCAAGGATAGTTTCCTTTGCTTGCATGAACAAATGGGTTGGTGAGAAAGATAAAAGGGGAATCAAAAAGACCGCTCAAGGAAACAGATAAATGAAGGAGCAGAAATACAATTCAAAATTCCTCCAAAGAGAATTTCTTCTAAGAAAATGCCGGCATTTTCAGCTAAACCGGCAGTCAAATGGAAACGACACCCACTTGAGGTCAAGTTATAAATATAAAGCACAAGACAGAGCAAAGGCCCTGGGGTGGGGCGTCCCATGCCCTGGGTTTTAGTCCCAGGTTTGCTGAGCCTCAGTTTCCCCCTGTGAAGAGAGAGGAATGCCTCCTGCTCTATACTAGAGCAAAAAGGCCAACAGAGTCGTCACCCTGCCCGCTCTCGGCCACAGCCACTCTATTTGACTTGGGAGAGCTGCCTTTTCAACCCTTCTTTCAAATACTTGAGACGTATTTTATAGACAATCATTGAGTGAGCAGCTGTTTCTAACTCTGTCTTGAAAGAATTACTCCGAAACCAAGACGATGAAGGGGATCCAGTTAGAAAAGATATTTGTGAGATGACAATCAATTTCAGGAGCCTCATCAAAAAGATGAGTTCATGGCCGGTCAGGAATGATGTAAGAATTTTCCTCTGTTTCTATAAGAAATGGGGTAAATTCAGGTCATGCTGGAAGCTAGATGGGCAGGTAAGCAGCTTTGATGGCAGCGTGGTGGACTGTATTCCATTTCTTTCCTTCATTTTCGTGTCTGCTTCCTGTGATTGAATCATAGGAAGTTAATATGTCAAGTATTTACTTCCTGGGAGTCTAAGAAAGTACCTTTATTTACAATATGCCATCAAACAGGGCCATCACATTCTGTTAAATTTGTGAGGAGAAAAACATGACAAGTGCACCGTATTTCTGGAAAATAGATTCCAAGCATGGAACAGAGAGCCAGGCGTCTCTTTCCTTTCTTTACACAAAACCCCGGGATATACTCTAGCTCGTAAAAGTAGCTTTGGTTTGGGCAAATTCTCACAGAATAATGCGTTTTAAGCACCTCCATTGTGCAATATAGTTTTGATCGAAAGCATAAATAGACATAAAAGACTGAAAACGAGCTCTAATTTCCAAGCCTATTGAGAAACGTGCAGAGAAATTGAGGGCCGTCAAGGCCTCAGGGGTTCTGGACTTGCCAGCACTGCCTCGTGTGGGGGAGTGGCTTTTGTTAAAGAACTGGAAGGGGCATTCCATTGACTTTCTGGATGGGGAAACTGAAGCTCAGAGGGGTTGGCTCAGGCTCACATGGCCAGCAAAGCCGGGGCCGCAAACCGGAACTTCTGACTGGTAACCTTGCTGCTTTGTGACCTCTGGGGCCCTAATGCATGTGTTTTGAATGTGATTTCTGGTTTAATCTGGAGAATACCTGACTTTTCTCACAAGGAACACTCTATTCACTTAAATAATTGCTTGAATATAATTCTTGCAGCCATATTTTATGATAGAAAAATAGACAGTTTATTTCCGTGGCCTGATAAGATCCCCAAAGATTCTCCTGATAATGGGGCAGGAGGAAGCCAGCTGTCCCCGGTCTCTGCTGGCTGCAGCCATGGGGACCCATTCTTCCACCCCCAGCCCCTTGCCCCTGGCTACTGGGAGACGGCAGTGGTACACACGGTGTAGTCCTATGTCTGTGTGTTTACTCCCAGAGAGGGATTTGTGGCATTTTCAGACCACTGTTGAGCTGGAACATAATAGCATGCCTGAGGAACCTGTAGAAGGGCTTAATGGCGTTTACCCGAGAGGAGAGGTGCAGTGGCAGCCCTTTTGCTCCCGCAGAGGCGGGTGCTGCCAGGTCAGCCCTGGAAGCTCCCCTTCTAGGGCAGAACCTGGGTAAACCTCATCCCAGGGAACCAGGGAGAAGCTGTGGCATGTGGTTAGGAAGGAGGGTGGAGCACATCAATTCTGGTCCTTGGATAATAATAACAATAGCAGCCCTTTATTGAGGGCCTATTTTTTCCTAAGCCCTAGGCTAGGTATGTTAAGTTTAATATCCAAATCCCGCAGCCATCCTGAAAGACAGGTATTATTAACATGATTATCATCGTCATTTTACAGATTAGGAAATCAAGATTCGGAGAGTTCTAGTAACTTCCCAACATCACACTGGTAGTCAGTGGCGCAGATCTAGACTGAGCTGTTTGACTCATGCTCCATGCTGCTCCGGGCTAATGAGTTTGAACTTGACTTGGTAGGATATGGTATCAGCGCTGTATTCATAACATAGGTTAACCTGAGGGTTAATTTAAGCAAAGTCTACAAACAGAAGACAAGTTGATGAGACTGAATTTTCACAAACAGCTAAAATAACTGTTCTGCCTCCTTTTGAGTAAGATGTTAATTGTGGAGAATCTCCCTATGAGACAGCAGCTCAGAAGAAAGAGAAACACGTTCACTCAGAGGTCTAGAGAACTCCATTTGTGAGGCAAGACTGGGCGAGTGGCTTGTTGCAAAGAATGGGCTCAGCAAGAATGTGGAGCAGGTTCATGGAAACAGGTTTCCACCTGGGGAGAACCAACCACTGGTCTCCTCCCCACGTGAGTAGGCGTCCTGCCTCCCCTCCTTCTGTGACTGGCAAGCAGAAGCCAGTCATGAGGGCTGGAACCCCCAGCCACCCGCTTCCTTGTAACTGCGCCTCCCTGGCCCTTCCTCTCTGTGCCCCGATACCCCCCGTAATGCAGCAGCGGAGTCTGTGGATTTGGGGCCAGAGTTTTCTAGCATCTATCCCTTTCCTTTCTATTCCTATTGAACCTGCCAACATTTAGACCCTTGTGACTTCTCCCTAATCAATGCTGTTAGGTCAATCTTTCTAAAACAGGACTGTGTCACTCCTGTGTCTCTACAAATTATCCAATTCCCTGTTTTCTACTGAATTAAATCCGGACACCTTCACCTGATACTCAAAATCCTTACAGATTTCCCTGAACACAGCTTTTTAGTCCCTTCTGCTCTAACAGTCAACCCTAAATGTGCCACACTGCCATCTCACTTCACCCCAAGCACATCTAATGCTTTCCCACGTTCTCACCTTTACCTGGGACCTTTGCTCTGCCTGGAAAAATGTAATAAGCAGACCTTGGGTTTGTTGGGTACTGTCTAGTTTTCAAAGTGGCTTCACTTACCTTATTCCATTTGAAAATTGCAGTTACTAAGCGGGGCAGATATGATTATCCTCATTTTACAGATTAGCAAACAGTGGCCCTGAGCAGGCCCAGCACCTGTGGCTCCATAGCCGGGGGGCCGAGGCAGGCCCAGGAGCCCGAGCTTCATGTTCCCTCTACTCGCGGCTCTGTGTTGCTCTTCTCCTTTGTCCAGCCTTTCATCTGGCTTCCTCCAGTTTCTACTTGTCATATCCTACCTTTTTCTCAAAGTCCAGCTCAAATCCACTAACTCCATGAGCTCTTCCACAAAAGCCCTGATGGCTCCTTTTCTCTGAGCTCTTACAGCTCCTTGTCCAACTTACCCGGCACTTCGAGCAATTGGGGACAAGGCCTGAGAGTTCCTGGATAAGGGTTTGAGGCTGGCGTAGATCAAGGTTTTAAATCTTTTTGATCATGACTCCCATTAAGAAACACATTTTCTATCACAAACTAGTGTATACACACACACACACACCCCTGAACAGGTTTCATGAAATAGTATTGACTTCTAATTCTGCAATGCAGTATTTTATTCTCTCTAGTCTACTTTCATTTGTTAAAAAGTTCTGGTTAGGAACCCACTAAATTGATTTTGAGAACCACTAATGAGTCCTGATTAGCAGTTTGGAAAACTCTGGTTTAAATCTTATGTGTCTCTTCTAAATGGCCTAGACAGCATTTTCAAAGGTTTGCAAAAGACTGAGCGAGCAAGTGAGATTTGTTCATCAAGGATTTTGTCTGAATTCCTAACAGGAATACAAACAGTTCTCACAATGGCTGGGCCAGGAAGGAAGGGCCTCAGCTGGAGAGCACCACCTTCTACTTGCTGGAAGGCCAAGGGTAGGCATTTGTTTTCTTCCAGCTTCATTGAGGTATAAATGACAAATAAAAATTGTATCTATTTAAGGTGTACAACGTGATTTTCTGACGTACGTATATGTTGTGCAATGATTACCACACAAGCTAACTAACATCTCATCACCTCACCTAGTTACCATTTTGTTTTGTGGTAGGAACACTTAAGATCTCCTCTCCCGGCACATTTTGAGCACACAATGCAGTATTTTTAACTCTAGTCACCATGGTCTACAGGAGAGCTCCACAACTTTCTCATCCAGCATAAATGAAACTTTTTACCCTTTGACCAACATCTCCCCATTCCCCCAACCCCCAGTCCCTAGTTACCACCATTCTAATCTCTGCTTTTATGAATTTGACTGTTTTAGGTTCCACATATAAATGAGATCATGTAAGGACAGGAATTCTTAAAGGGCCAGTGATGAAGGACGAGGGTGCATGCATTTCACAGCGGGACATCTTCACAGGAGTGGGATGTGTGGGCACCAGAGAGCTGGGGAGGAAGAGTCCTCAATAAGGCATGTCTGTAGACTGAGAGGAGACTGATGTGCTCGTCATAACCCTGAATATGGCAGGAAATCAGCTAGAATTTAAAAATAATAAAAATGTAATAAAACTCCTTGTTTATATCTGCATAGTGAGTCTGAGGGCCTTCAGGCCTACAAACCTGTCACTGAATTTAGTATCATTTCAACCTTATGAAGCACTTGATGTTTGCAAAGTGCTTGTACAATTACCAATTACCATCATGTTCATCTTCTGAACATTTCAGTTCAGAGAAGGCCTGAGGACTTCAGGCTAAGAGTAAAAGAAAAAAGGAAAGGAAAAAGAATTGGTCAAGCTAAAGACCCAGCTTTTGACCTTGTGCCGCTGGAGCTGTTTAAGATGTGGGGTACTTGCTTCTCAATGGGGTCCCCTCTTCCCTCAGCACCTGGAGTCTGCAGTGCCTGCAGCTGGCCTTGGGCAGCCACACTGCTCTTGGGAGCTCCGGGTAGGATCTATGTCCGCATGAAGCAGCGGAGGGAAAGGCAAAGGGCTTGGCAGCTGCCAGCAGAGGGCTAGGTGGTAGTGAGGATGCACGCGGGGAGAGGTGCTCGAGGTTGCTGGGAAAGAGTAGTGAGCAAAGGACAAAGCAGTTACGGCCTTTCCTGTTGCAGCTATAAACCCACGGTAAAGGGTTGGGATCGACTTGCTTAGGAGCCTGTGCATAGAAGCCAGAACTCAGCTCTGGCCATGTTTATGAGCAACAGGTCAGTGAAACCCAACACACTGGTGGATTTCAAGGAATCCCAAGGAAATGGCTTCAAGGTATGTCAAAGGCAATGGTTTGAGGATGTGTCTGTTTCCTTGGGTAAAAGGTTAGCTCTCCTGGGCTTCTTCCCCTACACTTAAGAGCCCACAGCCTCAGCTACCACTGGCAAGCAGCTGTCCCAGGAGACTGAGTGTGGCCGAAGGGCTGGCGGCATTCTGTTTTATCTGGTTTACCAGTTTAGGAGCAAAAAGCAGGCTTTTCTTTCAAAGTGAATTTTACTTCACTTTTCTGTGAGATCAGTTAAAATCTCTGTCAGAGGTTCTCCCACTTCTCACCAGGGATAGGTCAACACCAGGAGCTGAGCTGAGAGGCTGAGCTGGCTTTTTAACTAGAAAGCGTTCTGGGAGACCTGCCCCATTACACCGTGGGATCACGTTCGCCGCTGGAAATTTAAGAATCTACCTCTGAGTGAAATGATAATTTATATTTTGAAACACATATTCAGTGTTCCAAAATATCTTCCAGACAAGAAGCAGAACATTCCTGTCCTTTTATCTACATAGAAAACTTGTGGGTGTCTTCAGGAGCAACTGTACAGAAGCATGCTCGGTTTATTGCTCTCCCTGTCACACCACCTTCCACGCGACCACCAGTTGTCTTCATTACAACCAACTGGACTGTGTGACTCTGCTTAAAGCGCTGTGTTGGTCTCCTGCTGGCAATAAGAGAAAATCTTTTTTCTTGACCACAACATGTGTGGTCCTGCCCCGTCTGTCCATGATAACTCTCCAGTTTTACTGCCCACTGATCCAGTCGCTCTGAAACTCCCACCATTTTCTGAACACCTCACACCCTATTTATGCCTTTGCCTGAGCTGTTTCCATTGCCAGAAAGTCCTTCACATCCTTGGCTCAGCTCCTTATAGATTCTTACATTTTTCTCGTCTATTTCCAAACTTACTTCTGTGTCGCTTCCTCGATTCTCCAAAGCTGGCTAGCTGGCTACGACCCCCTCTGGCTTCCATAACACTTTTTGCTCATAACCTTAGTATAGCTCTTAGTGCATTGGTGGCTGCTGTCTCAACCTCATTAGGATGTTGGCATCTTGAGGGCAACCACCATTTATTTGTCTCTGTGGCTTCAGAAGAAACTAGAAGACATACTTATATATTTTTTTCTAGGAAAGAAGTATTAAAACTAAATTCAGTTAAAATCATTGAAGAAAATTTAAACAAAACCCTTATTTTTTTTCAGGGGAAGATATATTAAAACTAAATCCAATTCTGGAAGCATTAAATGTGTAGGTACCTGATAAATTACTGTCATACAGATGAATCAGATTTGTGACAGAAAGGAAACTTTGGAAGGCTCTTAAGCATGTGACACATTGCTCTACCTTTAGCCATCTGAGTCACTCAACAAAAATATAAAATTAGTAGCAGCGAGAGAGAATTCTAGTTACACTGGGTATAGGTAATGAGAGTCTCGCCCTTTGCTTCAAAGGCTGACTCCACTCTTCCCTGGAGACTATCTCCTTTCTCTTCTTTCTTCCAATTTTGTGCCTTTCAGGCAGGTTTATTCCGGCTCCTTTCAGCTATTCATGCCACACCTGTCATGGGACTTTCCTGCATGTTATTCCTTCTGCTCAGAATGCTCTTCCTCCCTTTCCATTGTTTAATTTCGTGTTAGGAAATCCCAGTTCCTCCATGGACTCTTTCCCACATGACTGGAACAGTATTTATTTCTCCAACAGTCTCTTCCTCCCTTAACCGCCAGCGCACTTATCTCTTTGCCACTCTTATTTATGAGTTGGTTTGACAGGTGGAGAATATGTCAGCACCATCTACCTTGTGAAGTGAACTTTAATTAGGGCAGGGCCACGTCTGTCCATGTGCTTTGTGCTGTGTTTGCCACAGCTTCACATGCAGACAAGGGCTGAATACTGTGGTCCACGAGTCAGACCTGGCCCATGTCAGGTGATAATATGTGAGGCTGGCAGCCACGGCTCATGCTGATAATGTGTCTCTAGTAGCACACGAATTTGTTGGCTGCCTGAAAAAGCCTTGGCTCCTGCAGTTGAGAAGGAGTGACCAAGTAGCAAGTAAAGAAAATTCAAGTAAAATACTCTTTTTTCTAATGGGGAAGAAATATTAAAACTAAAATCAAAACTGGCAACATTAAGGTAATACATTTATTTTTGTGAGTCTTAACATTTTTTCCCTTCTCCCTTTTTCCTAATAAAATGATTCCATACCGACCTAGAAATCTTCAAATATAACATCACACCACTAACGACAAAACATGATGGCTTCACCTGAAAGGTTCAATTGGAAGATCTCCTTTATCACAAGAAGGCGCGAGAGGAATAATCGTCTCCAAAGGCTGGCATTGCTTCCATTGTGAAACAGAAAAATTGCTGCACTTCTCTATCAAGGCAAAATTACTATCCGTGGTGTAATTTCCAGAAAAATAATGATGAGACAATGGACTGTAACTTAGAAAAATCATAAATGAGACAATCACATGTGCAGAACAGGGGACACAAAGGAACGGCCAAACACCAGCTACATCCATTTACTCGAGATCCAAGAAGAGGAATTAGGGCTCATTTACAGCTTAAGTGGAACCTTTGTTTATGGAGACTGAAGACTTTCTAATGGCATTAAAATATGGCTGTTGCAACTAAAAATTATCACAAGCATACAAAATAATGAGTATTTCGGTCGCTCAGAGACAATAAATGACAATGACGACTAAACGCATTACATGATGCCCCCATTTAACAGATGGAGATATCAACGGGCAGTAATGATAATAATAAATCTCACGTTATTGAGCACTTTCCTAAGTGCTTCACGCTAAGTCACTTAATCCTCAAAACAAACCTATGAAGTAAGGACTTCTATTATCCCCATTTTGCAGCTGAGAGCCTGAGGCACAGAGGGCAAAGAACTTTCCTCAAATTACACAGCTAGTAAGTGGATAAGCTACAATAGCAAATCAATAAATCCTGACCGCCAGACTCTCCTCTGTCTGACAAAAACCAATGGTGGAATGTCTCGGTGCATCTTTCTTTATATCATAGTCACGTTCCTGAAAAGATATCTGCAAATCAGAAATTGAAAAACAGAACCAGATTAGAATGTAAGCTCTGCGCGAAATTGTCAGTGGCTGTACTCCTGGTGCCCAGGAGAGCACCCGGTCAAGGTAGGCTCTTGATAAATGTGTGATGAAGAAATAAGTAGATAGAGAAATGAAGAGAGTCTAATATAGTGCTTTTCAGTGAGAAAGTGATCATTACGTTTTTAAAAATTGGACTTAAAAGAACTTATTTTATGAATCTGTTCTAGAAGAGCAGGGGGTCACTTTCTGATTTCTCGTTTATGTGAATCCATATTTTCATATCATTTTCTTAAAGTGAAGATGAAACGAGAAAGCATTCTCATGTAATAGAAATATTATTAAAACTTTTACAGGGAAAAGGCAAAACAAATCAGGGATGTCAAATCTCTTGTGGAATCCTAGGATTATTCTAGAAAACTCAGCTATCATCTTGGGATCCACAACTTTGCCCATTCACAGTGGGGGATCCCACATGTTCGGGCAACAATTTACAGTGTCATACTTGTAGCCACTTGTCAGGGCTCCAGAAGAGTTTTAGTCCAGTTACAGAACGTTGCAAAGTATTTAGGCCATACGGTCTTGAGAAAACTGCTCTATTTAACTGTTTTAATCATGTTTTGGCTCTGAGAGGCAAGTGAACAAGTTACCATCATTAAGAAGTTGTTTTAATAACTAGTCAACTTTTCTGATGGATTTAGTCACAACAAAGGATATTGTTTATTATTCCCATTATATGGAGGAAGAAATCATGGGAGACCTGAGTTATGACCCGAACGAGAGACTGGTACTGGTAACATTCTCCTACATTGATTCTTACCAAAATTCATGGGAACACAAGGATCCAGGAAGCCAGTATTTTCTTCTAGGGAGTTTTAATTTCATTTCACTTAGGTGCTAAGTCAAGGGCTATCTACAAGATCTTTCTATACAAGCACCTGCGAGGCCAAGGACGAGGAACAGCCAAGTTGAGTACCCAATGGATTAACTACCTGGGTAGGAGTGGGGGCTGCACTGCAGCCCAGTGCAAGGTAAGCTCTTCCCTACACCCAGCTTCCCAGGGGAGCAATTAAAATGCCACGTGCACCCTCATGTGGGATACCATTGGGGCTGTATTTAGGGAGAGTCTTTAGAAAGCCGATGGCTTAAGTTTGTTTCAAATAGTTTCAAGTTTTAGTGCTTTCTGAAACCACTCAAGGAGTTATCTGGTTACATTGTACTAGTGAACGTTACAAATGATTTTAATTTATCGCTCCCTTAAAGAGGCCCCCCCATTAAACTCTGGTGATGCCAGTGTCTCTCTTTCCTATGCTAAGGACCACCTGTCATTTCAAAGGACTTTGGGGTCATGATTCATTTTAATGAGGCAGGTATGCAAGACTTCATGAAGGTCCTGCCTCCCAACCCGACCCTCTCTGTTAGTACCTAGTCTACAGCCTGGCACATAGTAGGCGCTCAATAAAGGTGAGTGCGAGCTGTCTTACTTACATTCTGTGCTATCTATCCTGCTTGCTGCTGAGAGTAAACAGCCCCACTCCAGACTGCTAAAGCTTTTCATGAGCCACGGAAGAAGCCATCACATGGAAGTATCAATTGTATGCCAGGCACACTTACAACAGTAGCATCACACATATATTAATGCTGCCAGAACTCAGCGGCTGGACCACCCACACCAGGACCCTTGGGATCTGCGGGTGGACAGAGCCTGCTCCCTGTGGATTACGAATGCTGGCTTCAAGTGCAGCAGTAACCTTAGACGTGCCTTTTCCCTCCTCTGGGCTCATGCTTCATTTATAAAACAGGGCTCATAGAGCTAACATTCCTTGTTCCTTTGAGAGTTTTTTGTGAAGTAAACTCAAGTCATTCACAAGGCCACAGTCCTACCCCGATAAATAATTCATGGATGCCTCAGCTAGTCAGAATAAGAACAAAAGTAAGGGATCATCATTTAGAATGGAAATTGCTGCTCACAATAGTCATACCTATGATTTAAAATAAGCATGACTGTGTGGGATATAATGAATTCTGTCAAGTTTTAGGAGGGGAAGACACCCCCCTTTTATTAAGACTATGATGCCATTACATTTAAATCCATTAACTACTTGATTCCAAGTGTCATTTTGAATGGTCCTGATGTTTGCATTTACTTTTCCGGGATTGCAGCTCCAGCCTGTCACTCTTCGGTATAGTAGGGGGTCTGGTATCTGCCACTTTCTTGGCCAGGTTCTTTAATGGAAAACTCAAGAGCTGTGGTGTCCACACCCACCATGGGCCTTTCCTTTTGCTGGTAACACCTCAGTGCGCTCTTCATTCCAAACCAATGATGGGAAGGAAGTCTCCATTCACATGGCTTTATGTAATTCTAGTACTGTGTCAACTTGCCAACCCATTGTTATCTTTGTGCTTTCTTTACAAGTATGTAAAGTGTTGGCAATCACATGATAGCTCCTTCTTTTCAGTTGATACAACAACCCGGAAGCTCTCCGAACGCTGTCCTTACAGGAAGTGTTAAAAATGATTGTAGGCTGCCCTTTTTAATGTGGAAAAGGTCATTCTTATACTGTGTCATTCCCATTTGTAAGACCAATATATACACATGCTTAAGGAAAGAGATGATAAATGATAGAGAGGAAAGAGACTGTAGGAAGCAGACAGTCCGGCAGGATCATTAGTCACTGATGAATAAGGCAACCTAAGATTCCCACGCTGGCTGTAACACTGTGAATCCAAGCAAATCATTTTATCTGGTGTCTTAAAATATGAATAAAGGGACATCAATTTCTGCTTCTAACCTTCTCATTATAGGAGATCGTTAGTGAGGATGATAGGTGGCTGTAAAATTTTGAGTTCTGTATACTAAGAAACTCAACACATGATTGGTGAGGTAATATGTATTCAGTCACCAAGACAGAGAATGGCTTCTAAGCCAGGGCCAGGCTTGAATGTACCAGACTGGGTGTACTAATTGAACCTAAGAAAGCGTGGTCCAACCATAGGAAGGAGGTCAGTGTGGCAACAGGGATCCAAGTGTGTTGTGGTGGCTGTCTCTGCTTAGGGACAGGGACACTGAGGCTAGGGGGTGGATGTCTAGATGGGGTGTGTACTTTGTGTGCCAAAGGGCAGCCTGGGAGAAAACACTAAGATAACTCACTCTGCCTTCTTCTGCTTTCAGACTCACCTAGTGACCTTCAGGTAATTAATTGGATTTTCATGTATATCAATGTCCAGAATGAAGGAGCCCCAGATAGAAAATACTGCTGGCTTGCTCAATCCATTCATTCATTCATAAACAAATATTTATCGAGTATCCACTATGTGCCAGGCACTATTCTATGCCCTGAGGACATACCAGTGAATGAAAAGAGACCCAAATCCCTGTCCCCGGAAAAGATATATCCTGGTTGGAGGACAGTACTAAAATCAATAAATAAAGTACATACTGTGTCAGATGGTAAGTGTTACGGAGAAAACAAAGCAAGGAAGGGGTGTGGGAGTGCTCCTGTTGGGACTGCTAATTTAAATATGGAACCAGGAAAGCCAGTGACAAATTGAATGAAAGAGGAGGGAGGGAAGCATGTGAAAGTCTGAGGGAAGTGCATCCCAAACAGAGAGAATTGCCAGCGCAAAGGCCGGGGAGCAGGAAGGTGCTGGGTGTGTCTCAGGAAGCCAGGGTGGCTGGGGCGGAGGGATCCTGGGAGAAAAGTAGGAGAGGGGGCCAGAGGGATACTAGGGACCAGATGGTGACTTGAGCCTTCTCTTGGCCGGGAAGGGATATTCCTCCCCAGGGGGATATATATGGTGATTTGGGAATTTGGTGTCTGGTTTATACTGGTGCCTCCTTTGAGCTTGGCTGGAATGCATCCATCTCTATGAAATTAAACCACTCTTGGAGTATTTGGCATATTTAACTTTCTACACCTGAAAAGTTGAGGACCTGACTCAGAAACTTGGGGACTCCTTTATGGAAGTGTTCTTAGGTTGACCAAGCAGGACCTCAACCTTCTCACCCCCTGTGTCTTCAACCGATGCTTGAGGTATGAGCTCTGCACTACATAAGGTAAGCAGTCTTAATATTCATTGCTGTAATAGTGACTTTATGAAATATTGAGTTGGGGTTTTGCATATAGAGTAAGTGATAACATGGACTTAGAGTTATCAGTGATAATGTTCATTTAAGTATATTAATGGACTTTAGAGTGAGAGAGATCTGGGCTTGAATCAAAGAACTGACGCTGGCTGTGGAACCTTAAGAAAGTTCTTTAAGTTCTCTGAGCCTTTGTTTATTCCATTTCGAAGAGGGTGATTGTGAGAATTAAATTAAATAAAAAGGGTGGTTATAAGCATTAAATGAACTAATGTACCCTGTGGGAAAGCCTCGGTGCTCATAACATAGTTCCCCTGCTCATCCCCCGCCCTCAATTTCTTCTTTGCACTGCATGACTCAGAATTGCTGCCCACATTGAATTACAATGAAATCTTAATTAACCATCAATTTGGCACCATAGGCTTCCAACAAGGCTCTTGAGCACGGGAGCCCAGGCTGTTTCAGCAGAGGCCGACACAATCTGCAGTCCACTTGTGTCCATTAGACTCTCCAGACCGTCCCAGCCTCCTACAGAGCTGGGAGGTGAAATGAAATTATAACGGTAAAGCACTCAACATGGTACTTGGCCATTGTTCATCCTCATTGAATGTTAATTTTTATTATTTTTATTCTCCTGTGCTTTTTGGAAACATTTTATGGGCATGTATATGCTTATTAGTTTTGCTATGAAAAAGTATAAAAAGAAAACAAAACTTTGTGAGCAACAGTGGCTTGTTTTATTGATACCAATGGTGACTTAAGATAGTCTTTCTATCCTCGGGTCTGAATATTGGGCGTGAATTGAATGTGAGTTGAATTCTGTGATGTTTAGTTTCATGTGTCAACTTGGCTAGGATATCCAGTTATTCACTCAAACGCTAATCTAGGTGTTGCTGTGAAGGTATTTTGTAGGTGTGGTTAACATCAATAATCAGTTGACTTTAAGCAAAGGAGATGATCTTCAATAATGTGGGTGGGCCTCATCCAATCCGTTGAATGGCCTTAAGAGCAAAACTAAGGTTTCCCTGAAGAAGAAGGAATCAGCTCTTGCCCGAGAGTTTCTAGACTGAGAGCCTGCCCTACAAATTCTGGACTTGCCGCCCCCCACAATCGCATAAACAGAGTCCTTGAAATAAATCTATGTTTATGTATATTTATATGTGTGTATATGTGTGTGCATGTATGTGTATGTATATGTACTCCTACTGGTTCTATTTCTGTTTCTCTGGAGAATCCTGACTGATACAGGTGCATGTGGAGCCTTATTTATTCTTCTTTGTCTTTTGTCAGTAATTCTTTATGATGCCTCACTTGCATGATGCAATTTTATTGAAACGAAACTTGCATAGCTCCACACCGCATAATCAGTTTCTTTCAGGCTCACAACAATTTCCTTTTGACCTGGGCCAGGCAACCTGACCCGGACTGGGGGATCCTCCTCCACTGACGGTCGCTGGCATAGCCTACCTATGAGGTTCATGGGGCACATGACCTGGGTTCTAGGCGGACAATAGAAAGAACATAAATGCCAAGTGGATAATTTGTCTCCAAAACCACAGATCTATCGAGAGGTCACAGAGTGGAAACTGGTTGCTTTGCTGCTCTCTGGGTATGAATTCGGAGCATAACTAGGATATAAAAACTTGGTTGTCTGAGTGCAAATATATTTGTGCACTGCAATTTTAGAACAAATGCACAGGAGGACAAATTACCCCGAGAAGAGATATTACTGAGAGTGTAAATCTGCTTTTGTTTTTTGCCAACCTGTCCATAATCATATGGAAATAAACCCCTGGTGAAAAGTGAGACAAAAACTATGACATCATCTGAATTTAGTGTCACAGCTCTAAGCTAAAAATTTGGGTGGGTTCTCACTTTCATTTTCTTGTCTCCAAGGTATTTTTTTCCACGTTACTCCTTTTCTGCATTGTAAAGCATTCCTCACAGCATTGTCAGAATTTGAACAAAAACATCTTTTATCTCATTTATGATTTACCATTTTGTGATATTGTGATTAATAATAAGAAATATATATTTGGTTTTAGTCCCCGTTTCTGGTACAGAGCTCCTAAAACCTTTGGAATTTCCTAAATGATGAAAGCAACAAAGGTATCCTTTGTTAGGTTAAGGAGGTGACTTTTGGCCCTGCACCTATGGATGGAGACTGGTTGCCAGGAAACCAAACATGTGATTAGAGGGTTGGAACTTTCAGTCCCCACTCTCCCACCCCTGGGGAGAGGGTGGGACTGGAGATGGAGTTCACTCACCAATAGTCAATGATTTAATCAGTCAGGCCTCTGTAACAAGCCTCCAACAAAACCCCAAAGGACAGGGTTTTGAGAGCTTCTGGGTTGGTGAGCATGTAGAGATTTGGGGAGAGCGTCACGTTCAGAAAGAACATGGAAGCTCTGTGCCCTTTTCCTGTAGCTTGCCCTATGCATTTCTTCCATTTGGCTGTTCCTGAGTTGTATACTTTTGTAATAAACCGATGCTCTGCAAGTAAAATGTTTCTGAGTTCTGTGAGCCGCCCTAGCAAATTAACCAAACCCAAGGAGGAGGTCATGGGAACTATCTATAGTCTATAGCCAGTGGGTCAGAAGCAGAGGTAACAACCTGGGCTTGTCACTGGCATCTGAGGTGGTGGTGGGGGCAGTCCTGTGGGATGGGCCCTGACCTCTGAGACGCTATCTCTAAGTAGGTACTGTCAGAAATGAGTTGAATTGTAGTACACCGAGCTGGTGTGCAGAGAATCGCTTGGACATGTGGGGAGGCCCCCCCCCCCCAGCAAGTTGGAAATTGGGTTCAGGAACCCAAAAAGACACTTTCTTACTGTGTATCTTATCATAAGCAAGCAGTTTTTATGTGTATTCTTTATATACATAAAAAGTGCTCTTTATGTCAAATTTTTATAACTTCCTACAAATTTGGTTGTCAAATAAGCAATGGCAGAGGAAAATTGTGTTTCCAGAAGAAATCAACTTGGAACGCAAACCAGCATAACCTGTTAAGAACCAGCTTCCCTTTGAGAGATCAGGAAGGCTTTGAGTAGTTAATGAGATACCAGAACCTCCAAGAGGGACTTATTGGCCAAGACGGTCGGCGTTCAAGAGGGTGGTAACCTACACTGTGCAGGAAAGCTCAAGACTGAGCAAGGCGACGTCGCCGTGCACAGATAACAGAGCTACGGAAAAACAAGACCGTAGCCTCGAAAAACCTCCACCTTCCACACCTCCGTCTGTAATTCCTAGAATGCTCTATTTTTGCAGAATTGCTCTCTATTTCTCTCTTTGTTTTATTTTTGCTTCTCTCTACAATCTTCAATTGGCTTCTCTTCGCTTCATTCTTAATTCTTTTTCTACACAGCCATTCCTCTAATTTGCTTTCCTTTCCTTCCTACTGTGAATTTCCTGTATTTCTCTTGCCGCCTCTCCCTCTCAACTTTTACCTCTTCATCTTATTCTTTGAATTTCTTTTCCCTGTTCTTAATTCTTCTTCCTCTCCCACTGATCTGTTGTGGCTTTAATCATTGCTTAGGCGCTTTAAAATCACCCAGTGACTGACATTTTCTCCCTGAAAGGAGAGGGATTTGTGACTGTGCAAAACTAACTACAAAGACCCAACACATTGAATTTTCAGCGCAGATTTTTTCTTTCTTCCGTGGCGCTTTTGCTCAGGATTAAAGATGGACGGCTTATTGCAACTCACAACGGCAAAGCCGTTCAGGCTTGACTTCTCAGCCCCGTGAGTCCGCTGGCGGGGTGTGTCTGGGCACTATGTTTACACTGAGTGCTAGAATTATAAAACTGCCCTTCACTAGGAAAAGCTTACTTGAATCTGCCTGGAAGACAAAGTGCTGGCATTTTATAACGTGGTGACCAGACTCATTCTTCTCCCCAGACCATCCATTTCCCTGAGCCCCAACTCCCTTCATTTTTTACAGTTTGAAACCAAGCACATGAATGGGTTCCCGGGAGAAGGGGGAAGGACCTTTGTCCGGTCCACCTGGCCAACTCAACCGGAAGTAAAATCTCTACAAAGGGAGGAGCAGTAAAATTAGTAAAATGGATCAGTCCTCAGGACTATATGATTTTACCTCTTCGCTTTGGAAATACTAGATTGCCATGAATATACCAAACTCATTTGACTCTGAGAGATTTCCCGTTAGCTCTTTGTAACTTTAAGTATGGATGATACAGCTTTGTATTTTTCGAAATCATTCTTTCTGCTAAGTTCGGTGGTGAATTCACTTTACCTTTCTCTGTTTCTTGAAGAGCAGGAGTGCACAGCTCTGGGATTAAGTGCCGGAAGTTAATCTCTGCTGTGCGGCCGCATCTGGGAGATCATCACTGTCAAAGGATACTTGTGGTCAAAGCCGTACCACATTCTGAAGAGCCAAGCACTCTCTGTTTTGGTTGTGCTTTTTTCCAAGTTATTTGCTTCCTGGAGAAAGAGAATAGAAAAAGGCATTGGATAAATAATCAATATAAAATATTGACATATAATATCAACATTAGTAAATGATATATACAATATTAATATATTTTCACTATAAAAATACATGTCAAACCAAGTTAAATTGAACCACGTTAAAAAACACTTTCTAGGTGAATGCATCTTCTTCTAAATGATGAAGCAGCTGCCAAGCAAATTAGCTCATAGATCTTGCCATGTGGATGAGACTCTTGTGGTATAATTCAACATTTAGTTCTCTTAATAATCCCCATTTTATTACACAGCTAAGAAATGTCATTTTTTGACATCAATACAAATGATTTTTCTGTCAGATTGCTGTTGTGGGAACTTTGCAGTTTACTTCTGTCAGATTTGGAGGGTGTTTATTTAAGACTTACAAAAAGGTCAAGACTAAAGGAATGATAACAGTCTAATAACGATCAATTCGTTTTCACCCATTTTCCTTTGGATAGATCACTACCAAAGGCTGTTAGTTTTTGATATCTTCCTGCTTCGATTCTTGAGTTTTGAAAGAGATGTTCCTGATGGGAAGCCTGTAGTACTTGAATGAGCTTTTCTCTCTCCTTTTTTTTCCCCAAAAGGGCCACAGTGGGAGAAAGGAAGAAAATGAATTAAGAAGAACAAAAGAGAAAGCACTTGATGCTTGAGAGTAGAGGATAAAAATGTGAGAAAAAGGAAGGAAGGCGAACCTTTTCTGTGAACTTTAGAGACGAATGATAACGAACATTGCAGTTTGAGAAGAAGGAGATTCAGTGGCATTTTTACTTCTTTTGTGTATCGCATTTTGCATATTAAGACAAGAGAATTCCAGACTTCAATCAGTTGTAATTATCTCCATCATTAAAAGAATTTATATCTTAACGTGGACTCCATTGCTTTGTTTGGCCCTTTAGCTTCCACCCTCAAATTGCATCAGGAGTTCGCAGTCCAGTAATAACGTGAACATTCTCAACAAATTATGGCGCGTGGAAGAAATGGAGAGCCACTGGCTGCTCCTTGCCAGCCCTTAGATGAGCCCAAGTTGATTAACTTTCATTTTATTTTATTTACCTTTTTGCCCATTCCCAGACAGTCCCACTGATGGTTAATGACAACCAGCTGAACGCAAAGGGCCATATTCTGCTCTCTGAAACCTGTGTAACAGCAGACACTGCAGTTCCATCCCCCGCAAACAACATGGGAATACAAGAAAGCAAAATGTGGTCCATTTCTAGTCAGCCATGTATCCTTTGTCCAAAATGGTTGAAGCAGAGACTCACAATAAAATTAAATGCCAAACTGGCAGCCCTTCTCACTGGTTGTTTTAAGATCTCTGATTTCCAATCTTGCAGTTTCCCAAATGGAGTTCCCCAGTATGCCATTGTTCTACATGGAGTTGATGGAAATTCTGTGCCAATCGTTCAGGAAAGGATAGGTTTGACAGCGTTACACAGGTTTCTTATATACAGGGTTTCTCAGAATCTTCCATTTATAAATGAGCATTGTAAATCGTCAAGAGGGAAGTGTTTCTCAAACTTACTTGGCCATGGAACCCATTCCCAAACCCCACCGTGGGGCATCTACAATCTTTTCATGGACCTTCGACTTCCACGGATCCATTTTCTGAGAGACCTGGCGTGCATGCCCTGTTTTATAGAGTTAGAATTTATTCATCATATTCCCCCAAAAGTAAACCAGGGTGTCCAGTTCAATTTTCATTCTTTCCCTGAACCTTTCTTTAGCTATTTCTATCCCAATAAAGGAATCAGATTTTCAAAATCACTGCTGCGCATAATGTTTTCTTCATCGTCTTGCAGCCTCTGCAGGTTGTTTCTGAGTCACCATCTCCCAAACAGGCACCACATGTTGGGGCTTAGCTGGCAGTACCGCTGTTCACCCTTGACTCGACTAGTTAGCAAACCTCTGCGCCAACAGTGGGGAGTTGCCTCTCTCTTTTTTTTCCTTTCTTTTTCTTTAAGAAGAATAAGGACTTACAGAACTTTATCCATCAACAAGCATGGGTAATTTTTGATAGCTGATAATATCTACTGATGACAAGATAGTCATTGAAGAAAACTGATGGAAAGGAGTGTAAGCAAATTCTTGTTGTTTGTTTGGTTGTTTGCTTTTACGTAAAGGTAGGCTGTGACATGGTGAGCTCGGCTGATGGTCAGGGGTCCAGGATTCCAGCACCCACCTTGCAGCAGCCCAGCAGAATGACATTTGCAATGATGACAGTCCCCAGCTCTTGAATACTTATGGATTCCTAGGTAGCATGCTAGTCACGTTATCCAGTCATTATCTTTTACAGTCATTATTCCTCAATTTTCACAATAATCCATCAGCGTGGGTTGTGTTATACCTATATTACAGGTGAGGACCTCGAGAGGCCCAGAGAAGGGAAGAGATGAGCCCAAAGTCACACAGCTAGCAAGCAACAGAGCTGGAATCTGAATGTAGGACTGCCTGACTCCAAAGATGACATTCCTTCTGCCTGTATCTCACTCAGCCTTTAAACTTTGGGAAGCAGATGTACGATGGGCCACTTGGGCTGCAGTTTCCTTGTCTGTAAAATGAATTGAGGAAATCGGCCTGGCTGGTGTCTGAGGTCCTAATCATGTGAAAAATACTCTATTTTTATTAATGACGGCAACACCAATAACAGCTAACACTTCTTGAACACATCCCATGTGCCAGACACTATTCTAAGTGCTTTCCGTATATTAACTCCTTTAACTCTTTTAACAGTTTGATGAAGTCTGTTCTATGATGGTTCCTATTTGACAGATGAGGAATCTGAGGCTCCTGGCACCTGGAGAGGTTTCCAAGCACACCTGTAGCTCCTCAGCAGCCAAGTTCCTCTCATCTAGCTGGGGCCCCAGGGTGTGAGTGGAGAGGAAACCAGGGCCATGGGGTATCTGAGCAGGGAGAAGAGGTCGGGATAGTGGGGTGCTCATGGTGGTTGATACAGAGCAGCTACATGAACCCCAAACATAATGAAAATGCGTGCCTCTCCTCAGCTGGGTGAACTGCTGATGGCTCTGAAAGTGTCTCTGTAAAAAGCTAACCTCACTGTTAGGAATTTCTCTAGACTCTTAGAGAAGGTTTTCAGAGGTCTCCCAAGGTCTAAGGAACCCTCTCTGTCTTTCTTTCCCTTTCCCTCTCCTTTTTATTTTATTTTACTTCCTGAGGGGAACATATCAGAACTCACCAGCAATCCTGAAAGAGCTTATACTATTTCTGGCAAAACTTCCAGGGTTATTTTTCTGTCAGCTGATGAGAGCAAGAGACATCAGGTAGCATTTTGGAAAAATGTTAACACATGCAATCTTTTGTCCAAAACTTATTTTACTTGGGAGACTGGAGATGTTATTCATTTCATTACTTTGTAGAGAAATACACTGGGTTCTCATTAGAATAAAACATAGGGCATGTTTTCCCAGGTGAGAAAAGTACCACTGATGGCCCAGCATTGACTTTTCTGCTGACCCTAGATAAAATGTTCAGTGTACATCTTAAATATCTGTTGGCCCAGTTCTAGATCCATTCATTTATTTCTCTGAAGTTATTGATGACTTAATAACTCGGTTATGAAAGGCCATCAATAAATGAGTAGAAATAAATGAGTTAGTCTTCTGTGTGTGCTGCTTGTTCACCGGGGGCTGAAGATAAATGTGCCAAGGGAATGCCAGCCTTTGCAGTCACCCTGGAACAGGGAAGGTATCTGATGAGGCAGCACAGAGGGCAAGGCCCTGGAGGGCCCAGACGGGCAGGGGACAGCAGGTGGCATCAATTTACCTGTATTACTCTAAAGCAGAGATGGGCTCACACCCAAGGACAACGGATGTGAGCAGTTACTAGAAGCAGAATCAGGAAGTCGGTGGTATTTTGTTAATCACTAGCAATATTTCTTCCTTTTTGAGTTCCTTTATCCCAGAGGGAAAGCAGTGTGCATGCTGGAATAAGCAGAGGATCCAGAAACTGAAGACCAAGGTTTGGGTTCTGACTCTACCGTTTACCATTTAATAATAACTATCGCTCACCAACTCTGAGCCTGTAAGTGATCACAGCCGTAAATGGGAACTGGAGATTCAAGGGTATCGAGTCTTAACTTTTATTTGCCCTTGATGCTTTTAAGAAGCAGAGTGATATATGTGCAATTTCTGGTCCCTTTATTATCCCCTATTTCTGGGAAAATGTAAAAATGACTGGGGCATTTGATATCTTTCTTTTTTCTCCATAAACAGGGGAGTAGATCAGAGGCTGGGAAGTGACTGAGCACGGTAGGGAGTGAGCAGTTGTCTTTTAAGTGACGCCCTCACCCTTAGCACGGCCCCAGAGAGGGAGCAACAGGAAAATTACCAGTCCTCTTTGTTTTCCGCTTCTTTGGACCCCTGAGAGAAAAGAAAAGGCTCTGGCCAGAAATCTGTGAAAACCAGACCCTGAAGCAAGGAGGGATTGTTTGTTGTATTAACTTTAATGAAAAAGAACTAAGCAGATGGAAATACATTCCTCTCTCAATATCCAAATGTGGGGCCTTCCCTAAGTGATCTGGATGAGCGCTGCTCTGGGACCATCATGTGGGATCGCTCCTCGTTTCTGGAAGATTCAATGGATTAAGAGAGAGAGATTTTCCTATCTACTTCTCAAGGTTTCATATTCAATACTGATGTCAGCGGAAGTTGTGCGGAATGATAACAAAGACAATAATCATCATAACAAATCTGTTGAGGTTCCAAAGCACTTTTTCAAGCAGTGCCTGGGGATGGAATCTGACAGCAATACTCTGCCCCACCATCTCCCCCTACTTCGGAATCTATTTGCGTAATAATTTCAAGTTTATTGCCTAGATTTTCTGATTACCAGCAAGAGGACCAGATTCTGTGCCCTTAGAAAGAAAGATTTCTGGATTCTGAAGAGGGAGTATAATACAGTTGAGCGTCAATAGGATTTTTTTTTTCAAATTTACATTTTAAAAGGTAAATCATGGGGCTGGCCCTGTGGCCCAGTGGTTAAATTTCTGCTTGCTCCACTTTGGCGGCCTAGAGTTTGCCAGTTTGGATCCTGGATGTGGACCTATTCCACTCATCAGCCATGAGGTGTCCCACATACAAAACAGAGGAAGACTGGCACAGACATTAGGTCAGGGCAAATCTTCCTGACACACACACACACACACACACGAAAGGTAAATCATGAATTCTTAACCTCCACATAGAAAGTACTTTATACAAATATTCTTACCTTCCCCCCACCATGATAAATTCATAAATGTTCCAAGAATGTATAGTTAGAAAATATATGCTTAGGGAGGAAAACATGGAGTCGAGGATGGGTAAAACTGTTAGGATGACATGTAGACATCATAGATATACTACCAGATGGGCTAAACTCATGGTTTAGCTACAAAGAAAGGGCCAGGTTCAAATAACTTTGTCTGTATAAGAGATTGAAGTTAATCCACAGGCAAAGAAATTGTTTGGTTCAGGTACATATAATATTGAGGTGGTTTTAAAATGTATACCCACAAATTCTCTGTTATTTCTCCTTTTAAAATATGGAGACTAATTTCCCTTCCTATTGAGTGGGGATTGTACTTAGTGACTCATTTTTAATCAACAGAATGGGCAGAAGTGCTGGTGTGTTGTAGCCAAGGCCATGCCATAAAAACGTATTGGGGCTTCCTCCTTGCTGTCTCTCTGGGACCCTTGAGGGAAGTCAGCTGCCATATTGTGAGGACCCTCAAGCAGCTCTATGGAGAGATCCTTGTGGTGAGGAATTGAGTCTCCTTGCCAATAGCTAGCAAGGAACTGAGGCCTCCTGCCCACATGGAAGTGGATCCTTCAGCCCCAGCGAAGCCTTCAGATGAGCATCACTCTGGCTGACATCTGACTGCAACCTCATGAGAGACTCTGAATTGGAAACACTCAGCTAAGTTGCTTTCAAACTCCTGACCCAGAGAAACTGTGAGATCATAAATATTTATTGTTTTAGGCACTGATTTTGGGAATAATTATTGATGCAGCGATAGAAAGCTAATATAACTATATACTGGAATCATAAATTCTAGATGTAGAAGGCATTGGAGTGGGAGTTGGGAAGAGATAATAAAATGATGAGGCATAACTCTTTGTGGTTTACAAAGTGTATTCACAAGGGTAACATATTTGTGGTGTAGAAAACGTTTCCCCATTAAAAGCATATAAAAAATTATCCTAGGTCCAGTACACCATGGTACAGATTGCAGATTGAATACAAAGACATGAAATGATGGCTCAGCTTACAGACAGGGGGAAGTTCACTCCGTCTCACTGTACCTGCTTCACAGCATTCTTAACTAATGCCTCATTTTTATCATCATTTAGTTAGTGTGCTAACTCTTTTATATACATGTACACACATGTACCCACGCACACACATCCTAATGGAAAATGCACACACATCCTAATGGAACAAGAAGATTCCAGCTCATGCCATCCCCTAGTGACAGCACCCCCGAATCACAAACACCACAGCACAGATAAGTCTTACATTTAGACTTGTGATTTGAGTATATACTATTATGTATTTTTCTGAAAACAAAATACAACAAAACAATGTTTCCCCCTACAAAATTACTTCCAAAATTTATAATGGCTGGTCATGAGAGAGTAACTAGTATCGTAAACATATGATAGAATTCAAGTATTGGTTAACAGACAGCAAAGGACTGTGAACTCCAAGAGAAGGAAAACAAATGAGGTGAGCCCTATATTCTCCTTGACCTTCTGTCTAGAGGCCCCGCCCAGTTGTAGAGCAAGGAGGTGGGGTCCAAGCAGAAAGCAGCAGTCTCTCTGAGTTAAGGAACAAGAGATGGGAGCTTGGCGGTTGCTGAAGGGGCTGGAGTTTTGTTGTTGTTCTCTTGGGCAAGTTACTTTCATTCTTTGAACTTCAACTTTATCATTTATAAAATGGGGGTTATAATAGGTATCTTGATTGGTCAAGGTAAAGACTAAGTGTGATTTTATATAGGGCAGCTAATGTATAAAAAAACGCTCACTAAATTGTAGTTGCCATCTTCCTCCACTTCCTCTTCCTCATCGTTATTTCTGCTTTCTACAGCAGGTAATTGTAGAATCTTCAGGTAGGGCAAACATATGGAATTTAGCCATAAGTAGTAGAAAGTTAGTAAGGAGGGCATATACTTTTGGATGTATAAGCCATGAGTAAGTATAACCAAAAAATTCAATGTTGGCCAAGGGAAAACCCGAGATATTTGCTCATTTTATTTTTCTCAAAATACTATTAGTTGTAACGTAAGATAAAAAACCCTCATCTAGTTTAGATCAATCCCAGAGCCTAGTATTCTATTTCTGAAATATTTGTGGGAGTGTAGTGTGGAATTTACATTCTATGAGGCCAACTCCAACAGCACAGGAGCAAGCAGGGAAAAATGTTGATCACTGTCAACTTGGGGGGATATATATGTGGGAATCTTTATTCTGTTTTCTGTAAGTTTATTAGGGATATTTGAAAATATTCACAAGGCAAAGTAAATTTTATTTAATGACTAGATGACCCTACCATCTGTTAATTAATCTCTTCCCTTCCTGAACCTACTTACATTTCCAGGCTTCGCAGCTCTAGATGACTCTGAGGAAAAGGATCAATTGTGCAGAAGAACAAATACGTTCGTCCTTCTGCAGCGGAGCTCTTTCAGATTTTAGGGCATTCCAGGTTACAGTTTTCTGAGAGCTGGCAAACAAGTCTTCGTCCACCTTACTCACGCCCTTCATGTGTTTACAGTCACTTCCTGTCTCCCTCCTCAGTGCTGGTCTTTCTGGACCAGCTGGAGAAATCCTCATCCTTTTAATCTCTCTGTTCAGTTATTAACATTGCTCTTCTCTGGGCTTTTCTCAGCCCTGCTCTGACTTTCTAGAGCTGCAGTGACCAGAACTGATCCACCCAGGTTACATACAAGCATAAATGATGACCTAAACCAGAATTTCAAGGAAGGGACTATTGGAAGCAAAGATAAAATTGGAAGTTAGCATTAAGAGAGCACACAGAGAAGCAAGCACAGCGTTAAAAATTAAAATTATGTTAGAAAAGATGAAAATTAACCTCATCGTAACAGTTGGCAGAGTGGAGATGGGAGAAAAATGCATTTTTAAAAAGGGTTGGTTCCATTGCTTCCAAGCTCCAAACCTTGAAGAATTTTTACCTCCATCATACGAAGAATAAAATAAAACTCAACACCACAGCCAATGGTCTGGCCCCTCTCTGTCTCTCACTTCATGTCCATCCGCTACCGCCTTGCTTGCCTGGCTCCAGCCACACTGGCCTTCCTGTGCTCAGCGAGCACACCATAACCCATTGTGACCTGCAGTGCCCTCTGCCGGGACCGTTTGCCCCCAGATCCCCCATGGCTCGCTGCTACACATCGTTCAGGCCTCTGATCGAAGGCTGCTTCCGCAGAGAGACCTGCCCTGACCAGCCAATTGCCTCCCCTCCATTGTTCTCCATACCCTTCTCTGCTTTATTGTCATCATCCTCTGAACTGACAGTCTGTAGTTGTTTCCGTTTCTCATCAGTGTCCCCATTAGAGCACAAGCTCTGGGAGGGTGAAGACTTTGAGGTGGTGCCTGCATCCTCCTCCTCACACCTACATTAGTACCTGACCTGGGTGGGCTGTATGAATGAATGAATGAATGAATGAATACATGCATGCCAGTTAAGAGTGGAAGTCTGAAAAGGATAGGCACATGAAAAGATGTTCATCATCGCTGATCATCAGGGAAATGCAAATCAAAACTACATTAAGATATCACCTTGCACCTATTAGAATGACAAAAATAACTAAAACAAATAGTAACAAATGTCAGAGAGGTTGTGGAGAAAAAGGAACCCTCATACACTGCTGGTGGGAATGCAAACTGGTGCAGCCACTATGGAAAACAGTATGGAGATTCCTCAAAAAATTAAAAATAGAACTACCATATGATCCAGCTATTCCACTACTGGGTATCTATCCAGAGAGCTTGAAGCCAGCAATTCCAAAAGGCCTATGCACCCCAATGTTTATTGCAGCATTATTTACCAATAGCCAAGATGTGGAAGCAACCTAAGTGCCCATCAACAGATGATTGGATAAAGAAGATGTGATATATATATATATATATATATATACACAATGGAATACTACTCAGCCGTAAAAAAGAACAAAATCGTCCCATTTGCAACAACATGGATTGACCTTGAGGGAATTATGTTAAGTGAAATAAGCCAGATAGAAAAGGACAATCTCTGTATGACTCCACTCATATGAGGAATTTAAACATGTGGACAAAGAGAACAGATTAGTGGCTACCAGGGGAAAAGGGGGGTGGGGGTGGGCACAAAGGGTGAAGGGGTGCACCTACAACACGACTGACAGACAATAATATACAACTGAAATTTCACAAGATTGTAACCTATCATTAACTCAATAAAAAAAATTAAAAAAAAAAAAACAAGAGTGGAAGTCTGGAACCAGATTGTCTGGGGTTCAAATTCTGCCTCTTCCCGCTCTGTGTCCTTGTGCAAGTGACTTAACTTCTCTGTATACAGTTTCCTTGTTTGAAATATGGGGATAACAATAGTGCCTCTCAGAGGGCTATCTTGGAAACTAAGTGAGTTAGTAGAGATCAAGAGCTCAGAACAGTGTTACCAACAACAGTCAGTACGCAACAATATTAGGATGATCATGAAAAAATGGCAAAGAGGGAAAAATAGTGCAGCCCTTCTTGGGCGGCAGGAGTTTCTATTAAAAGATTAAGGCAGGTGTGGTGCTCCAGCCAGTCACTGTGTCTGTAATGTTGTGCTTCCGAGGACACAGAATCAATTACAAGGAAAATTTCCTATGGGGGGGTGGTGTCTGAGGTTTTTCTGTTTTTGATTTTTAACATTTAAGAGACAAAATTCTCCACTGCAATACCCTCCATTTCTCAAAGTAGCACATTTGCCTAGAGTACTTACTTAAGTTTAAAACCTGCCCATGGAACATGCTTTCTGAAGCTTCTGGGTCTGGTACAAGTAAGAATGTAATGCCATTCACAGTCTAAAGGTGTTACAAGGCAAAAAGGAAAATCGTGACGTTGCTGGTTAGTCTCAGCTACAAGTTCTTATTTCCTGAAGGATATTTTACTCTCCATAAACAGAGCAAGAGGAAATTCCTTTAAAAATATGTACATACCATTACATACGCTTATTATTGATTTTGAGAGTATATGATCAGTAATTGCCATCACTATTTGTGAAATCTTTAGCTTTTCGTAAGAATAGAGTATTTTTTTTTAGAGGTTGACTGATGCAAAGATTATCCTATTTGTTAACGCAAGTGCATGATAATAAATGCAAGCCAAGTGGAAACACGCAACCCTCCTAAGCATGAGTTTATGCTCCGTCGTCTGACAAAAAAAGCAATGCTGATATAAGCAAAGAGCTGTCAGGCGAAATGAGGGCAGAGAGGTTCCTGACACATGGTTTGGAAAGTACCAAAAACCCACCTCTGTCCAGGTTGAGCGGTAGCTGCGTGGACACTGTGGTTTGTAACCTCTGGCCCACGCCCACTGTTTCCTGTACTTGACACTGATGATAAGAATTATTCCAAGATGTGGAGAAAACCTCTTTCTGAAATGTAGCTGTCTCGGTAGTCAAAAATTACCAGGAATAAAAACACTTCCAGGATGCTTCTTAAAAATAAAATTATTTTGAAGCAGCAGCAGTTCGGCAGGAACCATGCAGATGATAACAAGGCTAGTTAGTTTGCATCTGGATGGCTCTGTAAGCATCCTCTCCAGGAAGGTCCGAGTGGGAGACGTCATGGCGGCCTGTGAAGTTTTGTACTGCTTGAGGAGAGAGTATGATTTTCCCCTCTAATGATAATAATCCAGTACCTTAGTGATTATTATTTCCTTTTCCCCCCTTTGGCTACCAGAAAGCTTACTTGTGGTTCAACTACAGTCAGTATACAGGAGCTTATGATCTGCTTGTTCATAATTCTTTTTACTTGTCTGGTTTTGACTTTCTGCTCCTACTAATTTTCTTTTGCTGATTTTTAAAATTCTTTAAAAAATATTTTGCTATTATTTCATTATATGTAGTGGTGTAAGCTGCTTCAAATCCTTCATAAGAGAAGACGGGTTTAACTAAATAAAGTTAGGTAGTTTTTATAAACAGAATTTCACTCGATTGTCATGACAACCTGGAGAAGTGGACATTACTCTCACTCACACTTTACAGATAAACAAAACGAGATTCAAAGATATGAAACCTTGCCCTAGATCCAAATACCATGTAGTTTTCACTGTACTATGTCATTTATCTAACAAAAAAATACTTTCTACTGGTTTCAGTTATTCAGATAAGAGTTATTACTGAATTAACAATGGTGTGAATGAGCTAAAATAAGATACATTTAAATTGGAAAAAGAATGAGTTAGGCTACTAGGTAATCTTACCCATAATTATACGTGATTGTAAAATATTAGGCAGTTATGGGAAGGTGAAGAGTTTTCTTTGATGAATTTTCTTATTCTATCTTTTCTCTTTTAAAGAAAAAGATGTAAGAGAAGGACAAAATTTAGATAAAAGTTTTGCTTGAAAGTAGGAGAATGGATTGGTTGACCTCTATGAGATGAAAATGCTTTGTAAGAATCAGCTACCACCAGCCCTTACTAACTTCTCATTACAGCCCACCAGGGTGAGGAGACCGGCTTTGATCCGCTTCCTAAGGTCACCAGGCTGGCCCTCATCCCCGTGCGCTGGCACCCCGCTGTCCTCATCCTGTAGTTAGGTGTGTTTTCTGCGCAATGAAGTCTGTGAAAATAGCCCCAGCCTGGCCTTGGAACACAAGTGACAAAAAAATTCAAAGTACATGTGAGCCAGGATCATCAGCAACTTAATTTTCCAGCACATAGTCTCTGTCCTTCTTGATGTCTGTGTGAACCGGGACAGCGGCAGCTCCTGCCCGGCAGCACCAACTAGCTGTGCCTTATTGACGGATTGCGGGGAAAAAACCCTGCACTCCAAGAGAGACGGGTCCTCTTCCAGTCCGGAGAAGATCATAACAATTCATTAAGCAACATTACTTATCCACAATGTGATTCTATCACGTCTGCGTGCTTGCAATTTCGCCGAAAGGTGCAACATTTCTACACAATTGTTTGTTTTTAGGGCTGAGTTAAAAACGACTAATGCAAAATTGCTGATGACGGATTCTACTCCAATGTTAGGCTCACGTCAGAGTTTGGAGAATACACTTCCCTTACTTGAGGGAACAGCACATTGTTCTAAACGAGTTTCCCTCAGGATTTTCAGGTCTCAGCAGATAACGGTTGCTCAGCTAAGTCAGGAATGGATCACCTAGACGGTTTTGCCTTGCTTTTGCAAATGTTCAATTTTCTGTATCCCTAGACCTGATAAATGAGAAGTCATGCAGGAGAAACGGGTCCATTTTTTGTGAGCCCAACACTCATCGGACGTGCATCGGGTTAGTTGCACTGAGCTCGCCGAGCTGGCCTGTTGCTGGGCAGGGATCTGAGCCCTAGGCTGCCTGATTCCGAGAGCTGTGCTCTTGCTCCTGCTCCCGCACTGCAGAGATTCCAGGCTTCCTACTGCCACAGAGGGGGCACGAGTGTATGCTAGTTCAAAGCACTTTAGATGTTACGCAAAGGTTATTGACACCCTGATTCCCATGTATTTTACAGCCATCTGATTTGTTTTATCTGTGGAGGCGAGCCCCTTTAGAATAGGCCCCTGGGCCACATGGTGGACAAGCTTGGAACACTGCATGGAACAGAACATTTCACATCTCTATACTCCATGCATTGGCTTCTTTGACTTGCCTGGTGTGAGGAGGGCCTCTCCTTCAGATCTTCATCCAGATCCACGCCAACTCTGTTAAAGAAAACAGAAAACTGTAAGGGCCTTGCTGCAGATGAGGCGAGACCGTCTTGTGCATCGGATCACCTGAACCAAACACAATACGAATCAGGTTTGGCAGAAAACCATCCTGCCTCTCCCGGAATCAAAAGAACTTCAAACAGATTCATGGCCAGTGAGCCCTTGCACAGCTGGGCCTCAGCACAGCTGGGCCTCAGCACAGCTGGTGAGACGGAGCACCAACAGCTGCTCCTCGCTGCTGTTTTTCCCAACAAGGGCAGGAGCCTGAGATCCCGCGATAGGAGCCCTCAGGAAAAAGACCTCCACAGCCCAAGACAGGAAACCTGGAGGAAAGGCCACCTGCCACCCCTGCAGGACTCATTGACCAAACTGCTCCGGGAACGGGGGCAGGGGGTGGGGGTGCTCAGGCTGGAGCAGGATCCCAGAGACAGAAAAAACCGGTCCTTTGTCCACATGCTCTCCGAGGCTGCCTGGAGGGAGGATGCAGGCTTATGGGGCCTGAGGCTTACACAACTTGGGGGGCTCCGTTTAAGGAAATTAATACAAAAATACAAATAGGAAAAAATTATGAATGAAAGTGACTCTTTAGAAAGAAAAATAAACTACAAAACATTTCATTATTTTAAAATCTGGCAAGTGTAAAAGATATCTCAAAATCTATAAAACACTTAATATTCTAATGAATTAACTGCCTGACACATCTCTAAAAGAAGCTTCTCCTCTGTAAATGTTCCTGGCATACTTTGATACTCTCTTTAGATGATAATGATTTGAATGAGAGAACCGGAAGATAAGGAAGTCTTTCCTCCAGCAAGACTGATCAGACTATTGATAACGGGGAGTCATTCAAGCCTGCTTCCTCACACAGACACACCTGCCATGCGAGGTACTGGGGCCAGTTAACGCCCTCAAACCCAAAATTTCTGATAGATTTCATTTCGTGAGATTCTCATAAACAACGCACAGTGTGCTCATCAGTATATATGCTGCGTCACTGAGAATGTTACTGAATTTCCCTCTTGACGGGGCATCAATGAAAGCAGAACCCTCCACTTTGAATTTTACACATCTCCTGATTGAAAGAATTTTCCACAGACAGCTTCTGGCTCAGAGCAATTAAGCCTTGTTTTCCTCCACTAACCATGGACTTCTAAGACATGTCCATCTTTGATGCAGCCTTGTGGCGCTATTGCTATAAGCTGCTCCTGCACAGGGATGGCCAGCAGTGACCTGCCCACGCACAGAAGTGACTGCAGACCACACAAACCTATCCCACTATATATAAACTAAATGCATTCCCAGTTCTGCTTCCCCTTTGTCGGACCCCCCAAATGCTCAAAGCCACTCCAGGGCCAACTGACCAGAGGAGACATATGACAGAGGGGAAGTTGTAGTGGAAAGAAACGGCCATCCAACCCCACTGCGGTTAAATATATTCCTTTTGCAAATCTTACAAAAACACAGGACCATGGGAACACGATGCTGGGGCTCTTCCCAGGGCCTTGGAAGGCCCAGAGCAAGTGAGGGGCCTGGAGCTTGAACTTCCTCTGCTCCGGACAGTGGGCCTCTGCCTGCGGTGGGGCCGGGTCGGGGGCAAGGGGGTGGAGGGGGGGGGGCGCCCAGACACCTGGCTCAGGCTCCACCAGGGCCTTTCCTGGGAACGCACAATTTCTAGAGCTTTAGAGTCTTTCCTTGGGCTCCTGCTCCTGTAAACACTTCTTCAGGCCCCTCGTAGTTGTAGTTCTGTTCTCTGGTGGGGGAAGGGAAGGCAGGAGACCCGTCAGCGTGTCAAAGGAAAGTGGCAGCAGTGGAGAGGCAGCTGCTTAAAATACCTCTGATTCTTCGACACTGGGTGTCCTCTGGGCGGAAGAGCCCGTCGCTCTAACCCTGGGGTTGGAGTGGGTAGCCAGTCATTGCGTGCTGAACTTTTGGCCCTCAGGTAACTGGGAAGGGGCTCTGTGGGGACTAACCTTTGATTCCTTAGAGTAGAAAGAGCTATTTGATCTATTTCACTGAAGTTGGAGGGTGAGAAGGAAGGGAGGAGGGAGGGAAAGGAGGAGGGGGAGGAAAGAGAAAAAGAGAGAGGGTAGGGAGGGGGAGAAGGTGGCAGGGAGGAGAATAAGAAGGGGAAGTGAAGGGGGGAGGGAGGCTGGAAGGATGCAGGAGGTGAGAGGAGGAAGGAAAGGAGGAAGCGGAAGGGGAGAGAGAGTGGAGGGGGAGTTAAGGCCCAGCCTCCCGAGGTGGGTCCAGGCAGTGACCTTGGGGTGCCACTGGCCTGAGTCCAGATCCTGTGAACAATGGGGTCCAAGAGTTGAGGCCCCCGGCCCCCTCTCTCAGGAGCTGGGCCACCCTCAAGCCTCGGGTGAAGCTGAGTGCACCAGCTGACGCTGGGAGCCCCTAGGAGCCTCTGTTACTGGGTGAGCCTAGATCCGCCCCTCCCCCCACCAGGGGCTACCGGGCACCTTGGAGGCCGTGAATTGAACTGAGGGTCCAGAAGTAGCTGCATCTGTTTAGAGCCTTTTTCTAGTTATCTGTGTAGAAAACTGGCGAGAACAGAAATCAGGTTTCACAAGCCACCCTACGTTTAAAGTTTGAGGCAGTAGTGAGGTTTTCCACTAAAATTTAAGCTTTCCTCCCCAGCAGCGATCAAAGCAAACGTTTCTAGTTTCAATTATTCCAGCAGCCAGATGGAGCTGAGCAATGACGGCAGCGGATTAGGTTCTTCAGTTTTGTGCGGGACTCCGTGAAAAGCACCTCGGAGGCCTGCGACGTGATGCTGCTCTACTGGGAGCAAACACGTGCCTCCTCCCTCCTCCGTCTCAGGAAGGTTGGGGTCTGCTCCTGGGGCCGGGTTTGCAGCCTGCTTGGCCTGGAGCAGACTAAACATCTCAAGTGGCTTGAGGAAAGAGAAACCCTGTGAAAGTTATTTCCCTTCTGGGGCAGCTGGGGTGAACAAAACAGACGTAGTCCCTGCCCTCACAGGGCATACGATTTGGCAGATCTAATTAGAAAAGTCTAAAAAAAAAACGTGCTCTAGTTTAAGCGCTATGAAGGAAAGGCACATAAAAACGATGCCTCCTTCACTTATGATTTTAGCTCCTTTTGATAAAAATCTTGCTGAGATCTGGCTCCCTGCCTTAAACAGAGTGTGATGGGGATACCTTGCTCATTACTCGAGGTCTCAGTATCACCACCGGCCCCATAAAATCTCACCGTTGCCGTGTTATAATGACTTCTTGGACGTACACGAGCCTCTTCAGGCCCACATTAAATGGTCCCCGGCTGCTATGCTTTTTCTTTCTGAAATTCCTGTATCTGCCAGTTAGATGGCCTTGCTTTCTTGCCTGCAACGATTGTTGCATGTTCTCTCTATGTGTCCCCGCTTTTAATTCAGTATGGGACCGATAACCTCATAGTCGAATTTAATACTTTTTTTCTTTTCAAGTTTATAATACACACACATACACACAACAAAATAATAAAATTGAAATCTTATAGAAGGGCTTACAAGAAAACGCAGTTGTTCTCTGCCCCACCTCCCCCGCACACCCCCTGGGCAACTCCCCATGCCTCCGAGGGCCACTTTCTGCCTTTTCTCGATTGTGATACAGAAACTGATATCAGCATGCATGGCACATTCACGCAGCACCCCCAGGGTTAAGCCAACATGCCAGCTGCATCTGTATCTCTTACTCTCCTCTTTAAGAAAGCAAGTCAGAATGTGAAAGTGACATTCTTTTAGGGTTAACCTTGAATCCACTCACTTCTATGCATGAAAGATCATTTACACACTATGGGTTCTTGAGAGATTATTAGAAAGAAGACACGATGTCATCCGGCTTGTGGTGCCATGTGTGTATACAGCAGCGCCCAGGTGAGATCACAGGCGGATGGGATGAAGTCCAAGCTCTGTGTTATCCAAGGCTCTTAGCACCTTCCCCACAGCATACAGCCACGCTTTCTGCTCGTCTGATCCGCACACAGTGTGCCAGGGTTGGAACTGCACCTGTCTGTGTTTCTGAGCCCAGTACTCAGTATGGTCCCCGAGCTCTGGCCCTGCTCGGATCTGTCAGTGCCTCTCCCATCAACTGAAACCCCTCCCTCCAAACTCCAGCTGGTGATCTGGGCCATCCTGGCCAGTACTGGGCACCTGGGATGCCCAGCCACCTTTCCTGAACTTCCCACTAATGCCCTCCTCTTCTGATCACCACGTGGACCACCCATCTTGTTGCCCTAACTTGGTTCAGATCCCCCATCACTTAAAGTTCTTGCTGACTTGGACTGCAAGTAGCTGTACACCTCCAACTCTGTTCTCTGCTCCAGACCTGGCCCTGATGTGGCACCTGTGATCACCCTGCTCTGGCCATGGCGCCCCAGGCCTCCTCTGTGTTCACCGGTCTGACTGTACCCAGCCGTGCAGGGCAAGCCTGTGCTCTTCACCATATTGCAGCTCTAGCTGGCATCCCAGGACTCAGGACCACCCTGCGGTTGTTGAGGGCTCGGGGAAAGGCAGCTGTGAAGAGCCGCTCACTGCTGTGTGACTGCATCACTCACTGTGCCTCAGTTTCCTTGTTAGTACAGTGAGGATAAAAACAGAACCTGCCTCCCGGGTTGTGGTGAGGATGAAACAAGGAAATACTTGTAAAGCGGACAGCTTAGGAACTGGTACCTAGTAAGCTCTCAGGAAGTATTAGCAGTTATTGTCCATGTTATTATTTTTATCATTATCAGTGCTTTTTGTTTGTTTAACAGTGGGCCCAGAGCTCGGTCCTGCCATGCTCACCGCTCACTGAGGTCAGAGAGCAATTTTCCTAGTCCTCAGATCTGCACTAGGCAACAGTAACAGCTACAACTGGGCCACAGGGAGTGGCCAGTGTATGGCAGAGATTTCTGATTTCATAGGAAAATGTCATTTCTGTTGAAGGAGGGCTAAGCTTCCTAGAGTGGAATTTATTTACAATTTACTGGTAGGCTAGCGGGGTGAGAGGGCAACAAAGAAGGAAAGGAAAGTGTCTGAGGAAGGACAAGAGAGGGATTGGGTAGGACTGATCAGAAAGAGAGCACAGAGAAGGAAGGGGGAGAGGAAACACGCATTTGCGTAAGGAACAGGCGCAGCTGGTGCATAAGTCATTATAAAGGGCCTGCGGCCTTAGAAGGGGAAGCCAAGGGCGGATGGATGAACAACCACACAGCCCAAGAAAACTTCTAAAAATATAGAGAAATGATGAACCAGCAAAGGATTAAAAAGCAACTAAAAAAGCTGGTTAAAATTTTATATTGGGTTTTGCATTCTTGATGTACCTTTTAATTTTAAGCAAGTTGGGCGCTTCCTCTGCGGTATTCAAATGAAAATGGAAGCGAGCTCTGCACACACTGCCAGCTGTGCCCCGGAGCAGCTCGTTCCAGGGTCCTCGTTCATAGCGAGCGGCCAGCTCCATTTTAGAGCAAAGCACTCTGTGCACCATAACGCACCCCCTTCCATCGCACCTCCATTCTTGCGTGAGTGTTATTAGACTTATTGAAACCTCAGGATGCTCCCATATCCAATCATGGCCAGAAAGAACGCTCCAAAGGTGGGTTTTTCTTAGAGGGGAAGCAAGATAAGTAACTAACAAAAGGCTCACTTCTCCCATTAAAGCTAACGAAATCCATTCTGATCCTTATCACTTAGCACCTCCGGAAAGGCACGGAAATACTGCTAGGGCTTAGTCTCATTGTGTGAGTTCCAATAGTCTTAGGTGCGGTTTGGGTTCTTTCAAGCCCCTGCTGACAGGGGCTGGGTGGTGGCGGAGGAGAAACCATTTCTTCTAAGAACTGTATTTGATGGCCACGTGTAAAAAATGACATTTTCAGTAAAGGAAGAGTGACTGGATATTGAGCACACAAATACAGCAAGACAATGGAGGAGTTTGAAAGTCACCCGCTGAGGTTGGGGACTGTCGTGTAGCCTTGAGAACATCACACAGGGACCCAAATCTGGTACTTCACCCCACCCCCACCCCATAGGATTCGAATGAATATCAGTGGAGCTTGAGTATGACCAAAATTAATCGGAAATAATTAATCATTCAAATATTTTAAATTTGTGTTGGGGAAATAAGAAAATGAACTATAGTAAGCTGAAAAACTCCCCTCGTTTTATTCGTTATTTCAGTGTGGTACAGTAGCTAAGAGCTGGGACCCTGGATCCGGGCTGGACGGGTTCAAATCTCACTTCTATCACCGACTGCATTTGTAACTTCGGGACAAATTACTCAGCCTCTAAACCTCAGTTTTCTCAACTATTGATGGGGTAAGTAATATGTGGTTAGACAGTGAGGGTTATGCATGTTGAGGTGGGCAGAGTTGTTTTAGGTGAGATCAGAAAGTAATTTGAGGCCAAATTATACAGGATCTTGAATGCTAAGCTTAGGAAAGTGTGTGTGTGTGTGTGTGCTTTTTTCCCCCTGTAGCAGTAGGAGTTGAAATAATTAGATTTACACTCTAGAAAAATCACTAGTGGCAAAATTGTGATATTAAGAAACTGGAGGCATGGTGGGCATTTAGTAGACTACTGCAATAGTCCAATCAAGATGCCATTAGAGTCTAAACTAAGATAGCAGTGGTGGAGAAGAGATAGATTTGAGAGATGTGCACGTGGAAGGGTAGTGGTGGTGGACAGACCGACTGTAAAGTGAAGGAGAGGCAAGTATTGAGATGTTTCTGAGTTTCTACTCAGGGACATCTGAATGGTTCACCCCTGCCGGTAACCATATTACAAGAGAAATATGTGTGGGAATCTTCGCGAGCTCCATCCTATTAGGAAGATGGGCCGGAAGCTCAGGGTCAGTGGAGTCTGAGCATTTCTATTATGAGTATAGCAAGGTCAGTTCTCTACAGTCTTATCAGCTCAAGAAAAACAGCCCCTCCTCCTTAAGAGCTTTGGCTATTTGCTTGTCTGAAGTGAAGGTTGAGACCAAACAATAAAGTCCAAGGAATGAAGGAAGGATAATGGGTGTTTCAAGGCCAAGACCCACGGACTGGGAGCCTTCCCGGAAGCTAGAGAAGGATGTGTCCCATTCAGTATTTGAAGACAGTCCAGCATCTTATTTAAGAAGGGCTACAGAGAGACTGGCAGGAAAGAGGCTTAGCAGAGTAATTTACCATGATCTTGGGAGAGTGGTGAACATTTTCTGGAAGAAGGCTGTGGCAGTAGATACAGGAAAATTTCAGTTTGGGTTCATTGGCACTATACGGGACAGCAGCACATTGGGGTTACTCAAATACAGTCAATGTGGGCTCAATATCAGGAAAAGCAACAGTCCTCCCGTTTCTTGTTTGCTTTCAAGCGAAGGATGATGGCTCACATCAGCGGCGTGAGAGTGAGTCCCTTGATCAGCGACTGGGTAGATGATGCTACACCTCTATGAGAAGACTGGTTTTAGGGCACAAAGGTAAATGTGTTACTCAGAGGCAACTCTGATTTTGAATCCGGGGAGTGATAAGATGGCATATCTGCCAATGAAGTGAAGGAAGAAAGGGAGGTTTCATAATTTGGGGACCTGAAGCATGTGATGTGCCTGTGGACTCCCCTAGAAGAGGAAGATACAAGTCTGGGGATGCTGCTGAGGGTAGAGCCACTCCTCTGGGTTTCCATGAGTGTATGGACACACTGTCTTCTGTTGGTCTCCTGTATGCTCTGTTTGGTTACACTTTCCCACCCCTGGGACTTGGCTGATTACCAAACTGAAAATGGCTGGATCACAGGTTCATGTGACATTCCTGTCCTGGTATCCTGAGCCTTGCCACATGACGTTGTTTTTCTCCCACGAATTATGGATGTGGAACCGATTCCATGGGTCACTGTCAGGCTGATCAGACTAAAGAAAAGTCTAGTCTCTCTTTAACTCTTTGCTGACCCAGTTTACTGAAAATACTAAGTAACAACTAACAAGAGGCACGTAGCATAATCATCGAGTTAGACACCCTGACAAGTTGGTCCCATCATTTACTTGTATGACTACAGGCAAGAAGCTGTGCCTCAGTTTCCTTTTCCATAAAATGGAATATGAATAGTAACTATCTCACAGGGTTGTTTAGAGATAATGCATGTAAGGAGCTCGGCACAGGACTACACCCAGAAAGTGCTCAGGAGAAGTAGCTGCCGTTCTTGTGGTGGCCGTTGATGCTGTCTTTGCTACTTAGGGCCTTCTGAGTGAAGATGTGACTGTGACCATCTCCAGCATAAGAGTTCTGTTTTGCCCTTCCTCATCTGATCCTAAAGTTGATTTTCCTTGCGACTTCTGGTTCAGCGGAGGCTTATTGACAGTAAAGACTAAGAAGAGTAGGTGTACTCTGGCTGTGGAGATGATGGGCCATGGGGCTGGTGTTTACAATCTCTGACAATGTAGGAATACATTTGGGAACACGTAAGTGTGCTGAAAACATTATGTTCTTTGAGAAATAAACACCAATAAACGAGCACATGTCTCAGACACAAATGCAGGTCTACACTCTGTTCTTTAAGTTTGGCAAAACTTCCCCTGAGTTTGGAGTGTTTAGTTCTGCCAAGATGTAAGCTAATTTCAGGCTACAGATAAGAGCCAATTAGAAACCAGATTGAGACTGAGTGTGCAGACTAATTTCTTTTGACCTAAGCCACACACACACTGACACCTTTTGGTGGGAAGACAGATGTAATAGCTTATCAAGATGGCTGGCCTTTCTTCCCTAAGTCTTCACTCTGGGTGCCCTGCCTGGGCAATTAGGGATTCATCAAAGCCACGTGCATGTCCCCAGAAAAACTATCCTTTCAAGTGCATTAGCTTGTTTAAATTCTAGTGTGTAACCAGGTGGGGCATCTTCGCCATGTCAAACTGAAGATGTTGTATGAGGAAAAAGAGAGAGTTTACTACTGAATACAAAGTGGTTGTAGGAGTCTGCTTTACATGTTGATGTGAGACCAAAAGTGGCAGAAAATAAATCCCAGACTGTCAGGGGTCTGAGTGAGAGTGGAAATCTTACAACCTGGAAACTCTCGTGGTGACTTCAGGGTCAAACAGACAGACTCCTGTGACAATATCAGAAGTGCACCCCCTCCTCCCACTCCAAACCATCCCAAGCGATAAGGGACTCCAGGTGGGGCTGTGGTCTAGCCCCAGCTCTCCATTCAGGAGCACTCTTGGCGTGCAGTGCGGGTCGGAAGGGCTATCTCAGAGCAAGTCTTCACATTGCTGCTCGTCGACGTGCCCAGGCTTCAGTGAGAAGGAGCCTGGATGGGAATGTGTTCTCTTGATGCAAGGAGCATGTTCTCCCCCTGAGAAATCACCCACAAAAGTCAAGAATGGACTTTGACACTGAGGGGAAAATACATAGAACATACATATAGTTATGGTTCATAAACTTCCTCTACGCAATCATCTGGGAGAAAAGTTGAACCAGTCAAAGTAAATGATGACCAGGAGACATTTATGTGAAATGACATCCTGGAAATAACCCTAAGAGGAGAACGACAAAACTTGGCAAAACTGATGGATGTTTACCCATAGCGCAACTGATGTGAAAGGTACAATTCCAATGGATGGCTCTGAACTGTCCATCCCCAAATGACTTCACCTGTTAGTAGGGCGGGTGATCTACAAGACGTTTTGAGAAAGCAATCTCCCCAAATCATGACTTTCTTTAACTTCTAACTCCTGAACTTCCTTAGCACAGGAGAAAGTGCTTCATTCCTCACTGAAAAGTAGACCTAAAGACAAGGACTTGGTAGAGGTAATATTTGGGCTTATATTCACACAAGGTACAAGTAACTGAATCAGACTTATTCCTGAGAGCAGAAAGAGGAAAACAAAAGCCCAAGGGCAAAGGGGCATCAAGGTATCGAGAGAGGGCACATGGAGCATGGAAGGAAGGGAGGCAGAGGGTGAAAAGGCAGCTGGAGAGGTTTATCTAATAGTGGCAGCTAACATATATTGAGTGCTTATGGGGTGCTAGAATATGCGCTAGGTAATATTCATGTATTACTGAAAGCACATGGAGGTTGGGAAGAGGATCTGAAGTTATCACTGTAACACCATGTATTTTAGTAATTAAAGATAAAAAATGAAAGATTTATAACCCATTTCTTTAAGTTAGCCATTAAAAAGCACTTGCGACTGGGTTCTGTAATAATTTTGCACCAGTAAATCTGTTGCTCCTGGCTATCCATCACCAATATCCTGAAGACGGTACAGAATTATTAGCCACGTGGACTTAAAACATGAAAACATAGCCAAAGAAAATTGCTTCACCAACACTAATAAATCACCAAAATTGAAGTTAAAACAGCTTTGGGATAAATAATGGTTGCCAAAACCATTATTTAAGCCCACAATTGGAAATAGATTGTGATTCATAAGCCCTACAAACTAACTGAAATCTTACTCTCCTTTGGGGTGGTTAATACTTTGTAAGGCCATGTGATACTATTAATAATTAATACCCAGCTTTGTGATATACATATATTTACTTTTTTAATGAAAAAACTTCTTCCTTATTCCCAGAAGAGAGTTAAGTCAGAAATACCAGTGTTAATATGGTAGTATTTTTCTTTTTGCTAGAAATGAAACAGTATCTTAATTTTAAAAGGGAAACTGACAGGAAGAGATAATGGATAAGCTAGGAGGCTACTATTGCCTGACTCATCAAAAGAGAAGAAAATAATTTTAGTTCCTTGCTTAGAGGGATTTAAGCAAATCACTTGAAAAGTAATGTTTTTCTTTGGCCGAACAGTTGCCATTAGCGATGAAGCTGAGGTGCAAGCTTGCATGCAGGACTATGTTAAAACGAAATCAAATGTGTAAACTTCAAAAAGTAAAAGAATTCATGGTTAACGCTAGAATTACACTGAAGACTGAACCTTGATTCCAGAATCAAAGGGTTAAAATCAGGGGTGTGAGTCAAGAATTAATGAAAATGCCAGTGGGAAGAAGTTATCTTAAAGTAGATGAGAAAGAGGAAGATGAAAAGAATGGGTAAAAATCTGCTTTAAAACAGGTTTTCAAATGATCATGAAGACTAGAGAAAATGCACAGCATGGGAACAGAATTAGCATCAAATTGGTAGAAAATGAAATAATGAGAGTTAAGTGAATGCTCACAGCTAATGCAACATTCAGGATTCTTCAGTCTATCATTCCAGAAGATCATCATGAGAGCTTAAACAACTGTTGTCTAAGAACTGATATTTTTCCTGACACCACACTATCCAAGCCCTAAAAGTAAATATCAGCTAGGACAGATGGATGCTTTCATTCATTCCCTCTTCCCTCCCTCATTCATTCATTCCCTCTTCCCTCCCTCATTCATTCATTCATTCATTCATGAAATCCTGGTTGAGGACGCACCATTATCATTATTACATGCTAGATTTTGTGATAGATACAAGAAATGTGTTAAACCCAGATACATCCTCAAAGTACTTATGCTGAATTTCATCAAATCAAAGATGCCATCAATTATGAGGCACGCTATTACTTTAGGTACCCCTAAAAAGAAAAGTACTATCATAGTATTTCTGACACCATTGATTATAAGACACAGCTTGACTTCAGAAATGTTAAGGTGTGAAAAAATGTGCAGTTGGAATCAATGACACACCCACACAAAATGATCAAAATCCAGTCTTCGAGAACAATGCCAGACCATGAAGCACACTAGCCTCTGCACAGCTCATGTGTGAATAGTTTATTATCTGCCTGATCCTTGGGGAAAAAGCCCAAGGAGATGTTTTTAAATCTTTTAACAAATATTCTTCTTATGCTTACAGATTAAAAGGCGATACATCCCCTCTCTAAATTCTATTGCCAACAACTCTTAAGTCTCTGGGTGAAATCAGGGCTCGGATGAGGCGAGGCAAGCCAGGCAGCCTCTCTCCAGCTTGTGAATGTGCTGAGCCTTTGCCTGATCCTTAGATGACCCTCCTCAAATTTTGCATCCTAGTGCCTTGTTTGCCCACCCTTGGCCTGACCTTGGGTGAAATCACCTCACAATCGTTTTTGCTGCCCTGCCCCTGGATCTTTGGGAACTGTGTGACATTTTCCAGTTGCTCCTCTCTGTGCGCTCTCCTTCTTTCTCCACACTGTCCTGGGCTCCGGGTGCTCACAGTGTCAACAGCATCAACTGCACTCTCTTGCCCTCTGACTTCAGATTGGTTTTGGCCACAGGGAAGCACTGGCAGAATATTGGAAGGAGGGAGGAGAGCAAAAACAGGGTATTTATTCCTCAGGCTCCCACCCTGCCAGGGCACCATGGTGGTCTGTGTCCCTCTGCCGAAGCCTCAGCTCCTAATCGGCAGCCTTCTCTATCCAGCCACTCTCTCTGGGTGCTGGTCAATACCCTTCTCCCTGTCCTCTTGGGTAATGGGTAGTAACTGCTCTCCACTGATTCCAGCCCCGGGCTACTGCATGATCCCTTATTGGTCTGCTTAGATCAGCCCATATCTTTGTAAATATTCCCTTTATTAACTTTCTTTAAATGACTCAGTTTGAATGTACCACTTGTTTCCTGCCTGAAATTTTCTATAAAATATAGAAAGTTTCACATCTGTAGCACTCGGCTGCAGAAAGGTCTCACTTGAACTGGAAGCTTCAAGTTTATAGGCAATTGAAATTTCTTAAGGAACTCCTGAATATAATAAACAAATCTTAAACAGAGTTTTGTTTCCAGCCTGAAAAGTTAGAATTGTGTTTTTAACTGTTCTCTAGGGTGCCTGAATATTCATGCCCCACTTGACCTCAACTGCTCCAGCCCTGGGCTGGGGCAGGTTTCCACAGGCAATTCCTATATCGGTTTTGGCGTCTGCCAACTGCAGATGTTAGGAGTGTAAATCATACCACAGCACAGACACAGGAGGACCTACACAGGAGGAATGAAAGTGTTCTAGAACGGAATCCACTTATTACACCCAAAGACAAAATGTACTTTATTAAATGCTCCAGCTTAAACTACTAAATTCTGTAGAAATATTGAGTTCTCAGAAGTCTTTCTAGACGCTGAAATTGTACTCTAATGAAGGAGTGAGGTGGATGTCACCAGGTCAGACTGAGCGTCTAGATCCTGCTGACCTTTCTCATGGTGAGCTTGGTGGCAACAGTTCACATCAGGCTCAGAAAGGACCTCAGACCATCTTGTCTCACCACATCATTTTAAAGATGAGAATGCGAAGACCCCTAGATTTTACTTGGCAGAAGTTACTTGGCAGAGGTCATTAGGTAGTAAAGTAATAGAACCAAATTTTAAACCAGTTTTTAAATTGAGGTTGTTTCCTTTCAACTTTGTAGGCTGCCTATCTTTAAAAAATACCCATGAATAATGATGGGGGAGATTATAAAATCTTTTTCATCCTTTGGTGAGAATGGACTTTTAGGAGAAGGGAAGATTAAAATGAAGAAATTAGTGGAAGGTACTTATTGCCAAAGATGTCAGTATATGGCAGTGGAGAGTGAATTTAAAATTTGAAAACAAGATGGGGGTAGTGTGGTGTCATGTGGTATTTCTCAAACTCTAGTAACTGACATAGCACCTGTGTGATTTTTTTATATAATTGAAAGCCACTTGTACAATTATTTCTTTAATAATTTTTCTTTAAATTAACTTTTCTTTTTTCCAGTCTGGGGCCTTGTTGTTAAGAACATGTGTTTATAATTGTTATATCTTCCTAATGAATTGACTCTTTTTATCATTATAAAAGAGCCTCTGGCAACGTGTGTCTGTGTGTACGTGTCACAGTCCATTTTATCTGCAATTAACATACTTCTCCAGTTCTCTTACAATTACTGTTTCCATGGTATGTTTTTTTCAATCTTTTGCCTTTTAGCCTATTTGTATCTTTGAATCTAGTTGTATCTTGTTTTCTATTTTTTTAAAATCTAGTTTGATAATCTCTGCCTTTTGATTAGATTGTTTAGTTCATTAACATTTAATGTTATTATTGATATAGTCAGATTTACTTCTGCCATTTTGCTATTTGCTTTCTTTATGTCTCATGTATTTTTTATTCTTCTGTTCTACTTTTACTGCCTTTTTTTGGTATTAAATGGATATTTTCTATGTACCATTTTAATTCCTTTAATGACTTTTTTCTTTTTTTGATGAAGAAGATTGGCCCTGAGCTAACATCTGTTGCCAATCTTCCTCTTTTTGCTTGAGGAAGATTGTCACTGAGCTAACATCTGTGCCAATCTTCCTCTGTTTTGTATGTGGGCTGCCACCTCAGCACGGCTTGATGAGCAGTGTGTAGGTCCATGCCTGGGATCCAAACCCCTTGAATTCTGGGTCACTGAAGCAGAGGGCACAAACTTAACTACTGCAGCTCTGGGCTGGCCCTTTCATTAATGACTTTTTAAATATATTTTTTGAGTTATTTTCTTAGTGGTTGCTCTAGAGATTACAATACACATCTTAATTTATCAGACTCAACTTCAGATTTATACTAAATTAATTCCACAGAGGAATAGAAAATTTGTTCCACTCTATTCTCTTCCTCCTTCTTTGTACTATTAATGTGATATATATTACATCTATATATGTTACAAACCCACAAATATGGTGTTATAATTGTTGCTTTATATAATCTTATGTGTTTTTAAGAAACTAAGAAGAAAGCAGAAAAATATAATCATGACATTTTTTTTCTTTTTTTTATGAAGGAGATTGGCCCTGAGCTTGGCCCAGATTGGCCCTGGTGACATCTGTTGCCAATCTTCTTCTTTTTGCTTGAGGAAGATTGTCACTGAGCTAACATCTGTGCCAGTCTTCCTCTACTTTATGTGGGATGCTGCCACAGCGTGGCTTGACAAGAGGTGCTAGGTCTGCACCCAGGCTCTGAAGCTGCAAACCCCTGGCTGACAAAGCAGAGCATACGCACTTAACCACTATGCCACCAGGCCAGCCTCCATAAGGTTTGTATATTCATCTTTTCATTTACCATTTCTGGTACTCTTCATTTCTTCTTGTGGACTCAAGTTACCATCTCATGTCACTTCCTTGCTTGCTTCCTTGTAGCTTCCTTCCTTCTTCTCCCCTTTGTATTGTCATTGTCAAATATATATCACTATATGTTACAGGCTCCACAATTCAATTTCATAGATATTGCTTTATCCTGTTGTTTTTGAATTAAGAGAAGAAAGGAAAAGAAATGTATAATTATGCTGTCTCTTATAGTTAATATATAATTCCTTTTGCCAGCACTTTTTGTTTCTCATATGGATTAAATTACAGTCTAGTGTCACTTATTTTCAGCTTGAAGAATTCCTTTAGTATTTTTTGTGAGGCAGGACTACTAGCTACAAATTCTTTCAGTCTTTGTTTATTTTGGAATGTCTTTAAGTTTTCTTCATTTTTGAAGGATATGGTGTTCTTGCTCAACAGTTTTTTCTTGAAGCATTTTAAATATGTTATCCACTACCATTTGGACTCCATTGTTTCTGATAAGAAGTCAGTTACTGGGGCTGGCCCCTTGGCTGAATGTTTAAGTTCATGCACTCTGCTCCAGCGGCCCAGGGTTTCACTGGTTTGGATCCTGGGCATGGACATGGCATCACTTATCAGGCCATGCTGGGGCGGTGTCCCACATAGCACAACCAGAGGTACTCTCAACTAGAATATACAGCTATGTACTGAGGGGCTTTGGGGAGAAGAAGATGAAGAAAAAAAGAAGATTGGTGACAGATTTTGGCTCAAGTGCCAATCTTTAAAAAAAAAGAGAAGTCAGCTGTTAATGTTATTGGGATTCTTTTCTATGTGATGACTCATTTTTCTCTACTGCTTTCAAGGTTTTCTCTTTGTCTCTGACTTTCAACATTTTGACTGTGATATGTCTAGATATGGCTCTTTTTTGGTTTTTCCTACTTGGAGTTCATTGAACTCGAATGTGTAGGTTAATGTTTCTCATCATATTTGAGAAATTTTCAACCATTATTTCTTTGAATATTTTTCCTTCACCATTCTTTCCTCTCCTTCTGGTGCTCTCATTATGTGCATGTTGGTGTGCTTAATGGTGTCTCAGAGGATCTGGTCATTTTTCCTCAATTTTTTCTTTTCTTTAGTTCTTCAGATTGTATAATTTCTAATAATCTATTAAGGTTGCTGATTCTTTCTTCTTCCACCTCAGATCTACAGTTGAACCCCTCTGGAGACTTTTCCATTTCAGCTATTGTACTTTTCAACTTAGGAATTTCCATTTGTTAATATAATTTCTATCTCCTTATTGATATTCCCTATCTGAGGATTCATTGTTATTATGCTTTCCTTTAATTCTTTAAACATGGTTTCAGTTAGTTGTTTGAACATATTTATCACAGCTACTTTGAAGTCCTTGTCTCCTTCATTTGGGGCCCCTCAAATGCCATTTATATTGCTTGGTTGTTGTTGTCTTCCTATGCAAAGGTCACACTATCCTGTTTCTTTCCACGTTTCAACTGTTTTGTTGAAAACTGGACATTATGGATATATGTTGTAGCAATTCTGGATTCTGATTAGTCCCCTTTCCCACTCCCGAGACTTGTTAATGTTTCTATTTTTTTGGTTAGTTTTTTTAGAGTCTTGCCTGGACAAATGACCTGAGGTCTATTTCCATTTTGGAAGTTTGGCTCAACCGATATTTTACAAGCTTAGTTTATCTTAAGCAATATTATCTATGAAGTCATGGTTTAATATGCTAGCTATATATTTTAATACCCCCTTAAACCTCAGTACACCATCAGGATTCATTGAACTTAGTTTTAGTTTTTGAGTTTATTTTTTGAGTAGTTCTATTTGTAAGTGTTGATATTTCACCACTTTTTGAATTACTTCTTACAAGTCTACCAAAGCACAAAAAGAAATCTTACTTATTTAAAAAAATGAAATAATACTATTTTTTTCCTATAATTACCACAAAGGTCCATTAGATCTTTTAAAACATCTAAGATATATTATAAAATCTTAGTGATCTTAATTTTCATCTATCTTGAAAAGTTTTGCTGTTTTATCATCCTGGAAACTATTTCCTCATTACTCATTATTCCCAATGATGCTAAAAAATACTAAAATAATAAGAAAATAAGAAGACTGATAGGATCATCTAGGTACAATAGCGAAATGAGTCATCATTTTATCATCCTTCAGTTTTTTTATTATGTTGCCCAAAGTATTGCATCACTTGTCAAAAAAGTGTAAAAGAAGACAGGAGACACTCTCTTTCTAGTCTACTTTTAGCTTTCATTGGACACAATTGAGAATTCAGAATTTTTTCATTTTTCACCCATAATAACAAAAAGAATAAAATTTACAATAGAAGACATTTCACAATTATTAGACAAATGAGAAACCAAATGTAAAGAGACAGCAAAACTCTATACTGTAAGGATAACGGTCAAATTGATTGTATTAGCAAAATCTTAGGCTGCAGCTCTTCAGATAACAATATCCTAGATGAGTTGTTTTAAACTCAAGAATCCATGAGTGACAAATATAATTCTAAGACCACAAAGCAAATATGACATTTTCATCCATTTAGTCACTGAACAGGAAGAACATTATCATGTAATATCTTGCAAAAACAATTTGGATTATCCCATGTTTCTAAAAGGGCATATCCATTATTCTTTTACCTTTAAGATGTTTTTGTGCAAAAATTACTTGATATGATTTGTAAGTAGACAAATGCTGAATCAGGTATGTACACAAAGATGAATGGAAGAAAACTAAAACAATTCAATAGACATTATTATAATTGCTATTTGTAAATCTAAAATGGAAATGTTTTGTAATGTGGAACTAAAAACATGGCCATCTCTTCAACAAAATTATAATCAACCGAAAGTTCCAAAAAAATCTTTAAGTTTTTCATTTTGATGATGTAAGTGCAAGAAGATCAATGAGTAATGATAAGCTAGAACCTCAGCGATGTATTTGAAGTCTGGAATAAGTATTTACAATTGAATAGGTTCTAGGTACATGCGTGACAGTTGACAAGCAATTAACTGAACTCAGAGGATGTTGCCCCTTTCAGACTTTTCTCTCTCATGTATCTAGGGAGAGAGAGAATATATAACAAAAAAACTGTGTTTGATGTATCCATGTTCTTACTAAAATTTTGAATAAAGTTGCTTTTCACTATCCTTTTATTGTTCTGAAAATCATTTGTAAAATGTATTAAAGTATAAAAAATAAAGGTTCATTGGGTCTAGATGGTAAATAGGGATGAGTACTTTTTTCTAGTGTACTAGGGGTTAAACATAAATGTATAACTTAAAAAAAATTTAACTTTCATCATTGTACCACCTGAAGTACTCCTGCATTCATGTGTTTCACACGTTAGGCACAGGGGTGTGCTAGGACAGCTGATGGTTTTGGAACCAGGATAACCCAGGTTTGAAGTTTGGCCTCATTCCTTTTAGCTGTGTGACCATAGACAAGAATCATCCCTTCTACAAATCCTAGTTTATTCATCTATAAAGAAAGAGTAATAGAACCTGTTTTGCAGAATTAGCATCATAGAGCATCATCCTAGCATATTTAACTAGGAAACAGCAGGTGCCCATTAAATGCTTGCTTCTTCCTTCTTTCCTTTTTGGTATCGATAATCTTTGCTGAGGAGAATGCATGACTAGGTTATAACTAGTAGAAAAATAGATCTGGTTCAAAAGAAACATTACAAATAGAGGAATAGCACTGTGTGTGTGGTGTGCGTGTGTGTGTGTGTTTAAAGACATAAAATTCAGTGAAAATAAACAAATCTTAGTGGGAAAATGAGATAAAGGGTGTTTATTGATGGATAAAAGAGAAGTGGAAAGATTATATTCTGGGAGCATTTTACAAACTTCCAGCCAGTAAAGACCTAGATGTGCTCTCTTAATACTACATGCAGGCTGGTACAGAGGAGACAGGAGCTCATACTCTTGGATCTTCAGTGCCCATATCTGTTGGAAGTTTAAGGGTTCTTTTTGAACACAGGACATCTGATTATTCCTCGGTTTGCCCTGATGACAATTTCATTACCATTACTCAGAAGACACGGAAAGCAACCAGAGGGATTTCTATTTTGCTTTCAGTACTGACCAAGAAAGCAGAACAGTGATGACAAAGGAAGGAATGGGAACCATTGAGGAGGTTCGTCGTGTCATCTTGGGCTTTATTAATGTGAGGGAAAGAAATGGTAGACTCCATCAGGTATATTCTCTGGCTTCAGGAAGGCATACTGCATAGCACTCAGGAAAGATGGTAAAACTGATTGATGTTAGGAATCACTACAACTGTTTTGGAGTCCAGTAAGCAATATGTAAAAGCCGTATAATTGCTGCACCAAAAGTCTATTCCTGGGAATTGATTCTGACATTAAACTGCCCAACTGGAGTTTTAAATAAAACCGAAACTAAAAGCATCATCATGTTCATCAAAGATTATCACCAATAGTCCAAAAACCCATCTAGAAACAACTGACATAATTTTGTCTCCTCGCCTCCACTCCAATTCCCCTAGGACAGCAGTCAGCAAACCTTTTCTGTAAGGAGCTGGTAAAAGTATTTTAGGCCATACTCTGTTGCAACTACTCAACTCTGTGGTTGTAGCATGAAACCACCCATAGGAAATATGTAGACAAAGGAGCGTGGCTGTGTTCCAATAATACTTTATTGTGAACTCTGAAATGCTAGTTTCCTACAATTTTCACATGTCAAGAAATATTATTCTTTAAAAAATGTTTCTTAAACTGTTTAAAAATATAAAAATCGTCATTGGCTCATGTACCATGCAAAAATGGGTGGCAAGCCTGACCCAGGACGTCCCCACTAAATGTGGTAGAAGAGAGACTTGGAGAAGGTGGAGCCCTTCCTCTCTCCCACTACAGAAGTGGGTCTTGGATTTTTCTAGTACTAGCCCACAATAAACACGTATTTCTTGCCCATTTGTCACCTTCGATATTATTTCCTATTTGTAATGTTCTTTTTTAGGAAGACATATTTGTCCATTAATCGTGCTCTGGTCATGTCTCCCATCTCACCAAATATTACTGATTCCAAGGAGAAAGGAAAAATATCCAGATTTTCTGAAAAGCAGTAAATTTGGTTCCAAACAAAATAGCCCTGTCAACTTGATGGACCTCCCAAATAGACCGAAGAGCAGGCTGATGCCACAGATAAAAATAAATGTACTTGTAGGGTAGGAAGTCTCTGGTATAATCCAAAGGGTTGTGCAATTGGTTCACTTTTGCACTATACAATCCCTGGTGACCCTCTTAGAGACTCCTCCTGCAAAGGGAGTCTAACTTCCCAGACCTACAGATACACAGGGCTTTTCAAGGAGCATCTCTTCCCTCTTAACCTATGGCTTAAGCCTACGGGTTCTCTCCATTTCAGAGATTGTTTGGCAAATTGAGACTGGCAAGGAGCTTTAGAATTGAAGAGTCAAGGCCCAACCAAGCCTAAGGTTCACTTCAAAGTCCATCCCAGTCTATGACTCAAGTTCTCTTCCATGGGAAAATGACAGAACAGGAATGAGTTTAAATAATGTCATGATCACAGTTAACTAAAGCAGTGTGTGTCTCATAATTTAATATGTGTACTCATCACCTGGGGATCTTCTTAGAATGAAGAATCTGACTCAGTGGACATCTTAGTCAACTTGGGCTGCCATGACAAAATGCCATAGACTGGGTGCTTAACAGACATTTATTTCTCACAGTTCTGGAGGCTGGGAAGTCCAAGATCAAAGTGCTGGCTGATTTGGTTACTAGTGAGAGTTCTCTTCCTGGCTTGCAGATGGCGACCTTCTCACTGTGTGCTCACATGACCTCTTCTTTGTGTGTGTGGAGAAAGAAAGAACAGGAGCTCTCTGGTGTATCTTCTCATAAGGACACTAATCCTATAGGATCAGGGTCCTACCTGTATGACCTCATTTAACCTAATTACCTCCTAATAGGCCCTATCTCCAAATACAGTCACACTGGTGGTTAGAATTCAACACATGAATTTGCTACAATTCAGTCCATAGCAGTAGGTGAGTGTGGGGCCTGGGATTCTGCATGTCTAACAAGCTCTCAGGTGATGTGGATGCTGCTGGTCTTTGGACAACATTTTGAGTATCAGGGAAGTAAAGTCAAAGGTCCCAGGTCCTTTAGGACAGAGTGAGGGTGTTCAGTGATGAATGGGATGACACACAGCTAATCATGTTAATAAGGCTTGTTCAGGAACGATGCTGATGACAATAACAGCACTGTGTCCTATTTGTATGTAAGATGTCTTCAAAGAAAGCACAAAAACATGAAGAGATTCCCACAATGGCAGCTAATTCTTCAACAACACCAAGTGAAACCGCCTTGGTCAGTATCTTTCAGATTTCTGGACCTTTTCTAAGACATGTGAAATTCTCCAGATCACATGCTTTATGCCTCCAAATCTGAAAGTCTCTTGCCACAGACCCCTTCTCTGGAATATTATTAAAAGTCCATTTTCAGATAAATCAAAGAGATGAAAACATCAGTACCATATGAGAAAAATAATCTTAGCACATAGAGGGGAAAGAAAATCCTGCCTGGATTTCCAAATTTGCCTGAAATTCCAACTTCTATTAACTCTACAGAGATCGGTGCAGCTTAAAAAAAGATGAAGAATCGGGCCATTTTGCCCTCATTTTATTTGTACTGCTGAGAATCACGAGCCAGGAGAAACAAGGACTGACTTTACAAAAGATCCGCGGAAAAAGAAAAAGAACAGAAAACAAAAAAGAACGCCTGCCCAGATGTATTTTGACAATTTTCTACAAACGAGGCTAGTTAACTCTGGGCCCAGGAATACTAGTTTTCTCTAGTAATGTGTTAGTGGTTCTCAGGGCTACTTTGGGTATCTGGGCCTTTGTTTCCTTGAGTATGAATTAGGCTCATTTGATGTGAGGTCAGGCCCCTGCGTTGGCATTCAGTTACCTCTAATGGTTTTAACTCAAAGTAAAACTTTGGAGCCTTCCATTGTAAATAGTGTGATGTCCTTCTATTTCTTTTGACTGGAAAGTGGCAGGCATAAAAATAGCTATCTGACCTTCCCTGGCTTGAGCTTGGGAGAACACTTTTTGGGATACTGCACAGACATTCTTAGACACAGGTTCCCGGCAGGAGGACCAACCTGACGTCTCCGTATGGTAAGCATCCCTGAGGGTCCAGGGTAGTGGCTTAGCCTTTCAGTCTGTTGTTGAACAGCTTCGAATCAGCACCAGGAAGTTTCGATTAACATCAGCTGCCAGTATTCAAAGTTCCCATTTCACTCACAGTTTAAACCTTCTCACCAAGGACTAAGTTACGGCACAAGCCAGTGGTAGAGGATTGAGTAAATGTACTCTGCCTGAAGCCATCCTTCTGCATCAAATAGACATCCAGCTGGCCTAGGCAGGTGCACGGGATAGAAGAGCATCTTTCCAGGGTGCTCTCTGCCTGGCTGTTTCTTTTCCAAGCGAAAACTGTCATCGACCTGCTGCTTTTCCTAGAGGCTACGCAGGAAGATTGACTTGGATGGGATCCAGAAGCTTTGTTACCAGATTTGTTTGAAAGAGTTATCTGAATATTAAGAGATCTTGACCGGCGATTCTTCCATTTGATTTGCAAGATCTAGATTTCTCAGGGCTGTGTCGCTGGGGTTCTGGGCTGCAGGGGCAGCGGGGAAGAAGACATCAATTGAGCTGAAGTGCTCAAGTCCTATTTAACAGTCATTGAGCTGCAACTGTGAGGCTGTGTTTAATTACGTTAGGGACAAGTCTCCTGAGCAGCTCACTTGCTTCCTGAGTAAAGCATTTGAGTTGAATACTGAGGCCAGATTGAGGAAACGCTGAGCTTGCTTGTTTCACTCTGGCCCCCACGCTCGCTCCGTTTGCAGGCTCCTAGGCCCGGCCCTCTGAATTGCAGCAGAGGAGAGGCTGGGGGCGCGGAGTCACCTCCTCTCTCACTCAGAGCTTGGGCTGAGTATTTCTGGGATCAGCCTATATTAAACATACCACGTTTTTGCTTATTTGTTACCTTGATATGCAAACTGCAGCCCTGGACAGGTGACCCGGGAATCTGGGGTGAGCAGGGGCATATTCAGATTTATAATGAGTACAGTACCTCAAACAGTGTCTTGCCCACACAAGCACTTCAAACTCCATGGATTCGAAATTAAACTGCATGTCTTCTCTTTCACACGTATTCTTCTTTCTCCATTTTCTGTCTTATTAATAGCCTCACCTTCACCTAGTGACCCAGTCTCAAACTCGTACTCATCTGTGACTCCCCTCACTTCCTGTTCTCCACTTCCAGATGCCGCGATCATTCCACTTCCAGAAGCGTTTCTCAGTTTAGCTCTTCCTTTTGATCCTGCTGCTTCCAAGTTCCAGGGCTTCCTCCCTTGGCTGCAGAGTTATTTCCACCCTTTATCCCAGGGCACTGCTTCCAGAGTTGTCTTCTTTTGCCCTTTGCTATTCCTTTCCTGATTTCTTAAGTTGAATAGTAAATTTTATTTTGTTTTTCTTTAGTTTCATTTTAATTTTTCTAATTTACTGACAAGAGATTTTTGCATATTGAGGTATATGGGGTAACTATTCGAGTTCAAAACTGATTTAGCTTGAACTAATAAGCCTAACTCATGGCCTATCAAACGTACATTGTATATCTGCTTAACCATCAAAGTAAAGAATGGACTCTCTTAAGATACGAATGCAGACACCCTATTGGTGACACCCTATTGGTAACTCCTGATTAGTCCCTTTCCTGACCTTACCGTCACGTTGACCTAATTTGCAACTCCGTGAAATACCTCTCTGAAATTTTGATGAAAACATATCCTAGGTATGTTTAACATATGTTCTTTGTTCTAAAAAGATATAAGACTGTACTGAAACCCATGCTTCTCCCGAATGTCTTCTAAGGTCTTCTCGGGTTTTAATCCTCACTCTGGCTCATAATAAACTCACCCCACTTCTGATTTATCCGTTAGTTATGGACTATTTGCATCAACAATAATAAAAACATTTAAAGCTATACATTTTTCTTTGAATACAGTTTTAGCTCTATCCTAAACTCTTTGATTTAAAATGTTTTCTTTTTTGTTACTCTCTAGATAATGTCAAATTTTAGGTAGGACTAAAGATAATTTAAAACAATGCTTCCTAATTTGCAAGTAATTAAAAATTTTTGGTAATCATTGATTGTTGATTTACAATATCATTATATTATAATTAGAGAATGGGATCTATAATATTACTCTTTCTTCTCCCTTTCAGATGACTATCCTTTGGGTGAATAGGATTTTAAGATTATACTTTGTTTTTATTAATAATCCTCCTTTCTTTCTATAGGTGTTATTCCAGGCTTCTTTAGATTCTTGTATTTCAGATGATGAGTAAGTAACCTGTTCTTTCTGTCAGAAGGTCTGTGAGATTTTCTCCTTATCTTTGAAATGTAGGAATTTCACTAGATATGTCTCAGGTTTTTATTGTTTTTGTGTTCCCCTCTTAACTCATCCGCTCTAGGACTCAGAGGAGATGTTTTTTAGTGAGGAAGACTGGCCCTGAGCTAACATCCGTGCCAATCTTCTTCTATTTTGTATGTGGGTCACCTCCACAGCGTGGCTTGATGAGCAGTGTGAAAGTCCACACTTGGGATCCAAACTCACAAAACCTGGGCCACTGAAGCGTAGTATGTGAACTTAACCACTACACCACCGGGCCAGCCTCTCAGCCAAGATTTTAACCTGAAGGACCAAGTATTTCTTCAGTGTGGGGAATATTTTCTTCTGTTATTTGCTTGTTATTTTCCATGTACTTTCATTTCATATCTGCTGGCGTCTTATTGTTAACGTGGTGGATCCTCTGGATTCGTCTTCTAAGTCTCTTCTTGTTCCACTTGATTTCTACTTTGGGGGCTAGTTCTCTGTGTCCTGAGATATTTCTTTCACTTGATCTTCCAGAACACAAATTCTATTCTCAGCAGTGAGACTTCATTTTTCCAACGTCTATTGAACTTCTGAAATTCAGAAATATCATTCTGAGTTCCAGAAAGCCTTTTCTGTGCTCTAATTATATCTTTGTTCTAATTACTTTTATTAATGTCCCCTTTCTCTTCCATTACCTCTACTATAAATGAAGCTGCCTGCTCTACTTGCTCAGTCTACTCTTTCTCCTTCTGATTACAGAGTCCCTGTAAGGGGTTGTAATTTTTCATTGCCTCCTCATTTTGTGTGTCCCCTCAGTCCCTGTGCCAGTCAGCCCGTTGGGGTATTCTGTCAGTGATGGTAGAGCAGGGGGCAGGAGGCATGCCGGTGTCCGTTCCTGGGGGCTGGTGGCCAGCAAGCACGCAAACTGCTACCTTCTGCCAAAGTGCTGACTGAATCCTCGCCCAGCAGAGCAGACTGAGGCCGATCCAGCCCATCAGGGAAGCCCCAGGAAGGTCCAGGAGGGTGAGGATGATTTGGTGACCTCTTCGAATTCCACACCTATAGTCAGGAGGGACCTAGTTCCTTGCTAAAGGGGCAGACAGACATCTGTCAGCCGGGCTTCTTCAGGGAGTCACAAAATCCAAGGCCTTCGCTTCGAGGCTCCTCCCCTGCTGTTGGTCGCCAGGTCTTGCTGGCTGCTATGGAACCAGAAGTCCCCAACATGCTCTCCCCTTGGTGTGTCCTCTGGACTCTGCCTCTAATCTTGCTTTTCTTGACTCCAGAGAAGGGATTGAAAAGGACAAGGGGAAAGGACCATGCTTTCTTTATGGCAGCCACCTTCTCAGATTCCAAGTTATCTTCCTAAAGTGCAGGCATGATGATCCTAAAACCCTCAGTGGCTCCGCATTTCCTATAGCACAACGTCCAAATTCTAAGCCCTTTGAGCTGAGCCCTCCTTGAGCAAGATGCATTGGACCAGGCCCTATACCCTGTGCCTTCTGTCAGACCAGACAACTCACTTTCTCCAAACCCGAGCCGTGTGTTCCCCCTTCTGTGTTGATGTATATGTTCCCTTCATCTGGAAGTCCTACCACTTTCCCTGTCTCTGATTTTGGCATCCTTCCCATTCTCTAATTCAGAGTGCACATTTTACAGGAAGACTCAGTTGGAATTTATTCCTCCTCAGGGCCCCCATAGCTCCTATTTGTTTCTCAGGGGCAGCTCTGAACACAACCTGCCTTTTCTTAGGCACCTCTCTCCCTCTCTCACCCCAAACCCTAAATAATGCAAGGGCAGGTTCCAGGTCTGTTTCATTTTGTCTCTTCCCACAGTGTCTTGCGTGAAATGGGTGTGCAGTCTTTGCAGTGTTGAATTGACAATGAAAGCAATTAAACAGGACATTGGTGGGCCAATCCTGAGCCTTTCTTACTGTGAGTGGGAGACAGAGCCACAAAGATCTGCTGGAGTTTGACGGAGGGACTGACGTCCTCAGCATCAGTTAACAGGCTTTGCCCTTCGGAAAAGGCCTCTGAGTCCCACAGGAAGGACTTATCTTCTCCCACCCCTCGAAGGTGTTATTGTACAGAGGGCAATGGGAGGAAGAGCAGCAGGGGCTGTGGTCAGTCACAGCCACTGAATTTCAGGCCGCGCCGCCCCCTCGGTTGCCTGGGAGTATGAAGGTTAGTAAAGTAGAAGACGACCAGCTAAAGCTACGCCCATCCCAGAGGTGTGTGCTCTTCAGAAGACCTGTCATACACGAACCATTAAAAAGATGAATTCTGAGGGGGAAACGCCTCTGACATTTCAGGAAGTTTGAAAAGACGCATCATGTGAAGAAGTGAGAGGGGTAGGTTGTCAAACACTTTACCTGTCACCAGATCTCTGTGTGACGGGGGATGAGCAAAGAAAAGGCTGTTCGGTGAGCAGCAGTCTCACCTTGACCTGTCTAACCCTTCCTCTGCTTGGGGGCCCTGGAAACAGCTGGTCTCATGGTGCCATTTTCTGGCTCTTGCTCTGGAATCCATGTTGAAGGTGCTAACATACAGAGACCAGTATTATTAACTCTGTGTGTGTGTGTGTGTGTGTGTGTGTGTGTATGTGCGTGTATTATAGAGATGTGTTCACGTGCTCCAAGTGGCCTTCCCTGGGTGACAACATATCACAGCTCTTCCTGGAGAGGAGCCTCTTGCCCATTTAGGAATCCCATGAGTGACTAAGGGTGCTTAAATGGACCATTTTAAGGCAAGTGCCATGCCTGGCCCAGTCCTGGACACAGCAGGCTCTTGAAATGTGTGCTGAAGAGGGAACAGGCAGGATTTGGGGGAAAAGCAGAGATTCAGTCTGATGTTTTCTTTCTTTGTGGCCTTCACACCATTTGTTTTAAAACTGCATTCCAATTCCTCTTTTCCTCTTCACAACCCCTTCAAGACTATGTGTGTATATATATGTGTTTGTATGTATATGTGTGTACATGCTTACATGGGTAAATGTGTATATGCCTTTATATGTGTGTGGATGCATGTATTTCTGTATACATGGCTGTGTATATGTGAGTATATTTGTGTGTGTAGGTGTGTATATCTGTGAATATGTGTGTTTGTATCTTAAGTGTGTGCACATGTGTGGTTATGTCTGTAATGCGTGTATGTCTGTATGTATATGTGTGTCTATATTTGTAAACATGTGTATATCTGCGTGTGTGTGTAAGTTTGTGTATATGTGTATATATATGTTCATGCATACATATCTATATCAGTATATATATCAGATACCAACTATAGCCTGGTGATCAAGCCATTTCTTTATAGGAGCTAGATTGAAAAGGGTCTAAATGCCATCCAGCTCGTGTTTATTCCCCGAGTCTTGCAGCATTGCTGGAGGAGGATGGGGAAGGGTAAAGAAGAGACAGTTATTTTAGTGGAATGGGGTATAGGAGACCATTTGGGATGCTGACATTAGCCATCTGGTCTAAAGGGAGAGGGAAGATGCCGTTGGTACAGGAGAGAGGGCGGAGAGAGCTGAAGGAAGGAAGGAAGGTCTGAGAAGTGAGAGGAGAGAATTCAGAGCGCAGGGAGGGGTTGCCTTAGAGAGGAGAGGGGACAAGGCTTCCACCAGGTCAGGAGGCTCTTCCCGAGCTGGGTGCCCCTGGTTCACTGCTCTCAGGCGGTAGCCTCTGTGGCAGCAGACTCTGAAATACTCCTTGCTGTGCACCGAATTGTGTCCCCCTAAAACTTATATGTTGAAGTCCTAACCCCGAATGTGATTTTACTTGAAGATCAAGGCTTTTAAGAGGTAAGTAGGTTAAATAAGGACATAAGAGTGTGGTCCTAGTCCCGTAGAATGGGACTTACACGATGGCCTCATAAGATGAGGAAGAGAAAGAGATCTCTCCAGCCACATGCACCAAGAAAAGGCCACGTGAGGACATGGTCAGAAGATGGTCACCTGCAAGGCAGGAGGAGGGTCCTTACCAGGAGCTGAACCTGCTGGGACCTTGATCTTGGACTTCCCAGCCTCCAGAACTGTGAGAAACAGATGTCTGTTGTTTAAGGCACCCAGTCTGTGGCATTTTACTACGGCAGCCAGAGCAGACTGAGACACCCCCAAGGACTCCCCACGTGGCCATCAACCAGGGGCGGAGGAGCCTCCATGGCCCAGAGGGACTGTCCCTTTGGGAGAAGCACACCCTTGCTTTGTGACAGTCACAGAGGCTGGGAAGAGGGGAGGCCCTCCGAGGAAGGAGTGTGGGTCAGTCCTGAGCACCAAAGTGTTGACATAAAAATTCATGATTTAGGGGCTGGTGCCATGTCCTAGTAATTAAGTTTGGGGTAGTCCACTTTGGTGGCCCAGGTTCAGTTCTGGGGTGGCAACCCACACACAAAATAGAAGAAGGTTGGCACAGATGTTAGCTCAGGGTGAATCTTCCTCAGCAAAAAGAGCACAATAAAATAAATTCATGACTTATTCTCTCTTCCTCTCACATCTGCTACCCAGTCTTCATGAGGAGGCTCTACTGGGTTAAGGACTCAGTCTCTGGAGCCAGACGCCAGGGTTCATCATTTAGTGGTATTGTGACCTAGGGCAGGTTACTGAACCTCTCTGTGCCTTCGTTTTCTTATCTGTAACGTGGGGACAATAATACCATCTACCTTGTAGCCTTGTTGTGGAGAATCAGGAAATTAAATATACATAAAAGAATCTTAGCACATTGTAAACACTCAATATTGGCTCTTATCATCTTTTGCTGCCCCTTTTCCTCCACTGCGTCAGCTGGGGACCAGTGGCCGTTCTTGGAACAGACACAGGAGCAGCTCAAGCCGAGGTACATGCTTCTAAAGGAAAACGCTCTTGATTATGTCAGGAGAGTAAGGTGGGAGCAGTGAAGCTGGGGGCAGCTTTGGTGACAGAGGTGAGGGGTTCGTGCCTGTGGGTTCCGTTTTCTCAGTGAAGCGGGAAGCAAGGTCACTGGCTGATACAGAGCGTGGAGGAGGGGCTGTGGGGGTTGTGAGTGATGGAGAAGGAATGAATTAGATGCCTGAGAGGGGGGAAAATGAACCTTCTAGAGAAACCTAGTAAGCTTGCTGAGCAATGCTGATGACAATTTGAGCCTTGAGATCATGAATTTAAAGTGAAAACAGAGGTTTGATTGTGCAAATTTCTTCCGACATCCAGCGGCCGGGGAGCCGGGAGGGAGGAAGGCGTGGGGCTGCTTTCTGACCGATTGTCCTCGTTTGCAGGGGTGTGTGTCTGCTGGGCACTAAGGTCTGCTTTTATACACAGCGATTGTGCCAATTTTTTTGTAACACATCACGTTAATGATGAAGGGAAATATATTGGAGGTTCTCACTGTGTTGCGGCTTCATTTTCATTTCCCGTCCCTTTCCCCCGAGACTACATGTGTAAATTACCAGTTTATGGGAATTTAATTTGTGGAATGCTTTGCACAAAGAACTCATTTTCTTAGTTTATGTGGCTTTGGGTACTTTGTTTTCTTTTCATTACGCTACTGGGGTCTTAATCTCTGCCACCGCAGCAAAGGCGCTAGGTGATAAGGAAGGCTCGTACTTATAAAGCGCTGATTATGCGCCAGGCACTGTTCTAAGCACTTTTCTTGCACAAACTCACTCATTTTTCACAACAACCCTATTTTACAGATAGGGCACAGGGAGCTTAAGTAACCTGCACAAGGTCACACAGCAAGCAAGTATCATGGCCAGGATTCCATCCAGACGGCCTGGCTGTCGAGTCCGTGCTCTGTGCCTCTGTGCTTCTCTAATGCACCCTTGATACTAAGTTAAAACATTGGAGTCTCTCCAAAATAGTTACTTTCTGAGAAAACTTATAATAGATCTGTGTGCCTCTACTTGTGCCAAGCCCTTACCCTCCCATCACGTTATATTTCTCTCCCCACTTCCCACGTCATTAAAGATAAAGGTTACCAGTGTCATACAGCCAGCCAACACATATTTATGAAAGTCCTACCCTGTTTTTGGCACAAACGAGGTAAAGGTGATCAAAACTTACTCTCCTAGCACCCCCAGAACTCAGTCTAGCTGGGGATCAGACACATGAACAGGGGGAGTACCACAAAGGGCACGGGGGACCCCCTCAGACACAAGATCCTGTGAAAGACAGCTCATAGAAGAAAAAGAACAGGTCTATGATGCTGAACTTATTTCAGCCTCAGTAGGAGCCATTTCAGTCTCTGAGCAGATACCAGCTCGTCTGGTTGTGCTGGAGAAATACTCTGGCAACAAGATGCCAAAGATTCTAGTCACTGTGCTCTTGAATTTCCAGAACATAGGGAAAGGAATGCTGGGAACTGGAGGGGACAGTCTGAGCTCATTTTTAGCAATTTTAATTTGTCTCTTTGACCAAATGGAACATGGCCGGATTCCCACAGATCAATTGGATGGGGTCCTGGCGTGTTTCTCGTGATGCGTAATGTGATAGTGGGCTGATCAGAAAGCAGGCAGGGATGGAGCCCCTCACACGTTGGATGCGTCTGACCCCAGTGTTTACTGGCCGGGCAGCCTGGGGGAGGACATTTAAGCTTTCCGAACCGCAGTTTTCTAGCTTAGGAAATGGAGAAGGTAATACCTTCCTCGTAGGGATGTGGTAAGGATTAGCCATGAGTCTGTAAAGTTCCTACTGTGAGAGGCAGTCAATCAACCAAAGCCATCATTATTCATTATTACACAGAGTTAAATGTGACAGTTAAAACTCTGGCACCAAACTAAAAAGCTTCTGCACAGCATAAGAAACCATCAACAAAATGAAAAGACAACCTACCAATTAGGAGAAGATATTTGCAAGTCATATCTGATAAGGGGTTAAAATCTGAAACACATCAAGAACTCACACACTTCAACAACAACAAAACAAAAAACCCGATTAAAGAATGGGCAGAGGATCTGAATAGACATTTTTCCAAAGAAGATATACAGATGGTCAACAAGCACATGAAAAGATGTTCAGGGTCACTAATTATTAGGGAAATGAGAATCAAACCACACTGAATTATCACCTCACACCTGTCAGAATAGCTGTTATTAAAAAGACAAGAAATAACAAGTGTTGGAGAGGATGCAGAGAAAAGGGAACCCTCATACTCTGCTGGTGGGAATGTAAATTGGTGCAGCCACTATGGAAAACTGTATGGAGATTTCTCAAAAAATTAAAATTAGAACTACCGTATGATCCAGCTATTCCACTACTGGGCATCTATCCAAAGAACATGAAAACACTAATTCGAAAAGATATACACACCCCATGTTTGCTGCAGCATTATTCAGAATAGCCAGACTTAGAAACAACCTTAGTGCCCAACAACAGATGAATGGATAAAGAAGATGTATATATATATATATATATATATATATATATATATATATATACACACAATGGAATACTGCTTAGCCATAAAAAATATGAAATTTTGCCATTTATGACAACATATGGAAATTTGAGGATATTATGCTCAGTGAAATGTCAGTTGGAGAAAGCCAAATACGATATGATTTCACTCATATGTGGAAGATGAAAACAACAACAGCAAACAAACACAGACAGAGAATGACTGGTGGTTACCAGAGGGGAGGGGGTGGGGGAGGGCACGGGGTAAAGGGGCGCATTTGTACGGTGACAGATGGTAACTAGACTTTTGGTGGTGAACACTATGTAGTCTGTACAGAAGTTGAAATATGGTGATGTACACCTGAAATTTATAAAATGTTATAAACCAATGTTACCTCGAAAAAAAACCCCCACAAACCTCTTTGGCAAAATTTTCTTAAATATACCCTTTATTGCTGGAGCAGTCATCTGCTTCTCGTAATTCTATCTCATGTTGGGAATGTTCAGAGAGGGTAAAAATATCATCAAAATGCAACTTCTTATACTCAATTTCTATTTTAGAAGGTTATCATTGGATCATACTCAAGAAATTACATGATCGTTTCAACTTGTGTTGGGCTTTCTATTGCTCTATCTAGGTATAATTATACTTGTTTTATTATTATTACTATTATCCTTACTTAACATTGTGGTAAGGAGAAAGGGGAAGGGAATAACTATTATTGATTGTTTCTGTCTACCAGGCACTGTGCCAAGCAGTTTTGGATACATTTAAATGTCATAACCACTTGGGAGCTCAGTGGTAGCATTTTTCACATTTTAAAGATGAAGAAACAAGGCTCAGAGAGTTGAGTCACTTTTTCAAGGTCACACAGCCAGTGAGTGTTAGAGCCAGTCTGGCCCCAGGCCCTTTGCTCTGACCTCCATCCTGTGTGGCCTCCTGAAACAGGTATTATGGTCATAGCTATTCTACAGATGAAGAATGGCAAACCAGAGCAGTCAAGTGACTTGCTCAAGGTCACACAGCTAGTGAAGAGGGGGCCCAAGACTGAGTCCAAGTTTTCTTGATGGTCAGTCCAGTTTCCCCTCTTTTCCCTGGGGGCAGACGATATAGTAGAATGGTTAAAAACACAGCCTGTTAGGTTTCTTGCTGTCAGAGACAGAAGTTGCAAATATGGAATGGGAAAGACTAGAATGATGTTGGACTAGAATTGAAGGTATTTGTGTGAACCCATATATAAATGTAAATACAGCCACACACAGATATAGGCATGAACGTGTACGTAAATCTCTCTTTCTTCACACGCACAAACACACACACACAGAGTTCCTAATTCCTCCCACCTGCAGGGCCAGCCTTGAAGCAGTAATGAGCACACCCAGTACCAGATCTTGGTTTCTAAACACCATTCTTCACTAAAAGGAACCAGGGTTCTTTGAAGAAATGGTTGGTGCCAGGGCTTGAGCAGGGAGGGTACGAGAAGAGCCCAAAACATCTTATTGTGCCAATTAGTAAGGGAGGGCTCTAAAAATGATGGGACATGTCAAACAGACAGAGCAGAGGGGTTGAAGGGACTCCCGAAAGGCAAACTGAAGACAATTTGAACATCAAAGTAAATAATAGTAGTAACACATAATAATCCATTGAATAAAATGGAGAAGCACAAATCCGTGCTGATATAATAAAATAAGCGAATGACTTGAAAGTTGGTGAGGACTGGAATCTTTACACAGCTTCAGAGTAACTCCCCACAAAACGTTATTAATTATGAAGGGGGAAAAGAATCGCTTTACAGTGGAGAAACCTGGTCGACACCATCTTAATGAAGTGCTCAAAGTGAAGATCGCCAACCACGCGATGGGTCCAAATGGTGTGTCCCCTGACAGCATGCAACGAGACGGACTCAGCAGCACTTCTGTGATATTCCTGCTGGAGATGCAAACCCTGAGTCTAATCATGAGGAAATATCAGACACCCCCCAAATGAGGGATCTCTACCAACGATCGGGCCAGTAATCTTCAAAAGTATTAAGGTTGTGAAAGTCAAAAGAACTGTTCCTGGGGCTGGCCTGGTGGTGTAGTGGTTAAGTTCACATGCTCTGCTTTGGTGGCCTGGGGTTCATGGGTTCAGATCCCGGGCACAGACCTACACACTGCTCATCACGCCCCACATACAAAATGGAAGCAGACTGGCACAGATGTTAACTCAGGGACAATCTTCCTCATCAAAAAAAAAAAAAAAAAAAAATTGAGGAACTGTTCCAGATTGAAGGGCACTGATGAGATGTGACAAGTAAATGCAACGCATCATTTTGAACTGCAGGCTTTTTTGCTTTAAAGGGCATTAGTGGTGAACTGATAAAACTTGAATGGGGTATGAGGGTTTGATGGAAGAAATGTCTTGACTGTTAAATTCCTGATCTTGGTGGTCATATTGTGGTCACGTGGGAGAATATCTGGTTTGTCAGAATGATGTGCTAACGCATTTCAAGGTGACGATGTTATCAGGTGAACAGCTTACTCTCAAATGGTTCTGGAAGTAAAGGTTTTTATATTGTACTTGCAACTATTTTTAAGTTTGATAGTTTTCAAAATAAAAAGTTATCTCCCCTAACAATAAAAACCTCAAAACAAAAACCACAATAAAAAGGAACGGAGGCTCTGGATGCCGGGGCTGTAGTGAAGTGGTTGAAAACGTAGACCCTCGGTTTGAATTCTGGCTTCGCCACTTACTGGCTGTGTGAACTAAGGCCTACGTTATCTGTGACTTTCTTTCTTGGTCTGTAAAATGGGGATAACAAAAGCACCCACACAAGATCTTTGTGGATTTAGATGAGGTGGCACCCATCAAGCACTCATTATCATAAGGTTTATAATCAGTATTGCTCTGATTACATGGTGGGCACCAACAAGACTCTCTGTGGTCCATTTTCCCCGCGGGTCCTATGCCAGGGAGAAAGAGCTGGTGAACCTCTTCTGACTTGTTCAGCTAGAAATATAGTTCAGCTATAAAACATTGCTCTATGGCCAATCCTATTATTCAGGCAGATGGCTGAAGGTTTCATAGACTGATAAAGTTTAAAATAACACTCATATGTTTATAATCTTTGGATGTACACTTAGTTTTGATGTGCGATGCAAAGGGGATTAGATTCTTTTTTGATTATACATAATCAGTATATCAGGCCAAAATATTGTGTTAGGAATAATCTAGGCATTAGTAAGAAGAAAGTGATTATCACATTGATAAGATGTCTCTTAAGCAGTTTAAAAATATACGTGCATGGCTTATTACAAAGGATTAAAGTATATCCACTACCACTAATCCACTAAGTCAATTAAAAATGAAAATTTAAAAATTGAAATTAAAACAATGTTCTGGTTGGAAAGGAAATGTAGATCGCACTTTGATGTTGACTCTCTGAATTTATTCCTTTTCTGCCCTTCAGATCCTTACCATCAAGCTGCAGTAATACAATGCGAGGAGTTGAGTCTGGGGGTGGGAGGTAAGGCTAATATTTTGCCAGTTCTCTTTTGATGCACATTTTTTGGTCCATCTCCACTAATGAAATTCAGTTTTAAGAACCCTGAGTTCTTTTCCAGTTAGCTTTGGTTGACACGAGAGCAGATGGCCTCTGACAAAAGCCTCTTTGCTCTCTCATTTGGCAGTCTTTGAAAATGTTGCTTTAAAAGATTGTAGAGGTTCACAATGACCGTTGCTAACATGACAAAATGGGCTCCACCCCACCCCACAGAAAAGAGAAAAACTCCAACTGGGCCGGACTCTATCCTTGACCCCAGAATGCCCACTTGCGTATGCCCGTGTTCCAAACTAAAGAACACACTGCCTTTTTTTTTCCCAAAGGCAGAGAATTTTTGATACACCTTCAAGATTCCATTTATATCAGTGACATAATGGTGTCAGCTCTTTGAAGGAAGAAAGAAGAACACGCAGCTACTGGTATTACATCGTTAAGTGCCCGAGAATCAATTACGTCCTTGCTGAGACAAGAGGCAGTTTTCCCATTTAAACTTCACAGATGTATGGACTGGCAAATTATCGTTGGGTTGTTGCTTCTTTTACTATAATTAACAATTAAAAAACGCACGTTATAATGTAATTAGCTGTTTACTGGCTATTACTGGCTCAGGTCGTAGCACAGACTTCACTTTCAAGGATATGAACTACTTGAAAAGTATTTTAATCAACCCTTTTATATTCAGTCACTAGTGTGGCACCATTTTGGCCCCTCGCAATTAAGGCACTGGAAATTTCCAAGCTGACGTGGGGTTAGAAGAAGCGCTCATGGAAACCTATGGGTTTCCTTTCCTAAAACACTCAGCTCAGAGTTCATTGATTCTCCATTTCGGGGAAATGTGGCACAATTTCCCTCCCGTCTCCCTCTGCCTTTTTGCTCCTGTTCATTCCTAAGTAAATTCTTTTATCTCAATGTAGTTCGAATTCTTAATATTTTTCATCCACGCACATGCACTCAGCGTGCATGAGAAACCAGTTTTGCTGAAGGTCAGCTAGGTATTTTATGATCACCATCATGTGGACAACCTATTTAAAGAAAGCTAATAGTTTAGATAACAAGGAGTGCCACGTTAGAAAAAGCGCTAGGGAACTTACCATGTGCCAGGCACTGTTTTAAGTACTGTGCATGCTGTCCATATACCAACTCATTTAATCCTCACAGTGACCCTCTGAGGTAGTTTCTATTATAATCCCCAGTTTATAAAAGAGAAAAGGGAGGTGCCAAGAGGCTGAGTAATTAGGCTGTGGCTACAGAACCTGCAGGTGGCGGAGCTGGGGTTCAAACCCGGGCAGCTGGCCCCTGAGCTCACGCTTTTAGCCACTCCAGTCTACCAGCATCTCCAAAACTGATGACCATTAAAGCAAGGTCGAGCCAATTTTTGTGTTGTGGTTTTCTTTTCAAATCCATAAAAACGCAGTAAAAGAGGTTTGAAAAGCAACTTTATTTCCTGATTGATGATCAATGCTGATGAGATTCCTGGGGAAAGTTCCATTTGCTCACTCTCTGCGAGGCTAAAGCATGAAGTAGTTAAATGCCCAGAAAATAGGCATGGAAATGATGGCAAAACTTATGCTTGTGTAACACATTCATGCACATAGCATTATTGAAGTCACCCTTACCTCCTTATGTGGTCTCAAAGAAAAGGAACCACTATATTTTGCCACATAATTCAAACTATTATTATTATTTAGATACGTAGGCCACTTTTCAGGTATTTAAAACTATTCTTGCCCCTTCTTCCTATCGCATCAGGGCCTTTGGTGTAGAGTAAACGGTCTCTACTAATTATCAAGTAAGGTACTTCCTACCTGTACCCTATCCTTTTACAAAATAGGGGTTGAGGCAACTTATACTAGAAGGTCAAGTTGTTGAGCAAGAACAAGTGATGAGAAAGGAGATGGGGTGGGGTGCGGGATGGGTAGAAAATGACGGTTTCAGAAAACTTAGGGCTGGACATAGTTACTACAACGGATCCTAGCATTTCATGTTTGACTGGCACAAGGGAGCTGTGCGAGGTGGGTGAGACTGTCCTGGCTCCTGATAATTCATCTTTTATTCTTATTCCCACCCGGCCGCTGGCACTTAATGCTGATATTTCTCTCAGGCAGGACTCCTGTGATTTCTTCCCCACCTGAGTGTCATAGCTGGGGGTCAGCTTACCTCTCAGAAGCCACAGCTTGATGTTGGCTGGAGAAACTGCCTCTCCCAGGAGACCCAGGGCAGAGTAAATGACAGCACCTGGGAAGCTCGAAAAGGTGCTGCAGGTATTTCCTGTTATACTCATGGGACAGGTGAAGCGGTAAGACCTTTAAACTAGGGAACGGAATCTAATGGTGACTCAGGCAGTGATGGAGGCTGTGAGGATGTTTGGCATGAGGGGCCCACCTTGGGACTCCATAATATGAACTGTGTGCAAAGCAGGCTTTGTCTCGCCTTAAGAAGAGAGATGGAGGGGAGAAGGCAGTGAGGGTGGAAGGCAGAGCCCCCGAGTCTATTTGCAAAGGGAGGCGTGGAGAGAGAAGTCTCTGACCACGGTTCGGGCAGTTCCTCTTTACAATCCTTTCCCAGGTGCCTGCCCTGCACCAGCACTGTGCTGGATGCCAGAAGCACCACGGTGACCCAGCCATATCCCTGCCCTCAACAAGTTGACGGTCTAGTGGATGGCACCAAGAGGCCGCTCCTCTCCATGGCTGTCCACACCCGGATACCCACTTGTAGAGGGAGTCCGGCAGAGGTCTGGGAGGAAGGGGGTGCACACATGGATGGAGATGGCCCCTGCGGAGGGAGACGTGGGGTGTGAGGGGTCATGGTCGTCAGAGAGTATACAAGACGAAGCCTTTGCATCACCACAATGGCAGCTGAGCCCCAGCCAAGGCCAGAGTCACAGAGGGTCCTGTGCTCATTACCCAGCTGTCTGACCTTAGAGTCATCTCCTCTAAATCGGTTATTTTACAGATGAGGAAACTGAAGCCCAAAAGATGCACTGATTCCCTGGGCACTGAGGGGCAAAGCTAGAAATAAAAACCAGATGCTCTGATGCCCTGTCCATGCCACAGTTAGGCCTGAGCCACAGGCGCTTGGCAGCTGCTAAAATGAGGAAACCCCTAGGGGAGGCGGCATTTTCACGAGTTATTTACACTTCAGGGTTAACTTCATCAGAGCCTTTTGGAGAATAGATGTGGAAAAAGGCTAAAGAGAGATGGGCAGCAGGCACCTGGTGGTGGGGAAAGCAGGTTGCGGCCACTGAAGTCAAGCTTTGCTGACTCACCATGTGGCTCAGTCACGCACAGCCATGGGTCCTCTTACACGTGTGCCTTCATGCTTCCTCACGTATGCTGACAGGGCAGAAACCACTTCTGACAAAATAAGTGAAGCCTGTAGCCTCAGGGATCTTCTGACTGTTAAGCACATGCACACATTCCTCTTCTCCACACACAGGCAGATCTCAAAGGCAGCACAGGGGCCTGGCCCCACTGCTGACTCAGTGATGCCCACAGACGCGCAGGGAAGACTGGACTTGGAAGCCCAGCTGGCCCGCCTGCGGCCCCTGTGGAGGGGGCAGGACGACGACAGCTGAGATGGGGAGTGGGTGCTCCCTGGCACCTCTCCTTCCACTGGACCTGGCTCCAAGAGGTGGCAAGGCCACTGCAGCTGCATGTGGCCTTCTGGGGAAACATCTTTTTCACTTGCCTCAGTGGCATTCAGAACCAATGGCAGCACTGTTCGTTGCCGACACACTTGGTCCCCCAGCCCTTCTGCCCAGGCACCTTCCAGGTAGGGATGGTCATGTGACCCAGTGGGGCCAAGGATACATAAGCAGGGGCTTTTGGGTAGCTGTCTAGGAGATTTGCTTTCCTGGTTAAAAAAGGGGGTGACAGATTCACATGTCATGGTGCTCTCTGCCCTCTTCTTCTTTCCTAGAACATGGATCTGGGGCAGCCTCTTATGACTGTGACAAACTGACACAACAATGATGATGGAAAGAGCCCAAAACACCAAAGTCATCCTCAATTTTCTGCACTAGTTCTGGACTGCTTCTTCCAGATTTCTTAATACGTGAGACAAATAAGACCCTATTTGTTTAAGCTGCATAGTTGGGCATTTTCCTGGTTTCATAACAAACACCAAACCCGAGATTCAAGGCTTTTCACAATCTGATGCCACAAAGCCTTTCCTGTCTCCCCTCCTGCCACCCCCCTCCCTTCTCCAATCCCTTTTCTCCGATTCCAAGGTCACAGCCTGAGAAGTCTCTGGAAGAACCGCTCGCACACCCTGCTCGGCGGGCTAGCCTTGTTTGTACCACTACGACGGCACACGAAGCCACGCAGTATTTGTTGCTTTGCTCGCGTTCATTCAAATGTCTTCTAGCTTGGCTCCCAGCCTCCACCTTCGCCTCCTACGGTGTATTCTCAGGACGGCAGACAGAGGGGTTCTGGTAAAACACCAGTCAGACCATACTCCTATTCTTTGCAAACCCTTCCAGCGACTCCCCCTTTTTCAAAGGAAAAGGAAAAGTCCTCATAATGGCCTATAAGGCCTGGTAGGCTCTTCCTGCCCCCCATTATTTCTCCAACCTCAGCTCCTACGGTTCTGCTACCGTCTAACTCCTTGGCCACACTGGCCCACTGACGTTCCCTCAACGTGCCAGGCACACTCATACAGTTTTACAGAAGCTGTTCCCTCTGCTAAAATGCTTTTCTGCCTTCCCCTCCTTCAAGTCTTTGCTCAAGAGACATCTTCCCACTAGGCCTACCTGGATCACGCTAATTCAAACTGTAACCCAACTGTTTTCCTATACTCAGTCCACCCCGTCCTTTACTCTGCTCTCTTTTTTCTATAGCACTTAGCACCTTTAAATATACCATCTAACTTACCTGTTTATTATACTAATTGCTTCTGGTTTATTTCCTGGTGGAATGAAAGCTCCCTGAGGGTAGGCATTTTTGTCTCTTTTTTTAACTGATTTATCTCAAGTGCCCTGAATAGTGCTTGGCACATTTGTTGAGTGTGTGAATAAACTGATTCACATAAGATGGCCATGGCACCGAGGACCTACTATGCGCCAAAGCCTCTCCATTCCTGGGGATGTGGTGAAAAGGAGATACTCTGCCAGCCTCTGAAGAGTCTGCAGTCTGGTTGATCATTTCCCATCCTGGTTACCCCACTTAGACTAGTCTCATTCACAGGCAGTGGGTATTTATCACATAAAGGAAGAATAAGAATTAAAACATTGATTTCCGGAGGGCCACTTAGTTGCAATCACATTCGTAATTCATACAGAAAAAAGATAGATGGCTCCAGGTTTTGGAGAACTTTGTACAGAAAAATGTTGTTGCAACGGGCAGGCTGCCCAAGAATCAATATCTGAAGGGCTCCCTTTCCCAAGAATGGAGGCCCGCTGGCTGACCTTGCCCACATTTCATCCCAACTGAGCCACTTCTCACCTTTTTGACTATGGCTCAGGAATCAGCATCCAAGACAGGAACCCATCAGACCAATAGCATCAACAGGCCCCCGTGGGTGTGAAGTTACAGCCCTGGTAACTTTCTTTGAACTTAACAATGAAAGGGAGAATTTAAACATAACCCTCGGGCCAGCATTCCTTTTCATGCAAATCTAATTGGACTTGATGATAGGAGTCAATCTCGATAAGTCTGCTCTTGATTTTATGGACCGGGGGACAATTCACGTAATGGGCGGCAGAGATTTCCTCCATTTGCTCAAATGTGTCAGGGCGAAAGGAGCTCCTTGATTTTGACTTTGTGGCCCTTTTTTTTTTTTAGAGATGGTCACTTGGTCCTTTTGGGGGAGGGACGTACCCCACAAGGAGCATGGAGATTTATTTACTTTTGTTCAAAAATATTGTGGTGAATAATTTTTATTGTGTGTTTCGACTCGGCGTATCTCTTTGATGGAAAAGTACTTTATAAGCGATAGGCATTTCAGCAGATCAAGGAGATTCATTACCCTGGCGGTTTTTCATTTTCAGATAGAAATGAGTAGAAATTATCCAATTTCTCTTTTTATAATAACGTCCAATACATTTAGTGTCCAATTTCACACTGCCCCTTGATTTATAGCATTTGCCAGATTAATCGAGATCTGCTGATGTTATAAAAGGTTGGGTCTCTCTTAACCCCATAAACCCCACGAAGCAGGCGCACAGAACACAAGGAAGAGACCTGTTTGACTCTCGGACTCCAGAAAGCAACTCATCTATATTCTATTTACTCATGTGTTTCTACCCTGTTCTACCCTGCTGCAGATCTTGAGGAAATGTGCAGATTCTTGGCAGCATGTGAATTTCTCAAACCTTTATCAAAACCAACTGGAAAGCAATGTCAGCGGGGAGCTGCACACCCAACCTTTAGCGTTTCAGTGGTGTGCAGTTCAGACAGCCCACTTCTGCCAGGTCTTTGCACACCAAGTTCTCATCTCGGATGCCTCCCCTCTTGCTCTCTCTCTCACTAGAGGGTGACGGGCTACAGGTGGCTTTCCTGGCTCTGCCACTTACCAGCTGTGTGACTTTGAACAAGTCACTTAATCTCTCTTGGTTTTGTGTCCTTGTCTTTAAAATGGGTACAATAATAAGATAAAAAGTCAAGTATATGGCACACAGCTTCACTATACTAGGATACCCGCCTCCCCGTAGAAACACACACTTAATTTCCCCTAATTTAAGCAAATTTTCAAGCTCACTTCAAGTTCCAGCGATTTTCAAGGTGGCCTTTACCATGAACTAGAGTATATAACGTTGTGTTTACACGTGGGTGCAGTTCTATTTCTGCAAATGTATTGAGAGTCATTTGAGGATGGGGGCTGGGCGTTCAACTGGGTTTCTTTGGTTTCCTACATAGCGTAACTGCTTCGTAGATATTTAGTGACTGATGATTTAAAAACAGAAGAACGAGGCAGAAAGGAAAAGGAGAGAACCCTCATCGGTTATCTTTTTTGCTTATTTGGAAGTGCTGTGTTCAGCGTTCATTGTGCTGGCCTCTCCCGCAGCTCCTCTGAGCTGAAGAAGTCCTCACGGAAGAACATGCTGTAATTCTCCTTTTCAGACGTGGGATGGCGCTGTAATTTTCCTTTCCGGTGCTCGTTGCAACAACTAACCACCTGGGCCTCTCCTTGCTGGCCCCATCCAGTCTGAGGGCTCAGCGTGAAGGAAAAATCCTCTCTACTCCTTATTTGTCCAGAATCTGCTGATTCTGCCTCTGAATGCTCCAGTGCCTCCCCTTCTTTCCACGCCATGGCTACTCCCCTAGGTCAGGTGCTTATCCTCTCTCACCTGCATTCAGCCGCATCAATTTCCATCTTTCCCCACCTCGATCCATAACCTCTGCTGCTGGACCAGTTTGACTCAGGTAGAGCTCCCATCATCTCAATGCCCCTGACTATAGAATCAGATCCCTCAGCCTGGGCCCCAGCACCCTCCATGACCTCTCTACACCCAGCTCTCTCAGCCTCACCTCCATCTCTCCATGCCTCCTGGTTTCCATCCTAACCAAGCTCAGGTGATCCATCCCACAAGCCTTTCTGATCTCATGTTAACCTCTTCCGGGTCACCCAGCACTGCCCTTGTCTGCAGCTCTGGGCCCTGTTTTCTTTCAGGCATGGATCCTGGGCCTTTCCATCATCAAGCTTTTCCATCCTTCAGTTGGAGTAAACGCCTTCTACTGGCAGCCCTTGGACCTTATCAAGACCCCTTTTAAAACTTTTATCTCTCTTGATCTTGTCTTATATTTAATAAATATTTTGTATATTTTGTATTATAAAATATTCTGGTTTTGGATGTCTTTTCTCTCCTACCTGACTATTTTGTAAGCACTTTGAGGACAGAATGCATGAGTAGGGTGTCTTTGCTTTTTAAAGAAGTTTTTTTTTCCCGCTATAAACCCACCTGATTCTCTGAGTTAGAGGAAAGAGATCTGCAGACAGATTGCAAGAGAGTTTGAGCCCAATAGCCTTGTATCTTCTTGTTGAAGAAGATAACAAAGTCAAGGGTTTAAAGTAAGAGTTTCAAGTAACCTTTTAAAAAAGTAATCCTCATGTGTTTGTTTCTCTAATACTATTAAAAATGCTTAGCTTACAGATTTCCATTTCCAAACATAATTCTACAGCAAGCTCTACTATCCAAAAAAATTTGCAGACACATTACAGAACATTTGGGAAATTCACGAGTCAGAGCAAGGGAAAATGTCTTCCCCTTGAGTCCACCACATCGCCTGACACATTGGACTTTCACTAAATTATCTTAAAGGAATGAATCAAGGAAATCAAGCTTTTCAGGAGCTATGGGCCTTTGGAATGAGAGGACATCACAGGGGCATGTCAGGGCATGGAAGCCCGGGGCAAGTGTCTGGAGCAGCCCGCGGGGTGGCAGGATTTGAGGGCTGACTGGAAGCCCCATTCAGATCTCTCCTGAAGTTTCCCAGCTTGAAAGCCACTCCATCTGAAATGGCACACGGGAATGCTGTTCTCTGCTCTGCTCAAACCACCACTCAACCTGCAGGGCTAACACGGTTACACCCAAAACAAGATTGCTTAGCATTTTTACACCCTTTCCTGCCTGGAGGGACACTGGTGCCGGAGCTAGGACCAGGAGGAATCGTGTAGAAAGGGAAGTCACAGACAATGACAACAATCCTTTAAGACGATTATGCCAGCTTGCACGTCTTTTTACCTAGCCAGGCCCCATGGCTTAACCACGTTTCTCCTTACCCTCCTTGTCCTGTTCACCTCTGGTCTCTCTCTGCCCTTCTCTTGCTCTCAGTTCCTGTCAATCAGCCTTCATAGGACATCTCCAGACACCAGGGTACTGGGTTACCCCTGGCAAGGGGAGAAGTGAGTTCGAGCCTGCCACTGGTGTCTGTGGTACAAGCACTGGGTGGTGGGCAAAGGGTCTAGTCCTCCCACTGGCAGGCTCAGTGCCTGGCCCCCGTTCCTGGCTTGCCCCTCCCTCACCCCAGCTAGCTAATGAGACAGACCTTGGCCTGTGGAAATTTATTACGAGAGCACTTAGCATTAGCATGAGGCCCTGTTGCCGTCACTGCTCACAAAACATTTTGAGGCCTTCGGGTGGAAAGTGCTATAAATGCAAAACAGCCTTGGCCGGATCTTATTCAGTCCATCAGCAAATGATAGGGGAGTTATTGTCCTGTTCCAGCGAGTCCCTTCCGATTCAGGCAGATGACTTGTGAAAATCAGAGCAGAAGCAAGGTCCTCTCCCTTGCTTTCTTCATGGTGCAGATGAAAGAGAAGGAGTGAAAGTGTGGCTGCCCTGGTTCTTGGTCTAACACAGCAAAATGAAACATTTCCTCTCCACAGACTGTAATTTGTGGCCGATTAGGGATAAACGCATTCTGGCTGCCCAGCTCTAATCCAGAGGTCAGCTGGTGTGTTTCCTAATGGATCAACCAGAGAGGAGGCAAATGCTCATCACAGGGAAGTGAGCATCCCCAGCCGGGATGAGCTGGCGTGTCTGTGTAAGCACTGCTCCTTTGTCTGGATGGGGTCTGCCCGGAGCCATCTTCCTCCTGCTTAACTCATCTTCAACGAGTCCACTCAAAAGTCACTCCCTCTCAAAGGCCTTCCCCCACTGCCTGGATGACAGATAGCTAGGTCCCAAGCTGTATCTCCCTGTGAAGTCTCATAGCATTGTGTGCCAATCATGATAGCTCTTACCGGAATGTTATCATCTCACATTTGACTCAACCTGTTCCTCCCACTGGCCTCTGAGCTCCACGATGGCAGCACTAGGTCTGCCTCAGTTCCCCTCTACTGCTCCAGCCACAGTGGTTGCAACTGAGCAGGTACTCAATACATTCTGAATGAAAAAAATCACAGACTCTTAGCACTGGAAGGGACACTGAAGACCCCAGAGGTGGCGTAATTTGTCCAAAGACAGTGCTCCTTATAGCAAACTGTATTTTCCTGATTTCTAGTCCCATATTCCTTCCTAGAGTCACTTGTGAATCCCGCCCCACCCCCCAATGAAACATATTGCTCCCAGATCCACCCTGGTCCTTGGCTGCAGGCTCAGATTCCAGGACGGTAATCAGTGGACACAAGGTGACTGGAGGAAGGGGACACCCAGCGAGGGCCCTGTCATATCCAGCTCCCTCGGATTGTCAACGCATCCCACCTCCTTTGAGGCACTGGGATGCCACATGGAGCTAAAGATCTAAGACTTTAACCCAGAAAACAGTTGATCTCTACTAGAAGAACATTTGAGGCCTGAGGCAGCTCAACAGGCAGAAAAGTAGGTCAGGTTAAATTCTATACACAGGGGAGGTCCGTGGTTAAACGACAGGAGGCATGTTGTGATCCTACTGATACGGTCTTGGGGAAAGAAAGATTCCCCATTCCCCAGGGAGGTGGAAACAATTAAAGGACTTTATTTACCAAAACCAGCTATTCTGTTCAGGGAAGAAAAATAGCTCTTAAGAGTGTTCGTGAAATAATTTCAGTCAAGAGTAAGGCTATAAACATAACAGCATGAAAGGTACAGAAGGATATAAAGAGCCAGGTGCACCAGGAAACACACTGTCTGTAAGTCAAATGGCTGGGTTCTCTCTCACGGTCACTAGAAAATCACAGAGGGGAGTCAGCGGCTTGGCATTTCCCTTTTCAATCGTAAATCAATGGATCCTTCATTTTCACTAAATTGTTTTCCTGCCCTCCAGGGAAAATATGACACAAGCATAATGCAGATGTGGAAAGGAAAGGCCAGGCTGGGACAAAACATTTAATTAAATCCCCTTTTATAAAACAACCTTCCTTCATCTTGACAAATGGATGAAGCAAAATGTGCTTATACAGGCGAAACAGTTAAGCAGGTCCATAACGGCTTAGAACCAGCACCGACCAATCGCAGGCGGTAATTCACCTTACTGCTCAGCACGTGTGTGCCGGGGAGGGGCTGAGCAGCCGAGAGGCCCCATCTCCTTGGAAGGTGGCTTCGAAGGACAACTCTTCACACCCCTCATGGAGCAAGGTTTGTGTGGGAGTTGGCGGCACCCGAAGGTCTGTGTTTAAGGATCAGGGTGGAAACGGTTCTAGCGCGTGTCCCCCTGGTACACGAATGCATGTGTGTGTGCACATGGTAAGGGCTGGGACAGGCATGTAGGGAGCTCTACAAAAGAAGTTCAGGAACTAGCCACTCTGTGGCCAAGTTCACATGCTCCGCTTTGGTGGCCCAGGGTTTTGCCAGTTTGGATCCTGGGTGTGGACCTAGCACTGCTCATGAAGCCATCCTGAGGTGGAGACCCACATAGCACAACTAGAAGGACCTATGGCCACAATATACAACTATGTGCTGGGGGGCTTTTGGGAGAATAAGAAGAAAAAAAGGAAAGACTGGCAACAGATGTTAGCCCTTTAAAAATAAAAGTTCCCTCCATGGCCCAGCCTGTAGCCACCTCTGCCTTCCAGCCTGAGAAGTCATCTAGTCTAGATTCAGGGACACTTGGGGAGCTTTTTAAAAACATGGATCCCAGCCCTACTCCAGACAGTGGAATGGTCTCCTCAGGAAGAGTCAGAACACCGTTTGGCAAAGCTCTCAGCCCGGAATGACACACAGGGTTTGGATCCCTCTGGGCTGTCCAGTGCCTGCCGTGGCAGCTGAAGAAACCAAGGTTGGGGTTGCTCAAGCACATGGTTGCTTAATCACTAGGGTCCCAGATCAGGGCTTGGACCCTAGCCTCCAGCGCCCGGCCTAGGGCGCCTCAGCCCTGTAAGCTGCCTCCAGGGCCACACTCCACCGTCTCCAGGAACGTCAGTGCTGGAGGACCCAGGGGCTCAATTGACTGGCTGAACTCAGGTCTCCCAGGTCCACGCCCAGGGCTCTTGATACAATAAGATGCTGCTTCCTGTGTCCTTGCTAAGGCCCATTTCTTTGGGGATTCAGTCATTCATGCAATTGTTCAATTCATTCAGCATCGAACTGTGTGCTTGCCCACTCTGTGCTGCCCACAGCTGCAAGGGATGGGGACGCAAAGATAAATGAGCAGTGGCTGGACCCTGGGGAATCACACAGCCTAACAGGAGTGACAGCAGTGATAACACATGATTATAGGAACATAATCACATGCTAGGCACCATTCTGAGGCTTTTCTGTTAACTTAATCCCCCACAAGAACCCTCTGCAGTAGATGCTGTTGTCCCCATTTCCAGATGACAAAACAGAGGCACAGAAAGGTGAAATAACTTGCCTCAAGTCACCCAGCTAAGGAGACGTAGGATCAGTGTCAGGGTCGTTCTGCCTCCAAGCCCAACCTCCCAGCCACCACCTTGAGCTGCCTCTGGCTAAACTCACCTATGGGCACAGTCCAGTGGGGCCACGGGGAGCAAGGAGGCAGGTCTCAGCAAAGGCTCGTGGAGGAGAAGTCGCCACAAATCAGCACCAGGTGGAAAGTGGAGTAGGAGGAGAATTGGGGCACGAAAGGCAGCCTGAGCTGTTAGGGCGTCATGAGCAAAGGTAACCTCACAGTGGGTTACCTGTCACACCCTGGCTTGTGGAATGACATGGCTTTCACACACGAGTAACCTGTCCCCCAGTCAGGGGCCAAACTTTGGGATCATGCAATTCTTCTCTGTGTCCCCCACCCCCTCATTGCCCAGGGTACCCGATAAATACTAGCTGAACGAAAAGAGAGGGCGGAGCAGAGAACCAGGGACCGGGGCTCTGAGAGGAGGAGGCTGAGTGTCTGCCATGGGCACGGCAGGCGGGTGGGGAGGCGGTTCTGGGGGATGTGCGGCCACAAGGGCAGGGCAGAAGCTGGTCACGCTGGGAGCAGAGGCGGCTCTTCTAAAGCTCGGGTGCCTGCGTCTGGGTTTTCAAGTTAAGGTCACAATGGCTCTGGGTTCAGGAGTTCAGAGGCCGCCCTGGGTCCACATTCAATCTGCCCCTGATGCTGTGGGCTTTCCAGGGCAGCGGAATTAGCCAACGCAAGTTGGACTGTCTTCATGCTCACTTAAGCCACTTTCGAACTGTGCTTCCAGCAGGAAACGGACAATCAAGGCAAAGTGAACGGTGCAGGACATGAGGGGAGGCCAGCCTGCTGACAGCCGAGAACCTATTCAGCTTTTGTTTGCCACTTTCCTCTGCAGGGGAGACCCACTTAAGGATTTTACAAGATCTGGAAACACAGCAATTTCGTAATGTTTCCTGCAGGAAATCAGAAGGTCCTTTCAGGCATTCTAGTGATTTCTTTAATTGCCGCTCTGCTAATGCCGCTGGAATTCTGGGAGGTTCCCTATTGTTTATTGTTGTGAGAGTGGGGATACACCCATCGGGTACATGAAGCTCTTTATGAAATGAGCCATAGGAACCTGGCGGAGTTTGCCCAGGGCCACAGCAAGCATTTGCTTCCCAAGGCATGGTCTTTATTGAACACAGGGATTCTTGCTCTCATTGATGCGAAATTCCAGAATGATCACAGGCGGCTTTGTGGTAGAAAACCACTTGAACAGCGCAACCCCCAAAGGAGCTTCGCTGGCAAAATTAAAGCTGCGTAAGTGTGTTCACATAGAAGAGGCTTTAAAATAAACCTGGCATAATTTTGTGGGCTGTTGTTCCACAGAGCTTGGTCCAGAACACTAGATTTAAAGTGCTTTTCTTGGGAATTCTGTCTATTTGAGGCCGGCTCCATTTTGGGATGTCAGGAAGTCTGTTCCTTCTTGCGCTGTATCCTTTCAGACAGGATCTTACTGTGTGGATGTAGATATTCCTGCGCATCCAGTTTTCTCTTTTATCCTTCTCATCTCTCCATCCTCCCTCCCTCCCATCAGAACTCACACATCCTAAGTCTCATTTTCTCAGGGCCCTACTTTCTGTGTGCTCAAGTGGCAAACAGAAACTGATAGTCTCATCTGTATTCATGAGTAAATGGAATGAGCTAGAATTGCTCTCAATTCTTCTTCCAACCCCTTCCTCCACTTTGTGGTAGAGTATCTGTTTAATAAGTCCTCTCTGGAGCCTTAAAGGGTATTTCAGGCCATATGAAAAAGGGTGTGGAGCTATGCCAGGGAGAGTGGGAAGTGTATGTAAATATGCTGGGACCCTCACAGAAAATGTCAGATGAACAATTTTGGCGTCAAACTGCTGTGTCATTCTTACTGCGTCAGATATCTTAGCATATATTCATAGCCGCTTTCTTAGTAGCCATAGGTCTCTCCACTTTTAGAAAGAACCCAAAGGTTAGTCACAGGTGTCCTAGCAGGTAAACGCTTGCACCTCTCAAGCACTTAGGACAACCCAAGGTGGCAATTGCTAATTTCATGTGAACCAATACCTGCTCTTTCTTAAAAGAAGAAAACCTTGTCATCTTTCAATGCACAGAGTTATACTGGGGTGGTTATTGTGTGCCCAAGATGGGTTGTGCAGAAGGAAAGTCTTTTCTATGTCAGCCTCTCTGTGGGCCCTTTTCTCAGAGTTCTTCACCTCTCTGTTTAGCTATATGTGAAGTGTTCTTTAATATATCCTCTAGGCAGCAGGTCATTTATTCATCCATCAATCCATCTGTGGATCCATGGATCCATCCACCCATCCATGCATCCATCCACCTGTCCATCCATCCATCCATCCATCCATTATTTTATTGAATCAGGTCACTGTCACTCTCTAGTTCAAAATTTTCCAATGGTTTGCCATCACCCTCAGGATAAATCCAACTCCTTGCCATGGCTAACTAGCTCCCACATAACTGAGACCCTGCCTCTCTCTCCTGCAACTCAGCACCTTTATCACTCCACTCTGTCACACGGGCTTTCCTGTGTTCCTTGAAGGCCTTTTTGCTCACTATTCCTTCTACTCAGACCTTTCTTCACTGACACAGTTACTCTATTCAGGTCTCTGATCAAAAGTTACTTTCTCAAAAAGGTTTTCCTTTCTAAAATAAAGACATCTTCATATTATCCCCCTTGCCCACTTTTTATCCAAACACTTACCTAAGATAATCACCATAGAAGATCAGAGGTACTTATTTGTTTCTACCTGTCACTCTCCCTATAATATAAGCTCCAGGAAAGTGGGATCTTAGTCTTTTCTCCTCTCTGCTGTATCCCCAGAGCCTAGAGAAACACCTAACAATAGTAGGCAGTCAACAAGTATTTGTTGAATGAATGAGTGAATGTCTGAGGTAGTCCTGTGTTATCCCATCTTACGGATGACGTCATTGAGGCTCAGGCAGCTCATGTAGGAAGTGGTGGATCTAGGATCCAAATCCAGTTCTAAATCCAGGTCCACTGCTCTTAAACCCTCAAATTCAACTGTGTACTACTGCCAGATTCTTTGTTGGGGCCCCAAAGCCAAGGGACACAATCACTGCTCTCTGCAAGTTCACAGAGTAACGGAGGGGGCCACACAGTAAACAGACAATTACATTAAGGAGGAGTCAGTACCTGGGCAGGGAACAGAGAGGGGAATGTTCAATTCTCTATGAATCTAGTTGGGATGGAAAGTGTTGGCTAGCTGAAAGGGAGAGGTCATTTTAGGTAGGAGAAACAACGTGTGAGAAGCACTGAGTGTGGAGAGTTTGGAGTGCGAGCACTGTGAGTGGTCTGGCCTGCTGCAGCAGGAGAGGGTGGGGTGGACAGGGGCCAGGGCTGCAGAGGCAGGCACATGAGGAAACTCTACCCTTTAAGTACCGTGTAGACCAAAACGGACATCTAGTGACCAGGAGATGGACTTCCTGCGGGATGGTTTCTGAAGGACTCAATATTACCATCACAGAGCAGCAGCTCCGTGGAGCCATGCCCCATTTCTATATAACAGAGAAGACTCTTTCAATTCCCTGGTTCAGAATGCTCCCCAAACTCGCACATGCTTACAAACCGAGCAAGTGCGTTATCAGCTTTTGTAAATTGCTTGCTACCCATGCAAATACTAATTTGTAAAACCCACACATTTCAAGTAACCTTTATTAACATGGGAAAGTGCAATGGGACAGGTGAGGTCAGTCAGCAGAGACTCCCACAGGCTTGCTCAGGTGTAGACAGGATGCGTGGGCACACAGCTCAGTGTAAGGAAACTGTGTGTGTTTGTGGGGTCTGGGGAGGCAGGCGCTGGGGATGCGGACAAGGATTTTCCTACTTCAGTTGGAAGAATGTTCTCTGAGGTTACGATCCTTTGATTGTTTCTAGTACTTAAGCATGGCCAACTGTCATTTAAGCCATGTAAAGTATGGCCGAGGACTCCAGTTACAGCTTCTGGGAAAGAAAGAGGTTTCTAAATCCTCTGTAACCCCTTCTGGCTGCACAGACACACGAACGCATGTGCACAACAAGCTGCGCCTACAGAAGAACAGAGCAGGGCCGGGGGGCGGAGGGCTGGACAATCACAGTTTGACGCAAGGTTTAGAGCAATTTGTGTTACCACATGTTTTCCATTTATGATTTCTCAAAGCTACCACAAGGTTCCTGCGCTGCTTGCACGGGTGCCTGCTGGACTGATGAGGCGAGCATTGTTCTAAAGGTTTCAGCAGAACAGTGTTTTAAGATGTAACCTCATTTGCTGCTCTTTTAATTGCTGCTTTGTAATGTTTTATCTATTTTAATTAATGTATTTTAATGCGCTGCTTGTACCCTGAGGTGCTTCTGTGAATGGTACCATTTTAAGAGAAGAACTAGATAAGCACATAAATCGACAGGTGAGGGACCACATTCGTGAAACTTGTGCCTGATGAGCGTTTTTCGTTTGCCCAGTGTTGAGGAGCAATAGTGTCTTTCAAGTGTAAGGACCGAGGTGTGACGTCCGAGATCAGACGCGGACCATGGGTGGAACTGGGAACGAAAGGCAATATTCCCAAGGGTTCTCTTAGTTTCCAATAACTAGAATTCATGCTATCATGTTTAAGTTTGATCTTATGTTCTCAACAAGTCTTTAAAAGTAACAAAAGCTTTAATGAAGGCAAAAGTATATATTTTCCACTTAACTCTAGTACAATTGAATTGTAGTTCTCTTGGCCAGGAAACAAATTCCATAGATCCAGCTCTTAACCTGAGTCATGTTACCCTTAGTCACACACTCGACTGCATTCCTTGGCTTAATCAAGTAGGAAATGGATGGTTGGCTTGGAGTTTCCTGACTCGAAGTAGGTGCTGTAATGACATAATACCCCTCCATTCCCCCATGGTCCCATGGAGCTCTTTATTTCCGTATTTAAGCACAGGCAAGGTCAAAACAATAGATGAAATTTCATAACACAGTAGTAGTTATGCCTAAATGTTTTTACTGACTTCCTAAAAACACTTTGGAATCAGCTCCAACTGCGTTTATAAATGAAAAAGGAAATGAAGTTCAACACCCAGCCGCAAAATTCTTTGGTCCTGAATTGGCCAGATGCCTAGATTTTCTTTACGTAAACAGGGTCAAATGTGAGGCCAGCCAATTGTAAACTAAGAGCTGGCCTCTCAGATCCTCATGGTCAAAGATGTCAGTGAAGTTGCCTGGTTTCCACAAAGGCATGTGACTTCTTCTTATAGAGAAACCCAAGCAGATGGATGCGACGAGCCCAGGGGTCCAGGCCTATAACCCTTGCAGCAAACGTGGCCCAACAGAGTACAAAAGAAAACAACTTTATCATGCCCCTCTCCCCGACACACACACACACACACACACACACACACACACACACAAACACACACCCTTGCTTCTATAGACTCCCTCTGTGGAACTGGTCCTGTGACTTTTTCTTACTCTCAGCTTATAAAAGAGTCCTCTGGTCACTTACAATCACAGAAATAGTCTCTGTTTGGTAATAACCATGTTCAGTTGCACGTAATAATACCAGAATCTGAATTTCATTCAAAGTGAGTCCCCTCCACCAGCTTGGGCCTGCTGCAGGCGGCAAGTCTTTCTATCCTCCTCCTCTTCCGCACCCTACTCCTGCTTGCTAGCTTGGCCTTTCCAAGGTTAGAGGACAGGGGAAGGAGGTGAGGTAAACGGGCAACAAAGCTTATGTTTCCCTGGCATGACTATGGTGATATTTCCCTTTGACTATGATGGATGTTAGAAGCTGACTGGTGTGGGCAATAGCGAGGGCTCTTCAGAGGCCCATCCACCCCCGCGTTCTCTCAGCTGTGGTTTCCTGGCATGAACTGCGAGTTCCATGCACCCCTCCCTTGGCCCTGAACATCTGACTACAGCCTCAGCTTTCTTCTGCTGTCATCTCCTCGCCTCTCCAGGTAACACGGTAGCACAGGGTCTAAGACAACTTCACACAGGCTTTCTCTGTTACACACATTTCTTAGACATGGTCTTGGTGGGAATGTACCAACTGCCCAAACTGTGGCTCTCACTCTATTGCAGGCTGCTTCAGCCAGCTTCTGGCCCTTTAGATTCCTCAGGTGGGTCAGGCTGCAGGTCTGCCCCTGGGTCTCTCAGTCCTCTGGGAACATGCATCAAGCTTGTCGATGGTCTCACTGAACCCCATTTTGTGGGCTTAAGACGAGGAGTGGGCCTCAATTGTGTTATTATCCCTTTCTCATAGGCGATGGCACTCACAGATTTACCGTGGGCAATGGGATGTGAGTAAACCTGATACACACCATGTCCAAGCAGCGGCGTTTAGAGACTTTGGGAATTTCAGCCTCTTTGCTCTGGTCCTCTGCCATGAAAGAAGAGCATGTTCCAGGTAGGGCTGCTCCCTTATCCCCGGTCTTAAATGAGAAAGCAGGTGGCAGAGCCTCAGCTGACCTGCAGCCAAGCAGAGTCAAGCTGAGCCCAGCAGAGTCGAGCAGACCTGTAGCTGACCCCTGGCCTTTACATAACTTGAAAAAGAAATACATCTTCACGGTTTCAAATCATTGAGGTATTTGGCCTATTGTCCTTGCAGCAAAAACTGACTTATATACTAGCCAAGCAGTGGCCAGGAAGGTACTAGGAAAATTAGAGGCAGTGTGTCCTAGAATCCAAGTGAAGAAGGAGATTTCAAGGAAGAAGGAGGGTCATTTGAGTTAAATGTTGTTGATAGTCCAATAAAGATGACGAGTGAGGCTTGGCCATTGGTTCGGCAACATGGAGGACAGCAGCAAGACTAACAAGGACAGTTTTGGTGGAATGATGGGGGGCACTACCTGCTCAGACAAGCTTCAAGAGAGAGTGAGAGGAGGGGATCTGCAGACACTGAGAGTTAAAAACTCTCTTAGGGATTTCGCTATACAGGACAGCAGAGAACAAGGCTGTATCTGCAGGGGGATGTGCAGACAAGAAAGGTTTTTTATTTTTATTTTTTTAAGGTGAAAGTAATGCAACTATGTTTTAAGATTATTCAGTGAAGAGGACAAAATCAGGATAACAGAAAGAAGAGCGATAAATGTTGGAGTGATGTCTTCCAGTAAGTGAGAGAGGATGTAACTAACACACAAATAGAAGGATGGGCCTTAGCTGGGGCAAGGTCAGTTTGTCCCTCGTAATATGATGGAAGGCGGAGCTAAGCACACTGATGCAGGGAGGTAAGTAGATATAGAGGGAATGTGGAAGCTATTTTCTGATTGCTTCTATTCTCTTAGTGAATTGGGGAGATCATAAGCTGAAAGAGAAAGCTAGGGAAGAGGTGACAAGGGCTGGAGAGGAGGAGAGAGAAGGTACGAATGAACTTTTCTGGCATAGTGGGACTGTCAAGGGGCCGGGAAACTTTAGGATAATGGCCGGGAAGCCCCCAAAGGCCCTGAATGTCTGTTACATGCCATGCAGTGTGGGAGACAAAGGGAAGAGACCCAGACCGTGCCCTCAGGATTCCCCCTGTCTAAGGTAGAGAGCTGGCTTTCACAGAAGTGGGCCACGAATTCCTTCTGTGGTGGGTGATCTATCAGGAAGGGAAGCGTGGGATAGTGGTAGGAGCACAGAGCAGGAAAGAACATCTTCCAGCTGGGGGGCAGGATGCTGCTGATGAGACAAAGGTTCTCAGAGCAGATGACCGGCTGCTAGTCAAGGCATGTGGGAGGAGTAGGGGTCATCCAGGTAAAGTGGGGAAAGGCTGTCCTGGTAGATAGAGGAGCCTGTACTGAGGAGGGAGTGTGGCATGTGGGGGAAATGAAAGTATTTCAATATGGCTGAGATATAGGGATGTGTATGTGTGTGTGTGTGCCTGCACACACACATGTGTATGGACCCAAATGCATGCATGTTTGGAAGAGGGGTGCATGTGTGAGCAAGTGAGTCCCAGAGATAGGTGTGCTCAATGCCATGATCAGCAACATTCTGCCTTCCCGTTTCCAAAGGCTGTGCATCACATTCTTGAAACTACCTCCGCATCTCACTGAGCCCAACTGATGGCAAATATGCTTGGCAGAGGTCAAAATTACAATGCTATTATTTATTTTTATAGCATATATTAGAAGTTATGGGACATACTGGACAGCCCAATGAAAAGTTAATTGTAAGATATAAACACACGCCAGATTTCCATTTCGCCTTCGTGTCCTACTGAATTACCCAGACTGAGGATTTGGCTTAGTGACTGAAAAAAAAATCCTAGCCAAATGTTTGTGTTGAGCATTGGAGCAGAAATATTAAGTAAAATAAAAAATTAAAACTATGCCGTCAATATATACCAATAGCTTTACAAAATACACTTACTGTTTTGTGTTTCTTTTGTTGCCAACAGAAAAATTCTCCAAAAACCATTGCCTCAAAGTTTACCTTGAAAAAGGAAACAGTGTAAGTCACAGTTTGCAAATGCCCCACGTGACTTCTGTTTAAAATGGTTTCCAGTTGGCAGTCCCCAATGGTGCCCCTGCTAACTTCCGGCCAAAATGCTTTTGAAGACCCTGAAAAGGCAAACAACTCCAATACCACTGAAAACCCCAAATAATGGGGTGTTAGAATCTCCTAAGAGTTGGAATAATCATAATGCTGATAAAGCTACTTTGAGAACAGCATCCAGCGGCCTATCCCTACCCATCTCATGGAATACAGCATCCTTGCCAGTCTACGAGACAATGGAAACACACTTCGTTCTTTGCCCCACTCTCTGCCCCAATTTAGAGTACTTGTATCAACCAAAAAACGGACGGCAAAAAGTCACAGGGCAGGGGTGGAAGGTGGGAATTGGGGGTGTTGTGCCAGCTACACAAAGGCAGGGACTTTAGTCTCTTCTAATCTGTGCTTTATCTGGTGGCTGGCACAGAGTAGAAGCTCAATAAATATTTGTTGAATGAATGTGAATGAATGAAGGAAAGGATGACGGACAGATGTTGGCATTTGCAATGGCACATTGCATGCTGGGAGTCTATGTCCCATAAGTAAAGTGGCAACCAAGGGTGGAGGCTGGGAGGTGCCAGAGCAGAGTGTGCTGCCTTGGATCAGAGAGCCTGAAAACCAAACAGTGAGGACAACAGAAAATTCCACACACATAAAGCATAGCTTCAAAGATGAAATTTGCTTGTTCCCAGGGCCTGGGTTATAAATGTTTCAAATTGACTAGCTAGCTATGGCTCCAAGAAAAGAATGTGATAAATAATCAGACGGGCATTGAGGGGGGCGGGGGAAATCCACACACCTGTCTGTGAGCAAACTTCGAATCTGGAAAGATTTCTCCATGTTCAAATGCCAGCAAAGACAAGAAAAGTAGAACAGAGCTTACCAAGGTGTTCTATAGAGCAAGAAAACAGGAACATCTTCCTGAAGACCTAGAAGAAGTGAGCTTCTGGAATCAGGACAAAGTTTGAGAAAGCTGTTAGGCATCCTCAAAAACATGCAATAATCCTAGACTATAATAAACAGGTTAGAAAGTCACCAAGGAAAGAATAGGTTACATTGTTGGTATTTAAATCAACTCAACCTTACTAGAAAGCAATTTGGCAAAGTATATTTTGAGCTTTAAAAAATAGTCTACCTTTTAAGTCCTTAATCCCATTTTTATAGATCGAGTCTAAGAAAATAATCAGAGATACAAAAATGTGTGTATATTTATATATGTATGAAATAATCACAATGTCATTTATAATAGTTTAAAATAATTCTAGTCTAATATATTCTAATACCAATTTAAATAAATAATTTTGGTATATTCACATGATTTTGTTATTCAGTGCTTGAAAACATAATTTCAGGGGATAGTTAATAAAATTAGAAAGTTATCATACTATATTTTTAAGTAAAAAAAAAATCTGAATTTTGTAAAAGAAAATTTGATTACCAAAAGAAGTCTACAGAAAAACGTACTAAAGTGTTAACAGTAATTATCTCTATGTAAAAGGACTCCAGATGAACTTAATTTTTTAAAATAATTTTTAGTGTTCTAATTTTATGTAATAAGCACGTGTTAGTTTATATTCATAAAAATTAAACACTTGCTTAAATGGTATTGGTTAATGAAAAATATAATTAAGATTACTGTTTCAAACATATACATTTTCTCTCCTTTCTTTGAGAATCCCATTGAAATGACAAGAGAGCTGCACAAAAATGAATAGACCCATGGTGACAATAAATTAAAAAAAGAAAAGCGTGGGACTATTTTGATGACTAGAGCACAATAAACTGTAGCCCACGTGGACAAAGTCTGCAGGGCCAGCCAGAGGGGCAGGTGATGCAGCCCAGTCAGTGGCGGCCCGCAGAGGGGGCTGAACAAACCATTCCTAGCATTTCAGCTAGGTCTTCCCAAAGACGATATTTTGCTTGGTGGGGACTCAAGCGTGGGTGCTGTGCCCGAGGAGAAAGAGTGACAAGGTGGCTAGAGGGGACATGAGGTGACCCTCGATGTCCAAATTGGATCCTAGGAAATAAAACAGTAGCCAGTGCCACTGAGAAGACAACCATTGAGATGCTTTTGAGCCATCATCTCCAAACATGGGTCCCGCCTCATTACTCCATTACTGGCCCGTCGCACTCTACGCGGCACATCTAGCACTGGGGATGGTGGAACCCTTCCCATTAAAAACAAAGAAAGAAAGCAAAGAAGAGCTGGTGTTCTTCCTCACATTACTCCTGCTCAGTACAATGAAATCGGCATTAGAGCATATTTTGCCTCTGATGGGCAATTCCCTGTCTTAAGCAATTTCTTCAAAGTGATAGTGTGTGATAGAATCCAGCACTTATTTTTAAAAAACTCCAGTTAAAATCCCATATTTTGGCTATGCAATTGATCTTTAGGGTAAATGCAAAATGGGAGTTTTATTGCAACTCTTTGAATTCTACACAGTAATTTTCCTTAAACCATTTCATTAAGGTTTAAAACGCATACTAGCAGGTAGAAGATTATAAAGATTAAAAAATAAGACTTTATTTTCTGAAGAGAAGTTAAGGACCCCAGGGAATTAAATGATGTTGATCAAAACACTGACATCTATTTCAAGCAATACTAGCTCACTGCTTACTCATAACCAGAATGAAATGGGGGGAGAGAGAGTCCCCTACAGTCTGGTGCTTATAAAAATGACTTCTCTATATTGCTTTCACTTTTCATTTTAGGATTTCACATTACCTGGTCTAGAGGATAGAAAAGGGGCATGAAAATATAAGAAGGATATGACCATTTTAAGTTTTATTTCTGCAATGAGAAAGACATACCAGACAAATTCGAAGGCAAACCTGATGATCCACCAGCTATCATAAAATGCTGCACCACACGGAACACAGCAGATGCATACAAAAGGATATAAAAAATTAGAATGCAAGACCTTGATTACAAAAAACAGGATAGTGGGAAATTTAGTGTATATCTTTCAGAATCTGACATCTAGTAAGAATATAGGTAAGGATTTAGAGAATTTGAATAACAATCAAGAAACTCAATTTAATGCATACGTACAGAACGTTTTTTAAAAAATAGCAAACACACGTTTTTTGTCATGTTCATGGAACACACACCCAAATCAGTCACGTACTTGATCACAAAGAAAATCTTATATTTTATAAGTATAATTATTACAGGTTACATTCTCATAATTTGATAAATTAGAAATAAATAATAAAAAGGTGATAAAAATTGTAATCATTTGATAAACTAAAAACTCTCCCACAAAATGTTATTTATCAAAGAGGTAAGGAGGAGAAAGAGTGTTTTACCCACTGAGGTAAAGTAGCTCTTCTTTTCTTGCTTTCTTTGTTTTTAATGGGAGGGGTTCCACCATCCCCAGTGCTAGATGTGCCGCGTAGAGTGCGACGGACCAGTAACGGAGTACTGAGGCGGGACCCATGTTTGGAGATGATGGCTCAGAAGCATCTCAATGGTTGTCTTCTCAGTGGCACTGGCTGCTGTTTTCTTATTTCCTGCAGGATCCAATTTGGACATCGAGGGTCACCTCATGTCCCCTCTAGCCACCTTGCCACTCTTTCTCCTCAGTGGGTAAAACACTGTTGAAAACAAGATATTCGCACAGTGCTCAAGTATCGCCCCAGAAGTGAAAAACAAATTACGAAGGTAAGGCTATCCCTTTACAACGGAGGTTACCCTATGAACAAACAGCATCACCAAGGGTGGGACAACCTGACCTTATGTGCCTACTAAGATGAAATACACATTATCAAGCAAACAATATCACCAATGAATATTCTCGCCAAAAATGTTCAACCTGAATTTCAAGCCTTGACCTAATTTCCAGTTTACAGGAAATATAGCAAAGAAAAGATATATTAATTGATGCTATGAGGAAACAAACAAGTCCAGAATGTGGAGTAGTGGGCAAAACAACTGACCTGGTTTCTTCTAAAAATCAGTGTCATGGAAAAAGAAAAAAAAAGAGCAGCAACTGATTTAAAGAGACTAAAACAATTTTTACCAGATGCGATATATGATGCTGTTTGGGTCTGGAATTTAAAAACAGTATACAATTTTTTTTTCAATAACTGGGGAAATCTGAATATGTACTGGTAAAACTATTAATTGTTTTGAATATTTTTAAGCATAGTAATGGTATTTTGGTTATCTAAGAGAATGTCCTTATTCTTTGAAGATGCTTGCTTCAGTATTTAGATAAGAAATCTGTCCTTACATTCAAGTGATTCAATGAAAAATAAAGGAATAAATAAAAAACACATTTAATATATGTGATCTATATGTACACGTAGAGAAAGGTGAGAAAGCAAAATGGGCAAATTATTAACCATGGATAAAACTAGATAAAGGATATATGGATATTCATTTCACTATTAGGTTGAATCATAAGAAATTGCCAATACTTGACCATTTTTGAGCTACAAAATGACGGTTTTACATTTGAATACACCAACTACCACAGGAGACACTAGAAAAGTGATTAAAGGCCTACCATTAAGATGACTCCAGGAACCGGATGGTTTTACAGCTGACTTCTAACTAGGCTTTAAAGGCTAGATCATTTCTATGTTACTCTATTTCAGACCATGAAAAAACAGAAAAGTCTTTAGTTCCTGTTATGAATATAGTACAGCATTAATAGTATCTAAACCCAATAGGGATAGCCCTGTCTCCCCAAAAGAGAAAAAGAAAAACTATAGGCTAATCTCAGTTATTATTATAGATACAAAATTGTAGGAAAAAATAGCTATCCTGAGAACATAAGGATAATTCAATATCAGGGTATTTATCAATACATTTCATCACATCAGTAAGGAGAGGAAAAAACTATGTGTTTATCCCAGCATATGTTGAAAATGCTATTAAAATTCATCTGACATTTCTAATAAAAGTTGTGAGTAAAATAAGGTTATTTAATGATGGCTCAATGTTGCGCAAAGGACTTTAATACACATTTTCTCATTTAATCTTCACACATTTAATCTCCAGAGATAGAAGCTGTCATCCCCATTTTCCTCTCTGGGGTAAACATCTAGGAGAGGGAAGTCTGAGTCATGTCATAATTTTATGTTTAACTTTATAAGGCTAAAGTGATTTACAGGTGGGCTGTACCATTTTGCATTCTCACCAGCAATGTATTCTCTCCAAGTCTGTAGTTTGTATTTTCATTCTCTTAACAGCATCTCTTGCAAAGCAAAATGTATTTCATTTTGATGAAGTCCAATTTATCAGTTTTTCTTTTATGGATGATATTCTTGGTATAATATCTAAGAATCCTTTGCCTAACTCAAGGTCATGAAGATTTTCTCTTACGTTTTCTTCTAGAAGTGTTATAGTTTCATATTTTACATTTTGATCTACAATCCATTTAGAGTTAATTTTTGTATAAAATCTGAGGTTTAAGTCAAGCTTCCTTTTTTGGCCTGTGGATATTGTATTAGGTTTCTCTTGCTGTGTAACAAGTTACCACAACCTTAGAGGCTTAAAACAACGCCTATTTATTAGCCCACAGTTCTCTGGGTCAGATGTCTGCGCCGTGTGACTGGATCTTTTGCTCAGGGTATCACAGGGCTGAAATCAAGGAATGGGCTGGGCTGAGTTCTTGTCTGGAGGCAACAACTGCTTCCAAATCTACTTCCAAACTCATTCTTGTTGTTGGCAGAATTTAGTTCCTTGCAGCTGTAGGCCTATGGCCCCCTTTTCTTTGTCAGCTGTCAGCCTGGGATGCTGTCAGGAGCCAGAGGCTGCCTGCATTCCTTGCCACGTGTCCACCTCCATCTTCAAGTAGCCATAGTGCATCAAATCCTTCTTGTGTTCTGAGTCTCTGAGTTCCTTCTATGACCAGCCAGAGAAAACTCTCTACTTGTGAAAAGGCTCATGTCAGCACCCTCCCAGTAATTTCCCTATTTTAAAGTCAACGGTGCCATATAATGTAACCTAATCATGGGAGTAAAATCCATCATATTTACAATTCCAAGGATTTTGCAAGGTGTGTACAGCAAAGTGGGAGGGGCAGGAAATGCTGGGAGGCATTTTAGACTTCTGCCTACCACAGATATCCAATTGTTCCAATACCACGTGTGGAAAATCTTATCCCTCCTCCATCGAATTGCCTTTGCACCTTCATTGAAATCAATGAGCCATATTTGTGTGTGTCTATTCTGGACTCTCTTCTGTTCAGTCGATCTATGTATCTATCCCTTTGCTGATACCACATTTCTTGGTTATGGCAGCTTTATAGTAAGTCTTAAAATCAAGCAGTGTGAATCCCACAAGTTAATTCTTCTCCTCGGATTTAGTTTAGTTATTCTAGTCCCTTTGCCTTTCTTTCTAAATTTAAAAATCAGTTTGTCTACAAAATATCCAGCTGGGATTTTGATTACAGTTGCATTAAATTTATGGATCAATTCATGGGGAATTAACATCTTAACTATATTGAGTCTTTCAATCCATGAACACAGTATGTCTCTCCATTTATTTAGGTCTTTATTGATTTCTTTCATTGGCATTTGTAATTTTCAGCATACAGATCCTACATGTAGTTTGTTAGATTTATTCCTAAATATTTAAAATTTTTGGAGCTATTGTCAATATGTTTTTTAGTAATTTGTTTCCAATTGTTTATTTCTAGGGTATAGATACATATTGGACTTTTGAGTGTTCAACTTGCACCCTAGAGCCTAGTTAAACTCACTATTTCTAGAAACTTTTCTTTTTGTAGATTCTCATTCTACATAGACAATTCCATTGTTTGCAAACTGGGCACTTGTATTTTTTCCTTTCCAGTCTGTATAAATCTTGTTGATTTTTCTTGCCTTATTTCACTGGTTAGGATTGCCAGTACAACGTTAAATAGAAGTGGTGAGTGGACATCCTTGTCTCATTCCTGATGTTAGGAAGAAAGAATTCAACCTTTCACCATTAAATATGATGTTAGCTAAGGGTTTTTGTAGATGCCCTGTATCACTTTAAGGACGTTTCCTTCTACTCCTAGTTTGCTAAGAGTTTTTTTTAAAAATCATGAATGAAAATCACTTTTTGTCAAATGCTTTTCCTGTGTCAATTGATATGATCACGTTTTTCTTTAACTTGCTAACGTGACAGACTTCATTGATTGATATTTGAGTATTGGACCAGTCTTGCATTCCTGGGATCAATTGCATATAGTTGTGGTATTTAGTCTATTTATGTATTGCTGGATTTGACGTGCTAATATTTTGTTAAGGATTTTTGCATCTATGCTCACGAAAGGTATTGGTCTGTAGTTTTACTTTCTTCTGATGTTGTTGTCTGGCTTTAGTATTTGAATACTTTTGGCCTCTTAAAATGAGTTGGAATATGTTCCCTCCTCTTCTATTTTTCAGAAGAGATTGTTTAGTACTAGCATTATATCTTCTTTCAAAGAAAAATTTGCCAGTGAAACCATCTGGGCCTGCAGCTTTATTTTTTGGAAGGTTTTAAACTACAAATTCTATTTCTTTAATAGATATAGGATGATTCAGTTTGTTTCTTTTTGAATGACTTTTGGTAGTTTGTCAAGGATTGTTACATTTTATCCGTCTTGTTGAATTTATGTGCAAAGAGTTGTTCATAGTATTCCCTAATTTTCTTTTTAATGTCTCTAAGTTCTGTCATGAGATCTCCCTTTCATTTTTGATATTGGTGATTTGGATCTTTTCTTTATCCTTTTGTTGGCCTGGCTAGAAATTTATGAATTTTATTGACCTTTTCAAAGAACAAGATTTTGGTTATTGACTTGTCTCTATTGTTCCTATATCATCAGTTCCATTGATTTCTGATTAAATCTTTTATTATTATTCCTTTTCTTGCTTTGGCTTTAGTTTGCTCTCTTAATCTTCTAATCCTGGAAGATTAGATTGTTGATTTGAAACCTTCCCTGTCTTCCAGTATAAGCATTTAGTGCTACAAATTTATTTTTGAGCATTGCCTTAGCTGAATCTCACAAATTTTGATATGTTACATTTTCATTTTTCTTTACTTCAAGATATTTTCTAATTTCTCTTGAGTTTTTATCTTTGAACCATGGACTGTTTAGAATTGTGTTGTTTAATTTCTAAGTATTTGAAGATTTTCCAGTTTTTTAAATGTTATTTATTTCCAGTTTAATTCCATAATGGTCAGAGAACAGACATTGTATGATTGTAATTCTTAAATTTTTCAGGTTTGTTTTATGACCTGGGATGTTATCTATTTTGCTGTATCAGTGTGCACTTGAAAAGAATGCGTATTCTGCTGCTGTTGGGTGGAGTGTTCTGTAGATGTCAATTAAATCCAATTAGTTAATGGTGTTGTTCAGTTCTTCTATACAATTTCAGATTTTCTGTCTATTTGCTATACCAATTACTGAGGGAAGAGTATTGTAGCTTCCAACTATCAGTGTGCATTTATCTATTTCTCCTTTCAGATTTACCACTTTTTGCTTCACATATTTTAAGGCTATGTTGTTTGGCACATACACATTTTCTATAGTAATGTCTTCTTGGTAAGTTGACCATTTTGCTATTAGGTAATGTTCTCTTTATCTCTGAGAAGTTTTCTTGCTCTAAACACTAGTCTGTCTGATATTACTATGGCCACACCAGCTTCAGTTTGATGTTTCCATGGTACATCTTTTATACATCTTTTTCCATTTTTTAATATTTAACCTAACTATATCATTATATTTAAAGTGTATTGCTTTTAAACTACTTTCTTTTTTTAAAGATTTTTTATTTTATTCCTTTTTCTCCCCAAAGCCCCCCAGTACATAGTTGTATATTCTTCATTGTGGGTCCTTTTAGCTGCAGCATGTGCGACGCCACCTCAGTGTGGTCTGATGAGCAGTGGCATGTCCGTGCCCAGGATTCGAACCAACGAAACACTGGGCTCCCTGCAGCGGAGCACACGAACTTAACCACTCAGCCACGGGGCCAGCCCCTAAAGTGTATTCCTTATAGACAGTGTATCAGCATATACTTGACTCTTGTTCTTTATCTACTTTGACAATCTCTTTCTTTTAATTGATGACTTTATACCATTTAAGTTTAATATAATTATTGATATGTTTGGGTTTAGATCTACCATGTTATTGCCTGTTTTCTGTTTGTTCCCTCTGTTTCTTCCCCACGTGCCCCATTTCCCTCTCTTACTTTGTTTGAGGTTATTTGAATTTGTTGTGTATTCCACATCATCTATTGGATTTTTGACTATATCTCATTGTTTAGACATTTTTAGTGGTTGATCTAGAAATTACAATAAACAATATAAATGCTTTACTTTTCACAGTCTACCTTAAACTAATATATTACCATTTCAGGTGGAATGTAGAAAACTTACCACTTTACAGGTCCCTTTAACCACTCCCCTTTTTGGATAAACTCATAAGACAATCTTAAATTTTTCTTCCAGCAATCATATACATTTGAAAGGTCTTCAGAGAAAAAAAATAGTCTATTATATGAAATAGATATTTATCATTTCTGTTGCTCTTTCTTCATTCCTGTTGCTCAAAGTTTACCTCTAATATCATTTATCTTCCATCTGAAGAAATTCCTTTGGGGTTTTTTTTTTTTAAAGATTTTATTTTTTCCTTTTTCTCCCCAAAGCCCCCCAGTACATAGTTTTATATTCTTCGTTGTGGGTCCTTCTAGTTGTAGCATGTGGGACGCTGCCTCAGTGTGGTTTGACGTGTAGTGCCATGTCCGTGCCCAGGATTCGAACCAACGAAACACTGGGCCGCCTGCAGCGGAGCGCACAGACTTAACCACTCGGCCACGGGGCCAGCCCCTGTTTTTTTTTTTTTTTTTAGAGCAAGTAAGCTGGTGAAAAATTCTATTGTCACTTTTGCACAAATTGAATAATTTCTAATAATCTATCTTCAAGTTCACTGACTCTTTCATCTGTCATTCTTTATTTTGCTGTTAAGCCAATCCAGTGAATGTTTTATTTTGGTTATTACATTTTCAGTTCTAAAATTTCTATTTATTTATTTTTTGTAGCTTTTATTTCTCTGTTAATTTTTTCCATTTGTTTCCATTGTGTTTGCTCTTACTTCTTGGGGCATCATTATAATAGCTGCCTTGAAGTTTTGGTCTGTTAATTCCAACATCTGCGTCATCTTGGGGTTGATGCCTTTTGTCTTTTTTCTTGTGAGATGTTAAGATTTTCCTGGTTTTCATATGTTGATTAATTTTGGATTTATCCTGGAAATTTTGAATATTATGTTAAGTGACTCTGGTCTGGATATGTTAAGTAACATAGGATTCTCCTATGGAGAATGTTGATACTTTGTTTTATCAGGCAATCAATCACATTAGGTCCAAGACACAAGTTTTTACCTGCCTTCTGTTGCCTGTGGCTCCAATGTCAGTTCAGTTTCAAAGTCTTTGCAGTGCTATTCAGGTCTGTCCTGCATGTATGTCATCCATGTCCAATCTGGGACTTGAGTGATGCTCTGCCTTGTAGTTCATTTCTTAAAGCCTTGGTGTACCGTTTAGGGTCAGATACATGCATACACAACTTGGGGGTGAGCTCAAAAGTTTATACACCACTTTGTTGGATCACTGTCTTGCACTCCCTCCATTCCACTATCTCCTCCACATTTTCTGGCTTCCCAAAGCCCAGGGCTTTAGTTTCCCTACACTGCTACATGTTTCCCATGATTTTTCCGTAATATTGTGCCTGCTTCCAAGGTCAAGCAGTGAGAAGATTAAGAGAGAAAAAAATGCAATGGGAATTCTTCCCAAGGTCTCAGGACCTCAGTTCCTCTGGTTGGAATTTTAGGGGTCTGCCTAACTGTTGCTGCTATCATCAGCACTGTTGCCTCAGGATTGTCTGGTATTGGGATGAGAGAGAATAACATAAACAACAATGACAAACTCAGAGATTTCCCCCACTCTTATGACCAACAGGGGTCCCCTTTCCTGTGCTTTGTGTCAAAACCAGAATTTCTTTTCCAATTCTTTCTGTCTCCCTGGTTGCATAATTCTGGTCTTTTAATTGCCTTTGAGTCTAGGTCAAAAGATTTTAGAGAGGGAAAAAGTGGAAAATTCACCACTGGTTTGATAGTACTCTAAATTCTGGTTTCCTTCCCCAATCTGTCTGCAACCATTTACTTTAAGAGTCCCTAGATAGCTGCCAGATGCATTCTGTCCAGGGATTTGAATTTCATTCAGTAGAAGAGACAGAGGGGAGTAAGTAGGCTCCGTCTTGACCAGGAGTGGAACCCCCTCCACAGCCTTTTGAATAACGAGTTCCATCTATTGCATTTAAAATAACTTTTCAGACTTCATCTATACCTAAAATAATGATACACCTATTACTTAACATAAGGCACCTGTATTGGATCATGCTTTATGATAACAGGCTAAGAAATTCTCCTCAATAGAACAGAATGTTCATTGTTTGGTGAACTTAATAAATGGGTGAAGCTTATTGATGCTGATGTCCTCAAGAGCATGCTAGAGAAGGTAAACAAGAACGTGCCTAGTGGAGGGCAGCTGGCAATTGTGAAGATAAAGACTGTTATCTCTAGAACTGGGAAGATCTTGTACACAGAAAGAAAGCATATCACAGAACCCAGGCGGCACTGGAAGCAAATTTAGGAGCTGCTAATTCATAGTGCTTGTTATAAACCTAGGATATTTTTAGGTCAACAATAGGTTACTACAGATATCCATTATCTCTAACAGAATATATCAAACTAGATTGATTCGAGCAATAAATATTTAGAGTTATGAAACACTTTTTAGGCTAGCATAGGGAAAATAGGACATAATTTTGAATGAGGGGTAGGGGTAGGAAATATAAAGTATAAGTCTCCATTCAAGTGAGTAAATTGGTTTTCCCATGTTTCATGAGAAAGGGTATGTCTCAGGCCTGTCAACTGATACAAACTTATACAAAATATACAAATTGGTACAGAATCAATACAAAATAATAAAATTGATACAAATTGATGAAATGGTGCAACTTAAATGCCAGTAAAGATCCTAAGCAAAGATTACGTTAAGAAGGAGATGAAAGCATGTTCTAGAATCTTTCTGAGCTGTTGGATACACAGAATGCTTTTTGTGAGCATTTTTCTTTAAGAGGTTTATCATTTTGAATGCCAAAATTAGAGCTGCCTGTAAAATTGATGAATCTAGTTAATACATAAAATGAACCAAGCTCCCCAGAGACTATTTCTTTCTATTTCCCACGTAAGCTATGCTTCCACAAATACAATTCATTAATAACACTTTATATGTATGTATGTGTGTGTATATATGTGCCATGGGCAGTAAAAGAGTGTTTGGATACGAAAGGGTCATCATTGCTCCTTTGGGTACATTTGCTGAGCACTTACTGTATGCCCTAAATTCTTTATACATACAACACCTTACCCTTGTAACAATCTAAAGAGGGAGATATCATTAATCCCACTTTACAGATAAGAAAATTGAGACATAGAGAGGTTGGGTTTATTGCTCGAGGTCCCACAGCTAGTCAGAGAGTCAGGGCTGGGACCCACGCTGTCTTCCTCTGGAGTGTGCGTGCTGATTTACTACATCAGCACATCAGTGGAGCAAATCGTTAAACATGCCGGGGACTCTGGATACCAGAAACAACAGCAAACGGAACACAGCTAGGTGCTAAGGGAACATAATTATATGTATTCCTCCATTATATTAAACTGACATTTCCTCACCCCAGTCGTAAAGAAAGTCTGTAAGCAGATGTATTTAACTGTGCTGTTGTTTCAGATTAAAAAATTTTACTCAGGGCAGTTCTCTCTTTACCCCTGTGTGCGTTCCTATGATGGCTGTTATTAATAAATCTGTAGCCAGTGGGTATAAACGTAAAAGTGGGTAAAGAAAGCATTCTAGGATGGCATAAAATGGGGATGGGTCATAAACCAAAAATAGAATTTAAATATTTAACTAAAATAACCATAGTGGAGACATTGCACTATCTTAAAGTTATTCACTGTGCGATGGACACAGGCTAGCGTGTGCAATTTATTGTTTGATTATGGAAGAGACTGACAGCCGTCTGACTTAGGATCCTGGATGGGGTCAAAGATGGCTGTGAGGGTGACGAATTCCTTTAGTTCCAAGTTCCTACATTTGAGGACAAACATCCTCGCCTGGCTACTTCAGACCAGGGTGGGCCCTGCTTGCCCTTAACTGTTCTGAGTCAGAGAGAACCTACACGGAAGAGTTTCTGTGCTGTGTGAGCAGGTCAACCTAGCCACTCACGAAGGAGGAAGATTTCCTGTGTTTGTTTTTATCAGGCCTGCTTGGTTTAAAAAGTACATCTCTTTTTCCCCAGATGATTTGTTAATCAACGTGGATTGCAGGCATCAGAAATAAGCTCTTTTATTTAGGGCAGCAGAAGAATGCTCTAGTTGGGCGTGCGGGCCCTGGGCTCAGGCTGCCTGGGCTGGGGGCTGGCTCTGTAGTCTGACAGCGGTGTGACCCTGGGCCTCTTTGCTGGGCCTCACCCACCCTGGGAAGTGGCTACTCCTAACATCACTACTGTCCCCAGGGACCTCCCTACGGTCCCCATTTCACAGATTAGAGGCTGAGTCACACGGAGGTTATGTGTCTCACACTTGATTATCTTGTATCTGGCACGGAGCAAGTACCCAATAAAAGCTGGCTATTACTGTTTGAGACGTTAGAAGTCAAACTCTAGAAGCTGTGGAAGTCATCTTGCTGGAGCACTTTCTACTGTAGTCTGGAACACAAGTTCTGTATTGCTCTGGTGTGCAAGGCTTTCTGCACTGTGGTTCAGACACTTTGAAGAGATGGTCCAGCATGCCCGTCTGGGGGAGTCCAGGAGAGGTTTGCACTATTGCATGGGCTCCATTCTCATGTGCTTTGTTTGCTCCATGTGGCACCCTATGCTAAACTGAGGATGGGGTTTCACCCCCCGACCCCCCACCCCACCCCCAATTAATCACCACTGCCAGAGGGCTCTGCTCTGTCAGCCTTTGAGGTTTATTTGTGGGCATGTGGGATCATTTGGGGGGTACCCCTGTTTACTGGACTCTGCAGGACAAAGCCTGACACCTTTGATCTCTTGTTTCCTGGCTAGCTAAGAGCAGAGCTAGTCCCTGGAGACTGCGGCCGGGTTTTCCTCGCGCCATCACTACTGATGGATTCTGCAGGAGGGCGGAGGTCCGGATTCTAATCAAGAAATCATTCTGCTTTCTTTTCCGTGACAACCTCCAACACAATACTGTACGTGTCTTTTCTTTTTCTCTAGATTTTTGAGAAACAAGGTCTGTGATTTATTTCAAATGCTGCATTAAAAATATTTTATTATTATTTTTTAAAAGAAAATAAAACAGCTTTAGGACAAGAAATTTGTGCTTAGGACAAGGCTTAGTCAATGGAGAATTTGTTTCAGATGTAAAGATCATTCTGAGTGTCTCTAAGCACAGGATCATTGCTGTTTTAAAGTCGTTTCCAACAAAGGGCCATTCATATTAACACTAACATTTTTTACCTGATATAAAGTATTTTATCTGCAGCCTACTGTGGTAGTCTCTGGCTGAATGGCGAATTTTATGGGGATTTAAAAAAACTCAAGTACCTACCTAATAAGAGAAAAAAAATGTAGAATTAAGAAAAAAATCAAGAAGGGAAGGCAATGTAAAGTGTATAAATTAATCATATACCAAGAGAGAATGTTGAGTTCATTCAACATCACATTTGTGTTCCTGCCTCTTGGGTTTCCCCACTGCTGTCATTTTATTAAAACTCCAATTTACTTACATTCTGGCATTTTATTGGAAGTGTCTGACATGAAAGTTGGTTAATGAGACATTGCTCTGTAAATAAGCAAAGCCTTGCTAAATATAGTCCAAATGATGGACAACTATCATTTAAAAGCTATACTGAAATTAAAGATTTCTTTGATAACATTATAAACCGGGAAGGAGAACATATGATGGTGTCACTGTGACATGGTTGAACCAAATTTAAGTCACGCTTGTACATATGCTGGCTTATGGTTCTGTTCTTTCACGTTTATTCTGTCATGTTTTATTTCCCTCCCATTCATCAACACACGGTGACTCTTCCTCAAGTTAACCCCTGCCTCCCTCAGTATAGGTGCTACGGAGTTGAAACTGAAGGCTCAGGTGTGCCTGACCCCGCACAGCTCTGGGCAAATCTGGCAGTATTTACTATTAGCTCCATCTCCACTAGGGGTTACAAAGTCTAAACTAGCTGCTCTCAAAGTGTGGTCCTGGAACCTGCAGCATCAGCACTGCCTGGAATGTGGTAGAAATGCAAATTCTTAGGCCCTGACCCAGACCTACCAGATCAGAAACTCTGGGGAAGGGGCCCAGCAGGCTGAGGTTTAATGACGCTCCAGGTGGATCTGATGCTCACTCAGGTTTGAGAGCCATTGTCTTAACTTGCTGCCCTGAATCCGGTCTGCCCGGCTTGACTTCCTGGGTACCCACACATCTGTGAACCTTAGTTTACGCCCTCTGATTTCCTCATGACTGGGTCTCTGGTCTCTCTGACTGGGCTTCTGCTCTGATTTCAGATTAACACTCGAGTTCCCAGCTGAGATTTCCACCTTGCCTATTAAACGGGGCCCTGTCAACTCCTTTCCCTAAATACATCACAGCCCTGCCTTTGCCCTCTCCCCTCCTGGCTGATGGCCAAGTCTGGCATTGAATCAGTTGAGTCATTTGGAGCCAATTCCCACTGGGGCATCTCTGTGACATGGCGATGGTCATATCGCTGGCCTAATTCGACCTCCAGGCCCCCCCACCTGCAGACGCTGTGGTTGACATCACTATCTTTCCTTATCAGGCCCAATCCTGTAGCCTGGATAATTGTTCTAACCTGCCTAAAGCCCCATTAGTACACTCCCCTCTCTCTGCTGATCCGGATAGCAAGAGACCGCATAAGCTATGACATCTCTTTGAAGTCAATGGGTGCCTTCAGAAAACACTATAGGAGAGTTAGGCAAACACTTTAGGATAAAACACGTTACTGATTTGGGGACAAACTCTTCAGAGTAAAAAAAGACAACAGTAGAAAATAAGTTATGTTTGAAATACTTTAAGAAAATGTGGACATTACTACTTTATGTTCTGAATATTCTAATCTACCTGACGGAGCGTTCAATCTTTTATCTTATCGGGACTGCTATCCTCTAACTTTTGTTTTCCAGGCCCTACTTTTTCCATGCATGGATCCACTTACTGAATTTTATTTTCCAGAAACTTGAACACACCACTGTCTTACTAACAGTTCACAGGGCACGCAGCACCATAGAGTTTAATGTAATATGTGTGCCCATCCATAGGTGCCGACACAGGTAGCCACCGCTGTGAAAGAAATTGCAGGTCACATCTATATGCCTAGAAAACAATTCAACAAGCATTGCAAAACACTCTCCATTCACCTTTGGTCAAAGGCCGTTTATGTGTTTAGCAACATTCACAGTACTTCAAGAGGTTCTTTTTTCTTTGAATTTGGTTGAATGCATGGCCACCTGGCTGAGCTTAAGCATAAGCTTGCTTATACTAGACTGTGAGTCCTGCTTCTGCCTCCTCTTGGTCATGGATCGGAAATTATCAGTAAGTGCCTAACAAAAGCAATTTACATTTGGGGTTATATTCACTTAATTTTTCTTGTAGTACTTATTTATTCAATCTTACTATGTGCCAGGCACTATATTGGTGCTGGAATAAGAGAGTGTTGTCTGAAAGGACCTTCTTGGAAGTCATTTTCCAGGCAGATGGATCTTTTCCTGTCAGACGTGATGGGTATGGATCGGCCTTACAGAGAATGGGCTGGGACCAGGGAGCGGCTGCATGATCGTCAGATACATGGCTTTGAGGAGTAAAATGTGATTTACCTAAAGCACAATTACATTCTGGGACATGAAAATGATCCGGGTCAAATAAACAGTTAAATAAAGACGACAACATTTTAAAATAGATTTCCCCATTTACGCAATTGGCACAAGCTATCCATTTTTGTCAATTGTCCACTATCTATGTGCTTCAGGTTTACAGCAATCATTTGGGCACTTTTTATTGGAAGGCTCCAGCTGCAGTCTTGACCCTGTTTCCCTGTGAGAAATTGTCTAACTTGTGTCATAGCATCCCTCTGGCTAAACATGTGGCTCACGAATCACATATGTTTCAGCGTTTCCTGTGTTCCTAATTCTGTCCTAAGTGCTATGAGGAATTAAAAGCAAACAAATTCACTTCTCCCTGGTATTACAGCTTTTCTGTATAAATCCTATCGGATCGTGAGTATAAGATATGTGTATGAAGACGAGCTGTGCGTCTTACTCGTTTTTGTAAACTCCATAACATATCATTGTACTCGATAAATATTGTTGAATGGGAGAATTCACAGATAGATAAATTCACTTCTAGAGACAGGCTATGAACAGACATCATCCTGAGAGTTCTAGGACTCTTGGGAAAGTCAGTTCCAACTGTGATGGGTGATACTGTCTTGCGTTGTGAATGAAGGTGAGCTTTGCCCAGGGAGGTTAGTGCACAGACCTGCCATTGTCCTCTAGACCAAGCCAGCAACACCAGCAAGGGACGAGCCCGCTGTGCCACCTGATGGTTTCCTTTGTTCCACAGCGCTACTCACCTGATCTGAAGCCAAGTCAGCATGGGGGTCGTTCCTCCTCCAAATACCCAGACTGTGAAGAAGACGAGGAGCAGCGTGGTGCTAAACATCATTTGTTTGGGCTGAGACTCCGTGTCCCGAATAGCTAAAGCAAATGCTATCGCTCCTCGCAAACCTTACGGGGAAAACCGAAAAAAGAAAACAAACAGCTGCATGAATCTCATTCTCATTTCATTGAATTTATCTGTACAGTTTGCTAACAAACACAATTACGCTCTTAAATTAAATTTTTTATTTTGAGATAATGATGTAGATTCACACGCTGTTGTAAGAAATAAGACAGGCTTACTGTGTACCCTTTCGTTGCTCCCCACCACCTCCCCCCAAAACATAAGGTCTTGCAAAACTTTAACACAACATCACAATCAGGATTTTGACATGGACACAGTCAAGATACAGCACATGCCCGTCACCACAAAGATCCCTCATGTTGCCCTTTTTAACCACATCTACTTCCCTCCCTCTCACGCCCGCCTCAACCTCTGGCAACCGCTAAGCAATTCTCCATTCCTATAATTTTGCCATTTCGAGAATCTTATATAAATGGAATCATGTAGTATGTAGCCTTTTGGAATTGGCTTTTTTCACCCAGCATAATTCTCTGGATATTCATCCCAGTTGCCGAATGTGTCAATAGTTTGTTCCTTTTTATTGTTGCATAGTATTCCATGGCATGGATGTTCCATAGTTTGTTTAACCATCCATCTGTTGAAGGACATCTGGGCTGTTTCCAATTTTTGGCTGTTACAGATAAGGCTGCTGTGTGTGATTGTAAGTTTTCATTTCTCTGAGATAAATGCGTAGGAGTGCAATCACTGACTCCTATGGTACTTGCATATTCTTAAAAGAAATTACCAAACTGTTTTCCAGAGTGGCTATACCATTTTACATTCCCGCTAGCAATATATAAGTCATCCAGCTCTCTGCATCCTCACCAGCATTTAGTGTTGTTGCTATTTTTTATTTTAGTCATTCTAATAGGTGTGTGGTAATAGCTTATTGTGATTTTAATTTGCATTTTCCTAAAGGCGCTGAACATTTTTTAATGTGCTTATTTGTTATCTTTATACCTTCTTGGGTGAAATGTCTCTTCATGTCTTTATCTCATTTTGTAATTGGATTGTTGGAGTTTTGATTGTTGGTTTTGAGAGGTCTTTATATATTCTAGCTAATAGTCCTTTGTCAGAAACATTGTTTGCAAATATTTCCTCCTGCTCTGTAGCTTTTTATTAATGAAGTCTAATGTGTTGATTTTTTTCCTTTTATGAATGATGTGTTTGGAGTGAAGTCTAAGAACTCTTTGCTTTGCTCTAGGTCCCAAAGATTTTCCCCTATGTTTTTAAAATGATTTCTAAAAGTTGTTTAGCTTTACATTTTACATTTAAGTCCACGATCATTTTGAATTAATTTTTGTATAAGGTGTGAGGTTAGGTTGAGCTTCATTTTTTTGCCTATAGATGTTTAATTGCTCTGTTGAATTGCTTTTGCACTTTTGTCAAAAATCACTTGGGTATATTTGTGTCGATCTAACCCTGGGTTCTTTACTCTGTTCCCTCGATCTATGTGTCAATCTCTCTTCTAAAACACACTGTCTTGATTACTGCAGATACACAGTAGGGTTTTATATCAGGTAGAGTGATTCTTATATTTCATTTTTAAAGTTGTTATATCTATTCTAGGTCTGTTATATCTTTTCTAGGTCTTTCCCTAAACTTTAGAATAATATTGTCTATATCTACAAAAAAAAAACTTTTTGGGCACAATTTTTTAAAAAAAATCAAGTGTTAGACAACAAGGAAAACCAAGCTTATGCACCTGTGAAAGTTAATAAATAATTAAATAACATTTAAGACTTACTCTAGCCTGACTAAATACTTTACAAAGTCTATAATCTAAACTAACCTGTTAAAACCTGCTTTTTGCATGTTTTATTTTTCTTCTTTAATAATAATACGCTAATAGAATTCTTATGAATCCATATCAAATATATTTGCAGGAAGAGGTATTAAAGATTGAATGCTAAAATTTCAAATCAAAACATGATGACGTTAAACAAAACAGAGATACAGACTTTGAAGAAGAGTAAATAAGGGCACAAGCAGTAAAGTAAAAACGTTCAAGTGGAAGGTCTCTCTTGGGTAACACAGATGTACAAGACATTTACGGGCCCTGTTACATCAGGTAATGACATATAAACATTTATAATGACAGCCAGTATAAGTCAAAGAGGTAGTGGTTTGGTTATTTTTATGGGAAGGTTTATATGACATACATAAAATTTCAATGGTCCACTTTTTATAATATTTACTGTATCATCTAGGTTTCTAAATTTATAAATTTGTATTCATACATTAAAAGAATTTTAGGAATTCAATACCGGATAGGATGAGGAACACTGTCTCAACTCCGGTTTTTATCCCCGAGTTCTCGACTTAGAAAATAATGCTCCTTTCTTATCTCCACGCTGAGCATACACAAGAGACAAGTGGCGTAACACAAGATCCAGAGGATCAGACTAGGGAGACTTAATATATTTTGCCCGAAACAAGGAAGCCTAGGAAAGAGAGAGGAAATGCACTCTGATTATAAAATACCTTCAAGGAACAAAATGTAATGGAGGAAGGAAATTATTCTAAATCTCCACGTAGACAAGGAAATGGCCCGAAGATAAAGAAGATAACATTTGAAGTAGATATTAACAAAAAGTTCTGAAACATCAGAAATTCTGAACGCTTGAGATGATTGTACTCAAGAAGAAAAGTCCCACACCAGAGAGGTCCATGCGTTCAGACCCAGCTGGGGACGAGAGAGTAGGGATGTTCATAGCCCTTAACACTGGGGAGTATTTCACTGTTCTCACCGGGAAATACAAATGGTGTCATTAGGGAATGGAAACTCAAGGAAACAGTCTTGCAACAGACTTCCGGATCTGAGGAGAGAATTTATAGGTCAAGGGAAAGCTCCCGGCAGTGTTTAATTGCAGTACAAGTTTAGAAATAGAAGGTGATCTTTTCATTTTCTCTTTTCCTCAAGCTCACATTGCTAGAAATGTCCATAAAACAGCATTACTCCAAGTTAGGTGGTGGGTATTAGAAGTAGTCAGTGATGGGACTCTTTAAGTATTTATTTTTATTTTATTGAATATTTATAGGTTTTTTTTTTTACTTCACGTTTTTGTGAGAAAGAATAGAATAGAGACCGGAATACAAATTAAAACTTGCCATCTCATACTTATTGTAAACTCTCTCATGTTAGCATCAAGGACAAGGAAGGACACAATCATTTATCTTTCTAAGTACGTTTGATAATGTGTTGTTATTATGTTAAACTAGCATAACTATGCTCTTAAATCTAAATTATCTATACATGAGCAGTTTTTGGCTTAAAAATATATTCAAAAGATATCTGTTATTCTGACTTCTAAAAATATATATAGTCTATTTATAAAGCTCTCTATATTTACAGGAGATGAAATATAGAGATCTCTAGGGGAAGAAAGGAAAGTTCAGCCACTGCCTTGTACTTGTGGCAGGTTGACAAATATTGCCAATTAGGGCCAAACTCCAAGATGTTGACAAGAGGCTACCTTCTCCATATGATAACCACCTAAAAAAAACACAGAAAAAGGGGGTTTTTGGAGAAAGGATCTTCTGTCTATAGCCCTGGTCACATGTGGCGCATATGGCACACGCCACATGTGGGATGGCCTGGCAGCAGGAGAAACGTGGAACAGAGACAGATGAGGTTGCTAAGTGGACAAAGTGAAGCTAATTTAGAACTCAAGATAAGAACTGTTGCTGTGTCTCACTCATCTTTCATGATTCCAAAGTTATTTATCACACATTTGGAGCCTGGACAATTGTCAAGTCAGTGGCCATTGATGGCTTCATTCAGTACATATGTGTCTTGGTCTGCCACAACAAAATGCCATAGACTGGGCAGCTTCAACAGCAGACATTTCTTTCTCACTGTTCTGGAGGCTGGAGGTCCAAGATCAGGGTGCCAGCATGGTTGGGTCCTGGTGAGGGCTCTCTTCCTGGCTTGCAGAAGGCCGCCTTCTTGCCATCTCTCCATATAAGGGCACTAATCCTATCACAGGGGACCCACCCTCAGAACCTTATCTAAACCTAGTGATCTCCCAGAGGCCCCACCTCCAAATACCATCACATTGGGGTGGTGAGAGCTTCAACATACAACTTTGGGGGACACAGTTCAGTCCATGGCAATCCACACTGATGACCTGCTAAGTGGAGGTTCTGTGCAAACTTACCTACTTAACCCCATGGATTCGGGAAACAGGTGACTTTCGGATTGAAATAAATTACTTAGGCTACCAGCAAAATATTAGAAATAAAAAATGATATTGAGTAAGGAGTTTCTTTTAACAAAACGTTATTTCCAAAGAACACATACCATTTTGCTTAGAAACTCAGGAAATCCAGAACTCACTGTGAAAACTTGTGTTTTGTTTTGTTTTATGAATAATTTGACCCTTTGGATTTACCTTTCTTTTTCTCTTTGCTTTGGCCAACTAATGGAAATAATTCTATACTTTTGGGGGTTGATAGACTATACCATTTCATTTTAGATGGGTTCACTTTGCAGAGATTTGATATATTTCAGATACTCAGTTGGAAATTTAGCATCGTCTTGGGGAATAAAATAATTACCTGCAATTAAATGTGGTTTCATTTAAAATTGGTCTGTAAGGGATTCTTATGTTAATTATGTTGATGTTCTATTCATAACAACAGAGGACTATTGAACCAAGGCAATCTTTCTAGCAAGGACCCCTGCTGCATAAAATGTGCAGCTTCCTGTTTATCTTTAAAGAGCAAAAGTGAAACTTAATCTGTTATAAATTTGCAAATGTGTTCTGAATGGGTGAGGGTAAGATACAGTTACATTTAAATCACAGGAATATAAGGATCCCCTAGGACATTTTTATTGAAGGTATAAAGCAATAGTCAAAACCCAAACATTTATTGAGCACTCACTATGTGCTATAGACTACCCAAGACACAGTGGGAAGGCAATGATGAAGTTTGGCTCCTCTATTCCAGGGCTCACGTTCCTACAAAAACGATTCTCTTAACAGGTAGACTGTGATAAGGCGTATTAGAGGTGTAAAGAGTGTGCTTTGCACGCATCGACTGATGAAGCAAAAGGTAAGATTGCTAAACCTCCTGAGGGCCCAGATCAAGACCATTGTCAAAGATGTGCAGTGTTTACGGCACTGAAATCAGTGCAGGGGTAAAAGAGGTCTTTGTATACGTGGTTTTCTGTACCTGAATCATTTCTCCCACCCAAATTCTCTCCATTCTTTTTCCTATAACCCTCACACAGACTTCACCTAATTCCAACTGATCTTCAGAGCTCAGGTGTGCCACTGATTTCTCTACAAGTCCCCTCTGAGGTCTGGGCCTGGGTCGGGCTAACATCTTCCTAGGACAACCTGTGCTTGCCCTATCAGGGGACTTAAGACATGACACGGTGACTGGCTGGTGCTTTGTTTATCTGTAACACCTAGAGCAGCCAAGCCCATAATGGGCGCCCAATAAATATTTGTTGATTTGTAAATCAATGAATGGGTGAATGTTCTGATTCTTCATGATTCTAGATTACATGTAGAAAAGTGATTGATACTCAGCCAATGGAATGGATGAGTAATTGTTTCTGCAAGTTCAGCTTCTGCCCTTTTCATTATTTATTGAGACCCCTAAAGCCTTATATTGAGAGTCAGGAGACTTGGCATCTGGTCCCAGACATGCCCCGGACGGGTTGCATGATCATAAGCAGCTTGCCACATCTGGATCTGCGTTGTCTCATCTCCAAATGGAGGTTTTAAGATTAGACTTATGGTCTTTAACTAGAAGTGCACATTAGAATCAGCTGTGGAACTTAAAAATACACGTGGTCATTCATGTTAGCGCCCTGACTCTAGAGCTTTGGATTCAGCAGAGAAGGAGCTGGATCATAGCTGAGGCTCCCTCACTCCCCACTCGGCCACCCTGGTCCAAGGCTCATCACCTCACACCCTGGCTGTGCCCTGACCAACCGTCTGGTCTCTTGGCCTCACAGCCTCCAGCCTCTCCTCCTTCCAGACTCTCCATGTCCCTCTGGACAGTTTCCTCCAAACCTATCTTTATGAGGCTGTGGTCCCACCCAGCAACCATAAGTGGCTTCCCATGGCGCATAGAAACCCTTCCATTAGAACCTCACACCACTCTTCCCATTTACCTCCCCTGCTCCTCTGTGTATGTTTCACACCAACAGGTGGTCTTCTCTCTTCCCGTAAACGATTCTTATCCTTGCCTCTGTGCTGTGATCCCACTGTTAACCCCTTGTTTCACTTCTTTCTGCCTCTATTCCACCTCCGTGAAGTTTTCCCAAAATACTCTGGTCCGTGTTGTTCTCTCTTTCTTAGAAATCCCATAAAACACTTTGCTCATGCCACTGGTATTATTAAATGATAGTCTGAGATCAAGCAGTAGTTTAATGTGATCTGTTCTTTTCCCTCGATTCTTAATCTTGTAAAAGTCTGCAATTACATCTTCCTAACACAGTTCTTATATCTCTCGTAGTACCCAAAACATGAAACTCCGCAAATGCTTTTAAGTTGAATGATTGCAGTGGTTTCAGACTCCCTAGCTATGACATGGTAATCAGGTATTCATTCATTCATTGCTTTATTTATTCAGGCTCCAAGGGACAGCAGTAAACAAGAGATAGTCTCTGCCTTAAACGAGCTTCCAGATTAGTTGAAAATGAAAAAATACACACACACACACGTATATATACACTATGTCAGGTGCTATGAAGAAAACCAAAGTAGAGTAAGAAGATAGAGAATGTACTTAGGTGAGGGGTGGTGGTGTTTATGGTGGTTAGGAAAGCCACTCTGGTTAACTGACATTTGAGCAGAGACTCTAATAAAATGAGGGAGAGGCCATGTGTGTGTATCTGGAAGAAAAGCATTCCAGGCTTCGGGAAGAGTAAATGCAAAGGCCCTGAGGCAAGGATGTACCTGGCATGTTCAAGGAGCAACGAAGGGGCTGGTGTGGCTGGAATGGAGTGAATGTCGGGGGGGGGGGGGAATTGGAAGGAGATAATGCTGAAGAGGTGACAGAGCCAGATCATGTTGGGCTCTTGAATAGCAAGGCTTTTGAATTTTGTTTTGAGATGGAAAACTTTAGGAAGGTTTTGGCTGGGTAGTGATAGGATCTATTTTACGCTTGAAAGGACCACTCTGGTGCTGCTATGAAAAACAGATTTCCAGGCTGGAGGTAGGAGGTCAGTGAGGAGGCTGCTGCATTAGTCCAGGCAAGAAGTGAAAGTGGGTCAGACGAGGTTGGTAGCATGGTGGGTGCTGGAATAATGCCAAAGGTCGACGATATTTGCTGTTGGGTTGGACGAGGGGTATGAGAAGAAGAGAGAATTCTAAAAACTTATGGCCTGAGCAACTGGAAGAATTGGGGGAAACCATGGGAACAGCATGTTTGGGTGTATGGGGGAGATCAAGGCTTATGCTCTGGCCGTGGGAATTCCAAGATGCCTGTTAGTCATCCAAGTGGAGAGTCTGAGTGGGTGTTTGGATCCGAGAGTCCGGAGTTCAGAGGAGAGGGTAGAGTCATTTTACTGGAGAGAGTGGGAAGATGGGGGTAAGGTTTGGAGCTGGAAAAGTGTAGGAAGATAAAGTTTACTGTAAATCAACTTTGTTTCTCCTCAAGGCCTTTGAAGCTCTGCTCCTCCCGCCTCAAGCGCTCCTCCCAGGCTGCCCCTCGGCCCGCTGTGCCTCATCACATGAGTCCTCGGGAAGGCTGCCCTGATCACGCCGGCCAAGTGCCCGCCACTTTCACCCAGGTCTTTTTTGTATGTTTTTTATTGCACTTATCACCACTGAAATTATCATGTTTATTTTTTAATGTTTAACATCTGTGTCGCTTCACAAGAAAGCGAGCTCGGTGAGAATGGAGCCTCTCATGGGGCAGGCTCTCTCCAAGCACTGGATGAATGCATGGTGAACGGATGAGGGAAAGGTCGTGTTTTGCATTTGAAACACAACTGGACCCTGAAAGAAAATGAGCAGTAGATGGACAGGCATGCAGAAATGTCCCTGAGAAACTGACCCATCCTTTAAGAGAAATGTCCCTTAGATGAGTTATTTTGCTTCCTTGCTTTCCATTTGGGATATAATCCATTGCAATCCCTTTTTTCCTTTCACTTCAAATACTGTAAGAGGATTGATTTCAAAGATTCAGCACATTCTTATTAATCTGATAAATCAGACCCTGGTTGGGTCTGCAATTGAATTATGTATTACCTTTACCCCCTGCTGAAGTCAGATGACCTTGCAAAGGGTAACTACTTTCAGCAAAAACGTCAGTCTGGTTTCCAAATAAAATTCCAGGATAGTACAACCTTGCTACACCGTTCCATTTTCAGTTCAACATCACTTTATCACATGGAAACGAAGCCAACAGATTGTTTCAGTAGAAAAGCCTTCTGCATTCAAAAATAAGTTGAGTTTTTTCTGGAAACTAAGTCTGTGTCAGACAAGCAGAGCTTTCTTTCCTTCACTTCTCTTCCTGAACTTGAATCATTAAGTTTAAGGCCACTGAGAAGCAATGCGACATAACTTCAGTATATTTTTACATAAAATGAAGTTTGTTTCTGGATGCCTTGGGCAGCCAGGAAGGGTAATTGTAAATAGGATTAGCTCTGTCACAGCTCCGAGTCAACATGCATAGATGCCTCTGGCATTGGAAGTTTATTTTTATATGGGTAAGGTGGATATGGTAGTGAACTGTGGAATACTCCTTGCCACTAGCTGAAATCTTCAACAGAGGGCTTCAGAAGAAAGGCTAACAGAGATCACATGAAGTCAACATTATATGAGCAGCACCCAACTTATGGCCAGATTGTGTTCCAAAGGTCAACTTAACACGTTTTCTCTTCAGACCAGCAGTTCTCTACTTGGGTGATTTTTCCCCCCATGGAATATTTGGCAATGTCTGGAGACATCTGTGGTTGTCCACACCTGGGGTGAGGTGGGGGTGGGCACTACTGTTAACCAAGTGGGTACAGACCAGGGGTGCTGTTAACCATGCTACAATGTACAAGACAGCTCCCACAGAAAAGAATGATCTGGTCCAAAATGTCAAGTTGCTGGGGTTGAGAAACCCTAGGTTAGACAGTGGATTGTTTATTCCCATAGGAGCAATGTTACAAATGGTGATAATGTCCCACTGCAGAGGGCTATTTTGGCAAAGATGGCTATCTGTCCATCAGAACTTGTTCTTATCATCCATGGTATGCTCCCATAACTGCATAAACTACATTTCCTGGCATCTCTTGCAGCTGCGTATAACCATACGGCTGGTTCTCACCAGTAAAATGAGAGCAGAAGTGATGCATGTCATTCCTGGGCCAAGGCCTTTAAGAAGCAGCTGTTCCTACCCCAGACTCTCCTTCCCCTTTCACCAGCTGGTTATGAATCCTGAGGAACCACTGTAGCAGAGGTTGGCAAACTTTAGCTACATCGGAATCACCTGGAGGACTTATTCAACCTCAGACTGCTTGGCTCCACTCCCAGAGCGTCTGATTCAGTGGGTCTGTGGTGCGACCTAAGAATTTGCATTTCTGACAAGTTCGCAGGTGGTGCTGATACTGCTGATCCAGGGACCACACTTTTAGAACACTTGACTTAGGGAATTACGACTCCACAAGTGGAAGACATCTGAGTCTCCATCTGGAGGAGAGGCGTTTCCCCTGCCCCCATGTTAATACTAACCCTGGCCTGTGACGTGAGCCTGAGAGGATTCACCACTGTGGTTCAACCACTGAATTTTGGGAGTCAGTGTGTTCCAGCAGCTTAGGCTTCGGAAGACTACATCAGCCCTACCTCTGCCTACCCTTCCCACCCACATCTCTCTCCCCTGTGTGTCCCTGTAGAATCACTGAATACTTTTTGAAGAGTCGAGGACATAGGGGCTAGGAGGGATGGGGTGGCCAACTTACAGAGTAAATGGTGTGGCTGGTTATCAATCTGTGTTTCCTCTCTCGATTGAATACTTAATCCATCAAAAGATTAAAAATCATAGTTATCTTAAGAATCAGAGTTTTTGGGAAAGATGCAAAGAAGAAAATTTTCTTCCCCCTTTCTAGACAGAAGATCCTTCTGAAGCAACGATTTGAAATAGATGTTTTGCCTTTTGCTTCTCCTCCCCAACTCTTTCTGTGCCTTTTCTCTCTCTCTCTCTCTTTGCCCAACATCACTAACATCACGTGCCCCCCCCCCCCCAAGGCCTAGGCCACCCTAATCTAAAATGATCGGTTTTTGACTCTCCGGTAAGAACTCCCATTTCCTCACGCAGCCAAAATGAGCTTCCTGCCAGGAAGAAAACAATAGAAAACCATGGGAAGGAAGAAATCTGCTGAGGAAGGGGAGCACACAATCCTCCTGAAGGGCGTGCGTTTAAAGTACTTCTTAACATGCCTGCTCTCACGTTTACTTGCGGGATTTAAAACAGCTCCAGCGAGGTCCAGTGACATTTTTCAGGCACCGAGGGAAGTGAGTGGCGAGTGGGGCGGAGGGTCCTGTAGAGCGTGGGCGAGGTTGTCATTCACAGGCTGGGCACCTGCCCCGGTGTCTCCCTCTGCCCTCAGGTGGAACCACGGGTCTCTAGAAGTTCCCGTGCTTTTGGAAGAGCCGTCCAGGCAGTCATGGAGGCTGCGCAGTGGGCCTGCAACCCAACCCCACTCGTGGAGGTTTGGTCCGTCTGTGGAGGGCTTGGCTGCCCAAACAGCATTTGAACTTCCCCAATATATCAGGGCTAATAATGCTGATATGTCCTAAATTATTTAATGGCCCTATGGAAATTTAGCACAGGGCATTTTTTAATGTAACTGCTTCTTGCTCATTTGCACATATAACTTACTTGAGTCAATCTTATTGACTTCTTTTGAACTCTCTCCACAGAACCTGAGGGCAGAATTAGAGGGATTTGTGCCTGGCACAGACTTATTTTTGGAACTTGGTTCACATGTGTTGATAGTTTTCTAAGGTTATGTCTACATAATACCCAAACAAGCAAGCAATTAGTAGGCAAATTCAGGCAGAAAATGGGGAAAAATAATGCAGACCATTTGTTAGCCTCAGTGGACATGTTAATTTGGTTAAAACTATCAATCAGATAGTCGTGATATCTGTGACACTCTGGACAGCCTGAAAAACCAAAGCATACATGGAAAATTCCTTAATTAAATGATAAAATTATTTATTTTTCTGTATCCTAGGACCATGTCATTGAAATATGGGAGAGGTGACAAGCATTCTGGATTGTCTCCCTTCATGACTCAGGGTCTCTCAGGGGCTGTCAAGCTCTTGTTGGCTGCGCTCCCTCACTACATAGGATGATCAGGTCATTTATAAGGTCTTGCCACTTTCTCACACTCAGCAAATGTCTAAGTAGATAGTGATATTTTTCACGTGTCAACATGTCCCAGAGAGGGCTAAAATATATTTTCCTCATAAAAACTAGTGTTTAGAGTTACATTTCAATTCATCTATCAGTGCCAGGAGTAAGTCACTGACTAAAAGTAGAATATCAACAACTGTCCCTAAATGAAGGGCGGGGAGGAGCATTGGTCTTGTCTTCCACTGATACGTCACTAGCCTTAGCATTGGCCTCAGACTGTGTCCTCACCAGCTATTTGACAGTCAAATCTTTGGAGTGAAACCTCAGTCTGTGATAGGAGGTTATCCCGCGAGTAGTTGGGAGTTTGTGTTTCTGTGGAGCACTAATGGCGTCTCATCTGTGGGGTTAAAGGAAGTGATGGAAACTCCCCAGCCACTGCGTGTTTCCTGGGCGGCAGTCCCTGTGCTGGGCATTGTACGTACACTTTCCAGTTGGGTTTCAACATTGCCCACCTAAGGTAAATATTACTGTTCCCATTTTACAGCCAAAGGAGCTAAGGTCTGGAGAGGGTTAACCACATTGCTCCACGGAGCACAGCCAGCCTCAAACCCGGGCTCCCTGCACTTCACCGAAACAGGAGCTCCTATTTAGAAAATACCGTGGTGTGCCAAATAGCAGAACCTAATTTGCTGCTTAAAAATGGAAGAGCCAGTAATTGTTATTGTCAATTTATTTTGCAGCTAAGTGAAGAATGATAATGTTTTGACCTAATAATACAACTCTACGGGGCTGGCCGCAGTTCTGAGCTAGTTCTTGGATGTTGTGAATTTATCATAATCACATAGGCTTTCTCAGCGCTTGAAACGGTGAGAACTTAAGGGGGATCTGCACTTCATACGGGCCTACTACGCCTGTCCACTTTGTCACAGGAGTGCTGCTCATGGTTATTCATTATTCCAGATGACTTTTTCTGTGACTGCTTGACACCCTGGTTAAAACATTGTCATGACTCATTTTCTGCATAAGCTGGTCAACCCTGTCCCATTTGAAGACCTCAGAAGATACAGTCCAGTTGGCCACTTTGCTCACTAATGCCCGTCCCAGGCCACAGTGGGTACTACGTAAAAGAGAAGGGGGCTCGGTGGAAGTTCATCTCCTCTAACAGAGAAAGAGTGCTGAGCCTGTGCTGCCTTAGTGGATTATTGGTCTTGTCCTGGTAAGGAAGAGATAGTGGCCTAATTAATTGCACAAGATGTGTCCAGGGCAGGAGGGGTATGTAGCATGGGAGGGTGAGAGAACACTGGACTCTGGGTGAGGAGGCTGCGAAGAGGTAGGCCTGGCAAGAAATGCTTAACAGCACGATGGCATCATGTAGGTTGGCTCTCTCTCTGGAAGTAACAACAAGGGGAGAGAGAAGGAAAGAGTCCTGTTGCATAGGGGCCTCAGTCTCTCAGACAACCCTTGTACATATGTTTAAAGAAACCTTTTTCCTAGGCTGAAGTTAGGTTCAACCTGATTCTTCACTCAAATCACCTGGCTCATGTAAAAGTCCCAGTGATTTTAACGAGATCTCACATTTTTAATTGGGAAACAAACACAATCCCCAAACACAAGCAAGCAAAGGTTTGAAAAATATTCTCAGATCCAAATGCTGCTTCTGAGGAAGTGTTAACAATGTTTACTGCTATCAACAATCAGGGAAAGGTTTTTCAGCCAGAAGTGAGTAGGTGAAAGATATTTTCTTTCATTTAAAAAAGAAAAGGTTTTATTTGTTGATCTCTTTTCCTTAAAATTATTGTTGCTTAGCTCCCACTGGTGGAGCCAGGCAAGCTTGGTCCGAGAGCTGCCTCTGGGGCAGTTTTTTCCACCATGGAGGAGAAAAAATGAATGCTAATGGAAAAATTTTCTTAAAGTTTTTCTTCCACGTCTTTCTCTTAGTCCTTTGGTGCTGGCAGCTATCTGAGTGCTGAGTGGCAGTGGATGATCAAATCAGCGGCAGAGCCTGGAGACACCGGGTGCTGTTGTCTTGATGGCTGTGTGAGCCCATGGATGACGTTTTACATCATATCTGTACACTGTGCTCACATTTTCCTGGTTAGAACTCTTCCTAGTTTATGTGATAGGACATTTCAAAGTCTCTTCAAAGTGCAGCAGAAATGGGCAAATTGGAGGAGCATATTCTCTGATATATCGTCAGGCTCCTTCAACCTACCCAGGTGCTTCTGGGGCTCCCTCGTGTCCAGATCCACGCAGCCGCTCTGCACAGAGGCTCTGTAGCCCAGGAGGCCACCGTCCCCAAGTCACAGTGATTTCAGGAAAGCTGCCAGGGCTCAACTGGGCTTGGCATTTCTCCTCCTTCCAGCAACTCCTGGCTCTTGTTTAGTTTTAAATTAAATAAAAATTGCAGCACATGGGTTTGAATTAAAACAAGAGGCCTGATCTTTGTAATATGCACCACACCAATGGGAAAGCTCATTTGTGCGGAGCACATCTCCTCCTGGAATTTAAACTACAGAGCTCTGCCTCCTCGCTTTCACGGGAACTGAGAGCCGGGGTGGGGCAGCTCCCTCCTGCCATTAACCAGGGCTGTGCTCAGAGCAACAGAAGCTGTTTCAGGGGAGCTCAGCGTTCCTCTTAAGCCCTTTGTGCCCGGTGACACATGATACACCAGAGCAGTTCCCAACTCTGGCCTTGAATTTAAAGAAGGTCTTAAAACTGTCTCAGGGCTAACTTCCCATTGACTCTTCACTGCAACCTAGCTACCAAAAACAGAATTTGCATTATTAAAAACTTCTTAGGACAGAGAAGACAGAGAGACCACTACTGCTGACCTCAAGACCCTCCCACATTTTCAGGTTCCAAGGCTTCGTGTGTGTAGATTACCGGTCCATACAAAATGAATGGAGTAGGGTCTGCGCTAGGTGAGAAATTCGATCCAGGTCCTGAAAGTTGCTTCACTAAGTTTAATTGGTTTTAGAGGCAAAAGGTGGAGGCAGGGGCAGAGGGTGGGGGCGGTGGCAGTGGAGCCATCCGTGAGCAATGCGAGCTTTACTCAAAAACACTGAAGAACCAGAGCTGTCCGCCCAGCTCCCAGCACTCATTCAGTGCTCAGGCCAGGCCTGCTCACTGCCTGGAGATGAGTTCCAAGCAGCTGCGTCCCTTCACAAACTTTCACCCCCAGGTGCATCCAGATTTGGAGACAGGTCTGATTCAGGTTTTGTGAGGCCTAAAAAACTTACAGATTTTGGGGGACCTCTTTAAGAAAAATAATACAAAAAATATCTTTTACAAACCTCATACACCATCAGAACACACCGCTAGGGCTCCTCTTGGGATTCGAGAAGGGGCCCCTGTAGGTGAGGGAGCCTGAAGCTTAAGTGTCATTAACTTTACTAGTGAATCCACTTATGCCTGGAAGGCATCAGCAGCTCTTCTGTCCAGTGCCAAAAGGGCTTGCATAAAGGAAGAGCAAAGATGATGGAAAAGGATTGATCAAGTGGTAGGTGTAATTGACTAAGATAGAAAGTTCTGGTTCTTATTCAACTGACCTTTGAACCACCTGAGGTGCACAGTCTTAGTGAACTGAGCTTTGGCCAAAGTCTAGTTCTCGCTCTTAGGCTGCAAGCCTCTTAAAAGCAGGGCCCCCATCTTTGTCTTTTTCACCCAAATACCTACCTAAGAGAGTGTGTCAATGAATGTCTGCTGAATGAACAGCTGGATGACTGTGCATGAGCGAATGTGTAAATAAACTCACACTCCCATTTTAGATAGAGGGTCATGATTGTTTACCTTCTCTGAAGGACTCTGAAACACGTTTTGAGCTAAGTAGAGAAAGGCTCCATCTAAATTTATTGTGAAGCATGGACAACTAGATTCCGCCAGGGATCTACTGAGGTCATCCTTCTTAGTGGATGGCCAAAGCCCCTCCAGGCATAATCAAGAACATTAGACTATATTATAAAGCAAATATTCTTTAAAGGGACTGGCTTTTTCTTCTGGTTTCAGCAGGTGTTTTTCTCATACACCCAGAAAAGGCAAGACAGGGTGTTATTTGATCTGCTTCCTCATCTCCTCCTCTGGCTTATGTTACCTTAAGTTGGCCTTTTAAATTCTTTATTTCCTGCCAAATACATTTAAAATTTTAGGTCCCAAGTGTGGTACAGCTTATCAGAATTCATGTAGGAAAACAAAGCTGAGTCTGGAGCGTTCCCTTGTAGAAAAATACTGCCCTGCATGTGGTGAACTCATCTGATCCTTCCCACACTGTGATGGGGGTCAGTGGGTGCAGTGGAGAACCTGAACCGCTGGCTGGGAGGGGTGTGGCCCAGATGTTGGTTTGCTGTGAACTGGATGGGGGTTGGGTTTGCATGAGAGACCTGTTAGACATGCTAGGATTGGCCTGGGTTAACAAGGGCATGGTTTTGATTTAACTTGTGTTTTCATGACCTTGAGGGTAAATCTGAAGTATTGTTATGTGGGTGAGAAGGCTCTAAATTCAAAGTCAAGAGGCTTGGGTTCAAGTCTCAATATTATCTCTAATTCGTTGTGAGATTGTGAGCAAGATACCCAACCTCTCCATGTCTCTCTTTTTTAATTTGCAAAAAGAGACCAATAATGCTTATCCTACCTTGGCCTGGCTGTGAGTCTCTAAACATTGCTCATGAAAGGTCTTAGGTGGAAAGTGACTTTTGAGTTGAACATCTATGATTCTCCTATGTAATCATATAAGATTGCAAGCTCCTCATTTTACAGCTAAGAAGACAGCTTTTTAGTGGAAAATCCAATGTTCTTTCCATCATACCGGAGACTATCATCAATATTGTTATTTCATAATAAAAATGGCATTAAAAATATAAGGAAGTAACCCAATCCCTTTGTTGTTAGATTCATTTCAATGAGAAAAGTGAACAAAACAAAAATCCAGTCAAACCTATAAAAACAAGCCCACTTTGGCCCAAGATGACTGAAATCCTTGAGGTCAAGCTGCTGAACTGCTGACAGTGACTGGCTCAATGTCTGGCAGATGACATGAATGCTCAGTATGGAAGATAAGGGATGTTGTTCTCTGGATGTCAGAATCGAATGTATGTAGGTATCCTGAAAATTTAGCATGATGGTCTGTTTTTTTTTTTTAAAGATTTTAATTTTTTTTCCTTTTTCTCCCCAAAGCCCCCAGTACATAGTTGTATATTCTTCATTGTGGGTCCTTCTAGTTGTGGCATGTGGGACGCTGCCTCAGCGTGGTTCAGTGAGCAGTGCCGTGTCCGCACCCAGGATTCGAACCAATGAAACACTGGGCCGCCTGCAGCAGAGCGCGCAAACTTAACCACTCGGCCACGGGGCCAGCCCCTAGCATGATGGTCTTTTTAATGATAGGAACTAGCTGATTGGCATTCCCCCAAATGAAACTAATAATGTCAACCTCACTAATATGATGGGGTTTTTGTGTTCCTTCTAGAAGGTGAAAATGCTTTAGAACAGGGCCAAATAGTAAATATTTTAGGTTTTGTGGACTATACGGTTTCTGTTCCAACAACTCAACCCTGCCTTTTTAGTGTAAGAGCAGCCACAGACAATATGTAAACAAACGGGTGTAGCCATGTTCCAACTTTATTCACAAAATTGGCGCAGGCTAGACTTGGTTCAAAGGCCACAGTTTGCTGACTCCCTGCTTTGGAATATCATAAAGATATTACCAAATTCTGGGCCTCCTCATGCCCCCTGGCCATACGCACCGTATTGCTGGCCTCAGTTGTTAATGCAGCTCTAATCCCACAGCTAAGCAAACACAGATGGTGCCAGACTCCGGAGAAGCCATCAAGCCAGGTGGCCATTTGGGCAGACACTTCACATCCCAACATGGCTGTCTAAAACCTTACGCTTTCCTCAATGTACTCTTTGTGAAATAAAGCATTGTTTAAAATATAATACGCAAGTTTAAAAAATAAGCCACTATTCTCCAGAGTAAAACTACTGATGTTTTGACGGAAAAGAAGGAAAAGTACTTTCCAGCTCCCAGAAATGCTTTGCAAAAATGCAACCCAATGCTGACTTCCTATTTATAAGTGATCCAACTTGCCCTTTGCTTTCTCTTAATAGAATTCAACTCATTGCCAAGGTTCATCGCTGTTCTAAGTCAAAGATCGCCTGTCAGTCCTGCTGAACCTCTTTATGATGCTCCCTCGCTCTAGCTCGTCTGGAAATGGAGGCAAGCACTGTCAGAGGCCTACAGAAGGGCAGTTTTTGATTCTGGATCTCCATTTCCCCTTACTTGGTTAAACTACTCATTCTCAGCCCAGGAGCTGCCACCTTTTACTGGGTGGCACAGGCTAGAATGGAACTGAAGGTGAAACAAGCCTTTTATTCCTAGTACTAGTTCTAAGAATGTGGATTTGGAAAAACTGGGTTGGATTTGAGGTGGAGTCACAGACCTGGATTCAGGAATGCTTTGGTCCCTGGCCAAGTCACTTAATCTCTTTAGGATTCTGAACCTCAGTTTCTTGATCTAAAAAATGGGTTAATATCTGCTCCATAGGATTGATCTGTAGTAAGTGGCAGATAGTAGATATTCAATAAATGATAGTTTCTCTCACTTCTTCCATATCCCATTGAATACCCAAAATTTTGTTTGCTCTATTCTGAGAGCAGTGTTTCTGTTGGTTTGTCTTACTCTCATGTATCTAATGCACTGCCTCTGAGTGTAAGGTAAGTGTGTACACTCAGAGCAGGCATGTGAGGGGAAAGATCTCCAAATAAGGACAGCGATGGTAGGAAAACTGATGGAACAGAAAGAAACCACAATGCCCAGAGTAATTCAGGGTCAGGGAGTTCATTTGGTTTATTTTCTTCTGGAAAAAGGAGCCCTCAGGTGTGGCTGAAGCAAGTAGAACACAAGCTTCTGGAGGGCAGGGACCTTGTTGGTTTTATCCACCCGTGCCCAGAACTGCTCTGAGCACCTGGTGAGTGTGCAGTTAATACTTGTGTTCTCCACTAATAACTGAGAATACTTAGATATGATTTGCTTTTGTATTGACCGTGAGAAGTTCCTGGAGCTTTGCACAGGGAGGGAACAGGGATTCCAAGGAGAAGGGATTCCAACGGACGAGCATGGCACCATTTGCAAACTATTCACCTTCAAGTATGCAATTTGTGAAAGGATCACGCAAATCGCCTGATAGAAACACTGATCTGAAATAGGTCAGAAGAGAGTCCAATACCTACTCTAGGTCTGTTTCTGGCAGATGTACCTCGAGGCTATCCCAACAAGATTCCCTTTAATTTCATTTTCCTTCTGGAAAGAGAAATCCCACGGTTGCTCAGAACTCAGGGAGTATCAGCATGGTGCTGGGTACAATGGGGTAAAGAGAAGTTATGCTTCCCCAGAAGGTCTCTAAGTCTCCTTGTGGTTTTCCACGTACTGTGAAAATGTGAGAAGCCGGCAGCACTAACACAAATGTAGTTCACATACCTGAAAACATCATCATGTGCTGGAAGTTCCAGAGGATCTTGTGTTTTCGGCCCAGATTCAGGAGGAAGGAGAGGGGATATATGTTGCAGGCCCTGGCAACAAAAATTGCCAGCTGTAGATAAGCAAGGGAAACATTGAGGAAAATGTTGCTGCAATGAGGGTACAAGTCCTTGAACTTTAAATATTATGCCTTTAAGTTTCTCTATATTATGACCCAGAAAACAGGAGTAAACATGTCAGTACATGTATGTCCAACTTGCTTCCAAAATTCATCTTTCAATGTCAATGCCTTTCCAGAAATAATAAGAGAACTCTGCCTTTCTTTGAATATATAGTTGGGTTAAAATTGTTAACCCAATGCCGTTTCAATCACTGTAACTTTTCTCATCGCATTTGTGTTGCTGATGACTGACTACGCTCAATTCTGCCGCAAAGCGTAAACAGAGGGGACTGGGCGGCTGCTGCGCCATCCTCTCGCGCAGCACTTTCGGAAGGATAAATGTGCTTCTGCTCACGATTACCGTCTGACTCCCCGTCAGTTTGTACTCCCTCTATCTAGCAAGCTTCACTTATTTTTTTCTTTTAGTTCATTTTAAGAGGAATTGCCTGTCTAAATGTATAATACAACTACTGCTTTAAGAGGCATTTTACTAAAATCCAAGCTTTACTGGTTAAAATCTACGAAAATATTGGTGGTAGTCATCTCTCCCCTTTTGCTGTCTTGGACTCCTTCCCTGACAGGCTGTCTATGCTAGTTTGCCCTCAAATGCGATGAAGCGATTTGGGAGGAGGATTCTAAGATCCAGATTTTGGATGAAATTTGAGGGTCTGGCTGAAAGCTCAGTGAAAAGAGAGCAGGAGGCGAATGCAGGTGCTTGTGGGAACAGGGCTAACGGAGAGGGCTCAGCTCTCCCGGCCGTTGAGATCACGTGCCTGTGATCTGAGGGGGCACCTGCCCATTTTCCAAGTGAAAAGAAGGTCAACAGCTGCTGACTGTCCTTGGGGACATCCTCAGTGGCTCAGTAGCCTTTCAGACAGACATCCATTGCCACTGGGAATGCCTGTACCTCAGGCCTAGAGCTGGAAAAGTCCTCTGCATGGAAGTGAGGCCTCGATTTTATGTGTCCTCTTACTTATAGGAAAGGGGCTAACTTATTAAAATAATCTTACATGTGCACAATGCTTAAGATATTCAAAGCCCATCCATCATGCTAATTTCATTTGATTTTTACTCTGTCCACGCTGTTTTCAAAGTCCTCCCTGGAAAACAGATTTTACTATTTTGTAATGAAAACATTTCTAAAGCTTAATAATCCTGGCTGTGTTCTGATACACCCTAATGCAGACTAAATATATTTCTTTATACAGAGTAGATTGACATAATTTTTATGTAAATAGTTCATAATTTAGTTAAACATATTTTGAATATTCAAAAAATGTCATTCTCCTTTAGTTTTCCCCCTTTATTTCTCTCAATATTTTCCGAACTCCTACCTGAACCATAAGCATTTAATAAAGGCTCCAATTTCCTAGGATGCTTTTCTCCGCTAACTAGAAATCACATATTAGCCTTGAATTTGAGCGTTGCAGCAAACCTGAGGAAATTACTTTAACAATTTAACAGAACAATCAGTAAAAGTCAGTAGTTTGTTCTCTTCCCTCATCACCCCATATTCTGTATTTCAAAGGATACAAAGGCCCCGAGTATAAACAAAGCATTAAAGATGTGATTCTGGAACGTGAACAGCGCCAGGCCCATGTAACAGAAGATGACATTCTCAGCCAAGAAGTTCATGAATTCAAACAACTGAAAACAAAACAGAAACAAAAAGTTATTAATTATGATTCAGGTTTGAGTCCACTTAATATCTTGTAACTGTATTTGGTCACTGGGTGATCCTCCTTTATCTGGGAAGGCATCCCTTTGGCCTTGTCTTCAGCCTCTGGAGGGCGCAGGGACCCCTGCCTATCCTGTCAGGCCAGCTGACTCTCCCTTGGCTCTTTACCCAGTGACAGATGCCACAGCCATGTCAACATCCCATCCTCCTTTCCAACCACAAGGCTGCCAGAGATACCGCTGGGTAATATTAACCAGCAGGATCCTCCATGGAACAATTCCTGTTCTAGAAACCGAAGCTATGTGATTTGCTCCAGGTGTACTGGAGTAAACGATGCAAAGGTCGTTTGGCCCCACCTGCACATCACCTAGCAGGTGCACTTGGTTTCCTAGGCCCTGAAGAACTAAATTGAAAAAAAAAGCTCTAGCTAAATTACTTTCCTCAGGCAGGCAGGAGGGACAAACCTGGAAAGCTTGGAAACTGGGAACAAGGATGAATGTCGATTATATTTCAGCATCAGAATGACCAGTATATTTCAAACCCTAAGACAATGAGACTCATTAAATTGACTGATGTAGGTATATCCATTAAATGTCTACAATTCTAGCTGGTGAAAAGAAAATGATTAATCCCAGGGATCAGCTTATGCAGCAAGAACACAATAGATACATCAAATCCAGTCAGAGGAATGGAGTAATAACATGCTATGCTGAGGGATGCTCCCA